>NC_047039.1:94921108-95521108 GCF_011762595.2 Tursiops truncatus
ATCAAAAAAAAAAAAAAAAAACAATCAAAAAATGGGCAGAAGTCATAAATAGACATTTCTCCACAGAAGATATAAAGATTGCCAACAAACACATGAAAGGATGCTCAACATCACTAATCTTTAGAGAAGTGCAAAGCAAAACTACAAGGAGGTATCACCTCACACCAGTCAGAATGGCCATCATCAAAAAATCTACAAACAATAAATGCTGGAAAGGGTGTGGAGAAAAGGGAACCCTCTGGCACTGTTGGTGGGAATGTAAATTGATACAGCTACTATGGAGAACAGTATGGAGGTTCCTTAAAAAACTACAAATAGAACTACCATACGACCCAGCAATCCCACTACTGGGCATATATCCTGAGAAAACCATAATTCAGAAAGTCATGTACCAAAATGTTCATTGCAGCTCTATTTACAATAGCCAGGACATGGAAGCAACCTAAGTGTCCATCAACAGATGAATGGATAAAGAAGATGTGGCACATATATACAATGGAATATTACTCAGCCATAAAAAGAAACGAAATTGAGTTATTTGTAGTGAGGTGGATGGACCTAGAGTCTGTCATACAGAGTGAAGTAAGTCAGAAAAAGAAAAACAAATACAGTATGCTAACACATATACATGGAATCTAAGGGAAAAAAAGGTCATGAAGAACCTAGGGGTAAGACGGGAATAAGGATGCAGACCTGCTAGAGAATGGATTTGAGGATATGGGGAGGAGGAAGGGTAAGCTGTGACAAAGTGAGAGAGTGGCATAGACATATATACACTACCAAACGTAAAATAGATAGCTAGTGGGAAGCAGCCACATAGCACAGGGAGATAAGCTCGGTGGTTTGTGACCACCTAGAGGGGTGGGATGGGGGAGGGTGGGAGGGAGGGAGACACAAGAGGGAAGAGATAAGGGAACATATGTATATGTATAACTGATTCACTTTGTTGTAAAGCAGAAACTAACACACCATTGTAAAGCAAGTATACTCCAATAAAGATGTTAAAAAAAATGATGTGGCACATATATACAATGGAATATTACTCAGCCATAAAAAGAAATGAAATTGAATTATTTGTAGTGAGGTGGATGGACCTAGAGTTTGTCATACAGAGTGAAGTAAGTCAGAAAGAGAAAAACAAACACCGTATGCTAACGCATATATGTGGAATCTAAGAAAAAAAAATGGTTCTGATGAACCGAGGGGCAGGACAGGAATAAAGGCGCAGATGTAGAGAATGGACTTGAGGACACGGGGAAGAGGAAGGGTAAGCTGGGAGGAAGGGAGAGAGTAGCATTGACATATATAGCATTGACATACATACATTATCAAATGTAAAACAGATAGCTAGTGGGAAGAAACTGCATCTCACAGGGAGATCAGCTCGGTGCTTTGTGACCACCTAGAGGGGTAGGATAGTGGTTAAGAATCCACCTGCCAACGGAGGGGACACAGGTTTGAGCCGTGGTCCGGGAAGATCCCACATGCCATGGAGCAACTAATCCCATGAGCCACAACTACTGAAGCCCACGTGCCTAGAGCCCGTGCTCCACAAGAGAAGTCCCTGCAATGAGAAGCCCGCACACCACAACGAAGAGTAGCCCCTGCTCTCTGAAACTAGAGAAAGCCCGTGCGTGCAACGAAGACCCAACGCAGCCAGAAGGAAAGAAAGGAAGGAAGGAAGGAAGGAAGGAAGGAAGGAAGGAAGGAAGGAAGGAAGAAAGACACCCTCATTTAAAAAAAAAAAGAATGAGGCCATATTTTGTGATAATTTTTTTTTCTAGCTTTTTTGGTCTTTCTGTTAGGTTATGTTCACTTTAACGCTACTGAAACGGCACTCCTTGCACTCCTTCTCGGATGGGACTCAGGTCCAGCCAAACCTCAGATTGGGACTTGAACCCACTGATCCCTATACTTAGGAGGGGACTCGAACCCACTGTCTTTTAATTAAAACCACTCACCTGGTGTCAGAATTTACTGACGCTCAGATTCTTTTGTCTCAATGCAGAAAAGATTCAGAGAGAGAGAGACAAAGAGTGAGTTTATTAGCATAGTATGCTTGTGAGAGACAATTGGCCTGTTGAGAGGGCTCTGCCTTGAAAACAAAAAGGGCTACATTTTTATAATCAAAGAAAAGGTGGGGAGGGGAGAAGACCACCTTCTTCCGCATTTTGGGGTAGACATCAAGGCTTACATCATTAGTTCCTCTTTGACCCTATATGGTCTAACCAAGACTGTCATGGTGCTATTTAAATCATATGTATATTAGCAAAAGGGTGGTAATATATACTAAAATATGGTAATTCATCTCAAGTTTCAGTATAATGTCCCCTTTCACCTACATTCCTGTCGTGGCTACATGCAGAAATGATACTCTTCAAGAACCATTAACTCCCTGACTTCATGTAACAAGATGTAGATCCGTATCTACTGTCTTACATTTTAATTATCAGGACTTGTGGCTTGAGTGTGCCTGGCGCTTGAATGCACCTGGTCTTCCTTCAAGGTAGATTGTTGCTAGGTTACTGGATTTTTCCTTGAGAGGTCATTAGCTTGCAACAGTCTCCCAAACTCCCTTAAAATTCCCTATCTTTAATCCCCTAGTGGGTTTTTTAAAACTATTTAATTATCCTACTCTAGCCCTATCACTACCAAAAATAGTACTCTTTGGTGAATCCTCGTACATTAATTTGTGCCCTCCTCCACATCTATTTTTGAGAATAAGTCCAATAAATGGATTTAATTTAAAAGGAATGTACATATTTAACTTTTTCATATACAAAGAATATATATAGACTGTAGAAAAGAGAGATAAGAAAAAAGAACAAAATTAAAATCAGATAAAATCCCACTCTATATACCCACTATTATATTTTTACATAATAGGCTATTTCTATGCATATATGTGCAAATTATATATAATTACATATGCCTAAATATGCATTATATATGCTTTTAAAATTAAAAATAGAGCAATGTGATATATTGAAAAGTGCTTTTTAAATTTCGTTTTTTGGTAAATATTCCTTCATGTCTTTAAATATTATTCTACAGTATTATTTTAATGGTAATGATACTGACCCAAGTTCTTGGACTCTTTAATCAATAGAAATTGGTAAGAGGCCAGACGAGAAATTCAGGCAAGGCTTTATTGGAACTCGTGCTGCAGCACTAGGGAGTGAAAACAAGTAACAGGTGCCCTTCCTTTCTCCCCGAGGAGGGGCGAGCTGGTTCCTTAAATAGGGTGAGAGTAGGGTGTGATATGTGGGTCGGGCTGCAGGGATGACTTAGGTTATCTGCCCACTCCCTTGGTGGTGCTATACGCAGGGATCATGCACAGTATTCTGATTTTGCTCCAGGCACCTCAGAAGTGGCAATTGGGTTTTGGCCTTTTTGTATCTTATTGTTCATAATTTGCCCCAACTAGCATGCATGCAGTTATTTTTAGTCCTTTATAGTTTCTTGCAAGCACTCCAGTAAATGGTACCAGGTCCAGCCTATCTCAGTAACATAGTTTTCCATCAAACTGAGTCTAAATAAAATACTTGAATAGTGTCAACCAAAAAATAATGCAGGAGTCTGCAAATAAGAAGAGTTTATTTGGGGCCTTAAGAATTGCAGCTCGGGAGACACAGATTCAGGTGTCCGTGAAAGAGTATTCTAGCGAAGAGAGTCAGATAAAGACTCTCTGATAAAGATATCTTAAAGATAAAGGTAAAAAGCCATGAGGTTGTTAAAAGTTGCCTGGCAAGAACTGTGATTGACTCTGATGTGTCTTTCTTTGTCCTTAAGAAATCACGAGTCATTTTAGGGTAGGTATCTTGAGTTTCTAGCAGATGTTCTGGATGACTTCATCAGGACAATAAGTGGTCAAAGGTCATATTCCATCCAGGCTGAGATGTGCCTGTTACACTTCCTTAATGGCATCCTGGCTCCATTTTAGAGAGCCCTCTTAGCCATACTGACTCCATTTTTATTTTCCTTCCACAATAGTTAGCATATTATTTCCAATTTTTGCTATCATAGACAAATGTGAAATAAATACACTTATAGCCAGATCTTTATCCACACCCTTATTTGGTTAGGACACAATCACAGAGGATTAAATAAATTTTAGATATTGTCTAATTATCTTTCTAAAAGACTGAGATGATTCATACTCTTACCAGCAGTGCATGTCTTAGTCCATTTGGGCTGCTAAAACAGAATACATACCATGGACTGGATGGTTCACAAACAATAGAAATTTCTCACAGTTCTGGAGGCTGCGAAGTCCAAGACCAAGGCTCTGGTAGATTTACAACTCTAATGAGGTTTGCTGGTTCATAGACAGCAATCTTATCCTGCGACCTCACTTGGTGGAAGGGGCAAGAGAGCTCTCTGAGGTCTCTTTTATAATGACACTAATCCCATTTATTAGGGCTGCAGTCTCAAAACCTAATTACCCCCAAGGGCCCCACCTCCAAATACCTTTACAATGAGGATTATGTTTCAACATATGAATTTTGGGAGGACACAAATATTCAGTCTCTGGAAGCATGGAAATTCCTATTGGTGCTAATCTTTGGTGTGTCTCACTTTTCCCTTTTTGCATTTTTAAGGTATTCTTACACCTTTGCTATAACTTCCCTGTATTGAAGTCCCTCTATTGAACCATCTAGCATAGGTTCTATTTTCCTGACTGGAACCTAACTCATACATCAATTTTTAAAATTAGTTTTGCCTATTTGATTTTTTTTCATTTTTATTTGTGCTTCTTTGATTACTAGTAAAATTAGGTATCATTCATATGTTTCTTTGGACAAGTACCTGTTTTATCATTTGAAACTTTTTATTTCAGATAGGTTACCTTTATCTGTTTTATTTATAGAAACTTTTGCTATATTCTGACTATTAATACCTTTCCTTTGTATGCATTGCAAATATTTCCTCTCAAATCTGTCTCTCATTTTTCTGACTTTGAATACAGTATTTTGGTTTATTTGTTCAAATCTACCAATCCCACTTTTATGGTTTTGCATTTGAAATGCCAAATATATATCCCTGTAAATAAATAAATATACACTGTTGACCCTTGAACAACGTGGGGGTTAGGGGCACTGACTCTCCACGCAGTCAAAAATCTGAGTATAATTTACGATCAGGGCTTCCCTGGTGGCGCAGTGGTTAAGAATCCACCTGCCAATACAGGGGACACGGGTTTGAGCCCTGGCCCTGGAAGATCCCACATGCCGTGGAGCAACTAAACCCATGCGCCACAACTACTGAGCCTGCACGCTAGAGCTCATGTGCCACAACTACTGAGCCCACGTACTACAACTACTGAAACCTGCACACCTAGAGCCCGTGCTCCCCAACAAAAGAAGCCACTGCAATGAGGAGCCCGTGCACCGCAATGAAGAGTAGCTCCCGCTCGTCGCAACCAGAGAAAGCCCACGCACAGCAACAAAGACCCAACGCAGCCAAATAACTAAATAAATAATAAATAAATTTATTTTTAAAAAATAACAACTTATAATCAGCCCTCTGTATACAAGGTTGCAGTTCCACCATATCTGCGGTTTTGCATCCACAGATTTAACAACCACATAACATGTACTATTTACTATTGGAAAAAAATCCACATATAAGTGGACCCATGCAGTTCAAATCTGCATTGTTCAAGCATCAGCTGTTATATATGTGATACATATATATATTTGTATATATATGTATTATATATACATATATAATTTTTGGACTCCCCCTTTTTTACTACTGAGCTACTCCTGGGCCAGTACTACACTACTTTAATTATTATTGTTTTCTACATAAGTTTATCAGGTAGAGAAATCCCTCTGTGAGTGTTCTTTACAAAAAATTTAGGGCTATTTTTTGAATTTTAAATTTCAGATGAAGTTGAAAATACATGTGACCATTCCATTCTTAAAAAACTTCTTAGGGGAATGGGGTCGGAGGTAAGAATTTCACTACCATCCATGTTGGAATAAAAGAAAGTAGATTTACCCTCTTACCTTAAACAACTAGAAAACTGGACAAACATATAAAACAATGGTTTTCAGACACTGAATAACAGCACAGAACTGTGATACTTAAGAAAAATGAATCCAGTGAGCTCTATGACTGCCCCAGTTTGCATCCCGGAGGAAGTCTCCAGGATAAATTCTCAGGGAGGAATACTTCAAAGAGAGGCCAGGGGTTCACTAACTTGAGGAGAAAAAGATCAGACAACAGGGAGGCCAAAGAGTTTAGAATATTCAAACCAGACTATTTAAGAGGAGTGAGCTGCACAGAAATATATAAAAATAACGTATGAACAAGTAGGCTTTACTTCAGGAATGTAAGGTTGGATTAAAGTTTAAAAGTCAGGAAATAAAACTATTAACAGAACAAAAAGGAAAAACCATATGCTCATCTCTATAGATGTAGAAAAAAGCATTTGATAGAATTCAGTACCCATTCAGGATAAAGGAAAAAAACAAAAACAAAAACTCTTAGACTAGGAATGAAAAGGACTTTTTCAAATTAATATGGGACATCTACAAAAAACTTACAGCTAACATTATCTTTTATGGTGAAAACTTAATGCTTTCTTCCTAAGATTGAGAAAAAAGCAATGAAGTCTACTCTTTTCACATTTAGTTAATGTTGTGTTAGAGGTAATAGCCAGTGTGCTAGGACAAGAATAAAAACTTTTTAAAGGCATACACAAATTGGAAAGGAGAAAATAAAACTAGTTTTTATTTGCACATAGAAAATTTACACAGACAAAATCCTAAGAAATCTATTTTAAAAACTACTAAATCCAGTAAATAATTAAACAAGGTAACAGAATAAAAGTAATACAGTAAATAATTATACTTATATTGTGTGGGCCAAAAAGTGTCTTCGGTTTTTAAGTAAAAATAAAAGACACATTTTTATTTTCACCAAGAACTTTATTGAACAATGTATTCACCCTTTTGTTCACTACCTTCTGCCATTTTTCAGGCAACTTCATAATTCTATCTTCCCAAAACTTTTTATCTTTTTGAGCAAAGAACTGTTCCAGGTGCCTTTTATAGTCTTCCAGGGAATTGAAATTTTTTCCATTAAGAGAATTTTGCAAAGACCAAAATCAATGGAAAGCCGAAGGTGCAGTGTCTGGTGAATACGGCGGATGAATCAGAACTTCCCAGCCAAGCTGTAACAAGTTTTGCCTGGTCATCAAAAAAAACATGTGGTCTTGCATTATTCTGATGGAAGATTATGAGTTTTCTGTTGACTAATTCTGGATGTTTTTTTATCAAGTGCTGCTTTCAGTTGGTCTAACTGGGATCAGTAGTTGTTGGAATTAATCGTTTAGTTTTCCGGAAGGAGCTCATAATAGATGACTCCCTTCCAATCCCACCATATACACAACATCACCTTCTTTGGATGAAGACCAGCCTTTGGTGGTGGTTCATTTCGCTTGCCCTATAGTCTCTTCTGTTCCACATTGTTGTACAGTATCCACTTTTTGTCGCCTGTCACAATTTGTTTTAAAAACAGAACGTTTTCCTTATGTTTCAGTAGAGAATCACATGCAGAAATATGGTCAAGAAGGTTTTTTCACTTAACGTTTGTGGAACCCAAACATCAAAGCGACTCACATAACCAAGCTGGTGCAAATGATTTTCAATGCTTGATTTGGATATTTTGAGTATGTCAGCTGTCTCCCGCGTGGTCTAATGTTGATTGTTCTCAATTATTGTTTCAATATGATCCCTATCAATTTCAACTTGTCTACCTGACCATGGAGCATCGTGCAGTGAGAAATCTCCAGCACAAAACTTCACAAACCACTTCTGACATGTTCAATCAGTCACAGCACCTTCTCCATACACTGCACAAATCATTTTATGCATTTCCATTGCGTTTTTACCTTTCTTGAAATAATAAAGCATAATATGCTGAAAATGTTGCTTTTTTTTCCTCTTCAATATTAAAATGGCTACACAAAAATTCATCAATTTTGATAAGTCTTTCTTTAAATGCACACTGATATGACAGCTGTCACAAATTGTTTTGAATGAAGTTAAAGACAACTAAGTGCTACTAGAGCTGTCTTATGAAAAAACCGAATGAACCCTTTGGTCCACCCAATATATGAACAATGAAAAATTTGAATTAAAATGAAAATAAAATAGCATTTACAATAGTACCCTAAACATATGAAATCTTGGGAGAAAATTTAACAAAATATGTGTAAGGTCTGTACATTGAACACTACAAAACACTGCTGAGAGAAATTAAATAAGACTTAAATAAATTGTTATATCATGCCTTGTGGAAAGGAAAATTCAAATTGCTAAGATGTCAATTATCTCCAAATTGACATATAGGTTCAATCAAATCTCAATCAAATCCTCAGTTTCTTTGTAGAAACCGACATGCTGATTCTTAAATGACATGGAAATGTAACGGAACTAGAATAGTTCCATTATTATTATTATTCTAAAACAAGAAGAAGAAAGTTGATTTCAAGAATTAAAAGAAAATTACAAAATACAATGTGGTAAGCATAGATGTAAATATAAGTGGAAAAAGGAAGAAATTAAAATATATATATTTGATTTCTGACATAGGTGTCAAGGTAATTCAGTAGAGGATAATCTTTCTGACAAATGGTGCTGGTCAGTTGCGTATCCATATACAAAAATATATACCTCAACTTTAATTCACAAATATATTAAAATTAACTGAAAGGAGCTCTTAAACATAAGTGTAAGAGCTAAAAATACAAAATCTCTGGAAGAAACCACAGGAAAAAAATCTTTGTGACTTCAATTTAGGCAAAGATTTCTTAAAGAGGATACAAAAAACACAAACCATTAAAAGGAAAAATTGATAAATTGGACTTAACAAAATTAAAACTGTTCTCCTCTAAAGAAACCGCTTAGAAAATGAAAAGACAAATCATAGACTGGGAGAAAGCATTTGCAAAACATCTTATAGAGAACTTGAATTCAGAACATAGCACTCCAAAATAAATACTAACAATTTTTTTTAAATGAGCACAAGATTTGGAAATTTTACCATAATAGATAAACAAATTGCCAATAAACATATGTAAAGATGCTCAGCATCGTTAGATATTATGAAAGTGCAAATTCAAACCAAAATGAGATACCACTACACACCTAATAGAATGGCTAAAAAATTTTTTTTCAATTAAGGGACATTTTACAAATTCCTGAAAAGTAGCCCTCAAAACAGTCAAGATCATGAAAAACAAGGGAAAAGTAAGAAGTTGTCTGTTGTGTTGATTTTTGTTAAATTAACATCTTACATATAATCCTGGGTGTTGGATGGCAAGCCAAGGTTCAACAAAGACCACAGGGGAAAGTGAAATAGTTTACTATTCACAGGTCCTGCAGGCACTCCTCAAAGGGCCACTTGGCAAGGTCAAGGCAGGGAGCAAACTGCAGGAGCTGGAGCATGTGCCTTTATAAGGTTCTGAGAGTGAAGTGCTTTGGGGTCCTCAGGCTAAGGCCAGATCAGTCAATTCAAACCACAAAAGCAGAGTTTTGCTAAGTTTTGGGGAGGGTTTCTTATCTAAAGGAGACACAAGGGGAAAGAGCAGGGAGGCAGGAGAGACAGTTTATCACAAGGGGCATTGGAGGAGTCATATCAGGAACTTAACACTTTCTTGTGAGTCTGTGGACTGTTATCTAGGGCATTCACTTGAGGGAGGGGCTAGTGTCAGTTCAAGGCCCTGCTGGCCACTTAGCCACATAAAATGGATGCCAAGGCAGCAATATTATGCAGGAGTTTAGCTAAACTTTCAACACTGTCACAGACCAGAGAAGACTAAAGAGATATGATAACTAAATGATATGTGATGTCCTGGATTGGAATCTGAAACAGAAAAAGGATAGTGAAATTAAAATAAAACCTGGAATATGGTTAATATAAATGGACATATGTTGTTTTTTAAGTTTTCACTCATGTACCATAATAATGTAAGACGTGAATATTAGAGGAAACCAGGTGAGGGGCATATGGGAACTCTATTATCTTTGCAACTTTTATAAATCAAAAATAATTCCCAAACAAAAAGTTTTTTTAAAAAATCAATTGACCACGTATACGTGAGTACCTCTGGACATTCTCTTCTATCTATTTCATTGATCTAGGTCTATGTTTAGGCCAATACCACACTATCTTTACACTTCCACTTAGGCCAATATTTTGCTGACTTGAAATCAGATAGTGTTAAGTCCTCGAACTTTGTTCGTTTTCCAAATTATTTTGTCTCTTCTAGGTCTTTACACTTCTATATACGTTAGAATCAGCTGATCAATTTCTCCCCCGACTCACACTAAAAACCAAACAAAAACAAACAAAAAACAAAAACCTGTTGGTCTTTTTTTTTTAAACATCTTTATTGGAGTATAATTGCTTTACAATGGTGTGTTAGTTTCTGCTTTATACATATACATATATCCACATATCTCTTCTGTCTTGCGTCTCCCTCTCTCCCACCCTCCCTATCCCACCCCTCTAGGTGGTCACAAAGCACTGAGCTGATCTCCCTGTACTATGTGGCTGCTTCCCACTAGCTATCGGTTTTACTTTTTTATTCTCTCTCTTTTTTGTAAAATTTATTTATTTTTATTTTTGGCTGTGCTGGGTCTTCGTTTCTGTGTGAGGGCTTTCTCTAGTTGCAGCAGGAGGGGACCACTCTTCATCGCGGTGCACGGGCCTCTCACTATCGCAGCCTCTCTTGTTGTGGAGCACAGGCTCCAGACGCGAAGGCTCAGTAGTTGTGGCTAACGGGCCTAGTTGCTCCGCGGCATGTGGGATCTTCCCAGACCAGGGCTCAAACCCGTGTCCCCTGCATTGGCAGGCAGATTCTCAACCACTGTGCCACCAGGGAAGCCCCCCGGTTTTACATTTGGTAGTGTATATATGTCCATGCCACTTCTCACTTTGTCCCAGCTTACCCTTCCCCCTCCCCATGTCCTCAAGTCCATTCTCTTGTAGGTCTGCGTCTTTATTCCTGTCCTGCCCCTAGGTTCTTCATGATCTTTTTTTTTTTTTTTAGATTCCATATATATGTGTTAGCATACAGTATTTGTTTTTCTCTGACTTACTTCACTCTGTATGACAGACTCTAGGTCCATCCACCTCACTACATATAATTCAATTTTGTTTCTTTTTATGGAGTAACATTCCATTGTATATATGTGCCACATCTTCTTTATCCATTCATCTGTTGATGGACACTTAGGTTGCTTCCATGTCCTGGCAATTGTAAATAGAGCTGCAATGAACATTGGGGTACATGACTCTTTTTGAATTATGGTTTTCTCAGGGAATATGCCTAGTAGTGGGACTGCTGGGTCATATGGTAGTTCTGTTTGTAGTTTTCTAACGAACCTCCATACTGTTCTCCATAGTAGCTGTATCAATTTACATTCCCACCAACAGTGCAAGAGGGTTCCCTTTTCTCCACATCCTCTCCAGCATTTATTGTTTGTAGATTTTTTAATGATGGCCATTCTGACTGGTGTGAGATGATATCTCATTGTAGTTCTGATTTGCATTTCTCTAATGATTAATGATGTTGAGCACATTCTTTCATGTGTTTTGTTGGTCTTTTAATTGGGATAGAATAGACCAATGTGGAGACAAATGACATCTTAACATTATTGCATATTTCAATCCATGAAGATGATCAATCTTTCCACTTATTTAGCTTTAAACTGTCTCTCAACAATATTTTGTAGTTTCCAATGCTTATCCTTGGTTAATTTTCTTAAACTATTTTATGGTTTATGTGCTACTGAACATGGATTCTTAAATTTATTTTGGTCATTAATATGTAGAAATACAATCACTTTTTGTATATTGGCCTTTTATCCTGGAACCTTATAAAATTCATTTGTAAGTTTTAGTGAATCTTTGTAGATTCCTTAGGATTTTGTATGTATGAGATCATGTTAAATATTCATAAAGTTTTATTTCTTCTTTCCCTATTTGTATGCCTTTTTAATTTTTCTTCTCTTACTGCACTGGCCAGGACTTCTATTACCTTGTTGAATAAGGATGAGAACAGATATTTTTGCTTTGTGTCTGATCTTATGTAGAAAGCAATAACCATAAAACTGGTAGATATAGAGAAGTTACTACCTATTGCTCGTTTGTTGAAAGTTTTCATCACAAATGGATGTTGAATTTTGCTAAATGCGTTCTTGGTATCTACAGAGATGATACATGAGTCTTTCCCTTCATTATTTTAATATGGTGAATTACATGGAGTGATAATCAGATGTTTAAATAAAAACTTGAATTCCTGAAATAATCTCCAGAAATTAATCAGGACATATTTCATTTTTCATGTATTGTTGGATTCAATACACTAATTTTTAAAAGAATTTTTACATCTATAGTCATCAGGGTATTTACTGGCTTATAACTTTACTTATGATGTCTTCATCTGGTTTTGGTTCAGGGAAATACTGATCCAATATGATGAGCTGGAAAATGTTCATCCTCCTCTACTTTCTGAAAGTTTCTGTAGGTTTAGCATTGTTTATTCCTTAAATACTGATGGAATTTATCAATGAAGCCATCTAGATCTTGAGTTTTCTTTCAGGGAAGATTTTAAATAACACATTTAATTTCTTTTATTATTATAGGGTTATTTAAGTATTCTATTTCTTCTTTACTCAGCTTTGGTAACATGTATTTCAAGGAAATCTTCCATTTCATCTAAGTCATCAAATATTTGAAAAAAAGTTATCAGTAACTTACTTATTATCTGTTGATTCTAGGATAGTGGTGTCATCTCCTTTATTTCCTATTCATAATTTTGGCCTTCTCTTTTTCTTTTTTTTTAAAATAAATTTATTTATTTATTTATTTATTTTTGGGGCACATTGGGTTTTCATTGCTGGGCGCAGGCTTTCTCTAGTTGCAGCAAGTGGGGGCTACTCTTCATTGCAGTGCATGGGCTTCTCATTGCGGTGGCTTCTTTTGTTAAGGAGAATGGGCTCTAGGCACACGGACTTCAGTTGTTGTGGCACACAGTCTCAGTAGTTGTGGCGCACGGGCTTTGTTGCTCCATGGCATGTGGGACCTTCCCAGACCACGGCTTGAACCTGTGTTCTTTGTGTTGGCAGGCGGATTCTTAACCACTGTGCCATCAGGGAAGTCCTGGCCTTCCCTTTTTCTTGATCAGCTTATCCAAAGATTTATCAATTACATTGATCATTTCAATGAACCACCTTTTGTTTTTATTGACTTTTTTCTACTGTTAGTGTAGGTTCCAGTTCAGGAATTGGTAAACAGTTTCTGTAAAGGGCCAGATAGTAGATATTTTAGGTTTTATGGGCCATATATGGTATCTGTTTTGTACTCTTTGTTTTATAGGTGTTTGTTTTACAACCCACTAAAAATGAAAAATGATTCTAAGTTTAAGGGTTATATGGAAATATAAATATAATGGTTATATAGCTAAATTTGGCCTATAATCTGACCCCAGTTCTAGTTCATTGATTTGTGCTCTTACATTTATTACTTTATTCTCCTACTTATTTGAGTTTCATTTGCTCATATCTAACTTCATAATGTGGAAGCTTAGATAATTAATTTTAGTCGTCTCTTCTTTTCTAATAAAACACTTAAAAGCTATAAAAAATTTCTCTTTAAGCTCTGCTCTAGCGGCATCTCCAATACTCTGATAGACTGTGTTTTCATTTCAGTATTATCTAAATATTTTCTAATTTCTCTTGTGACTCACCCCTACCTACACTACCAAATAGAAAAGGGGCTTTGAAATTCCATTTTCTTCACCTTCCCAGAAAAAAAAAAAAAATCCATGGTTTGACTCCTTTCCATCTTACCTCTCACACAATTGTATAATGCCCCTTTGATCTATTATTCCCCTAAGAATGTCTGAAATAGGGTAGATTCATCTGTGAAGTATTCACCTGTGATTAGAACTTGAAGTTGAAATAAACATAATACCTAAGCATTTGAGTGACCATCAGCATATAAAAGTTTAAATACACATGAGTATCTCAATGAATGGCATTCACGATTAACATTTTAATCATTTAATTTGCAAACCATTTTAAACCATATTATTATTAGAGTAGTTTCCATTTTTAACTCTGCCTGAAAACTTTGAAATATCTAAGAATTTATGTATATTGTAATGTTTCCGAGTCCTTGGGTATGAGTCATGGTTTCTTGTATAATCTCTCAAGTTCCAGTTGTTTAAAACAAGATAGTATCTGACTCATAGTGCCTAATAAATATCTATTAGTAATAGTAATACTAATGAAGTAGAAAGGAAGCAGTATGAAGCATCCTTTTAAAGAGGATAGAAGAAACTAGGGTCAGACGTCAAAAGTATTAGAAGGCAAGTAAAAAAGTAAAGGAATTTCAGGCCTGTTCAATGTTCATGGCAATACCAGCTACAGGTAGGAAACCATGAAGTAGAAGGCCAAAATGTGAAAATAAAGATATTGAATCTTCTAAGGATCTGAGACTTGAAATGACTATAGAAAGGGTATGAACTTTTTCCTTGCTGAAGTCAGGCACAGAATTAATGGGTTGATAGTGGGGAGGGATAAGGAAGGGCTAGAAAGACAATGAATTCTAATGACTGAGACTCTGAAAATATTACTTGGTTTCCTATGAGGCCTAACAGGTAAGCTGGACCTGAAGGAAATTCTAAAAGATAGGGACTCCATAAATTACTGGTGACTGAACAACTTGCATTATTAAATAGGTTCCAAGATGACAACACTGAAGGGCAAGACACACATGGATATTTTAGTTGCTGATATGTTTGTTTAGAAAATTAATTGCATACATTTATATCCCAGATCTTCAAAAATGACTAATAAAAAAATTGCATGACTATAATTTACTTCTTTTAGTTTAAAATCATTATTTGAAAGCTTAAATATTTTAAAATTTAAACTAATAATTATGGTTGTTATTCACTAATTTCAATTTTAAAGCATGACTTTTCCTTTAAAAATATAAGAAAGAAGTATTTGATATAAAAAATTTAGGGGACTTCCCTGGTGGTGCAGTGGTTGAGAATCTGCCTGCTAATGCAGGGGACATGGGTTCAAGCCATGGTCTGGGAGGATCCCACATGCCGCGGAGCAACTAGGCTGGTGAGCCACAACTGCTGAGCCTGCGCGTCTGGAGCCTGTGCTCCGCAATGAGAGGCCGCAATAATGAAAGGCCCATGCACTGCGATGAAGAGTGGCTTCCACTCGCCGCAACTAGAGAAAGCTCTCGCACAGAAACAAAGACCCAACACAGCAAAAATAAAATAAATAAATTAATAAACTCCTATTCCCAACATCTTCTTTAAAAGAAAAAAAAATTTAGGATCAAGTTCAATGTGGTATACCAGCTTCATATATCAGCTTCACCTTCAT
The DNA here is from genome assembly GCF_011762595.2 of Tursiops truncatus. Taxonomy (NCBI): domain Eukaryota; kingdom Metazoa; phylum Chordata; class Mammalia; order Artiodactyla; family Delphinidae; genus Tursiops; species Tursiops truncatus. Next base: position 94,936,540 of record NC_047039.1, read on the forward strand.
TCAAGAAAAGTTTTAAAAGGTTTTTAGATATCAATCCCTCTTTTCATAATATTACTTGACAATGAATATTTATATAAGGTTAGGTTATTGTGTTTCTAAAAAGAAAGCATGCCTTGGATAATGACTGGATTTGAAGAAAAGTTATTTGTGATAATAAAATGACAACTCAACAAAACAAAGAATTTTTTTCAAATGAACTAGAAAATAATACTAAAATTTCTAATGTTTAGGCTGGTCATGAGGAAATTTACAGGGCAGCAAAACAGATATCCCTGAACAAATATCTCAAAAAGTATATAATATCTTCCGACAGCTCTTACATATAAGAACATGGAATCTAATAATCCCTTTAAAATGCATGTTTCTTGTTAATTAAGTCAACATAATGGAGGGACAGGATATAGGTACCCAGTCCATGGCCTGTTAGGAATGGGGGCCTCACAGCAGGAGGTGAGGGGTGGGGGAGTGAGTGAAGCTTCATCTGTATTACAGCCTCACTCGATCACTTGCATTACTGCCTGAACTCTGCCTCCTGTCAGATCAGCAGCGGCATTAGATTCTCATAGGAGCGTCAACCCTACTGTGAACTGTGCATGCAAGGAATCTAGGTTGCGTGCTCCTTATGAGAACCTAATGCCTGATGATCTGAGGTGGAGCTGAGGTGGTGATGTTTGCACTGGGGAGCAGCTGCAAATACAGATTATCATTAGCAGAGAGGTTTGACTTCACACAGACCATAATAAATCCATTGCTTGTAGACTCATATCAAAACCCTATCAGTGAGTGGCAAGTGAAAACAAGCTCAGGACTCCCACTGATTCTGCATTCTGGTGAGTTCTATAGTTATTTCATTATATATTACAATGTAACAATAATAGAAATAAAGTACATAATAAATGTAATATTTTTGAATCATCCTGAAACCATCCCCCTGCCCCAGGTCCATGGAAAAATTGTCTTCCATAAAACTGGCCAAAAAAGTTGAGGACCCCTGTTTTAGTGTGAAAAAGCAAGGCAGGTGTAAATATCCATATTCACTTCCAACCAGCAGATAATTTGGGTTTAAATGCCATTCTTAGATCACTTGCAGAATGACTACATATCATTGTCACTTTATTGTCATGATAAATCAATTTACTCATTAAAAAAATGTGTACTTCACAGTGAACAAGTCAATCATGTGTAATTGAGATTTTTCTAGTACACTTAAAAAAACTTTTAGCTCTCAACCAAGATGTCCAATATATATGTTGTTTTGGGGAAACATGATTTTTCAAAGATCTTCTTAGTATGAATCTTCTGATGCTTAATAGTTCTGGAACTACTGTTGAAGCTTCCCATGTTTAGTACATTTATAGAGTTCTAACCTATATGAATTCTATGAAGTGTAATGAAATTTTGATCACTGAATTAAAGTTTTCTCACTCCATTAAAAGTGTTTCTGTTCAATATGAATTCTCTGATGAACAATGAGAGTAGATTTCTTGCTGAAAGCTTTTCTACAATGATTGCATTCATAGGGTTTTTCTCCAGTATGTATTCTATGATGTACAGTAAGGTGTGACTTCTTGCTAAAGGCTTTTCCACACTCAGTGCATTCATATGGTTTTGTCCCAGTATGGATTCTCTGATGCACAATGAGTTGTTATTTCTGGATAAAAGCTTTTCTGCATTCACTACATTCATAGGGTTTCTCCCCAGTATGAATTCTCTGATGTTCAATGAACTGTGAACTCCGGATGAAGGCTTTCCCACATTCATTGCATTGATATCTTTTGTCCCCAGTGTGAGTTCTCTGATGTACAATGAGATCTGACTTCTGAATGAAAGCTTTTTCCACACTCATTACATCTATGGGGTTTCTCCCCAGTATGAATTCTCTGATGTACAATGAGCTGTGACCGCCAGAAAAAGGCTTTTCCACATTCATCACATTCATATGGTTTCTCCCCCATATGAGCTGTTTGATGAACACTAAGTGTTGACTTCTTGATGAAAGCCTTCCCACATTCATTGCATTCATAGGGTTTCTCCCCGGTGTGAATCCTCTGATGAAGAAAGAGGTTTGACTTCTGGATGAATGCTTTTCCACATTCACTACATTCATAGGGTTTCTCTCCTGTATGAGTTCTCTGATGTACAGTGAGCTATGACTTCTGAATAAAGGCTTTTTCACAGTCATTACATTTGTACGGTTTTTCCTCAGTATGAATTCTCTGATGTACAATAAGTCCTGACTTTCCGCTGAAGGCTTTCCCACACTGACTACATTTATATATTTCACTTGTTAGAAATTTTGGTTGTGCAGAGAGGTGAGACTTATGTATGAAGGCTCTGATGTGTTCATTAGATGTTCTGTTCAGATGAACTACTTTCCACAGTGCATTATATTCTTGGTCTATCTCCTCAGTCAGTGACTTATTGTTAATAAATGTACTTGATTCAAAAGCTTGTCTTGGTTTTCCTGGTAATATCTCATCTTCAAGTTTCCAGTCTTCAAAAATTGAGTATACTATCATGTTATGGAGTATTACTTCTTCAGAAATGCTCTTCTGTGGAGCTAATTCTTTCATTTTGGGTCTAATTTCAAACTCAAAGAGAAAACTCAAGAGTAAATAATGTTATTTCTCTCCCGAGCTTTGAGAAACACAAAACACACATACAAAAAATAAAGGTCTTCATTTTAATGGAAATAGACAGAAATCTGATAATGAGTATGTTCAGCTTTGAAATTTAAGAATATGATATTAAAACCCAAAGACAGAAGAAGGAACAGACATAAAAAGAAGTGAGCAGGAGAGCAATGGAAAAAGCAGAGTTGATGAGCTCAGTGTCATGGTCTCACACAGCCCCACACACTTCTGCCCCATCTCCACTCCATCACAAGGCTCTGTGAGGAACGAAGGCAGACAAAAAATAACTTCAGGAAGACAGAGGAAGCATGCTAGCAAAGGGAACAGAGAGTGAGTTGATGTGACTAGCAGAAAGATTAAACTCACAGTAAATATAAAAATGTTTTATATGTGGGCTTCCCTGGTGGTGCAGTGGTTGAGAGTCCGCCTGCCAAAGCAGGGGACACGGGTTTGTGCCCCAGTCCAGGAAGATCCCACATGCCGCAGAGTGGCTAGGCCCGTGAGCCATGGCCGCTGAGCCTGCGCGTCCAGAGCCTGTGCTCCACAATGGGAAAGGCCACAACAGTGAGAAGCCCGCATACCGCAAAAATATACATATATATATATTTTATATGTAACCAGGCATATTAGAGCACAACTACAGGGAGAGGATTTCAAAGTACATGCATCTTAAAGGGTCAGATGACATTAAAAAGGCACAAGATAAGATAGACTCTATTTAAAGGGGACAGTCCCCAGAAGAATAGCAGTTTCAAAGGGAGACAAAAAGCAAAAAAGAAGGAAAAAGTACCCTCTGGTAACTGGGTGGTGGCAATGGGGAAGAGAAAAAAAACAGGAAATTTAGGGTCCTGGAAGACAAAAGAGAACCACAAAACCAGAAAACTCAAAACTCCTCCTTAATCACAGAAAGGAAGGAAGGCAGGGAGGGAGAGAGAGAAGAAGAAAGCACTCTGCTCAAGTCCCTGAACTTTGCTATATTAACAGAAAAGGGATCCATAAAGTTAGAAATCTCATAAAAATACTGTGATATGATAAAATGAAAAGAAAAAGTGAAGTCCATAGAGAACTATTACATAAAATCAGGAAATGAATTTGTGCAGAAATAAACAGAGGAAATTGTCCCCTTCAAAAACTTGCCATGAAACAGAAGAAAATTTTGTTTGAACTCCAGGCAGAATTAAATATACTCAAACAAGCATATCAGGACATGGAAAACCACCATGAGTCAGAACTTCAAAAGATAAAAACCAAAATGAACAAAAAACAGGGAGAAATGAAAAAGAATTGATTGAACTCAGGGGAAAAAATGGAAGATTAAATTACAAGGTGTGGTCAGGAAGAAAAGAAGGGAAATAAAAATTTAATAAGTGGCACTGACTAAAGGAAAGAAAACAACCAAGGTAATAAAAATGACATAAAGAATCAGATTAGGGCTTCCCTGGTGGCACAGTAGTTGAGAGTCCACCTGCCGATGCAGGGGACATGGGTTCGTGCCCTGGTCTGGGAGGATTCCACATGCTGCAGAGTGGCTGGGCCCGTGAGCTATGGCCACTGGGCCTATGCGTCTGGAGCCTGTGCTCTGCAACGGGAGAGGCCACAACAGTGAGAGGCCCGTGTACCGCAAAAAAAAAAAAAAAAAAGAATCAGATTAAAATGGTCATAGAGAATGCAGTGGAAAAGGAAGACAGGAAAAGAAGGAATAATATTTCTATTACTGGAGACCCTAAAGAACTTTTTTAAGAAACAAACAAAAGATTGTAACTCCAAGACACTTCACACTGAAAGGTGAGAAAAACAGAAGGTAATTAGAAAGAATATGAAGATCATTCGGTAAGTTACTTTGAAAGAGAGCATACCTAAGAATGCCTGAGTGCATGAGGGGAGGAGTATAAGCCCACTTTGGGAGAATGGAGTGCTAAATATATTAGTCAAAGAGATGCTAACTAATTAAGAAGTGTCCTAAATATGTGGACTAGATAAGATTCAGAGTATAGGTAGGAGGATTACCTATTTCTCTAAAAGTCAACTAAAGGAAAAGGATTATGTGGGTGTTTGATATGTAGCAGTGTCATTTAGGTATTCCACAAACCCACATCAATTATTTTCAGCCATTTGTAAACATCTATGGCCTTCAATAATAATTTCCTAAAAAATACTTCAAAGACAAACTTATCACTAATCAATATGAATCTTCCTTCCCTGCCTCCCATTTGCCAGGTTCTCAACTTACCTGAATAGGCCCAATTTGACATTTCTCCCTCCTCCATCCATGGTTCTCCTTGCTTAAACAAGAAGATTACATCTGAATTCAGAGACTGATACCCTGTTTATGGGAAATAATATAGGACTTGGGTGTTAGTGGATAAACTAACCAACCTAGAACTCACATCCATTACATATGTACCAGAATGGCTAAAATTTAAAAGACTGACATTACTCAAGGTTGATGGACTTGGGTGTTAGTGGATAAACTAACCAACCTAGAACTCACATCCATTACATAGGTACCAGAATGGCTAAAATTTAAAAGACTGACATTACTAAAGGTTGATGGAACTCTACTACATTGCTAGTACAATATAAATTGGTATAATCTCTTTGGAAAACTGGTAGTATCTACTAAAGCTAAATATACATATGCCCTATGACCCAGAAATTCCACTCCTCTGTATATACCCAATAGAAATGATATGCTTATTTCTACCAGAAGATACGTATAAAAATGTTAATAAGCACTTTATTCATAATTGCCAAAATCTGAAACAACCCAAATGACGATCAACAGTAGACTGGATAAACTGAAGAATTATTATATACTCATTAAACAGAATACAATACAACAATAAGGAGCAACAAACTACTGTCACATGCAATAACATGAATGCATTTCACAGATATTATGTTAAATGAAATATGCTAGACAAAAAAAAAAAAACCGTACATACTGTGTGATTACATTTATATGAAGGTCAAGAACAGAATTAATTTATGGTGATAGAACCCCAAGTTGTTATCTCTGAGGAGGTAGGTAAATGGTAAGGGGGTGGTTCAAGGGAGCCTGCTGGGGTGCTAGAAATATTCAGTATCTTGATCTGAGTAGTGGTCAGGTAGGTGTATACATATGAAAAAATGCATCAGCTGTATAATTAATATTTGAACACTGTATTATATACATTATGACAATTAATTTATAAAAACCAAGAACTTCGGCCCAGCCCATTGTCTTCAGCCTCTGAAGAATGAGCAGGATGCAGTACCCATTTTCTTTCCATCCAAGTTCACTGGAGAGGTAGAAGCCCGATATTTGGTACTCAAAATTAATATTCTTTTGACGTTTATAGGTTGAAATGAAGCTCTCTAAGCATTCAGAGACGCAGTAGCTTTTAGCAAAATATAAAGGAAAGGCAGTCGATTGGGTACTATGGTGGGTTTAATATATCCCCATAAATTCTTTGACATGCTTCCCTTCAGGAAGTAGAGCTTATTCTGCACCCCTTGAGTGTGGGCTGGACTTAGTAACTCATTTTTTTTTAACATCTTTATTGGAGTATAACTGCTTTACAATGTTGTGTTAGTTTCTGCTGTATAACAAAGTGAATCAGCTACATGTATACATATATCCCCATATCCCCTCCCTCTTGCGTCTCCCTCCCACCCTCCCTATCCCATGCCTCTAGGTGGTCACAAAGCACCGAGCTGATCTCCCTGTGTGATGCAGTTGCTTCCCACTAGTTAATCTGTTTTACATTTGGTAGTGTATATATGTCAGTGCTACTCTCTCACTTCCTCCCAGCTTACCCATCCCCCTCCCCATGTCCTCAAGTCCATTCTCTATGCATCTTTATTCCTGTCTTGCCCCTAGCTTCATCAGAGCCATTTTTTTCTTAGATTCCACATATATGCGTTAGCATATGGTATTTGTTTTTCTCTTTCTGACTTACTTCACTCTGTATGACAAACTCTAGGTCCATCCACCTCACTACAAATAACTCAGTTTTGTTTCTTTTTATGGCTGAGTAGTATTCCATTGTATATATGTGCCACATCTTCTTTATCCATTCATCTGTCGATGGACACTTAGGTTGCTTCCATGTTCTGGCTATTGTAAATAGTGCTGCAATGAACATTGTGGTACATGACTCTTTCTGAATTATGGTTTTCTCAGGGTATATGCCCAGTAGTGGGATTGCTGGGTCATATGGTAGTTCTATTTTTAGTTTTTTAAGGAACCTCCATACTGTTCTCCATAGTGGCTGTATCAATTTCCATTCCCACCAGCAGTGCAAGAGGGTTCCCTTTTCTCCACACCATTTCCAGCATTTATTGTTTGCAGATTTTTTGATGATGGCCATTCTGACCGGTGTGAGGTGATACCTCATTGTAGTTCTGATTTGCATTTCTCTAATGATTAGTGATGTTGAGCATCCTTTCATGTGTTTGTTGGCAATCTGTATATCTAGTAACTCACTTCTAATGAACACAAGAAGGTAGAAGTGATCATGTGTGATTTCAGAGACTTGGTCACAAAAGGCACTGTGACTTCCTCCTTGCTCTCACTCTATCTAGGGGAAATTACTTGCCAGGTCGTGAGAACAGGCCCACATGGCAAGGAATTGAGATCTCCAGCCAATGAACAGCAAGGAACTAAGGCTCCTGTCAATAGCCATGGGAGTGAATTACCTTAGAAATGGATCCTACAGTCCCAGTCAAGTTTTCAGATGAATTCAGCCCCTGCTAACATCTGACTACAACCACATGGGAGACCACAAGCCAGAACCACCCAGCTGAGTTGTTCCATATTCCTGACCTACAGAAATTGTTTGTAAAAAAATGTTTACTTTAAGCCACTATAGTAATTGTTATACAACAATAGGTAACTAATATCAGTACCCTCTGAGGGAAGATGTCCTTACCCACTGAAACAAGGTTGCTATAGTTCTCCAGCATCACATCCTTGTACAGGTTTCTTTGAGCAGAGTCCAGCTGCTGCCACTCCTCCTGAGTAAAGTCCACAGTCACATCTTTGAATGAAACAAATCCCTGTAACAGAACATTCCTATTAAATCTAAAGTGAAAAACACTGAGTGATGTATAAGAGATGAATGAGAAATAATTGCTGTTTTCATCATGCAGGGTTCATCACAAAAAGTTAATGTTTTAACTTAAACATGTTTAAGAAAATGTTTACCATGAGGCCAATTTTGGGTTCTACTATGTGGGAGAAGTCAAACTCCTATTAGAAAAACTTTGCCATTGAGAATCACCCATTCTCTTTCCATCAGGCATGTATTAAGCACCTATGTGACCAGCACTATTTGGTGCTCAGGATGCAAATATGAATAAAACACAGCAGGTTTACAGACTAGTAGTTGGAGGCAAACAAGTAAGTATATAAATGCTATAAGATGTTAAATAGGTTATGACAGAAATAGGAAAGAAAGTGATTCTATTTTGGGCTTTGTAAAGTTATACAAAATGAATAATGAAAAATGTAAAAATAAAAAATTTTAAATGTAAAGATAAAATAAAAAGTTTTTGAAACATAAAAAATGAATAGTGTATTCTCTGGTAACCTGTGGAGGAGAGAGAAAGATCATTCCAGATGAAGAGTGGAGTAGGAAAAAGGCATGTGAACGTGAAGAACATGGTAAATTCAAGGACCTGTGAGCACTTCAGTATAATGCTCTCAAACATCATTTATTCACATACAGCCTTCAGAGGTTTTACCATATCTGCATGTCACCTGCGCTATTATTGACTTAATAGTTTTAACTCAACAACTTCTTTACTTAAATAAATGTATTTTAAAAGGAAACCACTAAAGGGAAAATCAGTATCACTTGTCAGAAAACGAAGATAACAACAACAGTAATCTGCAAAGCAAGTATATACTGGCAAAATGCCATGTATGAGATTTGCTTTAAAATGTGCAACTCTAGAGAACAAATAAAAGAAGAGAAAGAGGAAAGATGTCAGATTGGTAAAATATTAATTGTTGAAAATATATGAGGAAGTACAAGGGGTTTATTATACTGTTCTCTATATTTTTATATATGTTTGAATTTTTCCATTAAAACACTTTAAAAAATTAAATAAAGCAGAAACCATTGTTTTTAAAGTTTAAATTAAAATAAAAAATGTAAGTAATATTTAATCTACTTAATTTTTTAAAATGTATATCTGGACATAATGAGAAAAATGAAATAATTTTTGATCAGTTAGTAACAATAAAGTACTAATGAACTCATTGTTCCTTACTTTTCAAACCATGATTAAGTTCTACCTCAATAAGAGCACTCTATTTTAAAATTTGATCTTAATCAAATCCAACCGAGATACTTCTGAAAGACAGTGTATGAGGAAAGGAGAGGAATCAACTAAAACTCCTTGGTTTTTGGTGTAAGCAACTGCATCCCACTGAAGTCCAGGAGACAAGAAAGATCTGGTCTTGGTGGAGGGAGAGGTGGAATCAAGAATTCTATTTGTTCAACAATAAAAAGACAAATGATTCAATGAAAAAATGGGCAAAGAACATGAATAGACATTTCTGCAAAGAAGATATGCAAACTGACAATAAGCACATGAAAAGATGCTCAACCTCATTAGTCATTAGAGAAACAAATCAAAACCATAATGAGATACCACTTTACCCCAGTAGGATGGTTATCAACAACAAAACAGAAAATACAAGTGTTAGCAATCATGTGAAGAAACTGGAACCCTCATAAATTGCTGTGCAGTTCCTACAAAAGTTAAACATAGAATTACCATATGACCCAGAAATTCCACTCTTAGGTATATACCTAAAAGATTTGAAAACAGGTACTCAAACTGATACTTGTATACAAATGTTCATAGCAGCTTTATTTACAATAAAGCCAAAAGGTACAAACAACCCAAGTGTCCATCAGCAGATGAACGGATAAACAAAATGTGGTATATCCATAGAATGGAATATTATTCAGCCATAAAAAGGAATGAAGTTCTGATACATGCTACAGCACAGATAAACCTTGAAAACATGCTAAGTGAAATAAGTTAGACACACAAGGACAAATATTGTATGATTCTACTTGCATGAAGTACCTCGAATAGGCAAATTTACAGAGTCAGAAAGTAGTTTTAAGTTACCAGGGGCTGTGGGAGGAAGGGAAGAATGGGAGTTATCGCTCATTGGGCATAGAGTTTCTGTTTGGGGTGATGAAAAGGTTCTGGAAATAGTGGTGATAGAATGCACAAGTTGTGAATATAACTAATACAACTGATTGTACACATAAAAATGGTTAAAATGGCAAACTTTATGTTATATATTTTTTACCACAAGAAAATCTACTTGCCTCATTAAGCTCGAGGTACCTATTATAATTGACATGTACATGGCAATAATGGGTAGGCAACTGGACTTCCGTGGGGTGACAGTTGCACCTAACAAAAACTGAGAAGCATGGAATTCAAGCTGAGAAAAGAGAGAATTAAGAAGTGGGGAGAGGAATGTAATAAACAGTGAAAAAATGGATGGTCAATTGATCAGAGGTCTGTACAGAACTGAAGAATTGCTGGAGTCAAGGTACTAGATAATGAGCTAGAAATAGAAATAATGGTCAACAACAATGAGAAAGCCGTGCACCGCAACAAAGAGCAGCCCCTGCTCACTGCAACTAGAGAAAGCCCGCACACAGCAACGAAGGGCAACGCAGCCAAAAAATGAAAGAAAGGAAAGAAAGAAAAGAAGGAAGGAAGGAAGGAAGGAAGGAAGGAAAGAAAGAAAGAAAAAGAAAGGAAGGAAAAGAAAGAAAGAAAGGAAAGAAAGAAAGAAAGAAAGGAAAAGAAAGAAAGAGAGAGAAAGAAAGAAAGAAAGAAAGGAAGAAAGAGAGGCCAGAGAGTGAAATGCTTGGAGCTATTGGTAATTATAAATCTGGACTATGACTATGGGAGTTGGTGGCTGAATAAAGGAAATGAGAAGATGCACTAGTACCAATGGTACTGTGACATTGTGATTTATAATAAAGTATATTTGCTCCTTATCCTGTTCCTGGCACAGAGCTCCTAAAAACCCTTGAATTTTCTGTGAGGAGTGGGATAAAGGTATCTTTTGTTATGTTAATGAGGTATCTTTGGAAAGCACCTAAGTATGGGGGCTAGTTGCCAGGGAAGCCAACTGTGAATAGAGGGTGCTTATGTTTTTTTAGCCTCACTCCCTGATTTCTAGGGAGCGGAGCAGGGCTAGAGTTTGAACAAATCACCAATGGCCAATGATAATCACGCCTACATAATGAAGCCTCCATAAAGACCCAAGAGGAAAGGGTTCAGAAAACCTCCAGGGTGGTGGACCAGAATGCTTCCATGTGTCACATGCTGGTCCCCAAGCTCCTTTGTTCGGGACCTATGTATCTCTTCATCTGGCTCTTGATTCATATACTTTAATACCCTTTATAACAAACTGGTAATCTAGTGAGTAAACTGGTTTCCTGGGTCCTGTGAGCCCCTGTAGCAAATAAATCAAAACAAAGGAGGGGGTGGTGGGAACCTCTGATTTACAGCCAGTGGGTCAGAAGCACAGATCACAATCTGGACTTGCAACTAGCATCCGAGGTGGAGGGCAGCCTTGTGGAACTAAGCCCGTAACCTGTAGGATCTGATGCTTTCTCCAAGTAGGTAGTGTCAAAATTAAGTTAAATTGTAGGACACCCAGCTGGTGTTGGAAGACTGCTTGGTGGTATGGAAAAACCCACACATTGAAACTGGGTACAGAATTATAGGTACAAATCCCAGTAGTCCTCACAGATATAGAGAACAAATTAGTGGTTACCAGTGGGAAGAGGGGAAGGGCAATATAGGGGTAGGGGACTAAGAGGTACAAACTATTAGGTATAAAATAAGCTACAAGGATGTATTGTATAACATAGGGAATAAGCAAATATTTCAGTCTTCTCCCTGGCTCTTGGTCATAGCTCCTAAAACTTTTGTAATTTCGTAAGCAATAAAGGTATCAGGAGCATCTTTTGTTCTGATATTTGATCTTTGACTCTGATTTTTTGACAGAGCTCCTAAAATTTTTGGAATCTCCTGGTTGACAGGAGCATATTTTGTTCTAAAGAGGCGAATCTTGCTGAGACATTTTTCAGTTAAAAAAAAAAAAAAAAGAGCACACACATCAATAATATACACCTTAAAAAAACATAAGTTATATATAAGTAACTCAATACTGAGATATTATGATCATAAAAAGATATATAAGTAGAATTTCTCATCTTTTCTCTCCATTTCCCAGGGGATCATCTTGCACATCTCCTAAGGAATGCATGCTCCCCACTTTGAACACTACTATGCTGAAGCTATATGCTACACAGTGGGAATAAACCAATGGAACATTATAGGTAAAAATCAAACAATATATACCTTCAAATAAAAACATTTAAAACTGTATGACAATTACAACCACTAAGATGCTGGCTAGTAGCTGAGTGATAAACCAACAGAAATTAGCAAATTCACTTGATCTCCACTATCCACCAAGCATGCTCACTTGATATACACTTCGAGGTTCTCAATCTATTGCATTTTAAAGGAAAAATATCTGATTATTTATTGGTCAAAAACTGCAAATTAAAATTATTTTAAATTTAATAAAATTAAAATTAGTATTACCTTTAATGACATGAATCCCCTGGACTAATTTTACAAACTCCCAGAAATGCTGCTTCCAAAATTACAGATTTTATTCATGGATCAAGCCAGACTGTTTGACAGCTGTGTACTTGGCCCTCTGATTTTACTGCCTAGAAATTGAATTCTGCCTTGTTATTATGCCCTATACTTATTTGGAGAAATGGTTTAAGAAACAGCCAGGGAGAAAACTGCTATGGAATTTATCATGTGTTGGTAAATGTTAAGGACACTGACTACTACATCATATGCATGAAGTCCCATCAGGAGAATAACTTCAAACCTAAATGCAAAAAAAAATCTTTACTATCTTCAAGAAATTATCAAATTTAATGTACAATGTAAATCATATAATTGCAGATGGTATGCTCAACTTTAACTCTGAAAGATCCTACAACTTGTATGTCTATGTTCCAAGTTTCCTTGGTCAGATCTTCTATTTTATTTTCCCCAATCTCTATTCCCATTTTTTCAGTTAATTGAATTAATTCTTTTAATCTGCCTCAAATACAGTGGAAAACAAAATGAGGTATAAATAGCTCACTTACCTGAGACTTGCTCATTTTCTGTTGCTCTTCAGAAGCAGTAGATATCTGTACAGACAGAGCTGGGATGAGCAGGGAGGGGAAAAAGAAGATAGCTTTGAGAGTCTGAGCCTGCTCTGTGATTCCCACAACCATGAGCCTATGAAATCCTATGATCAACTACATAAAAGACTACCCTTTAGAGACTGCTCCTTTCAAATACTCAGAGAGACCACGAAGAATTACACCGTGATAACATCAATCTATTAATTTACAGTTCTGAAAGGATCAGGACATGATGTTTTTCCTTTGAGAATGTGAATGTTTGTATTCCATTATATGTTTAGAAAGTTTTTCCTCCTTTGACTCTACAAATCTACTATTAAATATGTATTCTAAAAAAAAATAGGCATGGATATACACAAAGATGTATCTGCAAGAATATTTATCACAATGCTGCTTTATCACCTAAAAAGTAGAAACCACTTAGATGTTTGACAATAGGGATTGGTTAAATCAATTACCGAAAAAATAGAATACCACACAGTCATTAAAAATGTCTTATAAAAGTATTTACATACTGGAAAAAGTTTTTCTTGTTGAATTACAAAGCAAGAAAAATAAGTCATAAAACAATAAACATGTTGAAAAGAAAAAAGTGACTAAAATGACATACATCAAAATGTTATGGTTGTCTTTGGGTGGCAGGATTAGAAGTGATTTCTATTAAGTTGCGTTTAGCATTTTCAGTTTCCAATTTTTCTAGAATAAAGTTATATTATTTTTGAAACAAAAAATGATCGTTATTTTTAGCAGCTATTGTCCTACTGACCTCTTAATCCAAGATCATATCAAGGAAGTTCTAAAGGGCACAATTCACTAGAGGGAGTTTGCCTAAGGATTTCTGGATTTTTATTATACCTATCTGGATGAAGAGTGATGTCATTTATAATGATGTAGAATATAGTAGGATGAGTAGGTAAAGTATGAAGAAGGAAGGTAACTATTTTGATCATGCTAAGATTGAAGTGTCTGTGAGTAAACCTCACAGAGGTGTGTAGGAGAGAGCTGGCTACTGTGAATCTGGAGCTTGTTAGAAAAGTCTGGGCTGGAGTTATAGACGGTAAAGTCATGAGTTTAAGGGTGGAAACTGATACAATGAGTGTGGTTAAAATTGTCCAGGGACACAGATTGAAGGACAGGGAGAAGGCAAAGGAGGTTTGAGAGAGTGTTTCTGAGTAAAGGCTTTGGCTTGAAGTACTTGACTAGTTACAAGATTAGTAGCAGCGAACATAAACTGCCTGAAGTCTGTTTAGGAGATAGATCCAAGGATGGAAACAGAACCTCTGGGGGAAGGATGGGAACTCTCCCCCATCCTCAACATCCTTGCTGGCATAAACCCACACGAGGAAACCCAGCACATAATGATATGTGCAGAGCGCAGCCTGGATGCAAGCTGTTAAAATTTAAGCTGTAGCCCCAGTCACTGACCACAAGCCGCCTGCTCCCTAAGCTATCACAGAGGCGCCCCGCAGGTGCACTACAGCCTCCACTCACTGACCCTAAATAACACTAAGGAAGGGATACCCCCCCTTCAGGGCCCCAACCATTGACTTCTGTCACTTCAACCCATGACCTTGAAAGACTCTGAATCACTCACACAGGCAGGGCCAATCACTAGCCCCACAAACCCCACAGTAAGCCTCTGACCCTCCTCAGAGTCCAATACCAGCAGCACCACTGGGCGGCAATCACTATCTTAGGCAAGCCGCCTTAATGACTAACAACGACAGGACCGGAATACACGGACCGCTACAAACGCTCAATCGCTGGTCAAACATGACGGCCTTACTCCCAACACCGCAGTCAGTGACTGAAACCTTTCCTGAGAACCGGACTCCTCACCTTCCCGCCTCCCCTCCCTGGCCCTTAGCTGAAAGCTACAATCCGCCCCTTACAACGCCGCGGACACTGAGCCCTCTGCGCTATCGCGGAAGGTGGCACGGATCCTGACTTGCCTTTATCGCGAGACTTCCCCGGTTGTTAGTCTCCCTTAGCCAGTGGGTTTACATGGCCGCGCCCGTTGACAGAAAAGTGGGACAGACTGGGAGGCGCCATATTTCGAGTACGTGTTGGTGCCGTACAGCAGAAAATTCTCAGAGCAAAGTCTGTGAGAACTGGAATACGGGAGCTACGGAAAAGGTGTACGGAAACAATGAAGGAGCAAAGACATAAACTAGGAAAGAATTCCAGGTATAGGGGATGGAACCTATTCAGCTAAGACGTGTAGAAAATGGAAACACAGCAGGAGGGTGCAAAGCAAAGATGGGGAAGTGGAACAGCAAAGCAGGGGAAGCCCCTCCTGTTAAGGAGATGAGAAGTCTCTGAGGGTTTAAGTTGTTTGATCTACGTAACATTGCCTCACTTTGACAATCTGAGATATGGTAATAATAACAGTAAATGTTTATTGAGCACTTATTGTATGTTTACTAAAGTAGGTTTTAACTGAGTTTTAACTGAGGTGGAGAAGTCAGAGTGGTGCAGTGTTCTCCCCCGGAGACAGCCCTGGGAGAGGGAAAGTCAGGTTGCCTTTCATCTAGCAAACTACTGATAATCATCCTGAAAAATGAAATTCAGATGTCTTCTCCCAGGGGCACTTTCCCTGACTGGGATGGGAAGACTCTGCCCCTGCTAAAGACACATCAGATAGTAGCAGAGGGAAAGTGTTTGGGGTTAAACTCTGAAGGATAATTCAGAACTCCTGGGTTCTCCTCTCAATCTGGTCTTGAACTTTCTCTGTGGCCTTGGGTCAGCCACTTTCCTTTAGTCCTTTCTATGTTGTAAAGTAGCGGAAGGTTGTGAAATACTTATTTGGGTATTTCAATGTTTGCTGACCTAAGGGAGAAAGCTACAGCGTCAGTGTCAGTGAAAAGCACTTTAGAATCTACAGTTTGGTTTTTTTTTAAAGATATTTTTGATGTGGACCATTTTTAGTCTTTATTGAATTTGTTATGATATTGCTTCTGTTTTATGTTTTGGCTTTTTGGCTGCGAGGCATGTGGGATCTTAGCTCCCCGACGAGGGATCGAACCTGCACCCCCTGCACTGGAAGGCGAAGTCTTAACCACTGGTCCGCCAGGGAAGTCCCAGAATCTAGTTTTAAAATAATAAATACCATATAATGTTATTACTGTTAAATTAATTAAACAAGGAGGCCATTAGACTGAGATGATTCTAATGCCTTAGCAGCTTTCATAAGCAAACCAAAACCTAAGCCTGTCAAATGCCTCGACGTTAAGAAATCAAAACCTAAGGACAACCAATCACAAACAGCCAACAAGCTTTCCCAAATAAGGGGAACTACAAATAAGGCAACTGCTTAAACTACCAGCAATCAAATAATTTCCTTGCTTTGCTTCTGTCTTCTCTGTAAAAGTCTTACCCCCCAGCTCCTGCCAGTGGAGTACTTCTAACCACCTCTGGTTTGGTGCTGCCCAATTCAAATCACTTTTTGCTCAAACTCTTAAAAATTTTAATATGCCTTAGTTTACCTTTTAACATTACTACAGAATAGCCAGCCCTAACTAATGCTTAAAGACACTGGAGATTAATTCTTAGGGGTCACTCAGCTCTTTAAAATCAGATACAGTGTACTTCATGCTTCTGGAATATCCTTCCCAACCATATGCCAGGAGAACTACTATTCATGCTTCAAAGCTGGGCTCCAACATCCTCTTCTCTCTAGGTTTTTCCAGATCCCCCAGGCATCTGTTCCTTTTTATGGGCACAGCTGAACATGCCTTCCTCTGTCACAGCCATGTTGTTGTCTGGAACTGGGATTTCCAATACTTGTGTCTTTCTCCCCTTTGGTCTGACAGCTACTCAGGGCAAGACTGTGTCAGAATCAGTTTAGCTCCCCTGATTTGTTAGCTATATATTTATGTCTCCCAACTTTTTCTCTGTAATGTAAAGCTCATGCATTCCTTCAGTCACACACATTTATTATTGCCATGCTTGATGATGCAAGGGAGGAGCTCAATCTGATAATGCCAGTGCAGTGTGATCAGTGTTCTGACAGGGGCATGATGTGTGCTGCGGGGGCACAGCAAGAGGGGGCTGACTCTGTCAGGGACTGGGTGGTAGTGATGGAGGTGTGGGAAGGGCTCTCAGGAAGGCTTAGGACATGAAGTCTTGGAAGAGGAGCAGGAATTTGTCAGGAAAACAGAGTGAAGAAGGGATTTCTCAACAGAATAGCAGGTATAATAAACCACTTTTCACATCCCTGGATCTGACATACTGATCGTACCTCCACATCTTGATTCAGGTGACTCTCTCCATTGGGAATGGCCACACACTCCTGTTTTGGGGGGAAGTTCCTTGCCAAGGATCAGGGGAATCTCCTTTGCCTTATGAGGCCCTAAATTAATAGTTCTTTTACATGTATAATCTAATTCAGGGGTCCGCAATCTACAGCCCGTGGGCAAATCTGGCCTGCTGTCTGTTTTAATAAAAAAAGTTTTATTGGCCATGCTCACTCATTTACATATTGTCTATGATTGTTTTTGTGTTATAACAGCAGAGTTGAGGAGTCGTGACAGAAACCATATGGCCCCCCAAATCTAAAATATTTATCAATATTATCTATCCCTTTAGAGAATAAATTTGCTGACCTCTGATCTAATTTAATGCTGAGGGGGAAAGCCATTATTATCCCTGTTTTACAGAGGAGGAATTTCAGGCACCAAAAGGTCACACAGTTTGTTAGCGGTGCAGCCAAGATATAATGATATATAGGAGATATACACAGATATATAGATATGTATGGAGAAGTATATCTGAGCAGAGCAAGGGATGGATTATGATAGACATAGAGGTGCATATCCAGATTCTTCTGCAAGGAAGGTCTTACTGCTCAGCTGTGGGGAGTACAACTAGAAGACAATTTCTAGCTGTCAGCTACTTAAAGGTGGGCCTCAGCTACAGAGAGCTGCCTCACCCAAGGTCATGCCCTTTGCAGGGAAGCCTGCATCTGGTGAATGAGCAAGGTTGGGGTCAGGGTATGAAGACCCAATACAGGACACTTGGAAGAGAAAAACACTCATCCCAGAGCTCCTCACCAGGTTGACATTTTTGGGCCTATAATGTATTTAAACTTCCTTTGCCTAATCCTGCTTCTCCCCCTTCCTTTCATGGGTATTGATCTTTAAGAAACATCTGAAACTTCAACTCTATCTCAGAATCCGTCTCCAGAGATCCCAATCACAATTGTATTGTGGTCAGAGAACAAACTCTGCATGATTTTAATTGTTTTAAGTGTATCAAGACTGGTGGTGTGGCCCAGCATTTTTCTATCTTGGTGTACATACCCTGTGCACTTGAAAACACTGTATATTCTACAGTTGTAGAGCTAATGTTCTAGAAATATCAAGGTTTTTCACAGTGCTCTTCAGGTAGTCTATATCTTCACTAATTTTTTCTGTCTAGTTTGTTCTATCAATTGCCTAGAGGGGGATGTGAAAATCTTCAATTACGATTGTGGAATATTGATATCTCTGTTTAATTCTTTCAATTTCTGCTGCATATACAGGCATACCTCATTTTATTGCGCTTTGCAGAAAAAAATGTCTTTTAAAAATTGAAGGTTTGTGGCAACCTTGCATTGAGCTAGTCTCTCAGTGCCATTTTTCTAACAGCATTTGCTCACTTTGTGTCTCTGTGTCACATTTTGGTAATTCTCACAATATGTCAAACTTTGTCATTATTATTACATTTGTTGTGGTGATCTGTAATCAGTGATCTTCGATGTTATCACTGAAATTGTTTGGGGATGCCACGAACGTTGCTGTCTTATTTTCGGAAACTGCCGCAGCCATCCCAACCTTCAGCAGCCATCACCCTGATTAGTCAGCAGCCGTCAACATCAAGGCGAGACCCTCCACCAGCAAAAAGATTACAGCTCACAGAAGGACCAGATGATGGTTAGCATTTTTTAGTAATAAAGTATTTTTTAAATGAAGGTATGTACATTTTTTTAGACATAATGCTGTTGCACACCACAGGCTACAGTACGGTGTAAATATGATTTATATATGCACTGGGAAACTACAAAGTTCATGTGACTTGTTTTATTGTGATACTCACTTTATTGTGGTGGTCTGGAACCGAATCTGCAATAACTCTGAAGTATGCCTGTACCTTGGAACTCTTTTAGGTGCATAGACATTTATGTATGTTACGTATTCCTGATGAATTGATCCTTTTATCTTTTTTAATTGGCCCTCTTTATGTCTGATAACACTCTATCAAGAAGTCTGTTTTGATTAAAAAATGGGCAGAAGACCTGAATAGGCAGAAGATATTTTTCCAAAGAAGACATACAGATGGGCAACACACACATGAAAAGATGCTCAACATCGCTAATCAGAGAAATGCAAATCAAAACCACAATGAGATTTCACCTCACACCTGTCAGAACGGCTATCATCAAAAATACCACAAATAACAAATATTGGAGAGGATGTGGAGAAAAGGCAACCCTAGTGCACTGTTTGTGGGAATGTAAATTGGTGCAGCCACTGTGGAAAACAGTATGGAAGTTCCTCAAAAAACTAAAAATAGAGCTACCATATAAGCCAGCAATTCCACTCCTGGGTATATATCTGAAGAAAACAGAAACACTAATTTGAAAAGATACACACACCCCAATGTTCACAGCAGCATTATTTACAATAGCCAAGATATGGAAGCAACCTAAGTATCCTTCAACAGATAAATGAATAAAGAAGATGTGGTACATATGTACAATGGAATACTCCTCAGCCATAAAAAAAGAATGAAATTTTGCCACTTGCAACAACATGGATGGACTTGGAAGGTATCATGCTTAGTGAATTAAGTCAGAGACAGGAAGACAAATACTGTATGTTATCATTTACATATAGAATTTAAACAATAAAACTAATAAATATAAAAAAAAGAAACAGATTCACAGATACAGAAAACAAACCACTGGTTACCCATGGGGAGGGGGAAGGAGGAAGGAGGAAGGGGAAAGATAGGGGTAGGAGATTAAGAGGTACAAACTACTATGTATAAAATAAATAAGCTACAAGGATATATTGTACAGTACAGGGAATATAGCCAATATTTTATAATAACTATAAATGGAGTATAATCTTTAAAAATTCTGAATCACTATGCTGTACACGTAATATTTATGTAATATTGTAAATCAACTATACCTCTACTTTATTTTATTTATTTTTTTGCGGTACGCGGGCCTCTCACTGTTGTGGCCTCTCCCGTTGCGGAGCACAGGCTCCAGACACGCAGGCTCAGCGGCCATGGCTCACGGGCCCAGCCGCTCCGCGGCATGTGGGATCTTCCCGGACCGGGGCACGAACCCGTGTCCCCTGCATCGGCAGGCGGACTCTCAACCACTGCGCCACCAGGGAAGCCCTATTTATTTTTTTTAATTAATTTTATTTATTTATTTTTTTGGCTGTGCCATGCAGCTTATGGGATTTTAGTTCCCCGACCAGGGATCGAACCTGGGCCCTCGGCCATGAGAGCTGGGAGTCCTAACCATTGGACCGTCAGGGAATTCCCTATACCTCAATTTTAAAAAGTTAAAAAGCTAAAAAAAAAAAAAGAAGAGAGAGAAGTCTATTTTGTCTGCTATTAATATAGCCATTCCAGCCTTTGTATGCTTACTATTTGTATGATATATCATTTTCAATCCATTTAATTTTAACTTACCTGTGACTTTTTAAAGTTTGGATCTTGTAGAGAACATAAAACTGGGTCTTGCTTTTTTTCCTCCATTATGTAAAGCTCTGCCTTTTAATTGGAGCTTTTAGTCCATTAACTTTTTTTTTAAAATTTTTATTGGGGTATAATTGATTTACAATGTTGTGTTAGTTTCAGAGGTACAGCAAAATGAATCTGTTATATATATATACACATATTCACTCTTTTTTAGTCTTTTCCCATATAGGCAATTACAGTGTAAGTTCCCTGTGCTATACAGTAGGTCCTTATTAGTTATCTATTTTATATATGGTAGTGTGTATGTGTCAATCCCAATCTTCCAATTTATAGTCCATTAACTTTTTTTTTTTTTTTTTCCCGGTACGCGGGCCTCTCACTGTTGTGGCCTCTCCCATTGCAGAGCACACAGGCTCTGGACGCGCAGGCTCAGTGGCTATGGCTCACGGCCCTAGCCGCTCCGCAGCATGTGGGATCTTCCCGGACCGGGGCACGAACCCATGTCCCCTGCATCGGCAGGCGGACTCTCAACCACTGCGCCACCATGGAAGCCCTCCATTAACTTTTAATGTAATTATTGCTATGGTTGGATTTAGATCCACCATATTATTTGTATTGTTTTTCCCCTTTGATTTTTTTCCTCTGTACCTCCTTTCCTGCTTCCATTAGGAATTTTAAATACTTATTAGAGGTTCATTTAAGTTTATCTGTTGTGTTTCTGGCTATACTTCTTTGCTTTACTCTTTAATGGTTTCTCTAGATATTGCTCTATACAACCTTGACTTTCATTCTACTTTCAATTGCCATTATTTATAGCACATAAAATTTAGAAACTCTCTATAATATAGGTCCACTCCCCTTTCTTTATGCTAGAGTTGTTATATGTACTGCATCTAAATACCTTACAATCCACATAAGGCAATGTTATAAGTTTTGTTTTAAACAATCCTAAGTATTTTAAAGAAATTAACAAGTTAGAATAGTCTTTTATATTTACCTATGTATTTACCATTTCTGTTACTCTTTAATGCTTCCTGAAGAGCTGAGTTTCCATCTGGTATTATTTCCCTTCAACCCAAAGAACTTTATGGTCATTGGGTCTCTTAATTCATTTATCTAAAATGTCGTTATTTCACCTCCATTCTTTCTTCTTTTTTATCAAAATTCATTTTTGTTAATAGAAAATAAACACTTATTCCAGTTGTTATACTTGAAGTTGCTAATAAAAAAAAAGAATTTAAAATCACCACTTAATAATCCTGTTTTAACTAAGACAATGAAACTGTGGCTTAAAAAAAAAACTATTTAGCACCATTTGCTCCACCTCCATTCTTAAAGGATAGTTTTGCTGGATATAGAATTTGAGGTTGAGGTTGAAGGTTCTTTTGTTTTTTTTCTACAGCATTTTTAAGGATACCAATCCACTGTCTTCTGGCCTCCACAGTTTTTGATAAGTCATCAATCATTAAGATTGTTTTTATCAAATATGTGTCATTTTTTCCCCTGGATTTCAAGATTTTCTTTCTTTCTTTTTTTAAAGATATTGATTTGGAACATGCTCTTCTTTTTTTAAAAATATTTACTTATATATTTATTTTGGCTGTGCTGGGTCTTAGTTGCAGCATGCAGGCTTCTTAGTTGTGGCATGTGGGCTTCTTAGTTGTGGCATGCAGACTTTTAGTTGCGGCATGCATGCAAGATCTAGTTCCCTGACCAGGGATCAAATCTGGGCCCCCTGCATTGGGAGCGTGGAGTCTTGGGACCACCAGGGAAGTCCCAAGATTTTATTTCTATCTTTAAGTTATAGAGCTTGTCTAGGAAGTACCTAATCATGGCTTTAATTTTCATCCTGCTTGGAGTTTGCTGAGATTTTCAAATCAGTACATTTATGTCAATTACCAAACTTGGGGAAATATCAGCCATTATATCTTCAAATATTTTGTATGTCCCATTCTCTCCTCACTCTCCTTTTGGGACTTCATCTACATATATGCAAGACATGGTTTTTTGTCCCCCAAGTCACAGGTTAATGTCTTTTCATCATTTTTCTCTCACTTGTTTGATCATTTCTACTGATCTATTTCAAGTCAATGACTCTTTCCCCTGTAATTTACATTTGGCAAACTTATCCTGTGAATTTTAAATTTCAGACATTGTATTTTTCAGTTTGAGAATTTTCTTTTGGTTTTTCTTTGTAGTTTTTATTTCTTCTCTGAGTTAAAAATCTTTACATTCATTTTGAGCATATTTTATTTCATTAAGCATAGTTATAATAGCTACATTAATATCCTCATCAGCTTATTCCAATTTCTGGGTTGGTTGTCTGTTCTTGAAATGGGGTCACATTTTCCTAATTCTTTGAATGTCAAGTAAGTTTGTCTTGTATCCTGGATATCATGAATGCTAAGTTGTGGCAATTCTGGATTCCATTATATTTCTTGGAGGAGTGTTAATGTTTTTGTTCTATCAAGTAATTAACATCGTTGAACTCAGACTTTAAATTCTGTCCCTGAGGAAGCAGCACAAATGAAAGCTCAGTTCAAAAGACAAAGGGTTAGGAGTTGAGCCATACCTGCATGATTCAGGGGTCAGCCAGAGACTTGTGCAGACTTTATTCACATAATTTGAGTTTCCCTCCCTTTGAGTCTCTCTTTTCTGGGATTCTCCCCTCATTTTCCAGTAGCTGTGGTTGCTATGAACTCAGTCTTGTGGTTTTTCATGTTAAAAAAACCTGCATGTTTTCTCTCAAATTATCTCCATCTACCACACCAACTTCTATCTTATGAGGGTGTCATACTTTATTTAATCAAGTAATTGGCAACTTATGTTTTATCCAACTTCTCTGTGTTCTGTGATAATTATAGTACACCCTGATTGTGTTTCATAGAATAGATTCCTGGAAGTAGGAGTGCAAAATATTTTCAGGTTTTGATGTATACTGTCAGATTTACATTTAAATAGGTTGTACAAACTTGACTACCAAAAGCAGTGTATGAGCTTTCTACCTCTCCTGCACATCTGATTATTTTTCAAATCTTGATTTAATAGAAAACTTTCTTACTTTTTCCTCTTCTGTATGTCAGAGGAGTTCAGCATCTTTCTCTCTCTTCCCACTCCCTCAGATTCTAAAAAATGTATGCCTGGAACACTCTTCCATCATATATACATGACTTGTTTTCATATTCGTCAAGATTGTGTCAACACTAAGTAAGCTTGAGCTTGTATCACCACTACCACCATATTTAAAACTGCATTCTCTTACAATTGCATTTCCCTTCCCTGTTTTGTTTTTTGCCATACCACTTGTCGCCCTCTGTCATACTCTGTATTTTAATTACAGTTGACTCTTGAACAACACAGGTTGAACTGTGTGGGCCCAATTATACATGGATTTTTTTCAATAAATATATATAGTGCTACATCATCCATGGTTGGTTGAATCCTTGGATATGGAACCACAGATTTGGAGGGCCGACTATGGGACGTAAGCATTTGCAGATCTTGGTATCTGTGGCTGGTCCTGGAACCAGTCCCCTGTGGATACCAAGGGACAACTATATTTAGATTTACTGCCTGTCTCCCACTCTAGAATTAAGCTCTCTGAGGACAAGATTTCTTTTCTTCTTGTTTTGTTGACTGCTATATCTCTAAGACTTAGAACAGTGCCCAGCATATAGTAGATGATCAATATTTCTTGAATAAAGAAATGTTTTAAAACTGTTAATAATTAATTTTATGGATATATGCCTCCTCCTCTTCTTTACATTGAAAAAATGTCTCAGGAACATTTAAAAATATTTTTAAATTTTACTTAAACAATTATTCAGATGAGTGATTCTCAAAGTGTTGTCCCCAGACCAGTAGCATCAGCATCTTCTGGGAACTTATTTAAAATTCAAATTCTCAGGTCCCATCACAGACCTACTGAGTCAGAAATTTTGTGGGTGGGGCCCATTTCTAAAGTCCATGTTTTAACAAGCCCTCCAGGCCACTGTGATGCATGCCCAAGCTGGTGTATCATTGATTTAGACTCACATCTGTATGTCTATTTTCTTTCATTGTTTGCTTCTAATTTTTTTAAAAAAATAAATTTATTTATTTTTGGCTGTGTTGGGTCTTCGTTGCTGCACGCGGGCTTTCTCTAGTTGCGGCGAGCGGTGGCTACTCTTCGTTGCAGTGCACGGGCTTCTCATTGCGGTGGCTTCTCTTGTTGCAGAGCACAGGCTCTAGGAGCACGGGCCTCAGTAGTTGTGGTACACGGGCTCAGTAGTTGTGGCTTGTGGGTTCTAGAGCACAGGCTCAGTAGTTGTGGTGCACAGGCTTAATTGCTCCACGGCATGTGGGATCTTCCCAGCTCAGGGCTTGAACCTGTGCCCCTGCATTGGCAGGCAGATTCTTAACCACTGTGCCACCAGGGAAGCCCTGTTTGCTTCTAATTATTTTTAGACATCATTTCCTATTAATTGATACTAAATTTTAATTCATTTTTTACTGCACAGGATGACTTTCAGCATTCATTTTTACTGTTCAGGTATACCTATATTCTTGACTGTCCCAGGTGTGGCACTACCATGGGTTCTCCAAGAAGTGTAGGAAATTTCTAGCCATATGTGCAACTGTTTTATTCTTCTACAAAGTACAGATTTTCTACAGCTCTGGACAGTGATGATTCATTCTGTGCATAGTGCTAGATTTTCACCTGGTAATAAATTACTGATGGAAATGGCTTTCACATTTCATTTTCTTCCCCGACAGTAAATAAGTTACTTGGTAATGAGAGCATAATATCCGTGAGTTAATCTTTCAATACATGTATGTGCACATGTGCACACACACACGCACACGTTTCATTCTAAATATTCATACTTTTTAATTCTCCAAAATGAGTTCAAGAAGGCAGGCATTGGAATAGGAAATATTTGCAAAGATGGCATTTAATCACATATGGTTGAGGGTCCATAATTATGCTAGGCTAGTATCTAGGCGAAATATTTATTGAGAAGTATTGACCATGACTAGCCAAGTCTTTCCTACCAACTTATATGTTTATTCTGAGGAATAAATCAGGTAATGCAGTGAATGTGTTCTGAAAAATGTAAAAGGTGACATACATATCAAATATTATTATTACCTTATATTACAAAACCATTTTTGTCCTTATGTTACTGTTTTTAGTGTAACAACTTAAATTTTAGAACAGTTCAGCTGTATTTTTTAATCTATGACTCATGAGTAAAAATAGGAAAATAGGTTTCCTGTGCAAACCCAAATTGATTAACAGTATCTTCTGGAATGCATGCTTAAGAATGATTCTGAGGCCAAGTCTAGATTCACTCAGAAAGAGTGCAGTGATACATTAACAAGGTCTGCTATTGGGCAAGAACAGGAAGTAGTGCCATTTGCAGTAATATATTTGAAATCCCAGATTGAGGTATTTGTGTATAAGCACTTTGAATATGAGATAAAATGGAGTGATTGTGCAGAAAATCACTTTCATTCAGCTGCAATCACAGTTCATCTTCAGTCTTTAAAAATGTGATGAATAAAAGAAACACAGTGCTGAGTTATCATTATAATTCATTATTTTAATGAAAGAACATGTTTGATAGGAAAAGCCTTTGTGAATTCAATATCAAATTTAATACCATATCCTCATTCATGAATAAGCATAGAAACTCTTACTTTGTCAAATAACATCATGGAGTGGGTTCAGTGAAATTTTTCATTAGTACTGATTTATACATATTAAAAGGATTTTAATTGTGAAAATAATATATGTACATGATTTAAAAATGTAAAGAGTATACAATAAAAAGGAGGTCTCCATCCCATCCCAGACCCCATTCCTGTAGTCCTGTGCCCAATGGCAACCGCTAAGTTTCTTTTGTATTTTTTCAAACCAATTTACTCACATATAAATATACATATATATACACAAATACATACATACATACACACAGACAGACAGGAAAACACACACACCCTTTTGTACACAAGTGGGAATAAACTATATACACAGTTGAGCAACCTGCTTTTTTCACTCAACAATATATCTTGGATAGCATTCCCTACCAGCACCTGTGTGTTCTCAGCTGATTTCTTTCATTTTCTCTTAATTTTGTATTAACATTTTTTTTAACATAGATAATAACCCTTCTATAAAGTTTTTTGCTGACGCAGGTACTAGCAAAGACATTAAGAAAGAGCTGCATGATAGCATCAAAGATGAAACTCATACCAATGGTCACACACATTTATACATGGCAATAAACAGATACGCAAATTCAATTCTCACATGTGGTGCTTAAGTACACAACCCTCAAGCAACTCAGGAATTGTCAGAAAATGTAATTTGTTTCTCTAGTGCTCTGATTATTCAATTATTAACAATTTTAAAAGCTTTATATTCAATCTGAATATATAGATCATTTAAAATATTTTAAAACAATATTTTACATAAAAGGTTTAAACTCTCCGTCCATTTCTTCCATGTGGTGATTCATTTTCAAATTCTCTCATGTGTAACGAGGTGTAACTTCTTGTTAAAAGCCTTCTAACATTCTTTAAAGTTAGAATACTTCTAAGGTTAAATAAAACCTTTAGTTCAGATTTCCCACACTAATTTCACTCATGAGATTTGTCTTCTGAATGAGTTTTCATATGTTTAGTAAGGGATGCATTTTGTTTGAAGGCTTTTCCACATTCATTACATTCATAAGGTTTCTCTCCAGTGTGGGATCTCTGATGTATAACAAGTTGTGACTTTGCATTGAACGCTTTTCCACATTCATTACATTCATAGGGTTTCTCCCCAGTATGAGTTCTCTGATGTACAATGAGGTGTGACTTTTGGGTAAAGGCTTTCCCACATTCATTACACTCATAGGGCTTCTCCCCAGTGTGAACTCTCTGATGTTGAGTAAGACCTTCAATTTGCTTGAAAGCCTTCCCACATTGATTGCATTCAAAAGGACTTTCACCGGTATGAGTTCTCATATGGTAAGTAAGAGATGAGCTATGTCCAAAGGCTTTTCCACATTCATTACATTTATAGGGTTTCTCTTTAGTATGAGTTCTTTGATGTATAATGAGGTGTGACTTCTTGCTGAAAGCTTTCCCACATTCACTACATTGAAAGGGTTTCTCACCTGTATGAATTCTCATATGTTTAGTAAGGGATGAGCTATACTTAAAGGCTTTTCCACATTCATTACATTCGTATGGTATTTCACCTGTATGAGTTCTCACATGTTCTGTAAGAGATGAGTTATACCTAAAGGACTTTCCACATTCCTTACATTCATAGGGCTTCTCGCCTGTATGAGATCTCACATGTTGAATAAGGTTTGAGCTATGTCTGAAGGTTTTCCCACATTCAGTACATTCATAGGGCTTTTCACCAGTATGAACTCTCAGATGGTCAGTGAGGGCATGTTTATGACCATGGGCTTTGCCACACTGAATACACTCATATGGTTTTTCTCCAGTGTGAGTTCTCTGGTGTACAACAAGGTGTGATTTTTGGCTAAAGGCTATCCCACATTCATTACATTCATATGGTTTCTCACCTGTATGAATTCTCTGATGGTCAACGAGTCCTTGTTTGTGGCTGAGAACCTTCCCACATTCATTACATTCATATGGTTTCACTTTATTCTGAGTTTTGTCACACTTAGTAGGAGATGAGCTATGGCTGGATGATTCCTTATGTTTTTCTCCAGTTTGAATTTTGTTCCGTTCAGTATGTTTCTTGCCAGTTTGAGTTTTGTCAGGCCTATTAGATGAGCTATGGTTGGGTAATTTCTCACATTTTTTTCCAGTTTGATTTTTGTCTTTCTTTGTATCAGGTAAGCTATGGCTGAATGATTTCGTATGCTCTTTAGCTACATCAGGTTTCTTTTCTACATAATTTCTTACATGACCAGGTAAGTCTAAATTCTTTCCATGTGAATCAAATTTAAGAAGCTTTTTTTTTGAAGGAACGTATTTTGTACTCACATTTTTTTCCCCCAATGAACTACATTCATGGCCCTTTTTCTTAGTCAGAGTTGTTTTCTTGAAAGCAACTTCCCCAAGGAGTTTGTTTTGAGATTCCTGGTGGTTCTCTAGCTGGTCATCATCTTGCTGGACTTCTTCTAAAGTGGAATTCAATGAGACATTCTTGTGAATCTTTGCACTCTCATATTTTGGAATACAACTTATAAAGAAATGCCTTGTTGTGGGGCTGAATCTTTATTCAAGCCTAGTATCCTAAAGTGAATGAAATATCAAGTGCAAATGTCCCTGTCTTTTTGGACTGGAGAGACAAAGTGCTGTAGTAAAAACAGGAAAAGAAAACTGACAATAGTGATTAGAAAAGGCTTTGGCTGTTTATAAATATGACCTTGCAACCTGGGATAAAAGATGAAATAAACACAAGGAGTAGTGAATAAAAAACAGATGAAGTTAAAAGCTTGTAATTGTTGTTGACACTTTTTGAAGTCTCTCCTCAGCCCAAGCTGCCCAGATTTAATAACTGCCAATCCACCAATAGTATTTGGCTCTTACAGCCCATCTATATTCATCCAACTCTCCATAGTCACGGTTGGAGACAGCTGGCTCAAGCCAAGATGTCCAATAAGAGTATGTCTCCTAAAAACTTAGACCCTATTTAGTCTCCACTGGGTGCTAAATTTAAAAATGATATAAGACAAGCACTACAAAGCCACATTTTCCCTATGTAAACAGAAAGTTCATCAGTACAAAGAATAAAGCATACCTCCACAGAAAAGCAGAGATGTAAGATCATGTGTCCTCAAAGAGACCATTTGCATAATCCCAGTTCCTAATGGCTTCCCAGTACTGGTTCTAGTCCCCAGCTGAAGTATCACCCCTTAGGTTACAAGAAGCCTTATAATAAATTCCTCCATTTACTTAGGATAGCTCAAGTAAAATTTTGTTATTGCTCCCCAAAGAGCCAAAATAAGAGAAAATAAGGTAAGTCCATCAAAGAGTACTGAACAGCATATAGATGACTGAGGGATTAAGCAGGAAAGGATGGTCCACTGCTACCACCCATGATTAATATAATAATGCAATTCCTGTAGTAAGAAACATCCCACAGTTTCTATGAGTTACCTGATGTTTTTACCATATTATAAAGTTTGATATTGGCAAATAAACTTTACACCATTTGGATTTACAGTGTACACACACACTTGTTTTCCAATAGTTTGCTATGGAGCACACCTTCCTGTCAGGTCACTCTAATTGCCAATTATAAATTTTAAGCTAATTCCTAACTCTAAGTGATTGCTCACATTCTTTCCTCCATACATTATACAATTATACATTTTGAGATATCTTCTCAATCTATGCTTCCCTTCTCTGAGACCACCACCCACATTGACAGATGTAGGCAGCCATGTTAGTAGTATATGATCTAACTTCTCCTTGAAAACAATTGATCAGACAGTGGTAAACACCAGGCTCCAGCTATTCAACAATTCTCCTAAGAACTTAGAATTGAAACATGAAGACTTCTGTTAGCTAGATATGGATGTTACATATGTAAAAACCAAACAATTTAGAAGCTAGGACTACCATTTTGGGGGTGGCCTTTTTCAGCTATGGACATGGAAAAACAGAAAAAGTTTCAGGATAGGAATCAAAGAGACTCAAAGAGAGAAGCATATATAAGAGTCCCCATGACCTCAGAAAGAAAGAGATAAAAAGTGAATAGTTGTTTTACTAGTAAAAGAACATTACATGGATAAAGTGAAAACTGAGTTCAAACAGAAAAGAGTTATGGTGTTTGAATATACAGCCAGGAAATACTATTACTTTTATGGAGAACTTGTAAGAGATTAGTTCCCATGGAGTAGATCAATTTTTATAAGTATACATAAGAATTGGAGTTGCCAGCTGCTTTTTCATTTAGGAAATTTGAAGTGATGCAAGCATCCTGAGAGAAAGAGTATAACAAGAACTTTTTTTTTTTTTTTTTTGGCAGTACACGGGCCTCTCACTGTTGTGGCCTCTCCCGTTGCGGAGCACAGGCTCCGGATGCGCAGGCTCAGCGGCCATGGCTCACGGGCCCAGCCGCTCCACGGCATGTGGGATCTTCCTGGACCGGGGCATGAACCCGCGTCCCCTGCATCGGCAGGCGGACTCTCAACCACTGCACCACCAGGGAAGCCCAACAAGAACTTTTACGTAGCATGACAAGGCTGCATCTTCCAATGTCCAAGGATGCTGGGGAGGATGGAGGCAAATCTCCTTCTGGGAAGAAAGGGATCAAAACTCAAACCTTTCCCCTTGAGGTGTAACATTATAAGAACCTCTTATTATGATGATTTGGGCTGGTCCCAACTGACATTGGCCAGCTGGAAAAGATATAAAGCACCACAAGAGAAATTTACCATGAGGGAGGGGAGGAGGCTCTGAACTAGTGAACTGGTATAATAATAGGGTAATACTAGGGGAGAGCTGGGTCTGGCAGAGCATGTAATTAAGGCTATAAGCTTGTCCTGAATCTGAGACAGTAACTAAGACATGAATTTTAAGCTAAAATGACTGTAACTTCAGAAACTGAAGCATGGAGCTCATTAGACCCAGCAAATCATTGGAGGTAATAGAACAGTCCTTCCTTGAAGAAACTTCAAGGATGATAGAAGAACCTGAGCCAAGAATAGAGTCACTGTAGCAATGACAAAAATGTATGTATTAAATGACTCAGGATTATTTTTTGGTTGTAACACCAAGTATCAGCGAGAAAAGTGAAGACAGCCAAAACTGGAGCCACTAATGCACGGATCAAAAATTCTATGAAGGACTTCTCTGGTGGCTCAGTGGTTGAGAATCCGCCTGCCAATGCAGGGGACACGGGTTTGAGCCCTGGTCCGGGAAGATCCCACATGCCGTGGAACAACTAAGCCCGTGCACTGCAACTACTGAGTCTGTGCTCTAGAGCCCGTGAGCCACAACTACTGAGCCATCATGCCACAACTACTGAAGCCCGGGAGCCTAGAGCCTGTGTTCTGCAACAAGAGAAGCCACTGCAATGAGAAACCTGCACACAGCAATGAAGAGTAGCCCCTGCTCACCACAACTAGAGAAAGCCTGCGCGCAGCAACGAAGACACAACGCAGCCAAAAATAAATAAATAGAATAAAATAAACAAAAACAAACAAACAAAGAAAACTCTATGAAGTCTCTTCATTTGTCATTTGAAGGACTGGTCCCTCTGGTCTTGGGAAATTCATGGAGTCTTGAAAAATTCAATGTTAGAAGAAACTTAAAAAGATATTGTGGACATTCTGCTAATTTGGGGACTGAAGTGATATATAATAACTGAATATTTTAATGTTTGGTGGCAACATCTAAGATGAATATTTTTAAGGGGGGGATTTAATAAGCTACCTAATAATTGGAGCAATTTAGGTATGGGACAATATGAATATAATTTGGGTGATGTCAGTCAGAACTGAGGGGGGAAAAAGAATCAGGAACTGAGGAAAGGATAGTAAGAGGGAAGGCAGAGAGCAAGGATTCATGGGAACTCCATGGCAGACAGGCCTAAAATCTGACCCTGATAAAAACAAGGAAGGTGTAAGGAAGCTCTAATTTAGAAAGAAAGATAAAGCTTTCAATTTCTGACCATCTGAGAATAAGCTATCCAGTAAGGAGGTAAAATATAAGACAAAGGAATTGAAGATTTATCTGGACAAGATAAATTTATCTTGGAAGTCACCAGTATAGGATAAATAGCTTGTATTTACACAATAGATTATTCCTTTGAGGAAAACAGAATTTAAAAAAAGAATAGATAGTAGAAGACAAAACCTTAGGGACACTTCAAAGTGAGAAAGAAGAGAATCTGGTGAAAAAACTGGTAAAGGAACACTTAAACGATAAAATCAGATTCAAGTGGTATAATTCAAGCTAGGTGGGCAAGAATTTCAGGCTGATCAAAACTATTAAAATATGCACTGGAAGGTTACCACTGCTGACTTTAAAGTCAGAAATTGTTAGAGGCATGGATCCTATGGAATTTGACTGCAAGGGTTAGGGAGAAAATGGAAATAATGCTGGTGGTATAGACCACAGATCTAGAGCATTTCACAGTGAAAGGGGGGAAATGGAAAGTAATGAGGGGCAGGAGGATTACACCAAGAGATCTGGATAGAGGACAGATTTAAGAATGCCTGAATCTCTAAGGAGAGGAATTTGATACTATGGGGTCTAAGAGTGTGGGTGGATGAAGGGAGAAAAGCTGAGGATATTAGGAAAAGGGAGGATAATTTTAAAAAGCATTGCTTTAGAGAGGTAAGCAGGAATGGGATTACTTAAGAAAACAGCTAAAAGGGTTCACTGCTCTTTCTCAAAACTGAGCAACAGAGAGCATGGATGAGGAAAGATGGCTATGTGGAAGGGTCAGTTAGGCATCTGATGGTCTGGTATCCAAGGTTTAGAGCCCTGTTTTTCACCTTTTTTCCTACCACAACCCGAGTGGTATGGCAGACTGTATTATTGTTCCCTGTGGATTACACCTCCCAGCCCCACTGTATGGCCATTTGAATCCTCCCTGTGAAAGGAGTATACGTTCCTACCCAGTTGAACTCGGGAGTGGCCAGGTGATCTGCTCTGACTAATGAACCAATAAAATGTAAGCAGAAAGAGATATCTACCACATCCAATCAGTGATTTTAAGTCATCATATGGTTCCACTCCCTCTTCATTGCCTCTGTAATGAGACCAGAATTGGCCAAATAGGGACTGCTGTTTCAGTGTAGGTCACAAGACAATGTGGAAAAGGGCTGCAGCTTGAGCAAGAAACAAATCTTTCTTTTTTTGTTGTTTTTGTTTGTTTGTTTGTTTTGCGGCACACGGGCCTCTCACCGCTGTGGCCTCTCCCGCCGTGGAGCACAGGCTCCGGACGCGCAGGCTCAGCGGCCATGGCTCACGGGCCCTGCCGCTCCGCGGCATGTGGGATCTTCCCAGACCGGGGCATGAACCCGTGTCCCCTGCATCAGCAGGTGGACCCCCAACCACTGTGCCACCAGGGAAGCCCCAAATCTTTCTTTTTGTAGGCCACTAAGATTTGGGGGTCTTTCTTTAATGGGACGTAACTTAGACTAAGCTGACTGATACAAATGGTATAAGCAAATCCCCATAAGTCACATTGGCGCCCAACTACAGTGAATCTCCTATGAGAACCTCTCATGTGGACAGGTTCACAGAAGGAAGAGATATTAGAATCTCCAAGGTTGGAGAATCTTTGTAGTTTGAACTCTTTTTCCCCCAGGAGATTTTGATATTTTTCTACTGCTACTTCCTAGGATCTATAAGACGAATTTAAGAATAAATTATTCGAAGAATTCCAAACCCATGCACCTATGGTCAATTAATCTATGACAAAGGAGGCAAGAATATACAATGGAGAAAAGACAGTTCTCTTCAATAAGTGGTACTGGGAAAACTAGACAGCTACATGTAAAAGAATGAAATTAGAACATTCTCTAACACCATACACAAAAATAAACTCAAAATGGATTAAAGACCTAAATATAAGATCAGATACTATAAAACTCCTAGAGGAAAACACAGGCAGAACAATCTTTGACATAAACTGCAGCAATATCTTTTGGGACCTTCTCCTAGAGTAATAGAAATAAAAGCAAAAATAAACAAATGGGACCAAATTAAACTTAAAAGCTTTTGCACAGCACAGGAAACCATAAACAAAATGAAAAGACAATCTACAGAATGGGAGAAAATATTTGCAAACTATGCAACCAACAAGGGATTAATCTCCAAAATACAAAAACAGCTCATACAGCTCAATATCAAAAAAAAAAAGCAAAAAACAACCCAATCAAAAAATGGGCCAAAGATCTAAACAGACATTTCTCCAAAGAATACATACAGATGGCCAACAGGCACATGAAAAGATGCTCAACACCGCTAATTATTAGAGAAATTCAAATCAAAACCACAATGAGGTATCACCTCACACCAGTCAGAATGGCCATCAAAAAGTCTACAAATAATAAATGCTGGAGACGATGTGGAGAAAAAGGAACCCTCCAATACTGTTAGTGGGAATGTAAATTGGTACAGCCACTATGGAAGACAGTATGGAGGGTTCTTAAAAAACTAAGAATAGAGCTACCACATGATCCTGCAATCCCACTCCTGGGCATATATCTAGAGAAAACCATAATTTGAAAATATATGCACCCCAATGTTCATTGCAGCACTATTTACAATAGCCAAGACATGGAAGCAACCTAAATGTCCATCAACAGATAAATGGATAAAGAAGATGTGATATATTTATACAATGGAATATTACTCAGCCATAAAAAAGAATGAAATAATGCCATTTGCAGCAACATGGATGGACCTAGAGATTATCATTCTAAGTGAAGTAAACCAGACAGAGAAATACAAATATCATACGATATCGCTTATACGTGGAATCTAAAAAAAAATGATACAAATGAACTGTACAAAACAGAAGCAGACCTACAGACATAGAAAACAAACTTATGGTTACCAAAGGGGAAAGATGGGAGGAAGGGATAATTTAGGAATTTGGGATTAACATATACACACTACTGTATATGAAACAGAAAACCAACAAGGACCTATTGTATAGCACAGGGAAATATACTCAATGTTTTGCAATAGCCTATAAGGGAAAAGAATCTTAAAAAATATATGTATGTATAACTGAATCACTTTGCTGTACGCCTCAAACTAACACAATATTGTATATCAACTATACTTCAATAAAAAGAAAAATATATTTTTTTAAATTAATAAATAATAAAAATGTGAAAAAAAAGAATTCCAAAGTTACCACCAAGAAACTAGGAACTTACTTCCATTGGCTCCTATTCCCTTGGGTCTTGCTATTTCACTCAGACCACCTTGTCTGGGTCTTTTCCCCTTCCCCAGCCATGGCTCTTCTCCTTTTCCCAACTTGGATATGTCTGGTTTGAGAGCTTGATATCCTATTCATGAGAAAAGATAGAAATTGAGTGTTAGAACAACAAACATTCCAGAAATCAAGCCCTACCATTTAAGCTTCAGAGCTTTTAAAGGATAAAAGAACACACGGCTTCTGAAATTTCACAGTGCAGATGTCCATGTACCCCATCTGAGTAGATCCTCCATTTTCAAGGCAGAGGAGCACAAGTATTCTGACTAGTACCCAAAAGGGATTAAAACTCTTTGATTCATAAAAATTAAGGATAAACTTATCCAAGGACTTCAGAGAGAAGGCATCACAGTAGGCACACTTTGAATTACTTTGTCCTTACCCATTGAGGCTAGGTTGCTGTAATTCTCCAGCATCACATCCTTGTACAGGCTCTTTTGAGCAGGATCTAGTTGCTCCCATTCCTTCTTGGTAAAGGCCATAGTCACATCTTTGAATGTTACCGATCCCTGTAATAGCACATTCCTAGTTCAGTCCAATGTTATCCACATCAGTGAAAGATGCAGACAATAATGACTTTCTCTTACCTTGACCATTCACTGATGATCATAATGTTATACACGGGGCTTATTTTTTTACCCAATTTTGCATTTTTGTTTTTGAGAGACAAAAATCATATTAAGAAATGTCCCTATAATGGACTCAATGTTTGTGTCCCCCCAATTCGTTGTTGAAACCTTGCCCTCCAATGTGATGATATTAGGAGATAGGGCCTTTGGGAGATAATTAGGATTCAATGAGATCATGAGAGGGGAGACTTCATGAATGGGATCAGTGCCCTTATAAGAGTCATGAGAGAGCTTGCTTCCTGTCTCTGCTCTTTCTGCCAAGTAAGGATCCAACAAGAAGTCTGAAACCTGGAAGAGGGCTGTCGCCAGATCCCGACCCGATGTCGGACTTCTAGCCTCCAGAACTGTCAGAAACAAATTTCTGTTGTTTATAAGCCACTTAGTCTACGGTACTTTGAAAAAAAATCCTATGATTATCAGAGAGAGACAATTACAACAAACAAACCAGAATCAGTCTTCATCTTTTCTTCTGTAACTAAAGACTATGGAGGAGTGTTTATAGAGTTCTGAGGTAGAAGAATCGAGACCCTTGGTTTTTATGACCAGTCAAAAAATCATTTATGTTTGGAAGCAAAAGTAAGGTATTTTAGGCATGTAAGGATGCAGAAAGTATATTACCTATGTACTTTAGAAATAAAGAGAAGGAGGGAGGGAGAAACTGGGAATGTGGTAGGAAGAGGAGAGACAGGAGGAGAAGAAGAAGAGGAATGATTTTTAAAAGAAGGAAAATTGGATCAGAATAAAGATTTCAAGATTGGGAAAGACTTGAGCATATACAAGAGAGAACTACGAATAATAAAACCAGTAAAATGTCCAGTTACATCCAAGTAACTTGATAACGTTCTTGTGCAATTGTTATAAAAGTAACCTTAAAATCAAGAGGCATGATGTAAGAAAAATAAGCAGGCATATAACTGGTTGGGGACGGGGAGAAATTAAAGCATGTTAAACTTCTCCTCTTATTAGGCAGCTACTGGAGAATTCTGAAACTGATAAGTATACATTCAAACATGTCTGTTTAACATTTAAAGATCACCCCTGACCGCCATAAGCCACCAATAAATTAGCTGCATGTGTCACCAATCTCTGACCTCACAAACGTCGTCACTGATTCCTATAACTCCCGTCATTAATTGTCACTGGCCTCCCAATCACTGAGCCAGCATGGCCCTTCCTAATCACTAAGCCTATAATTCCAAAATTACTGATCCCAACAAACTCCCAATCACTAACAGCAACAGATCTCCCCAGTCACTTGCCGCACAAACACTCTGATTACATATTCCCACAGGTTCCTCAACTATTGATACCAGTGGAACATATCAATCTCCATCTCTGATATCACCCCAAATCCTATCAATCTCCAGTCACTGATGCCAACAGAACTCTCAAACAGTGCCTTTTACAGAAACTCTAATCACTGCCAGTAAACTTCACTAC
Source organism: Tursiops truncatus (assembly GCF_011762595.2). Lineage (NCBI taxonomy): Eukaryota > Metazoa > Chordata > Mammalia > Artiodactyla > Delphinidae > Tursiops > Tursiops truncatus. The sequence goes on from NC_047039.1 coordinate 94,974,125, forward strand.
ACGCTCACCCTCTTTAGCCATTCCCTTTGCCTGCTTGCTTTAACCAAAACCTACCTGTCTCCTGAGGACTCTGTTCCCTTACAGTGATCCCCGTGGAGGTTGTTTGCCCACCTCCACCCCAACCCATGTACCTCAGGGCCTGAAAATGAAGTAAATTATACTTTCAACAGTTTTTCACTCATCCTTCAAAATCCCTAACTCGTTTAAAGTATCACCAGACTTTAACCCATTAATAGTCTGGTTCGATGATTCACTAGAAGGACTCACAGTGTTCAGCATATAGCTGTACTCATAGTTATGATTTAGCACAGCAAAAGAATTCAGTGCAAAATCAGCTGGAAAAAGCTGCATGAGGTGAAGTCCAGAGGAAGCCAGGAACAAGTTTCCAAGAGTCCTCTCCCAGTAGAGTCACACAGTACATACTTAATTCTTTCAGAAATGAGTTGTGCTAACACATGTGAAATGTTGTTTACCAAACGATGCTACTAACAAGGGCTTAATTTCTAAAATATACAAACAGCTCATAGAACTCAAAAAAAAAAAAAAACCCAATAAAAAAATAGGCAGGGCTTCCCTGGTGGCGCAGTGGTTGAGAGTCCACCTGCCGATGCAGGGGACTCGGGTTCGTGCCCTGGTCCGGGAGGATCCCACGTGCCGCGGAGCGTCTTGGCCCGTGAGCCATGGCCGCTGGGCCTGCGCGTCCGGAGCCTGTGCTCCGCGGCGGGAGAGGCCACAGCGGTGAGAGGCCCGCGCACCGCAAAAAAAAAAAAAAAAAAAAAATAGGCAGAAGACCTAAATGGACATTTCTCCAAAGAAGACATAAAGATGGCCAATAGGCAGATGAAAAAATGTTCAACGTTGCTAATTATTAGAGAAATGCAAATCAAAACTACAATGAGGTATTACCTCATACTGGTCAGACGACCATCATTAAAAAGTCTACAAATAATAAATTCTGGAGAGAGTGTGGAGAAAAGGGAACCCTCCTACACTATTGGTAGGAATGTAAATTGGTGCAGCCACTATGGAGAACAGTATGGAGGTTCCTTAAGAAACTAAAAATAGAGTTGTCATAGGATCCAGCAATCCCACTACTCTTGGGCATATATTCAGAAAAGATGAAAACTCTAATTCGAAAAGATACATGCACCCCTATGTTCACTGCAGCACTATTTACAATGGCCAAGACATGGAAACAGCCTAAATGTGTGTTGACAGATGAATGCATAAAGAAGATGTAGTGTATATATATATATATACCCACACACATACAATGGAATACCACTCAACCATATAAAAGAATGAAATAATGCCATTTGCAGCAACATGGATGGACCTAGAGATTATCATACTAAGTGAAGTAAGTCAGACAAACACCATGATATCACTTATATGTGGAATCTAAAATATGACACAAATGAACTTATTTACAAAACAGAAACAGACTCACAGACATTGAAAACAAACTTAGATTACCAAAGGGGAAAGGGGGTGGGGGAGGGATAAATTAGGAGTTTGGGATTCGCAGATACAAACTACTATATGTAAAATAGATAAACAACAAGGTCCTACTGTATAGCACAGCGAATTATATTCAATGTCTTGTAATAAACCATAATGGAAAAGAATATGAAAAAGAATATATGTGTATATGTATATTTTTTTTTCACTTTGCTGTACACCAGAAACTAACACAACATCGTAAATCAACTATACTTCAATTTAAAAAAATGTTGTTTACCAATGCTTGGTAAACAACATTTTTAGGGGTTGGTCAAATAGGCACTCTCTGCCTAGCATATACAAAAGTCCCAGATTCCCAGAAGGAAATCAGACATTCAGCATAAACCACATTGTTTACATAGTTTAGGCACAGTGAGCCACTTTTAAAATTCCCGGGAATAGCGGGAACTCTCCTGAAATCTAAGTTCTCGGATGTTGGCCAAAGGTTAACCTTGCAATCAGACCTTTCTAAGGACAGCTGTTTCAGGTCTTTCATGTCAACTTTTCTGCACAGTCATCCTCCCTCATTCACTGAAAACTTTAACACCAGATCCCTTTTCACCACAGCCCTGCACTATCTCTATATCGATGCAGAAGAGCCTTTCAACATCCTGGCCTATTGTAAACCATCATCATCATCTCTTCGCTTTAACTACTGCAATAAGCTACTAACTGACCTCCCTGCACCTCTGCACGCAGCCCGGGACAATCCAGTCTAACTACCAAAGGCACCGTAATCGCTGGCTCCCCTAGAGGTTCCCAGTTGCGACCCCCACAGACTCCCCAATCTTTGATACACCCCAAAGCCCCCATTTCTGATCCCCATGGCCTCCCAAACTCTGACTTTCCAGGGGCCGCCACAGACCCCTCCCCTCCAACCACTGTCACCGTATATCCCTCAAACACTGATTTCCTCAAACTGCAGCAGTCACGGACTCCACAGACACCTCCCAAGCACTACTCCATCGATCCCTGAGTGTGCTAACACCATCCCCCCACCCCTGCAAGAGGCCCTCCAGTACCGACTCCAACTCCCGAATCACCTATCTTCACAGACTACAGTAACCCTCCAGTCACTGACGCCCGATTCGACCGCAGCTGACCACCAGACCACCCCTCCCCATCATCGCGCTCACCGCGGCGCTGCCCCCGGGCTCCGACACAGCCATCTCCGGGGGACACCCGGCCTGTCCCGTCGTCCCTACACTCCTCCTCCGGTCCGCGGTGTCTGGCTTTGTCAGGATCAGGGGGCAAGCGGAGGCCGACATGGCGGCCCCCCAGAGCGCGGCCTCTGCCAGTTCGGCAGCTGCGATGGCGCCGCCCCTGGGTATCCGCCCGGGCGCGGCCATCTTGACCGAGTCGCCGCCGTACAGTGGGGACCTGGCGCTCTCGGCGGGCTCAGAGGTGGGTGGCCCGGCTAGCTGAGATGGTCTCGCAGTGGTGAGGTGCAAGCGGGCAAAACCTGGCTCGGAGACTGCTCCCTGCAGAGTGCTTCACTGTGCCTGACAACCCAGCCCCGGCGCTCAAAGGTTTCAACACTTGAGGACAGAATTTGGAGTTGCTTTTCCCAGTCAGTGCAGCCAGCTGCGGGGAAACCGGGAATCGCACTGCCTACCGCAGACTCCAGAAAGCTGGGATGATGAGAGAAATTGGAGGGAAAAAGAAGAAAAAGCCCAATGGGGCAGACGCCATTGTTTTATAGAGAGAGAACGCTAATCTTTGAAATATATGTCTCTTCATTTATGGTATAAGAACAATGAGAAAACATGAAGCATCAGATTAAGTGAATACATCAATCCTCAGGGAGAACCAGTTTGATGGTGATGTTTCAGCCAAATAATCAAGCCCAAATAATCAAGCAATTGGAGTAGAAATAGTTTCTCAATGGGCTAGTTCATGTACAAACTTCGTTCATTTAACAGTTATTTGTTGAGCTTTTATACTATATGCAGACTAGGTTGCTTGGGTTTGCTAGGTAATGAGAAAACTGGAGATTCAGACACAGCCTTTGTTCACCCTTGTGGAATTTACAATGAGGCAGAGGGCTGGTAAAGTTATCACAAATATATTGTTCTTTTTTCCAGAGCCAAACATACCCTGTTTTGCACCTTCAACTTTTATGTGCTAAAAAAAAACCCAAAATACAACGGAGTAAATTAGAAGATCTAATTGGCTTTATTAAACGATTCATCAATGGGGCAGCATCCTATCTGGCAAACAGAAAGGCCATCTGAGGAGTTGTACAAAATGGGGAGCTTTTAAAGGCAGAAAGGGGCTGGGACAGGGGAGTCAAAAACAAAACAAAGGATTATTTCAAGCAAGGTCACTTTCCTTTGAGGAAAAGGCGGGGGGTGTCCCCAGGCCCAGCAATGCTTTCCTAGTCTTCTGACATCAACTCTAGGGCTTAGCAAAATATGTTGTAAATATTATGATGCATAGAATCCTAATATGGCCCCCATTAACTCCGCTCCCTAGCGTAATACCTTTGTGAGATCTCCTAACTTTCAATGCAAGAGGAACCTGTGGTTTGGTGGAATATTACTTCCATGATTAGATCCCAAATCAGTTGACTCTGAGTTGATAAAAATGGAGATAATCTTGGTGGGGCTGATTTAATTCGGTGAGTCCTTAAAAGTGGCTAGACCCTTCCAGAAGTCAGAAATTCCAAAATTCCAAATGTGAGAAGGCCTGTGGAAGGAGCCACATGGCACGGACCTGAGAGCAGCGGCTGAGGACTGAGAGTGCTTTTTGGTCTACCACTGGCAAGACAACATGGACCTCAGTTCCACGACTGCAGAGCAAATGTTTCTGACAAAAACCTGAGGGAGCTTGGAAGGATATCTTTCTCTAGTGGAGCCCGAGATGAGGACACAATCACCCAACACCTTGATTTCAACTTTGTGTGCCCTTGAACAGAGCCCAGCCATACAATGCCCAGACTTCTGATGTCCTGAAACACTGATATAATAAATCTGTGTTGTTTTAATCCAGTAATTAGTGATAATTTGCTCTGCAGCAATAGAAAACTAAGGACTCAGCGAAAATTGAAGGATAATTGTGATTGAGATTCCTCTTCATCTACTGGAGACACAGCACCTCCCCTGTGTCCGTGACAGAGCATCTTTGAGCCTCACCTTCTTGGTGTGAGCAGTTGACGCCCATCCTCCTCAGATAAAGTCCTGACTTTGTCCTTACAGTACAGTCCAAAGAGGTCCATTACTTACAGCAAAAAAAAAATAGGGGCTTCCCTGGTGGTGCAGTGGTTGAGAGTCCGCCTGCCGATGCAGGGGACACGGGTTCGTGCCCCGGTCCGGGAAGATCCCACATGCCGCGGAGTGGCTGGGTCCGGGAAGATCCCACATGCCGCGGAGTGGCTGGGTCCGTGAGCCATGGTTGCTGAGTCTGCGTGTCCGGAGCCTGTGCTCCGCAACGGAAGAGGCCACAACAGTGAGAGGCCCGTGTACCGCGAAAAAAAAAACCCAAAAATTCTACTTTCTATCTGATCCCAGCTAGTTGTGAGAGAAGAGAGGCAGTCCAGTTTCTCCAGACTTTGCTTTAACAATATCAGTGTTTCCTCACCAATCCAAACAAGTTCCAACCTATCTATAAACAAAATGCTGTCTCTATTGTAACAGCTCTCCAAGCCCTTGATTCTAGTAATTAACTAATCATCCTCACATGGCCCTTAGGGGGCGGTATTCAGAGACAGAAGTGGGTGGAAAAGCATAGGAAAGGCAGGGTATGGATATTCCCTGCACTGAAGAGGAGGAAGGGAAGCAAGGAAGAGGGGAGAGAAATGAAGAAGATGAACGTGGTTGGTGAAAGTAAGTCATGGAATGGTGACGAGGAACTTTCAATCTACCAGAGGAGTTCCATCATTTCTTGGCATGGCAGAGTCCGTCAGTTTCCAGGCTCAGGATAAATAGTGAAAGAGTGAATCTTCTTTTTCTTTTCCTTTTGGCCACACTGTGCTGCATGCTAGATCTTAGTTCCCTGACCAGGGATGGAAGCTGCGTCTCCTGCAGTGGAAGCGTGGAGTCTTAACCACTGGACCGCCACAGAAGTCCCCAAAGAGTGAATCTAACACTTGAATCCATTTTGTCAAGACGGTAAGGATCAGTGTGTGGGTTGTACACTTACATGTGAGCTTTTGTGTATGTGCAGACATTTTCAACTGAGTAAAACAATTGTCATATCAAAGAAAGCCCAGGAAATTGTCTCTGCTTTCCATGATCTCTACTACCTCTTCTGGTCTCATGAGATTCTACCATCTGCACAATTTTAGGTGCCTGACTTAGAAACTCTGTTCCCTCCATTAGCCTGTAGTCTGGCTCTTGACTATAAAGACTTTCTTACAATAGTCTCTAGGAAATGTCCTACCAACGGACCTTGTGTGAGACTTGTCCAGAAAAGTTAAGAGAACTGTGTGATCCCACCTATCAGTGTTTTCTCATGCGTGCATTCAATAATTCATTTTCCACCTGTAGATATCTATTGAACATCTATAATGTGCCAGGTACTAGGCCAGGTATTGTGGATACAATAATGGGAAAAATCTTGAAACGTGGGTCCCATTCAGGGAGCTTAGGATGCAGGGGAGGAGACGAGTATTATTCAAATGAGCACACACAAAATTAGGACTATGATAAGTGCTTCAAAAAAGATACATGGTGCCATGAGAGTATGGATTATAGACTTAGATTTATGTAAATTACCAGGAAGAAAGGACATTTCAGCTGACATTTGAAGGAGGAACAAGAATTAACTATGACAGCATTACAGATTGAATAATTGCATGTGCAAAGCCTAGTGCCATCTCCCAACTCTAATCTTCACAAAGAAGAATCTGGAACCTTCCTTATCTCCCCTAGAGCCCTCCTGGGTCTCAAGAACCTCCTTTGCTCCATCCATTATTGGGTCCTCATTCTTCTCCTTTCTCTTTAAGGGACAGGTTCCCTTGGAGAAAAAGCCTATTTTCCATGTAAAGGACATTGACTCTCATGGTTCGCGTTGCCAGGGCTCTTGCCTGGCAGCCCATCCCACGTCATCCATGTATATCGTTCTATATTATTCAGAGACTGCAGAAGGGCCATGCCGTGCAAGTGGACAACTTTATCGATAGGCACTATACGTCAAGGCACAATACGTCAAATCAGTGAGACACAAAGCTCCAGATAATGTCCAAGGAATTGCTTTTCAGAAAGACATGAGTTCACATTTTTAGGTTGGTTGCTATAAAGATTGCACATGATGGAAATATTCTGTGTCTTGTGGGTGAAGTGGTGGTAACATGGGTTCGAATACATTTGTGAACATTTGCTTGATGTATGCACTTACATGCTGTGGAATCACGTTTAAAGTGAATACAGTGGAGAAAGGAAACAGGAAAATGAAGGGGAAAGGAAGGATTCAGGACACTACCAGAACACTTGTAAGCACATTCACAAAGTCACACTGACAAAGGACTGCCAGAGTAAAAAATTTATTGCAGTACATGGAAAACACAACGGTCCATAGTAAGTAAAAATGTAATTTTACTTTCGACACCAAAAATCTACAAAGTCCCTCCTAGAACCCAGATTGCTCATCTGATATAAAGGTTTGTCCAAGGTAGGTTTCTAAGCGTAACCTCGAAGAAACCCAATCTTTGGTAAAACGCAAAGACAGACAATTGTTCTTTGCAGTGGAACCTACCCCGGAATCGATCTATCTCTACCTCTATCATCTAATCTATCTTATCTATCTATCTCTCTGTCTGTCTCGTCCTCCTTCTCCTTCTCCTCATCCTCCTTTCCCCGTCTCTCTCTCTCCTTTCATTTTCCACATGAAACAGGAAAATATGGAGGGATGAAAAGGCACAAATCACATCACTAAGGTTCGCAGTCTGAACCGCAGAAGAACAGAAGTGTTTTCCTCTGAACGCACATCCTGGCAGCCTGTCTTCTGGACACGGGGACACATCTCCCTGAGCTGGGATGCGGCAGGAGCTGATGTCTGGTGCGTGCTGCACACCGTTCCCGGAACAAGTGGATTTCTGTCCGCTGTGGGGGAAGCTCGTCGCCTCCGGTTACACGATGCTGCCGCGGAGCCTTGCACGGCGAGGTGGCGGCGCGGAGTCCGGCTGGCTCTTGGGCGGAAGGGACCGGCCCTAGGAGGGGCGGGGAGCAGCTGGGTGCGCCCCTAAGGCGATGGCGCCCAGGGCGGGGAGGGCTACGAGCCGGCGGGCCCGGAGCGCGCGGCGAGCAGGGAGTCGAGCGCCGCCAGCGCCCAGTGCAGGGCCGCGCCCACGTGCGCCAGCTGCCAGGCGAGCCAGGCGCGCTGCGCGGCCGTGGGCTCCGTGCGGCCGGTGGACAGCGGCAGGAAGGCGCCTCCCGGGGCCCGCAGCTCGCCCAGGACCACCTCCAGGGCGCCCATCTGGTTGTAGAGATGGGACGTGAGCGCCGCCAGGGGCGCGCGGGCTTCGGGCCCCAGGGTTCCGCAACGGCGTTTGCGGGAGGGGGGCCCGGCCTCCGCCGGGCTGTGCTGGCAGCGTCCCCAGCTCCTGACCCACGCTCGCGATCGGGACCGGGTCCTCCTGCCGTGGAGGCGCCAGGGAGTGTGAGCGGAACCTGCGCGGGAAACAGAACGGGAGGGATTCAGGTGATGCGCGCCGCCCCGTGGGTCAAGGTCACCATCGCCCCTCCCCTGTCTCCACTCCCCAACCCTACGCCCCACACCCCACCACGCCTGACTCTGGTGGCCTCTTCCAGGATCTGCTGGCAACCGGGACCAGGTCCTGGATGCCTTGCTCTCAGCCCTTCTGCCTTCAGGGGCATCTCACCGGGGTCAGGGTCTTTCTCGGCACCCTGGGGGCTTGGCTTGCCCCTCAGGTCCTTCCCTCACAACCTCACCTCTGCCGAGGCCCAGCGCAGACACCTACCTCCTCTGCGGTGAAGTCCCGCTCTGGAGGAGTCGGGCTGCTCCTTAGCTCTCCGGGGGGCTGGGGGTTGTCGTCCCCTCACCTTCTTTTCTCCAGGTCTGTTTCCTTGGTGACGACTGTCAGGGGAGCCATGGGGCTTCTCCCCCGCTTGTGCCTGGTGACCGCTGTGGGTGGAGAGGAGGAGAGGAGTGAGTGTTCCCTGACCTACCTCTGGAACGTGCGGGGAGTGGATTAGAGGAGATTCCAAGTCCCACGGCTCCGCCCACCTCCATTCCACCCCATCCCCCAAGCTCTGGTTTCCTCCTGCTCCCCACAGCCTCCATGGGCAGCTCCCTAGGGCCGGGCCTTTCCTGTCGCTGTGGCAGCTCCTGAGCTGCCTGGCAGGCATGCCCCTCCCTCAAGTGCAGCCCCCGAGGATGGCACAGCTGGTAGAGAGCCCCGGGTCACAGGGAATCGGGCCTTCACCTTGGGTTTCTCTCACCGCTTGCAGTGGTGTGAATGTCACGTCTGGCACATGTTCCTTTGCTCCTTAGCCCAATATCTTGTGTCTCCCAAAGCCTCTCAAGCGTCACTCAAAACAAATGTCTGCAAAAAAGAACCTAGAATTTTACTTCCTTTGCTCTGACAGCCCTCTCGGGTCTCAATGCTTCCTATTGCTCTCCGTCTTTCTGAGGGATGTGCATCTCCTCCCTTCTGTTTTAGAGACAGGTTCTCCTTGGAGCAAAGCCTTCCATTTTCCCTGTGGGAAAGACCTTTTCTCTGCTGGCCAGGCCGCCTGCCACTTGCTGCCCCTGCCATTTCATCCAAGCCTCCCAGCTGAGCCACAGGTCTGGAGGCCTGGGGAGTGGGAATGACTAGGCCAGCAGAGGCCCTGGCCTTTTATGGCTTCCCAGCAGCCCACTGCCGGGTCTCAGATTGGTGCGCCGGAGACCACACCCACCAAAGAGAATTGCAATGATGAGGTTAAGGGCTGTCTGGGCGATCCCACTGCCTTCCTTGGTCCTCAGGACGTTGTAGCTGTACATTTCAGAGCATTTCGGCTCTCTGCTGTATGTTAACTTCACAAAAGGGCACTTGTTTTCTGGTTCGTTTCACGGTGCTTTTTATCTGTTTGTTTCACCAGTTGTGTGTGTGTCTGCATGTGTTAGCATGGGCCACTCTTATGCCAGGGGTCAACAAGGTGTTGGTATAAAGGACGAGAAAACCTTTTGGTCTGTTTTACTTGCATTCCCTTTGGCCCCTACTCAGGTCTGCCATCCTGACAGGAATGCCACCATAGACACTACAGGATGAAAGACTGTGGTTAGGCCCCAAAATAATGTTTTTACCAAACTTGGGGCAATATCAGCCATTATATCTTCAAATATTTTGTATGTCCCATTTTCTCCTCACTCTCCTTTGGAACTTCATCTGCATATATGTAAGACATTTTTTTTTTGTCCCACAGGTCACAGGTTAATGTCTTTTCATCATTTTTCTCTCACTTGTTTGATCATATCTACTGATCTATTTCAAGTCAATGACTCTTTCCCCTGTAATTTACATTTGTCAAATTTATCCTGTGAATTTCAAATTTCAGACATTGTATTTTTCAGTTCGAGAGTTTTCTTTTGGTTTTTCAGTGACAAGGATGATTGAGCATTCTTCAGTTCCGTCCCTTGTGTTTAGTTTTTGAATTTACACCTTAGGGAAGATAAGCTTAGGATACAACTTGTACCAACAAGAAATTTGGCTTTTATTTCCCTAAAACCTATATTGGCATAAACACACAAAAATTACTGTATGTTGCCCTCATAAGAAAAAAAGAGTAAAATGACCCGATCCAGGCGGCTCCCTTAGGATCCTGATCACTGGCTGTAAGTGAATGACGTTCCTCCCCCATCTCTATCTGAATATCCTCCTTCAGTACTTCTCAAACTGGAACCTGCATCAGAATCTCTTGGAGGGCCTTGGAACACAGATCACATGGCCCCGCCCCCAGTGCTCTGACCCTCTAGGTCTGGATGGAAGCCTGATATTTACATCTGTAACAAATTCCCAAGTGATGGTGATACTGCTGGTCCTGGGATCACATTTTGTGAACCACTCACCTACTTGGTAGAATTTAAAAGACAAAGGCACATTCTCCTTGAGGTTACTCATCTCACATGGTCCTGTGAGATATGGACTGAAGTGAGCCTTCCAGAATGGGGATGGGGGGCAAGGCGAGTCCTTTCCTCTCTTCACATTAGCATAGATTAGATGGTCATTTTTCTACTTAGAAATGCCGTGAGTAGAGACTATTAAAACCAACCAACCAACCAGCCAATGCCAGATGCTCCGATATAACTGCCTTAGGGAAAGTGATCAAAAAACAATTTTTTTTTTTCTGGAAGGGCTTCTGTGCTCATGGCGTGTGGCTGAGGGAAAGCAACAGATCTCCCTTAGTAACGGCGATGTGGCCCGATGTTGTGGACACGAAGTAAATCAGACATCTGAAGACAGGAGAGTCCAGAGTGAATGATGGGAAAACAATCCAATTTATACTTGCTATGGGAAGTATAAATATGTGGTAAATGAAGAGAAGTCAGCCTCACACGAGCTATGCCTGCTACTGTTTTGGTTTCCCTGAAGCCTACAGGACCTCCCCGGCTTGGCTGCTCTGAACCCAGAGGGGTCCTACAAATGCAGGGGCCCGCAGGCGCAGCTGGCGGTAACAGTAGCCTGGTAAGCGTGGGAAGATTCTAGTACAAGTTCCAATGTGTCTGTGCGTTTTCCCTACACCGCCAGGGAATTTCTGAGACCAGTCTGGTGTCTTACAATCCTGACACTATCTACTCAGGGACAGCTTCTGATTCCACACGCTCAGGGCTCAGTCTTACAAGACAGCCCCTGCCCCACTTCAGGTGCAATCGCAAGTCTAGGTTGTCAGCTGTGCTTCTGGGGGATCCACTATAGCTCAGAGGTTCCAACAACCACTCTTGGGCTCAATTAATTTGCTTACAGAACTCAGAGAAACATTTTACTTATTAGAGTATCAGTGTATTATAAAAGGCTGTCACTCAGGAACAGCCAGATGGAAGACATGCATAGGGCAAGGCATGGGGAAGGGGCATGCCTTTACAAAAGGTATCTCCCCAGATCATGTGTTCACCAACCTGGAAGCTGTCTGAACCCCAGCCTTTTCGTTTTTTTCAAGGAGGCTTCGTTACAGGGACGTGATTAACTCATTACACATTGGTGATGGGTTCAACCTCCAGATTGTCTCCCCTTCCGGGAACCTGGGGGTTCCGATACAAAGCGCAAATCCCCTAATCACCACGTGGGGTCTTCTGGAAAGCAGCCCCCACCCTTTGGTGACCTGGGTGCTTTCTAAAGGTCGCCTCATTAACGTAACAAAACCCATTTATCACTCTCATCACTTAGGAAATTCCAGTGGGTTTAGGGGCTGAGCCAGAAACCCTGGCAAACACCAAATATATATTTCTTATTATGAATCACAACATCCAGGCCAGGAGGACAGCACCTTCCCTGAGTGCACGTGTAGCCCTTAATCATCCACTTTATACTGGTTTTATCTGTGATCTCTTCGGATCTAAATTCTGTGCCCATTTAAGGCAAACCTCTGGGATATATGAAATTTGGATATTTTGAGCAAAATTATAAAGAATACTGACTCCCCCATGGGAACCTGCTCGGGGAGCCACATTGGATTTGAACACTTCAAGAAGCCTACATTCACGTGGCCAGTCGCCATGATTACAGCTGAAGGATTTCCAGACATGACATACAAACCATCCCAATGGTGACCCCGGAATGAGGGGAGAGCAGGGACTTCCAGACACATGAGCACTTGGAATTAATTGCCACTCTCGTAACTCATACACTTTCTAGCAAGATGTGACACCCTATAGCAATACGTGGTCCAAGATAACTGGTGAAAAAATACTATGATACGTCTCCGAATCCAAGTAACAGTTCATGAAGCCTCAGAACAGGTAAGGACTCCATAAGCCCCAGCAACCACAGGACACTCCTTTTTTCTTTTTTTTTTTTTTAACTTTTTATTTTCTATTAGAGTATAGTTAAAAATGTTGTTAGTTTCAGGTGTACCGCAGAGTGAACCTTCTCATTAATGGGACTGAGCTCCTTACTCTGAGGTCTGGGTACCTTGAATCTAACAAGAATAGATTCTGTTTGGCTTTTGCTGGTTTTATCAGCCATAGGCAGCAAAAACCTGACCTACAGGCCCCACTGATGTGGTGGAGGCTGTTTTTATAGAAGAGTAGCTGTGCAAAAGACAAATCGGTCTCCATACCCTCCCTCCTGCTCACTCACAGAAATTATTCCATCTACAACTACACTGTTTGCCATTAGAGCCAGCAAATATATCCATCAGGTGCTTCAAAGAAATCATGGACCATTGCTTTCACTGGCTGAGTCCTAGGTTATTTTTGACACTCTCCTAATATGTCTTTTTGTACCCTTTGGACCAAGTTGAAAAAAAAAAAGTCTATATCCAGTACAAAAGAAGAAAGAGGAGTGAAAAAATAATTAAATTCAGGGTTTCCCTGGTGGTGCAGTGGTTGAGAGTCCGCCTGCCGACGCAGGGGACACAGATTCGTGCCCCGGTCCAGGAGGATCCCACATGCTGCGCAGCGGCTGGGCCCGTGAGCCATGGCCGCTGAGCCTGCGCGTCCAGAGCCTGTGCTCCACAATGAGAGAGGCCACAACAGTGAGAGGCCCGCATACCGCAAAAAAAATAAATAAATTCAAAATTTGATATGTTGTGGAGGGCAGAGGTCCTAAGGCTGGGTGTATGCAGCTGCCTATTTTGTGAAAAACATTATTTTGGGGCCTAACCACAGTCTTTCATCCTGTAGTGTCTATGGTGGCATTCCTGTCAGGATGGCAGACCTGAGTAGGGGCCAAAGGGAATGCAAGTAAAACAGACCAAAAGGTTTTCTCGTCCTTTATACCAGCACCTTGTTGTTGACCCCTGGCATAAGAGTGGCCCATGCTAACACATGCACACACACACACAACTGGTGAAACAAACAGATAAAAAGCACCGTGAAACGAACCAGAAAACAAGTGCCCTTTTGAGAAGTTAACATACAGCAGAGAGCCGAAATCCTCCGAAATGTAAAGCTACAACGTCCTGAGGACCAAGGAAGGCAGTGGGATCGCCCAGACAGCCCTTAACCTCATCATTGCAATTCTCTTTGGTGGGTGTGGTCTCCGGCGCACCAATCTGAGACCCGGCAGTGGGCTGCTGGGAAGCCATAAAAGGCCAGGGCCTCTGCTGGCCTAGTCATTCCCACTCCCCAGGCCTCCAGACCTGTGGCTCAGCTGGGAGGCTTGGATGAAATGGCAGGGGCAGCAAGTGGCAGGCGGCCTGGCCAGCAGAGAAAAGGTCTTTCCCACAGGGAAAATGGAAGGCTTTGCTCCAAGGAGAACCTGTCTCTAAAACAGAAGGGAGGAGATGCACATCCCTCAGAAAGACGGAGAGCAATAGGAAGCATTGAGACCCGAGAGGGCTGTCAGAGCAAAGGAGGTAAAATTCTAGGTTCTTTTTTGCAGACATTTGTTTTGAGTGACGCTTGAGAGGCTTTGGGAGACACAAGATATTGGGCTAAGGAGCAAAGGAACATGTGCCAGACGTGACATTCACACCACTGCAAGCGGTGAGAGAAACCCAAGGTGAAGGCCCGATTCCCTGTGACCCGGGGCTCTCTACCAGCTGTGCCATCCTCGGGGGCTGCACTTGAGGGAGGGTTTCCAGGAGCATGCCTGCCAGGCAGCTCAGGAGCTGCCACAGCGACAGGAAAGGCCCGGCCCTAGGGAGCTGCCCATGGAGGCTGTGGGGAGCAGGAGGAAACCAGAGCTTGGGGGATGGGGTGGAATGGAGGTGGGCGGAGCCGTGGGACTTGGAATCTCCTCTAATCCACTCCCCGCACGTTCCAGAGGTAGGTCAGGGAACACTCACTCCTCTCCTCCTCTCCACCCACAGCGGTCACCAGGCACAAGCGGGGGAGAAGCCCCGATGGCTCCCCTGACAGTCGTCACCAAGGAAACAGACCTGGAGAAAAGAAGGTGAGGGGACGACAACCCCCAGCCCCCCGGAGAGCTAAGGAGCAGCCCGACTCCTCCAGAGCGGGACTTCACCGCAGAGGAGGTAGGTGTCTGCGCTGGGCCTCGGCAGAGGTGGGGATGTGAGGGAAGGACCTGAGGGGCAAGCCAAGCCCCCAGGGTGCCGAGAAAGACCCTGACCCCGGTGAGATGCCCCTGAAGGCAGAAGGGCTGAGAGCAAGGCATCCAGGACCTGGTCCCGGTTGCCAGCAGATCCTGGAAGAGGCCACCAGAGTCAGGCGTGGTGGGGTGTGGGGCGTAGGGTTGGGGAGTGGAGACAGGGGAGGGGCGATGGTGACCTTGACCCACGGGGCGGCGCGCATCACCTGAATCCCTCCCGTTCTGTCTCCCGCGCAGGTTCCGCCCACACTCCCTGGCGCCTCCACGGCAGGAGGACCCGGTCCCGATCGCCAGCGTGGGTCAGGAGCTGGGGACGCTGCCAGCACAGCCCGGCGGAGGCCGGGCCCCCCTCCCGCAAACGCCGTTGCGGAACCCTGGGGCCCGAAGCCCGCGCGCCCCTGGCGGCGCTCACGTCCAATCTCTACAACCAGATGGGCGCCCTGGAGGTGGTCCTGGGCGAGCTGCGGGCCCCGGGGGGCGCCTTCCTGCCGCTGTCCACCGGCCGCACGGAGCCCACGGCCGCGCAGCGCGCCTGGCTCGCCTGGCAGCTGGCGCACGTGGGCGCGGCCCTGCACTGGGCGCTGGCGGCGCTCGACTCCCTGCTCGCCGCGCGCTCCGGGCCCGCCGGCCCGCAGCCCTCCCCGCCCTGGGCGCCATCGCCTTAGGGGCGCACCCAGCTGCTCCCCGCCCCTCCTAGGGCCGGTCCCTTCCGCCCAAGAGCCAGCCGGACTCCGCGCCGCCACCTCGCCGTGCAAGGCTCCGCGGCAGCATCGTGTAACCAACCGGAGGCGACGAGCTTCCCCCACAGCGGACAGAAATCCACTTGTCCCGGGAACGGTGTGCAGCACGCACCAGACATCAGCTCCTGCCGCATCCCAGCTCAGGGAGATGTGTCCCCGTGTCCAGAAGACAGGCTGCCAGGATGTGCGTTCAGAGGAAAACACTTCTGTTCTTCTGCGGTTCAGACTGCGAACCTTAGTGATGTGATTTGTGCCTTTTCATCCCTCCATATTTTCCTGTTTCATGTGGAAAATGAAAGGAGAGAGAGAGAAGGGGAAAGGAGGATGAGGAGAAGGAGGAGGAGGACGAGACAGACGGATAGATAGATAGGTCGATAGATCGATAGATTAGATGATAGAGGTAGAGATAGATCGATTCCGGGGTAGGTTCCACTGCAAAGAACAATTAGACGTCTGTCTTTGCGTTTTACCAAAGATTGGGTTTCTTCGAGGTTACGCTTAGAAACCTGCCTTGAACAAACCTTTATATCAGATGAGCAATCTGGGTTCTAGGAGGGACTTTGTAGATTTTTGGTGTTGAAAGTAAAATTACATTTTTACTTACTATGGACCGTTGTGTTTTCCATGTACTGCAATAAATTTTTTACTCTGACAGTCCTTTGTCAGTGTGACTTTGTGAATGTGCTTACAAGTGTTCTGGTAGTGTCCTGAATCCTTCCTTTCCCCTTCATTTTCCTGTTTCCTTTCTCCACTGTATTCACTTTAAACGTGATTCCACAGCATGTAAGTGCATACATCAAGCAAATGTTCACAAATGTATTCGAACCCATATTCTGTGTCTTGTGGGTGAAGTGGTATGTTACCACCACTTCACCCACAAGACACAGAATATTTCCATCATGTGCAATCTTTATAGCAACCAACCTAAAAATCTGAACTCATGTCTTTCTGAAAAACAATTCCTTGGACATTATATGGAGCTTTGTGTCTCACTGATTTGACGTATTGTGCCTTGACGTATAGTGCCTATCGATAAAGTTGTCCACTTGCACGGCATGGCCCTTCTGCAGTCTCTGAATAATATAGAACGATATACATGGATGACGCGGGATGGGCTGCAAGGCTGGAGCCCTGGCAATGTCCTGTGATCAATGTCAGTGGTTGGGAGAGAGTTAGTAGAATTTGTCTACATGTAGTAAACGTTGCTTCTAGGGATCCATGCCTGGATGGATGGGAGGGAGGGTGATATCTGATTGAAGATTGAAAGTCTCCCAAACTCGTGAGGCAAAGTTGGGGTGGCCAGGGACCTGGTGGCTGAGGTCCATTGCTCACAGAGGCAGCTCTGATTTCTCGGTGTCTGGGCTCTGCACACAGCCTGACATGTCTTGGTTTGGACCATGGCTCTTTTCGATTTTCCCTCTTTTCAGTAAATGAAGACCCTGAAAAAAACACCTCATTTCTTTTTAATTTTACCCTTGGACAGAACCTGTGGTTCTCCCCAGGAGTCTCTGCTTATTCTGGGTCTGGTCCCATAGCCTCTTCTCTCAGAGACAGGAGACCTCTGGGGAGCAGGACGTGGTTCCCTCAGACACAGGTGCTGATCCTGAAGCCTCACAGTTCCTGGCATCATGACTCTGACTTTGACCTTCCTGTTGCTTGTTAAGAGCATTGTGACCTCAAGACCGCTCCAGTCTGCAGATGTGGATTTGATGTCCTTCCCTGTATAGGGAAAGAGGGAGCCTTGTAATCTTAAGGGCTTTGCCTATCTGGTCCCCTCCTGGGCTGTGAGTACATCTTTGGGAGGACTTTTCTCATTGCATTAGCTCCACAAGCTACCCCTGCTTTGTAATTTAGGAACTGGTCCATGACTGACTTGTTCTTCAGAGTTTTAACATCCACCTTGTCCTGGAAACACCTCTGGTTTCTGGTGGGCCTGGGCTCTCTCTGCACAGAGCCGAACACCCTTGCCTCTGTGACATGAATCTTCTGGGCCCTCCCCTGCTTTCCAGTGGTGAAGCCCCTGAACAAATGCCTCATTGTATTTGGAAAGTGCCCTTCAGGGGAGCAGGTGACAGGCATGGGGATGCCTGGGGTGTATTTTGATATTTTGATTATTTACTATTATCTTGTGTATTTTTGTGACATTTAGGAGGTTTTGACATATAGCAATGATAATCCATCTTACCCTTCCCCTACATTCTGTTTTTTAAAAAATAAATGTATTTATTTATCTATCTATTTATTTATTTATCTATTTATCTATTTTTGGCTGCGTTGGGTTTTCATTGCTGGGCAGGCTTTCTTTAGTTGCGGTGAGCGGAGGCTACTGTTTGTTGTGGTGGTGGGCTTGTCATTGCAGTGGCTTCTCTTTGTTGCAGAGCCCAGGCTCTAGGTGCGTGGGATTCAGTAGTTGTGGCATGCAGGCCCTAGAGCGCAGGCTCAGTACTTCTGGCGCTTGGGCTTAGTTGCTCCGTGGCATGTGGGACCTTCCCGGACCAGGGCTCAAACTGGTGTTCCCTGTGCTGGTGGGCGGATTCTTAACCACTGCATCGCCAGAGAAGTCCCACCCTTCCCCTACAATCTTAAAGAGTCTTTTTAATATTTGCTTTTTTGGGCTTTAAAATGATATCTCATTTTGATTTGCATTTATTTAGATTCCAAATATACTAAAACGTTTATGTATCTGCTATTGTGTGTTACATTATTTCTTCATATATTTCCACATCTATTCACATTACATTTATCCTACATCACAGTAGATATGCCTTATTGAGCTGGAAAACTATAGGTTACACACTGAGCCTTATGACCCATGCACTATTATTATCCATATATCAGCAACATGAGGTATAGAGAGATTAAATAACTTGTAGTTTTTCTCTGCTACCTGACGCTGAAGACGAATTTCTTTGTAACAGAGATAAGAGAAGTCCTGACTAGAAAGAGTTCTTTTCAGCTTTGCTAGGAAAGCCGGAGGAGCTCTACTTAGGTCACACATGTGCTTGTCTGCCTTCTGCCCACAGCGATGGATGGTCTTTGTCTCTGGTGGCCAGTAGAGGGCGTGAATTCCCTCCTGTGATTTCCACCTCCCTACAAAGTCACTAGCGCCTGGATTTTGTTTCTTAGTAGATGCTGCCTTACTTTGGGCAGCCCTGGACTGCCCTCATGTCCAAGTTGGCTTTTCTTTTTCTTTTTTAAAATTTTCTTAGCTATAATTGACATAATATACGCTGGGCATATTTAAACAATACAATGTGATAAGCATTGACAAGTGTATACACCCATGAAACCATCACCACAATCAAGGTAATGAAGATATCTATCATCTCATCTCCAAAAGTTTTCCTGTTATAGTCCCTTCCTTCTGCTACCTGCCTGTCTCTTACTCTCTCCCCACCAGACAACTACTGAACTACTTTTTATCCCTATAGATTAGTTTACATTTCCTAGAATTTTATGTAAATGGAATCATGCAGTATAAATGATTTTGGGGGGTCTGGCTTTTTTCATTCAGCTTCATTATTTGAGATGCACCCCTGTTCGGTTCCTTTTCGTGGGTGAATAGTACTCCACTGCGTGGATGTGCACATTACTTGTTCACCTAATGATAGGCATTTGGGTTGTTTCCAGTTTCTGGCAATACAAATAAAGCTGCTACGGGTTTTCCTGTATAAGTCCTGTGAGGACATATACTCTCATTTCTCTAAGCAAATATCTAAGAGTGGAATAGATGACTCATACTGAAGAGATAAATTTCACTTTTTTTATTTTTGCGGTGCACGGGTCTCTCACTGTTGTGGCCTCTCCCATTGCGGAGCACAGGCTCCGGACGCGCAGGCTCAGCGACCATGGCTCATGGGCCCAGCTGCTCCGCAGCATGTGGGATCTTCCTGGACCGGGGCACAAACCCGTGTCCCCTGCATCGGCAGGCGGACTCTCAACCACTGCGCCACCAGGGAAGCCCGATAAATTTCACTTTTTAAGAAACTACCAAAGTGTTTTCCAAAGTGGCCATGCCCCCACTGTACATTCCCACCAGCAGTGAAGGAGAGTTCCATTCACTCCACAACCTCTAACACTTACTAGAGTCAGATTTTAAAATTGTATCCATTTCATAGTTATGTAGTAGTATTCAATTGTGGGGCTCTTTTTTTTTTTTTTTTTTTTTTTTGCGGTACGCGGGCCTCTCACTGTTGTGGTCTCTCCCGTTGCGGAGCACAGGCTCCAGATGCGCAGGCTCAGCGGCCATGGCTCACGGGCCCAGCCGCTCCGCGGCATGTGGGATCTTCCCGGACCGGGGCACGAACCTGTGTCCCCTGCATCGGCAGGCGGACTCTCAACCACTGCGCCACCAGGGAAGCCCTCAACTGTGGTTTTAATCTGTACTTCCCTAATGACTAAGCATCTTTTCATGTTTTTATCTGCCATCCACACATCTTTTTTGGTGAAGTGTCTCCAAACAAATCAAATCTGTCAAAAATATTTAAAGGAAAAAGTTTTTCAATTGAAGGAACATCCATTTTCCAGCCCCATCTTTTTTATGGGTTGTGATCTGGCTCAGGCCATTATCTGGGCAAAGGGGACATCTTCATGTTCCTCCACCAAAAAGTGAGTGTTTTATGTCTGCCAATCCGGGAGGACAGACCTGACTTCAGGCTCCCCAAGATGCAGGGACCAGCTCTGGGAGCCAGCTCCAGGGAGCCCTCACCATGGCTGCCTTCCCTGAGATGTCTCCGTGGAGTCAGTCAGTCCTCAAAACATGTGTGGATGAGGAATAAAGGTGTACTGGGGAAGAGGCTGGGATTGGGTCTCACTCATCCTCAACTGTGTTTCATGTTCAAGGACATTAAAGAGTGGGCCCCACCCTGGTGCACCACAAACTGCATAATAAGGGCTTCTAGAAACTGTCAAGGACCTGAATAAAGAAAGAATAACTCCTGAGATGTTCACTTAACTGATCACATGTGAACTGAAGGACAGTAAAATGAAAGCAAATGAAAGCACATGAAAGAGTGAGTCCCATTGCCAACCTCTCTGTATGCTGAGTGAAAGACCACATACATCATCCTGGACATGGGAGTATCTGTCATAGTCACTGACTGATGGCCCCAGTGTCAATCTCTATCTAAGTATTACTAAGTATATTAACTACCTTCTTTCTTATTTTGAGAAAACAATAGTCTAGGCTCTTTTTCAACTTTAATCTATGCTCTTGAAACAGTGTGAATCTCCCTTTTTAAAAACAGCTGATGATTCTGTGAACCTTATGATTGACATCCCTGAGTGTATTTCCTGGGTTTAATATATGGAATTAGATTGTGAGTCACAGTTTTATTGGGTAAATTGTGTTCAAGCAAGAAAAGTGGATGTTAATTCTAAAAACCGAATTAGTGTTTATAATGTAAAAATCAACAGTGCACTTATTCACCAATCTCGTCTCTCAGTTACAGAGTCCAGGCTCACACTGCTTGCCCCATGCCTGGCCAATAAATCAAGAGACAAGTTGCTGGGGCAAGGAATAGCAAATTTATTCAGAAAGCCGGCAGACCAAGAAGATGGTGGACTCGTGTCCCAAAGAACAATCTTGCCTGAGTTAGAATTCAGGCTTCCTTTATACTAAAAGTGGAGGGAGTAAAATCAAACATTTCCTGGTTCTGGTCAGCCTCCAGAGGGGATGTGTTAATTTCTTCCTTCCTACAGTCATTCACAGGTGGACGTGGTCAGGATGTCTCTGGTGAGCTAAACTAAGGTGTTTTGGCTTAATGCTCATTACCCGGGAGGCAGAGTTCCCAAAGATGGGCCATAATGTAAAATTTAAGTTTACAGGCAACACCCCTTTAGTAATTAACTTGTAATAAAATACAAAGGTTCTTCCCTATTACATCCCCTTCTCCTCAGTCACAAAATTAAGACTGTCTCACAGCCTCTTTATTCTGAGGTGCGGCCATGAGACTGAGTCCTGGCCAAGTTACGTGGCTAGAGGTGATATTTGGCCCACACAGGCCTGGCCTATGAAAACACTCCCCCAAGAGAGGTAACACGCTCTTTCACCCTCTACAATGAGTGGGGTAGACCCAAGCACTGGAGCCAGATTTGAAGCCACATGTTGACAATGGCAAATTCATAATAAAGATGGTCCTGGGGTCCTGGATCATTGTTGGGAGAAAAGCCATAAGCAAAGTCCCTTGATTTGAAAGCCTATATTTAGGTGTTATATGAAGCAAAGATAAGCTTGTATGGTGTTCAAACAACATTCACGTGTTTTTCTGTTGCAGAAGCTAACTTCACCTTAACTGACAGAAGTCTGTACACCAAAGAAAGTTTTCCATAAATATATATATATATATATATATATATATTTCAAATTGGGGAAATATCAAAGACTCCCTGAAAATTTGCAAAACTAAATGATAAATGTAAATCATAAAGGTAATTATTTAAGGAATATAGATCATGTTCTTCTCTCTACACTTTTTTTTTTGTGGAAATTGAAGATGTACAAGCATGATTTTGGTTTCTGGTATTTTAATCTGATACAGAAATACAAGGGTAGATTGCCTTCTTGTACTTAGCAAACAATAATAAAATTAAGAGTGTTCCAATTTCACTTTTTTCTTTATTTTCTGATTTTTCATAGGGATTTGTTAAATGGGGGGAAAATCTCACTTCAGTCTCCCCTCTAATAAGCTCCAAGGCACACTGGCTGAATGACCCCTGCTTCAGAGAGCTACTGAGTTCTTGGAAGTTCCTCTGAACAATTCCAAAACAGGTACAAGTCTGAAGAGATTCTACCTTTATCTTCTGCTCCAGTTGTTCCTGATTGTGATCAAAGTTAGAGAGAGATTTATCAAGGGGGCTCTTATCTCAGGCTTCACTGTAGTCCTCTGTCAAGCAGGTTGAAAAGCGGCGGATGGTCAAAATAGGTGCTTCAGTGCCTTTGGGGTTTTGATATCCCCTGTTCTTCTCCTGAAACTTGAAGTCGGTCCTGACATCATGGCATGACTTAGAAGAGATCCTTTCCAGATATCTTAAAGCCATGAATATTTCCTTGCTCTCCAAGCTATGGCACGAAGGCTTGTCCCAGGAAAGAGAACAGGTATGGCTAGAGCAGAGCATCTCCAGGGCCATTAACGAAAAGCAGGGCCTCGAAAATTTCCGTGATTCTCCGAGATGGCCGCGAGGAGGCGCTTGGCTTTGTTCGCCACTCATCAACGGCCTGCAGAGGGCGTCCGACTCGCCCCGGGACCGATAGGCTCCTTAGTGGGTGCGGGATCCACGTCCTGGGTCCGGGATCCACGTCCTGAGTCCGAGAGATGTGGCGCCTTTTCTCGGACGAGAAACCCACTTACATTTATCACAGGTCCGCCTGCGTGACCCCTGGGGGCTGCGGAAATACTGAATAAAAAGTTGCTTTTCCCAGGCCCTGACTGCCAGGAGGAGCTTGGCCACGGAGATCTCTCGAGACTATTTTCTGAAAAAATGAGCACAGACCCTCCCGTTTTCCGCGCTCTCCCCATCTCTTTACTCTCAACTTTCTCGTATAACATTTTAGCGAGACTTATTTTACAAAAGTATCCATTTATTGAGGCATTTGGAGTATCCATTTGTTGAGGCATTTAGAGGCTGGAAATCATCACGTGCTGTACTAATTTTTCCATATTCAGGGTTGTTTCTTAGGAGAGATCCCGACACAAATCCAGAGAAAGGGAAAACATATCCATGATAGGGGCAAAATATACAAATACTGGGGCTTCCAGTTGAAAAAGCTGGGGCCAGTGCCCGCAGAGTCACGTGACATAATCACTTTTTTGGTGGAAATAATGGATTTTAGAACCTTGTGTGTACCTGTCACCACTGTTCCTTATATAGCTGACCACTAGCATTATGTCAATATCATCTTTTTCCGTAGTATCAATCATTTCCTAAGCTAAATAATATCTAAATTTCTCTTTCATTTCAATAAAGTTAATAAATCTTTCTTCTGTTGTTATGACGGTATTCTTAATGTGAACATGCCTTATAATCTGACATTTCTGCAGCAAGGAGTGCATTTGTCATACAATTAAAAAGTTAAGTATAATATTTTGCGTCTTACTTTCTCCATGGTATTTCAGATCAAACGTGATTTCTTAGCATTATAAATTCGTTTGGAATTTTATTATACAAATAAGGTGGGGGAAAGAAAGCAATACTAATGGAGAAACACATGTAATGGTCATAGCCTCCCGAAACAGGCTCATTCTAAGACTGAGATTTAATCAAAGGATTATAGAATGCTCCCCCTCCCCCACAGTTTACCACCATACTAAAAGGAATTCAGTATAACAAGAGTGGATAACAGCTGAAAGAGCTACAAGACACAAACTCTCTCTGAGGAGGAGAATTTATGGAAGCCCAGAGTCCCAAGGGAATGAAAACAAGGACACTAGAGGTGTTTGAAGGCTCTAGAACCTAGAGTTACAGTAAACATTAAGAACAGCTCAACTCCTAGCCCAGTTAACATATATCTTCACACAAAAGGCCTATTTACCTCAGTTCATATGATTCAATACAACATGTCTGGCTTTCAACAAAAAAAATTACAAGGCATGCCAAAGGGATATATTTTTTTTAAAAAAAGTCAGTATCAGTAAGAACAGTGAGCTTTGTGGCATTTTAAATTGCCCTCTTCCATCCTTCTCTTCCCAGTTCCATGGTAGCTTGAAAATCAGCAGGTTCACAATCAAGGTAGCTGTAAAAAGCAGCAGCCTACCAGCCACAGGAAGGGACAACTGGTTCAGGAGCTCCCCAGAGCCCCATCTCCAGAGAACTGTCACTATCTGAACTATTTTTCAGCTCCCCAAAAGGGCCTCATTCACAGGCTTGTCTTTATTTGATCCAACTTGGAACTCACTCCATGGGAGAAGCCCCTGTCCCCAGAGAGAGGATCTAAAACAGTCAGTGGCAGTTAACACCACAGCTGCCTGAAGCACTGATACTGCTTGGGGCAAACAGAGGCCAGCCAAAAACATAAGGAAAACCTAAGGAATGAGATGCCCATAGGAGGGTTGAAAGGCTCTCACATATTCTTGGGGATCTAAAAGGTTACGTGTGCGTGCAGGACTGTGCACACACCCAGGGAAGACCTAGGAAGGCCTAATCACTCACCTCTGGCTAACCTTAAGACTGTGCACAAAGAGCAAAGGCTAAGAGAGAATTATAAATTGCTGGAGTATTGAAGACACGCCCAGAAACACACAACAGACCCTCAGCAAAGACTATGAGACTTATTGGTTCAGTTAATTTAAGGAAATCTCTATCTAATCATTGGCAGACTACTAGGCTAACTGAGTACACACTTCAATAGCCAACATGATATAAAATACGAATGTTCAGCAGTAGTCCCAGAAAGTCACAAATCTAACAACAACAGCATCAATAACAAACCCTAAGGAGATCAAGTTCTGATTTCGAGACTTGTCACATTTTATTGTTTAAAATGCTCAGTTTTCAACAGAATAGCAAAAGACATGCAAAAAACCAGGAAAGTATGACCCATACAGAAGAAAAAAGCAGTCAAGGGACTTCCCTGGTGGTCCAGTGGTTAAGAATCCACCTTCCAATGCAGGGGACACGGGTTCGATCCCTTGTCGGGGAATTAAGATCCCACATGCTGCGGGGCAACTAAGCCCGCATGCCACAACTACTGAGCATGCGAGCCACAACTAGAGAGCCCACATGCTGCCACACACTCTGGAGCCCGCACGCCACAGCTACTGAGCCCACACGCTCTGGAGCCTGTGCACCAGAACTAGAGAGAAGCCCACGCCCCACAATGAAAGATCCCACATGCCGCAACGAAGATCCCTCATGCCGCAACTAAGACCCAGCACAGCCAAAAATAAATAAATAAATACTAAAAAAAAGAAAAGAAAAAAAAAGCAGTCGAAGAACTAGCCCTAAGGAAGCCCACACATTGGACTTATTAGACAAAGACTTTAAATCAGCTATTTTATATGATTAAGAACTCAGGAAAACCGTGAATAACTAACTAAAGGAAAGTATGAGAATACTATCTCATAAAATAGAAAATATCAATAAAGAGATAGAAATTACTTTTTTTTTTTTTTCCGCGGTAAGCGGGCCTCTCACTGCTGTGGTCTCTCCCGTTGTGGAGCACAGGCTCCGGACGCGCAGGCTCAGTGGCCATGGCTCATGGGCCCAGCCTCTCCGCAGCATGTGGGATCTTCCCAGACTGGGGCACGAACCCATGTCCCCTGCATCAGCGGTGGACTCTCAACCACTGTGCCACCAGGGAAGCCCAGAAATTACATTTAAAAAAAAGATCCAAATAGAAATTCTAGATCAGCCACACTGGTGATCATTCATGTTTACATGACTGATTTCCAATAAAAACCTTTGACACCAAGGTTTAGGTGAGCTTTCCTAGTTGGAAATATTCCATGCATATTGCCAGACCCTATTGCTGGGAGAAGTAAGCACAATCCACACAATCCCACTGGGAATGGACAACTGGAAGCTCATACCTGGAACTCTCCTGGACCATTCCCCATGCTTCTCTTCCTTCTTATCCTTTCACTGTAATAAACCATAACTGTGAGTATAACAACTTTTCATCAGGGTTCTCAGTAATTGCTCTTAATTCTTTTTAAAAATTAACAATATATTTTTCCTAATTTAAACATAATGCTTGTTATACTAGATGTTCATTGTAGTGTTATTTAAGGTCTTGACAAACTGGAACCAACCTAACTATCCAACAACACAGAAATGGTGTCTCTCATAGATACAGAAAAAACATGGGTAGTTGCCAGAGGAAAGGGGGTGGGAGGAGCTGAAATAGGTGAAGGGCATTGAGAGGTACAAACCTCCAGTTAAAAAATAAATTAGCCATGGGGATGTAATCTACAGCATAAGGACTATGGTCAATAATATTGTAGTAACTTTGTATGGGGACAGACAGTTACTAGACTTTTTTTTTCTCCAGTTTTAAAGATCTTTCTCTATCTCTCTTTTCAAGAATAGAATAACGGTATAACATATTCAAGAACAGAAGAATAATATAGCGAATATCCATGCTGCTTCCATTGAGAATTGTCACCTCTTCCCTTCCGTGGGAGTAGGGAGATCAACCATCATTAATTATCCATGTCAGGTTCTCTGTTAAACAGTTTACATCAGTTACTCATTGAAGAGTATATGTATATGAGATGCAAGAGGGAGGAGATACAGGGATATATGTTTATGTATAGCTGATTCACTTTGTTATACAGCAGAAACTAACACACCATGGTAAAGCAATTATATTCCAATAAAGATGTTAAAAAAATAAATAAAGTAAAACTACAGATTAAAAAAAAAAGAGTATATGTAGTGGATAGTATTATCCCCATTTTCAAGATGATGTGAAAGACACAGACCCAAAGAAACTTCCAGGATCATAGAGATAGTAAGTGGCAGAACCAAGACTGGAATGCAGCTCTCTCTGACCCTGCCACTGCACCACGCTGTCTCCTAGATCTGTGTCCAATTTACAATCCTATCATCAGTGATTTCCCTCAGTGATGATAAGATTATAAATCCTACTGTTGACAGTGAGATTTTTTTTTTTAACTCCTGATGTAAGAAGCAGAACATAAAGCCTTTTGTTTTGAATGACATATCTTTAAGTTACCCGGAATGATTTTATCCGTGTGTGTTAACTAGTTTTTAGTGTGTTTTTTCCTTTGTAAATTATATAGCCCATTTATTTTAAATCTTAGTGTTTATTTTCATCAACTATATGAAGCCTTGCCTTTCGATGTCTTATAAAAATTTTTAAAAATACAACAGTTGGGCTTCCCTGGTGGCACAGTGGTTAAGAATCCGCCTGCCAATGCAGGGGACACGGGTTAGAGCCCTGGTCCAGGAAGATTCCACGTGCCGTGGAGCAACTAAGCCCGTGAGCCACAACTACTGAGCCTGCGCTCTAGAGCTTGCGAGCCACAACTACTAAGCCTGCACACCTAGAGCCCGTGCTCCGCAACAAGAGAAGCCACTGCAACGAGAAGCCGGTGCACTGCACCAAAGAGTAGCCCTTGCTCGCCACAACTAGAGAAAGCCCGCGTGCAACAACGAAGACCCAACACAGCCAAAAATAAATAAATTTATATATATATAAAAAAATAAAAGTTATGTGTGCCTTTTGGATAAAAGTTGTAATTACTCAAAAGTGTTTAACTGGAAGTCCAATACCCTCAGGCACTCTCAGGGTTTCAACTGTTTCTTCCATCCCTCCCTGTCCCCAGTGCTTGACTCTCAGAAATGCCAAGTCCAAGTAGCAGGAAGATCTCTGGGTCTGATAGTAAGTAAATACTCACCAAAGTGAAGGGCCTTCTAGCCTTAGGAGTGATCGCTAATGACAGGGAGTCTCTTTCCACTAGGAATGGTGGAGGGTCGTCCAAAGACTACAGAGTCTGAGCAGGGCCCTTAGCTTGCCTTCATGTGGCTTAGAAATAGATGCTTCCCTGGGGAAGACCCAGATTTTGGGGGGTGGCACATCTGAACACAACCTTACATTGAGCCGAGAATCTGGTGATAAATGAGATCAATTCCTCAGTCAACCAAGAGAGCTTGTTCTCCTTAGACTGGAGTGATGCTTGACAGGTCTTGGAGAGCAGTGTCCAACCCCAAAGACTGATCAGACCCTTTCCAAAGTTTGAACTTCTTGCCTTATAAAGATGCTCAGGGACAAATTCTGCTGTTTATTTCTTTCCTCCTTAAGGATTTTCTTCTCCAATCTTGAAAACATTGAAAATTCAATAACCTGAATCTGTTAACACTGTCTAGTAACTTTCACTTTTTCTTTTTCATTTGTTGTTCTAACAGCAGTGTGACCAACTTGGAAAATAATGAGTCAGTAATCTTTGTTTTCCACATTTGCCAAAATCATCACTTTGGTTTCATTCTTTAAGACTACAGAAAAGAGTTCAGAATCAGGAATTAGAGAACTCTCTTCTTGCTGATCCGCCTATAATGGATTTGATCATGGGAGAATGTCCCCATAACTGATTCATGTAGCTCCTCTGAATCTATTTATTCAACGACATTTATTAAGTGTCTACTGTGTGTCAGGCAGCACCATGTTATTAACTGGGGATATTCGACCTGGCCTTAAGGAAGTCTACAGTATAGCAGGGGAAGATGTAGAGACAAGTGTAACAAAGTATTATAGAGGCTGTGAAGTGTTTACAAGGTATGGTGTCAGGGGGTGGGGGGCAGAGGAGGGAGTGGTCAATTCCATTGGGAACAGAGTTTCTGGAAGTTCTTCATGGAAGATGTGATGCTTAAGCTTTGCTTGGAGGAGGCATCTGGTAAAGAGCAGACTTTGAAGCCAGTATCCTCAGTCCAACTGTGAAGCCTGAGATTTTCTAGCTGTGTAACACTGAGCAAGGGAACCTCTGAGCCTGCTTTCAGTTTCTGTAACATTAGGATCATAGTAGCAATCTCATAGTGCAGTGGTTAAGGTTACCTTAAACATATATTTTGAACATTGTTGGTGGAGGAGATCAGCAGGGAAAGGGTATTCAGATCCAAACTACCAGGGCTGGAAGGAACTCCTCTGGGTCAATCTAGTGCATGAAAACTGTCTGCCCTGGGAGCTGTCTCTGGTGCTGATTTCCCGGGGCTTCACACTCATTATCTTGGGAAGACCTGTTCAGCACTCTGCCTGTGTCATTCTTCAGGGGTCTGAACTGCTGTCTCCATCTCAGTAGAAGCCTGGGCTCCAACAAGTGTGCAGACCCCACCTCCTCCCTGCCCATTCCCAGCCTGCCAGTTCAGCCCTTCTGTGAGCCTTGTGGAAGAAGGGCTGACTCAGAACTATATGATGGGATAGGGGTTCTCAGTATCCATACTCCTGGCTCTGTAGAGGTAGAATGGGGCAACTATATGGGTTTGTCCACATCCTCCACCTGTCTGAGAAGAGTGCCAGGCTCCAACTCTAAACTTCTGCAGAGGAAACTCACCACTCCCCCACAAAGCCTAGGAAGTGTTTACCTCTTGCTAGAGCAACTGGGGAAAATTTTGTCCCCCGGGGGACACTTGGCAATGTCTAGAGATATTTTCAGATGTCACTACTCAGGGGTGGGGGCATTCGTTACTGCCTTCTAGAGGATAGAAGCCAGGGATGCTGCTAAACATTCTACAATGCACAGGACAGTCCCCTACAACCAAGAATTATCTGGCCAATTAGGCCCAAAAGCTAGTGCTGAGGTTGAGAAACCCTGCTCTAGGGTTTGAGGCAATTTGGTGTGGTGTCTAGAACCTTACCGGACATCAAGGTCTAGCTCAATATTCTTTATTTACCAGCTATGACCTTAGATAAATCATTGAACTGCTCTGAGCCTCACCTTCTACATATGTATGTTTAGGTTCCTGGACTAGAAAGCCTCAAAGCCCATTCAAGTTCAAACTCAACATGTCTGCATAAATATTTGCTGAGTACACCACTAGGAACCAACATTCTATGGTACTATGTACATAAAATATCAGGAAATGCATAAAATATCAAAAGGAAAGGAACATAATGGGGGGAAGGTGAGAGCTGATAACAGGTTACTACCCAAATATACACAGAATTTATGCAAATATTAGTGTTCAGATAAAATACAGGCTCTTAAACTTCAGGTGGTGACAAAAAATGACATCTTCACTAGCAATTAAAGAGATACAAAATAAAATAACCATGCCATGTTTGCTAATCTTTAGAAAGAAACAACTCAAAGTGCTTAGGAATGCAAGGTAGTATATGTACTTAGATATTCCTCTGTTTCCCTCTGAACAAACCCTCAGCCTGGGACTATGAAATAGTAGCTACAGAACTGGTTATGCCACACAATCAAATCATTCCATCATAAAGAGGATATTTAAAGTTTCTTTCTATATCTATAAAAATTTGTGCCAGCCTTTGGACAGTAACTGAAACATCAGTTCTCCTGGATTTCAGACCTTGAGGCTCAGACTGGAACTACACCATCAGCCCTCCTGGGTCTCCAGCTTGCGGACTCACCTGCAGATCTTGGGACCTGTCAGTCTCCAAAATCGCGAGAGCCAGGTCCGTATAATAAATATCTTTCTGTATATATAAAAAATTAATGAGGGACTTCCCTGGCAGTCCAGTGGTTAAGACTCTGCGCTTCCACTGCAGGGGACATGGGTTCCATCCCTGGTCGGGGGAACTAAGATCCTGCACATCACATGGCGTGGCTAAAAAAAATAAACATTAATTAATAGGAACTTAGCATTCTAAAGTAAAGAACAAGGTACTAGATTACCCTCCCCCCTCTTTATTCACCAAACAATAAGGCACTGGATTTAAAGAATTAATTTTCAGAATTAGGAATAAACCACCTTATCACACCTTCCTTTCACCTCTTAATTATCTTGAATACCACCTTCAGGGTTAATGGGAGCCGCAAAGGGTGCAGAGATCCCAGAAGGAAAGGACTGTGAGTGTGCTCCTTAGGAGAGGAAGATGTAAAGCTGCTGGTGTATCTCTTTCCATGTGGAAGTCCCTGTCTGAGGCAGTCAATGTGGATCTTCCTCATTTGTTCCCATACAAGAGGCTCTTTTATAAGAAAGACCAGAAGGAGGTCGCTTCTAGAAATGACACTTTCAAGCTGGTGTAATTTGGAGATGGAGACCACCATCACACTGGTTTCAGTCATTTGACAAGGATGGGCCACCCTAGCTGTGCCAAGAGAGAGAGGGCACACAGCACAGGAAACAACTTTAATTACCCTTCTTAAAACCATCTTTTCATGATCCTCCATTGCATCACTCTGAGTGTGAGGAAACAGACCTCTTCACTCTGCCTGTAGGTCAAGGAGAGAGAAGTAGCCGACACCTCCGAGGAAAAGGTACTACCAGAGGAATGAACCTAGGAAGTACTCCTCTGCTGGATACAGAGTGAAGGTGCAAAAGGTACACATATTTGGGCCTCAGAGAGAGAATACAGGCACTGTTGCTCACTGAGCAGTCCTTTATGTGGTACCGAGGACACCACGTGACTTGGGAAGTGTCAGCTGGGAAGAGGCAGAAAAGCCTTACCAGCCAGCAAGGTGATGTGGCTTCCCAGTAAACTGTCAAAACCTGCCAGGGCTTAGGGCTTCACACTCTGCCAGGCTGTGAATTCATGTAGACAGGGAGCCATGAATGACTTGTTCACCACTGCCTCCTAAGCACAGCTCTGTGCTTGGCACATAGGTACACTCCACAGGTGCTTTAAAAAAAAAAAAGGTTAAATATTTAATGGAATCTTTTAGGTGAACATTCACATGACACTGGAAAGCATGAATAGGAAGAGGAAATTCTGTTTCTGGAATAGCTATGGTATGATAATGGAATTTGGCCCTTTTAAAATCAACAAATGTCTCTTAAAATTGGGTGAAACTCTCTTATTAGGAAATTCAACCACTTTCTGCAGGAGCACAATTGTTGCACTTCTCATCAAAGTGCTTTCTTTGGTCCCTTAGTTAAGTTATTTGATTTTTTTTTTAATGATGTAATAGTTTGAAGGTTGACCAAAAAAAAAAAAAGGCTGAGTAAAACCTGGGACCTGGATACAATGTCATAATTAAACTGAGAAGTAAAAGGTAGTAAAGGAATATGCTTTTATCACTTCGCCTAATAGTCCAAAGAATAACTCTTAAGAATAAGGGAACTCTACTTAAACCACACATAGTCTAGCTCAATTTACCAACCACCACCAAGCAACATAGGTAAGCACTATAAAGGGCTCACCCAACTCAACAAATCCACCTGCCAGTTTCTACTACATAATTCACTTAGGCTTTATACCCCTTAAATGCAAATGTTTCAGCAAGATGAAATACTAAAAACGCAATAATTAAAATCAAGCCCCATGGACTTCCCTGGTGGTGCAGTGGTTAAGAATCTGCCTGCCAATGCAGGGGACACAGGTTCGAGCCCTGGTCCAGGAAGATCCCACATGCCGCGGAGCAACTAAGCCCGTGCATCACAACTACTGAGCCTGCGCTCTAGAGCCCGTGAGCCACAACTACTGAGCCCGCGTGCTACAACTACTGAAGCTCGCAAGCCTAGAGCCCCTGCTCCTCAACAGGAGAAGCCACCGCAGTGAGAAGCCCGCACACCACAACGAAGAGTAACCCCCGCTCGCTGCAAGTAGAGAAAGCCCGCGTGCAGCAACAAAGACCCAACACAGCCAAAAATAAATAAATAAAATTACTAAAAAAAAAAAAAAATCAAGCCCCATGATGTTCCCTCGCCTTTTTTTAGCTCCTTGATATTGTCCCCACCAGGAGCCTGTGATTTACTGGTAACTCCAACATTCTGGAAAACTATTAGATAATAAACACTGTGCAAGTCAATACTTAAAGGATGTCAAATTCATAAATCATCATGTGGCAGTCTCAGAATGAAGTTCACAAAGAGAAATTCCTAAAATGCAACAGAGTCTACAGGACAGGAGTAAAACAGACGATGCACCAATACCCCAGCTGACTTCGGGCACTGACCTTCACCCTCTGATTCCAAGATCAGTACAGAATCTTAATGCACACTGCAGACAGAAAAACACAGTCATGGCTTTACCTACCCCTCCCCTGAGAATCTGGAGAAATGTTTCTCTTCAGAAAAACAAAAACCAACCAAACAAACAAACCACCCCCCTACATTTCCAAATTCAATCAACCGGATAACCTGGCAGCAACCCCAGGCTAATCGCAGAGCTCCAAAACAACCCTCTCTCTGACGCCTGTCAACTTCACTGGGCAAAGGGAATCGGCAAACCCTGACTCTCCGGCTAGGTCGGGCCCCATCCAGGGAGGCTAAGCGCAGGGGGAGCTTCATACCAACCCATCGGTGATAGTAGACTGTGTGCCATTCATTGGGGCCTTTGGCGAGAGGTCCTCCTTTTATCCAATTTGCATCTTACAGCTGACGCCACCCCACTCCCAGCGCTCCAGGACCAGGCTCAACTCTGTAAGGCACACAAGAGTCCAACTCAAAACTCCATTCAGTCACCTAGAACGTCCGACTGGAAGTGGTCAAGGAAAGGAGATGTGGGTGAGAGCGAAGCAAGTTACCTCCCAAAGCAAACCAAGCAAGTCCGCCAGAAGGCGAGTCCTAGAGCTAGAGAGCGATCCTCCTCGGGAAGGCACAGGAGAAAACTTCGTCACGGAGGGAAGTCGGCGAGCCGCGGGGAAGGGCGCCCGGGAGTCCCTCCGGGGCCGGGGCAGGATTGGCTCAAGGCTGGGTGTCGGCTCCTGCGGCGGGTCTCGGGGGCCTGCAAGTCCCCGCCGCCGGGCCGGGCCAGCTAGGCTCCGCTCTCCATCTGGGGCTACCGGCCGGTCGTGGCCGCAGCCTCGGCCGCGTCTCGGGCCGGACTCCTCGCCGTCCCCGCCAGGTTCCGAGCTCCGGAACTAGAGCGGATGTGGGGGACGGGGTTCCGACAGGCGGAAGTGACCGGAACCTGTTCTCGCAGCGCGGCGGTATGTTTCCCATGTCTCGGGGCCCCGGACTTTTCCGCGGTCTGCACCGGCGGCGGCGGCGGCGGCGGCTCCTCCCACACACGCGGGTAGGCGGCGGTTGCCTCGAGGGGCGGGAGGTGCCCGTCTATCCCGGCCTGGAAGCGCCGGCCCCGGAGACCGGCAGCGACGGCGGCGACTCGGAACGCACGGCCAGCTCGCCGGGTTCCCGGGCCCTCGCGGGAGCGCGCTCGGCGGGCGGAGGAGGCCGCCGGCGATGGGGGCCGCGCGACAATCCCATAGATGCTTTTCAAATATATGAACCTATCATGTGAACTCTAAAGTAGTGTTGTAGAAATGAAAGACATTTTTACGCATAAAACTGAAAGTAGGTTCCGCTTAAACTATGATCTTACTTTGTCTTTTTATTTTCATAGGTGATATTCGTGAACCTCAGAGGTTCCTCAATAATAAATCCACCCAAGGTAGCGCGGTTGGACAGAAGATGAGCACTGTGGTTATCCTTCCAATCACTGGGCTTGCTCAACTGGTTGGGGGTAGATGCACCAGAGGGGTGGTTTAGTGGGAGGGAAAATTAGGTGGCCTGGGAGTTAGGAAACCTGTTTTCCAGGTGGCACCAGGAGCTGTGTGCGCTGTAGCAGGCCCAGCCCCAGGACACAGGATCCCTTTCCACCTTTCCCTCCCCACAGTGCCCATCCCCCTCCAGGAGCTCACAAGCAATGACATCCCTGTACCAGGGCCACTTGCAACCCCTCCCCATGTACATGGGAGAGAATTGATCAAAAAGAAAGCTGCCATGCTGGGCACTTTCAGGATCTGGCCCAGTGTGTTTCTGAACTCAAAGGTTCCAGATTTGTCAGCAGCAAGACTGGCCCAGGCAAGTCACTTCTTGGTATCTCTCCGTGGAAAGAAGAGCTGATTCAGCTCCAGAGTCTGGACAGAGAGGGCCAGCCACAGCACCAGGTAGGTCGGGGAGCCTGGGTCTCGGAGTTGGAGTTGAAAGAGCACTGAGCAGGCGTCGGGAGACCCGGAGACTGGTCGGTAAAAGCTGTGAGACCCGGACAAGCTGTTTAGTATCTCTGGACTGTCAGCTTTGGGAAAGTCGGTGAGATGATGTATATAAAAAGCACGTTCCTGCACGACAAGGAAACAATCACCAAAATGAAAAGGCAGCCTATGGAATAGGAGAAAATATCTGCAAACCCTATATCTTATAAAGGATTAATACCCAAAATATATAAGGAACTCCTACAACTCAATAGCAAAAATCCAAATAACCTGATTTTTTAAATGGGCAAAGGATCTGAGGAGACATTTCTACAAAGAAGTCATACAAATGGCCAACAGGTATATGAAAAGGTGCTCAACATCACTAATCATCAGGGAAATGCAAATCAAAACCACACTGAGCTATCATCTCACACCTGTTAGGATGGTTATTGTTTAAAAAAAGGGGGGGGTGTTGGTGAAGGTCTGGAGAAAAGGGAACCATTGTACACTGTTGATGAGAATGTAAATTGGTGCAGCCATTATGGAAAGGAGTATGGAAGTTCCTCAAAAAATTAAAGTTAGAACTACCATATGATCCATCAATCCTACTCCTGGGTATATATCCAAAGGAACTGAAATCATGATCTTGAAGAGATATCTGCATTCACATGTTCATTGCAGCATTATTCACAATTATTATAGCCAAGACATAAAAAGAACTTAAGTGTCCATTAGTGGGTGAATCAATAAAGAAAATGTGGTATCTACATACAACGGAATATTATTCAGCCTTAAAAGAGAAGGAAATCCTGCCGTTTGCAACATCATGGATGAACCTGGAGGACATTATGTTAAGTAATATAAATCAGGCACAGAAGGACAAATACTACATGATATGAGGAATCTAAAATAATCAAATATACAGAAATGGAGTAGAATGGCGGTTGCCAGGGGCTATGGGGAGAGGGAAACAGGAAGGTGTTGGTTAGAGGATACAAATTTTCAGTTATACACCATGAATATGTCCTAGAGATCTGCTGTACATCTTAGTGTCCATAGTTAACAATACTGTATTGTACACTTAATATTTTGCTAAGAGGGTAGATCTTAAGTTATATTCATATCACAAAAAGTAATAACAAAGAGGACAGGAGGGAACTTTTGGAGGTGATGGATGTGTTTACGGCATAGATTGTGGTGTTGGTTTAATGGCTGTATACTTATCCCCAAACTCACCAAGTTGTATACATTAAATATGGTCAGCATTTTGTATATCAATCATACCTGAATATGGTATTGGTTGTTTTTTTAAAAGCATGTTCCTTTACTAAACAGTTGTCAGATCTTAAATATGCGTTGTCTTGCCATGAAGCCTATTCTTCCAGTAAGTTCTAACAAGAACTTTATTCTTCCAAAGTTATTCTTTTCACAACCCCCTGAGTTCATTTATCCCTTTTGCACAGAGAACTTTAGTACAGGAACTGTTACCATTTTCTTTTTTGTGAGTCTGATGGACTATGGCTTGTCTCTCCATAGAAATGCCCTGTGTGCTTGCATGCACACACACACACACACACACACACACACACACACACACACACACACTGTTTTGCATATAATTCCTGTGGCTTTTTGACACCCAGAAGTCCATGGATCTGGGTTTTAAAAATCCAGAAAAGGAATGTTTGAGTCCTAAAGTATCTCAGAATCCAGGATTATGATTCTTTTTTCATACTGGCCAAGCCAGTCTAGGTAGTGTCAATATCCTGCTCTGCTTCTCAATCCTGCTCCATCTCCAGGGAATGTTCACTTCAGACCTACTGAAGTTGACTGTCCTGCCAGAGGTCATACCTTCAAATATCTCTTCCCTCACCCTCCTTGTTCCTCAAACGTCCTCAGCTGGCCTTGGCTCATTGCACTGGTGTGCAATGGAGAAGCACCTGGGGGCAGGTGGAAGCCTTCTCATGGTAAATCAGGGCTGGGCTACAGCTCATTTCTGCCTCCAGTGCTCCTGGGTCGTTGACAAGCCTGCTTCCTAGATCCCTGGCCAGCACTTCTCCCTTCCTCTGCTCCACTCCTGCCCTGGGTCCACCTGCAGGGCCACACCTAGAGGGTCACGCCTTGAGGAAATAGACTGCCTCCTAACAGTGAACTCAACTTGATCAGGGGCTCCCAGCAAACACAAGAAGCTCAGAGAAGGGTCACAGTGCAAATGGTAGGAACTCACACTGAGCTTTCTTTCACAGATGGTGGCAGGTGTTCTAAATGACCCGTAAGTGGGAGAGGAATGGAAGTGATTCCCCCCTCAGCCTTCCAAAAATTGGGATCCAGAGTATTGCCCCTAAGGTGGTGTCTTTTTGGTGTTTCAGATCTCATGCTAGATCAGTGAAAGGTAAGAAACTTAGAAGGACAGTGTTCCCAATAGATCAGAATGCAGACACAGTACCGAGGCTGTGTGTGTTTCAGCCCTTCAATTCACACTTTTCATGCTGCCTCTAAAATGGGTAGGGATACCCAGATTCATGACCCATTCATTGGACTATCTCAGCCTGAGAATAATGTAATTCCCATGGACTACTCTGTCTTAGGGTGAAACTAGGCAAACTCTATTTGCAGGCTTAGTCTTCTTAGATGCAAAGTACATTTGTAATGAGTTTCTGTACTCCTCACCAGAGAGCAAAGAAAATATTAAAGCTTGTTTGCAAAGTTGGCACA
Source organism: Tursiops truncatus (assembly GCF_011762595.2). Classification (NCBI taxonomy): domain Eukaryota; kingdom Metazoa; phylum Chordata; class Mammalia; order Artiodactyla; family Delphinidae; genus Tursiops; species Tursiops truncatus. The sequence goes on from NC_047039.1 coordinate 95,011,732, forward strand.
AGAAAGAGCCTAGAGGCTAAAATTCCAAAGACCTCGTGGTTAGCTAGAATTTCCTATCAGATTATTTAGCTTCTTTCCAGATGATTTTTCTTAAGAAATGGGTCACAGGTGTATATTCTGCCTTTTCCTAATAAAGCTTTGATAACATCGACTTGGATATCCAAACTCCTTTGTAAAATTCTGCACAAGTTTCCTGTAAGACAGCACCTCTCCTTGTGTAACCTGGAAGCCTGACAGGACTCGAGGGCATTTGGCTCCAACTGGCATCCCTACCCATCACCTGGCTCTGCTGAACTGCCCCGATGCCCCAGCCGCGTGTGAGAACTCACCTACTGCTCTCTGGGAGTCTGTGCCTAGGCTAGGCAGCAGTTCTTTGTAAGTGGGCCTTCTGAAGGAGGGGGAGGGGCAGGGGAAGGCAAGGACAGGGTAATAAATACCTTGCTTTGGCCTTACTCCTGTGTCTGAGTCTTTTCTCAAGTGCGGATCAAAATGGATAACAGCGCCACCCAGTGGCCAATCCCCAGTAAAACAGCATCACGTCTCTCTCAAGCTGCAGTTATCTATCTAGTACGACAGCCACTAGCCACACGTGACTATTAATTACTTGAAATGTGGCTAGACAGGAAGCAAACCCAGGCAGAGAGTGGGGCCCAGGGAGTGATGCAGCATTCTCTTCTTCAGGTGAGCATCTTGATGCTCCAGGAAGAACTGACCCAGCATCAGCCAGCCAGGACTGCAAATTCCAGCTCTTCCTTTGCTCTCTAAGTGTCCTTGGAGAAAGCACTACCCTTGCTGGCATCAGTTTTCTCTTCTATCAAATGGAAAGTATTTAACAAGCTGATCTCAAAATCCTGTCAGGGCAAAATGTCCCATAATCTCTGTTGTTTCTTCTATCCACTCCTGACCAAGTGAACGGGGAACCTGTAAGGAAGTGCCTGGTTTCCGGCTCATCACGGGTTCCCACCATTTCCTAGGGGCTCAGGAGCCCTGAGGAGACACACACGCAGTATCTCAGCACAGTTCCCTCTTCACAGGACGCTGTCACAGCAGCACCTAGCCAGGTGATGATGGTTCTGCCCATTCTACAGATGAGAAAACAGTTTCAGAGGGGCTATTTGACTCATTCAAAATCAGACACGGACTCACAGGATGTTGATGCTGGAAAAGATGTCTAAAATTAAAGGGAGGTAGTCCTCACTGTCATCTTACTGGTAGGGAGACTGAGGCTCAAGATCATGTGACCTGGCAGCAGCCTTGGTAGTGACAACAATGGAATCCTCAGTTTCTAAGACTCCTAGTCCTACCTCATGCTCCTTATCTGTAAACTAAGGGTAATAATAGTGCCCAACTCATAAAATGTTATGAGCGCTTAGCACTCAGAGGTAAGTTCTCAATAAATACAGCTGGTATGTGACGTTGCCTGCGTTCACCTTTTTATCTCCAGTTAAGATCCCTTCCTGAGGTCTTTGGCTAGAACTACCCCAGACAGACTTTCCATAAAATAGTCACCTTAGGTCATCTGCAGTGGTGGACCGAGAATAAGTTGGGTGATAAAGATCAGCGAGGGACAAAATTGTTGAAGACATACTGTGTGGAGGGTGGGGAGGTGGCTGCGATTTGGGGAACGATTTTCCTGCAGGTGTAAAGGAATAAAGAGCCTGACAGTCCCCCATTGCAGAGATGAACACAATGGAGAGAGGTACCCGGGTCCAGCTGGCAACTCACAAAGAGTTACTGTCACCGTGTGTCTGACCTTGCCCGCAGTCTCCTGAAAGAAGGGCAGCTGAGTCCTCCTGGCAATAAGTGCCAGTCATCGGAGCACAAAGCGAGCTCTGTGTGTGTTCCCGCTTCTCCCCGCATGGTGCCATCTCACATTGCACAGCACTTTACAGTTTATCAAGGTGAGACAGGTAGATTTTATCTTAGCTCATCCTTACAGCATTCCTGTGCAGGGGGCAGAGAATGTCTGTCTTTGTTTCACAAGGTTTTCCTCTCATTTTACAAGCTAGAAACTGAGATGCAGAGGTAGTTGTGCAACTTTGTATAAGGTCACACAGGTAGGACATGGCTTAGCCAATACCCAACATGTGGTCTGAGTCCCTCTTAATCCTGTCGAAGTCTTTACTCCAAAGGTCTGCAACGGCCAAGTGATTTTAGCATCTTCCATTGCTCTGCTCAAACCATAAGTGCTCTGAGAAACTTCATACAGTTCCGTGAACAGGTCATACTCTTTCTCTGTTCTCTTTTTTCTGTGCCTACTCGGAGCCCTGAATATACTGCCTCGTGTGCCAATTAAAGGAACACGAAGCATTCGTGCTCCAGGAAATCTCCAGCCCTTATGATGATGATGTGCCATGTTAAGTGGTCACATTTCTGAAAAATAATTTGTTTCTAACAATTACAAAGGACTCTGGGTACCTAAGAAAATAGCCTGACACAGCAATTCCACTTCTGGGTATTTACCCAAGAAAAATGAAATCATAAGCCTACAAAATCACTTGTACATGATAGTTCATGTTCAACCCAAATTTATATTGACAGGAAATAATATATCCACACAGTGAATACTATTCAGCAATGTAAAGAATGAACTACAGACAACATCATGGATGAACTCAGAGACATTAGGTTTACGAAAAGAGCCACATACAGAAGAGTATACACTGTATGATTCATTTAGATGATGTTCTAGGACAGACAAACTAAACTATAGTGATAAAAATCAGAACAATTTTTGTAGAGGGCAAGGGGTGGGAAGCATTATCTAGAAAGGGACACAAAGTAACTTTTTAGGATGTTGGAAAAGTTTATATCTTCTTTGGGGTGATAGTTTTACAGGTGTATATATTTGTCAAAACTCATCAAAGTGTACATTATACCTCACTGAGTAAATTAATAATACCTTATTAAATTATGCATTATTTCTGAAAGTCAAAATTGAGGAAAGACTGAGAGTTGCTTTAGGAAAAATGTGTTTTCCCCATAACTCTACTTACACATTTTGTTCTGCATGTATGATTCCATAGGTCAGTGGTTTTATATGTTAATTATGTGGTCACTTTGGGGAAATTTTCAGAAATCGTCCTTGGCTTTTTGTTAGTCAGTCAACCCAGTATCAACTGAGCACCTACCATATGCCTAGAAACATCTAGGTAGTGGATTGGGAATAGAGAAGTAGGTAAGACACAGGTCCATCCTGGAGGAGCCCACAAAGGCATATAGGAACTAAGTCAGAGATCACTAAGGTAAGAATAAGGAAAAAGCACCAAAAATTGTTTAAAAAAAGGTATCCACAAGACAGTACTGTGTCCTTCCCTGAGTCAGGGAAACTGAGCCCTGAAAAGGGATTTGGCAGACTGGGAAGGGGAGGGCATTCAACTGCAGGGAACAGCTTCTTTCACTCAAACAATATTTTTTTTTTCTTTTGCGGTACACAGGCCTCTCCCTGTTGTGGCCTCTCCCATTGTGGAGCACAGGCTCTGGACGTGCAGGCTCAGCGGCCATGGCTCATGGGCCCAGTCGCTCCGTGGCATGTGGGATCTTCCCGGACCTGGGCACGAACCCGCGTCCCCTGCATCGGCTGGCGTACTCTCAACCACTGCGCCACCAGGGAAGCCCAACTCAAACAATATTTAATCCTCATTTATTGAGCACTGTGATATGCCTCCTAAGGAAGGTGATTTTGTTTATGCCTAAGAAGGGGGCCTCTGGCATCAGACTGCTTGGGGTCTTCCCTTTACCAGCTGGGTGTCCTGAGCAAGCTATTTGGCCTCTCTGAAAAGATGGGGATCATCATGGCATCCACATCATCAGTTATTATGCTGATTAGAAAAGATAATCTGTGTGAAGTGGTCAGCATAGAACCAGGTACAGGAAATGTACAATAACTCTAGATTCCATTATTGCTATTGCCATCCTTAAATATATGCCAGAAACTCAGGCAAGCCCTGGAAATACTGACGAAAACTCCACGTTTGCATTAGTCAGCTTGGGCTGCTATAACAGAATACCATAGACTGGGTAACTTAACAACAGACTTTTATTTCTCGCAGTTCTGGAGACTGGGAAGTCCAAGATCAAGCCAGCAGATTTGGTTCTTGGTGAGAATCCTCTTCCTGGTTTGCAGACACCTGCCTTCTAGCTGTGTCCTCACATGGCGGAGAGAGAGAGACAGACAGAGAGAGAGAGTCAGAGAGAGCGCATGCAAGAGAGCTCCGGTCTCTCTTTCTCTTCTTATAATTACACTAATCCCATCATAGGGGCCTTACCCCATGACTTCATCTAAACGTAATTACCTCCTAAGAGCCCCATCTCCAAATACCATCACGTTGGGGGCTAAGGCTTCAACGTATGAATGGGGGTCAGGGGGACAGGAACAGTCTGTTAGGTTCTAGTGGGGGAGACAGATAAGTTTACAGATCATTAAAATACCATGTGCTAACCACTTGGAAAAGAAGAAAATTTAGAGATTCTGTGTTGTAGATGATCTTTATTCCTACAGACACCCAGAGGAGGGAAATGACTTTCCTGAGTTACTAGGGCAATAGCACAGTCTGGAGTCAGGCCTCCTGAGTCTCAGTTCAGGGGGGACATCCCTTACCGTTTACCCCTCTGAAAGAAAAAGACGTATCCTTGCTCCTTCAAATTCCCTGGAGCTCTGATTATAGTTTTCTAGAACCAGGTATCTCTCTGTGACTGGAGAGACAGGCCAGGTGACCTCTTTGCCTGGTTCTTGTGCTCAACCCACTTATACAGAAGCAACTCTAGGCTGCTTTCTGGAAGGTGACAACCCCATCTCCCCCTCTGCAAACGAGGCAGGGGCCTGCAGATGGAGACAGTCTCAGGGCACAAAAAAATAAGAGGAGGCTTTCAAATGCGGGTCTGAGAGTAGGAACCTGGACAGACTGGCCTTGGATCTCGAGAGGTACATTGTAATCAACCCCTGGCTCCAACTGGAAGCAGTGCCAGCCCTGGGGCTTTCCAAGTCAGGGACCAGAGAGGTGGTTTCCCGTCAACCCTGCAGCATTCGTGTCCCAGGTTTACTTCCTGCGGGCTTTCTCATGGCCAACAGTGAGCACCCAGCCCTTCCTCCTTTCCCCCATCATTTGAAGTGCCTACATGTTCACACACACACACACACACACACACACACACACACACACCAGTCCAACATTTCCCCACATTCTCAACTCACACATTAGCTCACACAGAGACTTGCCACTCACACTCACAAGTACAGAATCATAAATCTACCCAATGCACGTGCACAGTTACACACATGCTCAATCATGCGTACTCTGACATATACACACACTCACCATACGCACATCCACGTCCTGATCCACGTACAGGTGGCCCCTCATCCACAATGCTCTGCTGCCCTCTCCCTGCCAGTCACTTGTGAGTTCTCAGAAGGGGACATTCAGGCATGTTTGGGAAAGCTGCCTGGATGTCTGTGTACTCACAGCAAAAAATCTCCCTGAACTGTCAACTTCCATGTGGTTCTTTGTTTTGCAATACCAAACCAAACAGTACAAGATGTCTGAGCAAACAAATAAAGTACCAACTGCTTATTATCTCATTTTTAGATTTGCCTCTGAGTCACTGTTGGGACATGACATCATGGGCTAACTTCAACTTGATGGAAAGTCTTCGGGGCCCCTCAGTCTTCCTGCAGGAGGCAGGTGTGCAGGGCCTGGGAGCCCTTGGCAGTTGGAGTGGACAACCTCATAGAGGTGTCAAAGGAGCCCATCAAGACAAGTCCAGGGTCCCTGTGAAGTTGGGCAGAGAGCCTGTGCCTAAGAATTCTTAGAGGTGTTACCTCCTCAACCGCGGCTTCAAGAATGAACACATTGGGACTTCCCTGCTGGCGCAGTGGTTAAGAATCCGCCTGCCAATGCAGGGGACACGGGTTCGAGCCCTGGTCCGGGAGGATCCCACATGCCGCGGAGCAACTAAGCCTGTGCGCTACAACTACTGAGCCTGCACTCTAGAGCCTGTGAGCCACAACTACTGAGCCCGTGTGCCACAACTACTGAAGCCCGTGCACCTAGACCCCATGCTCTGCAACAAGAGAAGCCACCACAATGAGAAGCCTGTGCACCACAACGAAGAGTAGCCCCCGCTCGTTGCAACTAGAGAAAACCTGCACACAGCAACGAAGACCCAATGCAGCCAAAAAAAAAAAAAAAAGAAATAGCACACAGTGAATGGTCACAACTGTGGAGAAAGGAAAGCCCTATCTAAGCAAGAGATGGCTAGTGCTTCATCCAGCCAAAGAGGTTGAAGTGGTTCTGGAAACTTTGGTGGTGGTCACGGAAGTGGGTTCATAGGTCGGGGTGGCTTTGGTGGCAGCCGCCGTGGTGGTGGCTATGGTGGCAGTGGGGACGGTTATAACGGATTCGGTAATGATGGAAGCAATTTTGGAGCTGGCGGAAGCTACAATCATTTTGGCAATTACAGCAATCAATCTTCAAATTTTGGACCCATGAAAGGAGGAAACTTTGGAGGCCGAAGCTCTGGCCCCTATGGTGGTGGAGGCCAATACTTTGTCAAACCACGAAACCAAGGTGGCTATGGTGGTTCCAGCAGCAGCAATAGCTATGGCGATGGCAGAAGGTTTTAACTGCAAAGCTTAGCAGGAGAGGAGAGCCAGACAAGTGACAGGGAAGCTACAGGTTTGTGAACACAGATTTGTGAGCTCAGCCAAGCACAGTGGTGGCAGGGCCTCGCTGCTACAAAGCAGACACGTTTGAGACCATACTCATGTGTACGGACAAAAAAAACCCTCAAAGACTGTATTTGTGACTAACTGTATAACAGGTTATTTTAGTTTCTGTTCTGTGGAAAGAGCCAAGCATTCCAACGAAGGGTTTTAACGTAGATTTTTTTTTTTTTTTGCACCCATGCTGTTGATTGCTCAGTGTAATAGTCTGATCATGACACTGAATAAATGTGTCTTTTTTTTTTAATGCGCTGCGTAAAGTTAGTCTACTCTGAGGCCATTTTGGTAAACTACCCCAACAGTGTGAACTAAGAATTCCTTCAGGGTGATGCCAGGTTCTATTACAACCTGCTTGGATGGAGAAGCCATTGTCTTCAGAAACCTTGGTGTAGTTGAACTGAGAGTTACTGTGCTGTAACCCGGAGTTCACCATTAAAAGGGTCACCCAAGCAAAGTCATGGAATTTTTTTGTTATTCATATGATTGTTGGCACATCCCATGCAAACTATCTAAATTGAATTATGGTACCAGATAAAGTTACAGATGGGAATGAAGCTTGTGTATCATCCATTATCATGTGTAATCAATAAACGATTTAGTACCCTCAAAAAACAAAACCAACAAACAAAAAGACACGGTGCAAGTAAAGCATGGGATCTCAAGGCCCTGTTTGGGGTTATCTCGGGAAGCATCTCAGGTACATTTGGGTAAAATGTGTGCACCTCCCCGGGGCCCCTTTTCCCACTGTAGTTGCGGGGAGGTCTCATCCCGCATCCTGCACACACTAGTCTGAGGTTGTAACAGCTGCTCACAGCCTTCCACAGTGGGACACAGTGCTGGGCCAGGTGCAAGTTGGGGGGGCTTTTGTCTGCCACAGACTCACTGTAGACTCTGGGAAGTCCTATCCCCTCTCTGGGTGGCCACGTCTGGCCTTTTGGCCCCTGGATTGCTTCAAGAATCCAGGTTAACAGCGAGAGCCTTTGCAAACAGAGAGAAAGTGATTGCAGGGGGACTTGCTCCATGTTTACCCAGGAGGAATCAGGCTGATCTAAACGCCTGAGGTGATCGGTGAAAGGGAGTCACAGCCCAGACATGAGCAAAGGAGAGGGCTGAAAGGTAGGGTGCCCTCCAGGGATCTGTCTCCCACCTGCCTGTCCTCTGTTTAAGTTTTCCTAAGACTTCACAACTCAAGACCAGGGCTTCCTAAAGAAGCGCTCATCTTTTTTTAACCCCCTCTAAACAGGTTGTATGTTTATTTGTATGATCGGTGGTCTCTCTACCCCTGGTCCATGATTTTAGGAGGCAGGGCCACACTTGGGTTTGCTATCATTGTTCCGACTGCAAGGTCTCTTGACCTCTCAGTTGCTCCTTCCCCAAGCTGGGGCATGGCCCTCTGTCCTGTCTGTCGCCATTCCCTCCAGGGCCTTCCCCTGGTGATCCAGAGGCCCCTCGCTTCAGGCTCCCTCTTCTAGGCTGAGGTATTCTGTGGGTTGGGGAAGGGAACCCCGCTTTACCTCATGCTGCTCCACAAATTACTTTCTAACTTCTCCCACAAACCGCCCCAAACCTGCCACAGTCTCATGGAGGCTGCCTCTGTTTCTGCCACTTCCTTCCTCTGAAGCAATGAAGCACAGAACGTGTGCCTGCTGGGGTTCATTCACTCATTCAATGATTGTTAATGGACAGTCTGTGTTGTGACATGAACTATTTACGGGACTGGGAGTGCCTTCTTGAATAAAAACACAGAAATCTCTGTTTTCCTTGAACTTGCATATGAGTGCAGAGAAAGGAAGAATAAATAACAAAATTAAACAGGATGCTACACGGTGATGCATACCATGGGAAAAAAACAAAGGAGAGTAAGCAGGGTGAAGGATACAAGAAGGATTGTAGTTTTAAATCAGGTGGTCAGGGTAGACTTCACTAAGAGTGACATTTGGGAAAGAAAAGGGAAACCGCAGGGAGAAAAACATACATTAAAAACACTTTGGTGGGCTTCCCTGGTGGCGCAGTGGTTGAGAGTCTGCCTGCTAATGCAGGGGACACGGATTCGAGCCCTGGTCTGGGAGGATCTCACATGCCGAAGAACAACTAGGCCCGTGAGCCACAACTACTGAGCCTGCGCGCCAGGAGCCTGTGCTCCGCAACAAGAGAGGCCGCGACAGTGAGAGACCCACACACCACAATGAAGAGTGGCCCCCACTTGCCGCAACTAGAGAAAGCCCTCGCACAGAAACGAAGACCCAACACAGCCAAAAATTAATTAATTAATTAATAAACTCCTACCCCCAACATCTTCTAAAAAAACAAACATTTTGGTGATTCTCTGTCCCAGAATAAGTTCCTCACTTTACACACGGCCTTCAGGTTGTCAGTGGCCTGGCTCCTGCTTTTCCCAACCTCACAAAGTCCATGCCACACACACACACACACACACACACACACACAGACTCTGTCTCTACACTCTGATCAACCTCTGATGTGCATACTCTCCCTGTGCCGCACAACCAGATGCATAATGCTGTGTTATGTATTATGTATGTATTATACATTATGCTACTCAGAGCATAAATATAAAATAGTAGGTTTGGAACTTCCCTGGTGGTCCAGTGGTTAGGGCTCCGTGCTTCCAATGTAGGGGGTGCGGGTTCGATCCCTGGTCGGGGAGCTAGGGATGCCACACGGCACAGCCGCCATGCAAAAAAAATAAATAAAATAAAATAAAACAAAGTAAAATAAAATACTAGAGGTTTGTGGAAGAACAGGGGAGGTTAGCTGGATGGAGCTACATGGAAAACATGCTAAAATCCTAGCCATAGAGTGTTCAACCCCAAACTCAAGCTCACTTATAACTGCAGATCATCAGCATGTGAAGGGGCAGTTAGAGGTCATCCATTCCAGAGAGGGAGAGCGGTGCCCATGGGGTCACACAGCCTTATCTGTGCATCAAGGTCAGATATTCTGCAGAAGTAATATTTTGTGCATGTAGGCTTTTCATGAGAACTCAAGTTCCTCTACTGAGCCTCAAAAGGAGAAATGACTAGTTGGATTTCCCCTCCACCAACTGACACGCATGAGCTGAGCACCCAATTTAAAGGGCCCCTGGCTGATCTCTGTGGCACCCGAGGCAGCACCATCTTTTTTGGCTGAGGATTCTGTTCTGTCCCAGGGCTCTGGGTGTGCACTGGAAAGACAAGGGCAGACTCTGTTGCTCCTCGGGAGGAGGGGAGTCTACAGGTTGTCAAGTACGGAATATGGAAAGAATCTCTTGCCATGGACCAAGGCTTGGCCATCTGTGGTATTATCTTATGAGCTGGGATTCTGTTCCCTGCCTGGGAGGCAGAGGAGGGGAGTCTCTGGTGGCTCAGAAAGAAAAGGGTCACTTCAGAACTTCAGGACTGTTAGAATCGTAACACACCCGAGGAAGTGAGAACAAAGTGTGAAGGTCATCAGATTGTAACAAAGCTAACAAAAATAGTAAATGAATAAAGCTGTGTTGAAAATCCTTTGATGGGGTTTGGGGGAGTGGGGGAGTGCATGGGTGCCTGCCAGTGTGAAGGTCAAGTCTTCTTATTTCTGTTGCCCAGGTAAGACCCAGAGAGGTGAGAAATTACACCCAAATCACCAAGCCCTTCAAGTCCAGATGCTTCAAGAATACCTCTTCTCCCCATTGCTTTCTCCATGGCACCTAGCACATCCCTGACAGCAGCGGCCCTCCCTCCCAGACCTCCTCACAGTGCTGGCCCTGTACTCTTTCCCCGAGGCTGCCCCAATCCCTGATTTCCCTCAACCCTCACTGTCTTTCAGATTGAGGCCCTTAGAAGCTGTGTGACCTTGAGCAAGTGGCTTGACCTTTGAAGTGGCTTCCTCTCTTAGTGTTGTTGAACCCAAGTTCGTGTGCCTGACGCACACTGAGGCCAAAGAAACCAAAACGTCGGCGTTTGGAGCAGACATAAGTTTATTGCAGGGCCGAGCAAGAAGAACAGGGCAACTCATGCTCAAAAGACCCAAAATCCCCGATGGGCTTCAGGGAAGCATTTTTAAAGGCAAGGTGAGGGAGGGGCATCGCAGGGTGTGTGATCAGCTGGTGCACAATTCTCTGATTGGTTGATGGTGAGGTAACAGGTTGGTGTCACAGGGGTCAACATTATTAATCCTCAGGCTCCAGTGGGTCTGGGGGTTCCATGCTCACGATCATCTAGTAGTCAACTTCTGTTAGTTGGGGTAAAACAACTCAAGAAATTTGCATCAGATACTGTTATCTAGGTACTTCAGGGAGGAATTAAAAAGATTCTGTGGCTGCCACATGGCTGATTTACTGTTTAAATTCTTACCTGTTTCTCCTGGCCCAACTGCTATTTTTGTCACTACATGTTCACCCTTTCAATCACTAATTCTTGAGTCAGGGGAGGCTTAGGAGACTAAAGCTTTTCTACAAAGAAGAGGCAGACAGAGGACATGCTGGGAGGGGTCTGTCCCTGGAAGGCCCCATAGGGTCCCACTCAGTTACAACAGAACAGAAATATTTGCTGCTAACGATGACAATGGCTATCATTTTTTGAGCAAGCTCCCACTGCCAGGTTCTATGCTGATAATTTAACACACAAGACTTCATTTAAGCCTTACAGTACCTCTATGACATAGATTCTACTATTCTTTCCATTTTACTGACTGACCAGGAAACCAAGGCTCAAAATATAAAGCCATTTGCTGGAGGTCCCATAGCCAGTTCTTGCTGGCTCAGGATTTGAACTGAGGTCACACTCCAGGTTCAAGGTTTGCTAGTAAGGTTCAAGGTCTCTGGAAAGGTTTCCCTAAGAAGCCACTTTCCTCATAGAAGGACTGGCAAAGAGTTCTTCTAAATATATTTAGGATACTAAATATATTTTAAATTAAATACTGTTAAAAGTCCCTCATCCCCTATAAAACTTCCGCAAAAAACTGAATGGGTGGAATGGACAAACAATACAGAAAAGTAGAAATACCAATAAGAAAAAAGTTTCCCATCCTAGTAATCAAAGCAATACAAATTAAATTTACAACTGTGTATTGCTTTTCACTTATCAGATTGGAAAAGAAAAAAAAGAAGAATGGCTACATTAAAAGCCTAGGGCATAATTTCTTTAATTTACTTCTAATTTGTTTCTATTAAGTCCATAGGATGGACTCTTCAATATATAACTCAACATGTGTTAAGCTTCGTACGGTTTATTATAACAAGCAATAAATCTTTTTATGATAATTGCGAAGTCAAGTGCAAAACAGAATGGGGCCAAACGGAAGGCAGGAGGGAGTCCGCTGTGCTGGCGGCTCTGGCCCAGCGACCCGCTTGGCTTGGGACCTGGGGCTCGGCAGGGGGTCCGGCACGTGGGTGCGCCCGAGGACGCGCTGAGTGCGGCGCGCCGTGGGGACCACAACTCCCAGGCGCCCGCGCGCGCCTCGCCCCGGCCACGTGACTGCGCGGCCTCTGCTGCGATCCCGGCGGCTGCAGGCGGGACTTGGAGCCCGGAGACCCGAGCGAGCAGAGGCGGCTCCGGGGCCTGGCCGCCCAGCCTGCTCACCATGGCGGTGAGTCCGGGCGCCGCCGAGAGGAGCGGACGCGGGGTGGGCGCTGGGGCGGGGTCCCAGGAGCAGCCGACCTCTGGCATCCCGAGGTGCCCGCCGCCCCTGGCCGAGGGCCGGTGAGGGGGTGTGTTGGCAACCTTGTCAACCGCGGGAACAGGGCTGGGGGCACGCGAGAGGCAGCGCCGGCCGCGTCTTTGGGGTTTCCTTTTTATTTGTCCCTCCTGCTGGGAGTCAGTCCGGCTCGACGAGCAGTCATTACGCGCAGCTGTGGGGCAGCTGAGGGTCGGGGCGCGGTGGGTGAAGACGGAGTTGAGGGTCCCCAGCTCTGGGCGCAGTGACTTGGGAGAGATTCTGGGAAGGCTCCCACGAAGAGGGAATGCCCGGAGCATTTCAGCCTGAGGCCGGGCGCGCACACACCCCCGGGCCGGTTCCCTGTCTTGGCAAGTTCGTGGTCTGATTCTTTTGGGGAAAAAAAAAACCAGAGCCAGCTACTTTCCATCTTCCCTACACTTGGGTTAGAAATAGCGTTTCAGATAAACTAGTTTTCTTGGTAGAGTTCACCTGGGCTGGAGAGAATGACAGCTTGCAAACCTCTTTGGTCTTTGAATAAATCATATACGCAATTTTCTTCATCCCATGGAGAATGTCGAAGAATTGAAGATTCAGGAAGCCAATGCACGTCATTTAGTCAAACGCACACACCCACCTCCTGCCGGTCCTCTAAAAGGGGAAACGGATGGGAAGAGCTTATGTGAAAAGTTACCCAGGGACTTCCCTGGTGGTCCAGTGGTTGAGACTCTGCGCTTCCAATGCGGAGGACGTGGGTTCCGTCCCTGGCCGAGGAACTTAGATCCCACATGCCACTCTGCGCGGACAAATAATTAAAAAAAAAAAAAATCCCCAGTCAGCGGCAGGACAGCGACCTTAATCTTCCTCTAAACTCTTCGGGTTATAACTGAGGGCAAAAGTGTAAGTAACCCCAAATGAGAAAATAAAGAAGAAAGCAAGTCCCATGATTGCTCTCTTCTTCACCACAGCCCCTCCCTAGCAGGGTGGGGCCCTGAACAAGGAGCAGATAACTCAGCTACTGGAGGCCCGGATTTATCCTAAGCAGTGAAACAGGATGAGAGGCCCGCCCCTTGCATATCTGACCACGGGACTATTTAACTGAAAACTGCAGCTCCAAGTCAGGGTGTGCTGATTTGAATCTTTGTCTGCTGTGAAAAGGCAAGAGAGGTGAGTCTTTGTCCCTCCCTGGCTCCTTACTCCCCAGTGGGGTGGACACTCTGTATGGACACTTTCAGCTTGGAAATACTGGACTGTCCATCTTCCCCTAGCTGCCTCCTGCTTCAGAAGATGTCCTAGCCACCTGCCTCACTGGATGGGTTAGGTGTCCCCCAGGGGTCTTCATCCCCAGTACCCCAGCTGGCTCCCCTGTGCCTCTCCCCCTTGCTGAATACATACACCCCGTTGTAATATCTGTTCACTCCCTCTCCCGTAACAGATGCTAGCTCCTTGGGGGCCAAGGACTTGCCTCATTTATCTCTCTATCTCCAGCACCTGCATCCCCAGCACAGCAATGCTTATTGATTGAATTAATTGTACTGTTTGGTGGGTGTTCAGGTCTATTGCAAAAACTGTTTGGGGCCCCAGAGATAGCTGGCTCAGGCCCAAGGATGACAGAAGGAACCCAGTTATGGAACCTCTCTGATTAATTAGCCACAGGGGACATTCCAGTCATGCCAACTGCTTTATCACAGGAACTCAGAGAAGGGGTAGAAGCACCTCCCTCCACCCCACCTGCAGAGATGGTGCCAGAGGCTTCTGAAATTGCATGAGCGCACCTCCAGTATAAATGGAATTTCACAGGATTATTCGTACCCGTTTGTTTCTGCGTATTAATCTTCTGTGAACATTTTGCCACCTCAACTGATATTCTCTTTGAAATTTTAACACGGCATGTCCCTGGGTAGTGGGACTCAAAATGAGTTTTACTTTCTTTTTGGTATTGTTTCAGCTTTCTACATTGAGCCAGTATCACTTTCATACTAGGGAGATAAAAAGCTACTTTTATTTTAAAATTATTCAACAGGATTTTTAAAAGACTGCCTAGGTTTCCATTTTCGTCTTATGAGGTCTCGGACAAATCCATTCCCCTATTGGGACTCCTTTTCCCCATCTGCAAAGGAGAAGGGGTTAGAAAGGGACTAGAATTGGACTAGATCAATGTTTTCCACACTGAATTTCAGCAGAGCTCCCATGTCTCTCCCCTCTTCACCCAGAGCCCTGCGTTTTATATAGTGGAGTTACAAGGAAGATTTTATTTGCTGGTGTCCCGTGGAAAAAAAGTGAAAACCAGGGGACTAAAAATTCTCTGAGAAAATAATTAAGTCCTGGAGATGTAATGTAACACCATGGTGACTAGTTAATAATACTGTGTATTTGAAAGTTGCTGAGAGTAGATCTTCAAAGTTTTCATCACAAGAAAGAAAAATTGTAACTGTCTTGATGGATGTTAACTAGACTTCTTGTGGTGATCATTTTGCAATATATACATATATCGAATCATGTTGTACACCTGAAACTAATGTTATTTGTCAATTATATCTCAATTAAAAAAAAACAACTTTCTGAGGACACTTCTAGCTCTGGCGTTTGAGGATTCTAATATTTGGCCATTGTCTTTGAAGGCAAAGGCTTCCACCAGCTGACCCCAGCTCAGCCAGGATCTCCTCAGCTGGGTGAGCACTGACAGTGTTTCTAGAGCTGCTTCTGCTGGCTGAGGTCTTACGTTGTGACAAGAGGGAAACTTCTGTTCCTTGAGAGGGTGAACTGATTGATCTCTCTGGCTTTAACCTTGCCAAACATAGTCATTAAGCCTGGTACGGGCATTTAGAATCACCATTCAGTTCCCATCTTGTTCTCCTTTCTTGGTCATTGAGAGGCAGGATAGATGGATAGGGCTTTGCATCTAACTAGGCTCGAGTTTGAATCCCAGTTCTGCCAACTTGTTCGCTTTGTGACCTTCAGCAAATTACTTAACTTTTCAGAGCCTGGTTCCCCGTTTTCCTTCCTGTAAGCTGGATCTAATTGGCCCTGTCACACAGAAGACTGGTGAAATGAGATAATATATGAAAAGCCCTTGATGCCACCCTGAACACAGGGTGGACCAGCTGCTTTTCAAGAAGAGCCTTCAGACAGATGCTGTGCACGCATTGCTTCTACCTTCATTCTTTCTATAAGACTGTGCGTTCATCAAGGGCAGAGACATTAACCTTTGTCCATAATGTTGGGCACACAATTAGGCTCAGCAAATGTTTAGTGAATTTCAAGCCAACAGGTGGGCGGTACAGACTGAAGACAGCTGTCCCTGGGCCCTTTCATGATAAACATTGCTGGAGCAGAACAGCTGGGGCCCAGGGGGTAAGAAGAGGTAGTCATTCCTCAGTCTAGTGCTTCTCCCATTGGCTTTGGAGGGCACAGGGGAGTCATCTCAGCATGACCTGAGAGCACTGTGACCCAATTGGCCCAGTGAGGATGGGCAACTCCCCACCAACACCTTACTTCTACCTGGAACAGGGCCAGCTCAACTATAGCTGTACTGCTGACCCACTGTGGGACCCTGGGCAAGTCCCTGCCTTATCTGGCCTCATTTGGCCCTGATGACCCCTAATGGCCCTTCCAGCACTTAAGTCCAGTGACCTCATTTTCCTGGGCCTTTACAAGAGGTTGCTGGAGAGCATTAGGGAACACAGTTTCCACTGCCCTAAGCCCCCTGTGATGCAGTCCCTTCTCTTTCAGATGCATTTCATCTTCTCAGATGAGGTAGTGCTTCTCTTTGATTTCTGGAGTGTCCACAGTCCTGCAGGTAAGAATTGGGAAGCCTTGTACCTCCAGGCAGTGGGAACCTGGGTTCTCGTTATTGTTATTCTCGGTGGACAGTTTAGCGATCCTGACTCCTCTTGCATAAACATTGAGCGGGAACTTTGCATTTATAATTCCATTTGGAACCACTGCCCTTCAGATTGCAAAGGGCTCTGTTATCTCACTGATGCTCACAAAGGCCCAGAGAGAGGCTAGGAGGTGCAGCTTTCCCCTCTATTACAGGGGAGGGGACTGAAGCCCAGAGAGGGGAAAAGACTCGTCCAGGGTCACACAGAGTAAGTAAGCATCAGAGCCAGAACTAGATCAAAGCCTCTTGTTACCTCTTAGCACCTCCCTTATACAGGGTTCACTGTCCAGCATCAGATCAGAAGCCCAGAGTAGCTGCTGCAGCCGTTGACCTCAGATGAGAAGAGTATTCCTTTAACTTGCAAAGGCAGAGTCGGGCACTAATTCATGATGGAGTTTTATTTCCACTTAAGTACTTGCATTTAAAAAATAGGCTGGTGAGATGAGAGCTTTCACTCCCATGATCCAGTTATCTCTGTTAGGAGCCCACATCTCCCATTTGCCCATTCTCTCCAATCCTTCTAGCTCTTTCTAGCTCTTTCTACTTTCTCCTCCTATATACCTTTAGACCTGATTCATATTTGTGTTCTTCCACGTGTCGCCATTTTTACTTTCTGGTTTTATAATCTCTGCTGGCAACCTATGGATGGAAATTGCATTGATCACAATATTCAATACACATCAGCCACCTACCAGGATCTCTAAAACCTGGGAATGGACTATGAAAGGCATTGTAACATTAGTAGAAGGAACACAGGCATTACAAACAGAGTAGCATATTTCCTAGCTGAGTAGCTTTATTCAGTTACTTAGTGCATTGAAGTCTGTTATTACATCTGTTAATAGAAATAATACATGTTTCTCAAGTTATTTTGAAATAGTACATGTGATTTTGTTAACTATAGCTTGCTAGGCAGATTGTAAAATACAAGTGACTACAAGAGGACTGTTCTTACATCAGTGATGATAGTGGCAAAGGCAAAGATTATGAATAATCCAGTTCTACACAGCTGAGGTCCATTTAAAACAATTTTAAAGACTGCAGTGTTTTGGAAGTGTCAATTCTTAGTTCTTAATTTATTCATTCAATAAATTTTGTTGAGTACCTTCAAAAAAATAAAATAAAAATAGACTGGAAGCAGCCCAAATGTCCATCATTGCAGGTACTGATCAAATAAACTATGGCCCTCCCTACAATTTGTTACCACTCCAGTAATCTACTGTGGGGTAGACCTAGTGGCTTAAAAACAACAGCAGTCATTTTATTCTTTCTCAAGGTTATGAGTTGACTGGGCTCAGCTAAGCAGGCCTCACTCAAAGTCTCTCATGCAGGTATAATCAGACAGTGGCTGGAACTGGAGTCATCTTGAAGACTTACTCTCATGTCTACTGATTGGTGCTGGTTGTAAGCTGGGACTCTCAGCAGGTGTTGTTAGCTGAGGTCCTTGTGGCAGGGCGGCTAGGTTCCAAGAGTGAATGAGTGTCCCAAGAGAAAAAGGTGGGGGGGGGGGAAGAAAAGAAAGAGAACAAGGTAAAAAAAACAAAAAAACCCCACAAAAACTCATGCCTAGTTTTTAAGACCTAGCCTTGGAAATCAGAGAACATCACTTCCACCTTTACTGCTTGAGGCAGTCACAGAGGTCTTCTCAGGCTAAAGGGGAGGGAACGTGGACCACAGCACTTGATGGCGGGAGTGTTGACATTGTAAGATGAACATGTGGGGTGAGATACAGTGAGGTAGCCATCTTTGGAGAATCTAATCTATCACAGATGTTACGAAGCCAGAGAATAAGGTAGATCTGTGTGAACTAAGGGGAACTCATGCACGATGTACAGTTGGATGACAATGTCAGATGCTGCAGAGTATGCACAGATAGGGTGCTGTCATTTAGACAGAGGTTTATATATACATTGAGTATCCCTGGAAAGCTATATACACAGAGGCTGCTTTAGACAGCGGCATTGGAGTTTTGGGAGACTAGGCTGGGAAGAATACTTACTTTTCACTGTATACCCTTTTGTACTGTTTGAATTTGTACCATGTGCATGCAATTACCTGTAATTTTATATTTCAAAAACCTGCATCTTTTGCAGATGATTTCCTCCTGGAGGCCCCCCAGAATACTATAGCTGGACCACTTAGTATCCCTCCACTTGTAAAAGAGAAGTAGCAATTAGCAGTTAATTTTGCACAGCAGTTCTAGTAAGCACTTAAATGTTTTCTGTAAAATAGCTGGTTTCTTCCCACTATTACAAAAGTAGTACACAGTAGAAACTTAGGGAAATTCGGTGAACAGAAAATAAAAAACTGTATCCTAATTTGCTGAGATAATTATGACTCCTTCATCGTATCTCCTTCCTTCCAGACTTTTCTGTATATGCACACGTAAACAGGAACTTGCTATACATGCTTCTTCCTTAACGAGAAGTCAGCACAGAGACTTGGGCTGCCTGCTGGGGCGCAGCTGGAGCAGTGGGGCACAGATGGCTTCTCCCTCCACCAAGCCCCTCACCATGCTCCCGCCGATCCCCCCCACCCCCGGCACCGGCCCCCAGCTTTGCCGGGCAGCTTCTCTTCGTGATCTCAAAGCCACACTCCAGTAGGCCACCCCCATCAAGAAAGGGCTGGAGGGGGAAAGCAACAGGAAGTTCTGAGCCCAGCGAGGGTGGGGAAGAAGATGAGAGAGGGAGGGAGAAGGAATGGATTCACAGTGGCTGGGGGAGGTACCCTTTTGCCTCCTGTGCCAGTTCCCCGGGGAAGCTGCCAGAAGAGGAGCAGTGCTTGCCTGGCTGGGCCTCTGTAACCCAGCCTCCTTTGACAGGCGTGGCCCTTTCGGTGTTGGTCATCTTGCTCCTGGCTGTGTTGTATGAAGGCATCAAGGTTGGCAAAGCCAGGCTGCTCCACCAGGCCCTGACAAGCCTGTCCATCTCCACCAGCCAGCAGCTCATTGAAGAGACAGACCAGCATTCTACAAGCTCAGACTCCCCCCACGTCAGCAGAACCCGCCTCAGGTAACAGGCTCGGGACGGCGGGGGTTGGGAGGGGGGAAGGCAGAGTCCTCACATTCACCCT
This sequence comes from Tursiops truncatus, assembly GCF_011762595.2. Classification (NCBI taxonomy): domain Eukaryota; kingdom Metazoa; phylum Chordata; class Mammalia; order Artiodactyla; family Delphinidae; genus Tursiops; species Tursiops truncatus. The sequence goes on from NC_047039.1 coordinate 95,031,045, forward strand.
GAGAGCTAGCCTGGGCCCACAGGGCACTTAACCCCACTTCCCAGAAAGGAAATTGACGCCCAGGGAAGGACCAGGACTTGCTGAAGTGCTTACGGTTAGTAAGTAGTGACGTGAGCTAGAGCCCAGGTCTCCTAATGCCCAGGCTGGAGCTCTCTGAACAGCCACGTGGGAGGCTCCAATCTTCAGGACTTTGGTGCAGGCCTCAGTCTAGCAACAGGGGTGTCCACCCAGCCCTCCCCCAAATCTCAGCAGGCTTCCTTAGGTCACTAAGGCTTCCAAACCCAAGATGGGACCTGTGGCTGTCCCCCCACAAATAAGAATTGCTGTCAGCAACATATCCAGCTTGGTGGTGGAGGCGGGGGTGGCCTCTCTCTCCTTTCTTCCCTTCCTGTTCTGATAGGACAGCCACTTAGGATCCCCCTTCTGCCCTCTCTGCAGCTCCAGCTGTGCTTAACGGGCCTGCCTGTTTCTTACATGAGTGCCTCAAATAGTCACAACCCCGCTGCAAGGGACGTATTTTCTTACCTGTTTTACTGATGAGGAAATTTAAGTTCAAATAGGTTAAGACATTTGTGCTAAGCCACAGTTAGTAAGTGGCAGAGCTAGGAATTAATCTGTCAACAAAGTCCATGCTCTTTCCATTGTAATACTGCCTCTCACAGTAGATTCAGGGGAAAAAAATCTGCCTTACTGATGATTTTGTATTATCCCTTGTCAGATGTGACAGATTACATATCTCATTTTTCCTTTTTGCCCTGGATACCAGGAAGCTCAGAGCTAAATGTGGTGGAGAAGTGATTATCCTAAACTCCTTGCACAGATCCCTCTTCCCCTCTCAATCACTGTTTTCTGATATGTCTCTTTAAAAAGAAATCTCTCCTGGGTTGAGCATACAAATTATAAATAAGCTAGTCCTGTAACTCAGTTGCTCTTTCTACTCCCTGACACCAACTCCTAGCTTCCAGCTCATTACCAACATTAACTTGGCTCTCCTTTTTATCCAGGTGGTTCTTGTGTCACTTCGGCCAGTCTCTACTTCATGTCGCTCAGGTGGTCATCGGCTACTTCATGATGCTGGCTGTTATGTCCTACAACACCTGGATTTTCTTCGGCGTGGTCCTGGGCTCAGGTGTGGGCTACTACCTAGCCTATCCACTTCTCAGCATGACTTAGCTGGTGACAGCTGTGCAGGCTCTGGGGGCTGGAGAGAGCTGGGGCCCCTCCTTCCAGACATTGAACTTCCAGCCCCACATCTCCTTTTTCTTCTGTTGGCTGTTCTCACGGCATCCCCAGCTCCTGGAAACTTTCAGCTGAAGCCAGCACTTGCTCCCTGGAGTTGAGGCCACTGTAGCTCCTCAGCCAGGCTGCAGAGGGCCCAAGCATAGTGTCTCTGTGCCTTAAGAAGGGTGCTGTGACCAGAGGGTGGACGGAGAGACCAGAACCCGGGGGGCAGGTTTCATGATGATGGCAGCATCTGCAGGACCTGTTTCCCTTTCTTGGGGGGAGAGTGACAGCAGACTAAGGGCAGAAAAGCAGGACTGTCAGCAAGGCTTTGACCTATCCTCCAAATAGAGTGAGCTCCTCCCATCAGACAGCACTGCCTGCAGGAAGATGATACTTTAATGGCTTTAGGTGTCAGGGGGCTCTTCATGGCCTTAATTCCCCCCTCTTATCCTGATCCTCCTTCTATGCAAAACCAAGAACTGCACTGAATAATATTCAATACAAATGTTCTTTATTTATTACTTACTGCTCACCCATAATGATCTGGTAGGGAAACATGATTCATCCATTTAAAATACTGAGTAAGCCACAGGGGGTACTGACTGAAGATGCAATAAAGCAGTCAAACCAAAGCATTGCACTAGTAGAGTTAGGTGGGGCTCTTCAGATATGTGAACCTTTTCACTTTCAAGAAAAGGAAAGAAAAGACCCAGGGAGAGAAAATCACTGCTGTATACTGTAATGTCTACATTCAAGTACCTCGTGGGCTAGAAGAAAGATCGTCTGAAGCTTTGAGAATTTAAAAAGAAATATATTTTAATAAATATATATTTTTAAATAGTCTGTGACTGTTTTTCTGTTTCTCCTCATTCACACAGCAAGCTCATGTAACCCTGATAACAACTGCAGGAGCTGAGTGGGGCCAGTTGCCTGGTAGTGCTGGCAGTAGGGCTGTCCAAAGACTGAGTCTGTCTGTCTGCTAAGAGGACAACTCTGTGCTCAGCGAAACCCAGCCCTGAAACACCATTCCCTCAGGCAGACACCCCCAATGCCAGCCTAGTCAACAAACCATTCTTTTGTGCATGTAACAGACATTGATGGTGAACCTGCTATGAGAAAAATGTCACATGGACTATAAACGCCCGTGTCAGCACAATTATTAGCACCTTCTCTCCCTGAGGGCAGAAGCAAAAATATATCAAAACCACTTTTAAAAATTTACAGTAAGAAATAGCTGTAACAAAGTATAGCACGTGACGCCTTCAGTATTGATCAGTCAGTGCATTCTCCCTACATAAGCAGTTAGAAAGCTGCTCAGCGTCACAACAAGTATAAGATTTCTTGTCTTGCTGATGGAGGCTCTGGCATCCACATATGTGTCCTGACCAGCTAAGGCTCCACCCCTGCCCTCGGGCACTGCTGAGATAAGACTCTCCATAGGTGGGTGACCAGCAACCTCTTCAGTTTGAGTCTTTTTTTTTTAAATAAATTTATTTATTTATTTTTGGCTGCGTTGCGTCTTTGTTGCTGTGTGCTGGCTTTCTCTAGTTGCGGCGGCTTCTCTTGTTGCAGAGCACAGGCTCTAGGCATGCGGGCTTCAGTAGTTGCACACGTACTTAGTTGCTCCGCGGCATGTGGGATCTTCCTGGACCAGGGCTCAAACCCACGTTCCCTGCGTTGGCAGGCGGAGTCTTAACAACTGCGCCACCAGGGAAGCCCCTGATAGTCTCTTTAAATGTGGTAATACATCTGAGGCTTTCACAGCATGAAGGGCTTTTTAAAAAAATCTGTGCTCTAGAGAAATGGACTATATGGCCAAGTTAAGTAGGCACAGTCAACGTTCTTCAGAGCCAAATCACAAAAGGTGGTATTTTCTCTACTTGGTTTTTTTTTTAATTTAACAAACACCTATATAGTGCGTATTATGTGCCAGGCAGTGTTCTAAGCACTTTACAATATTAACTCATTTAATCCCCACAATAAGGTAGAAACTATTTCTGTCCTTGTCTTACAGATGAGGAAGCTTAGGCACACAGAAGTTAAATAAAGTCACCCAGCTAATAACTGGCAGAGCTAGGATGCAGAGCCAGGCAGCCTGGGCTGGAGTCTGTTCATCAACTCAGATGAGGGTTGAGGCTGAGCGTGTATTTCTGACAAACATCACTGCCCTCCTCCCTCAACCCAAGATGAATGCTGCTGGGGTGGCCAAGAGCCCTGGCTCCGGAATCCAATGACCAGGATTTGAATTCTTGTCCTGCTGCTTACTAGCTATGTAACTTTGGACAGGTTACTTTACCTCTCTAAGCCTCAGTCTCTCTATAAAACAAGGAAAACAGTGTCTCCTGCAAGGGTTGCTGGGGGTGAGACAGTCTGGGTAAAGTACTCCACAACAGTGCCTATTTGTTGAACAACAAAGTTTAGTAAATGGTAGGTTTTACTGCCTCCCAGGCCCACAAATGGGAGACACACTCAAAGCTGTCATCAAAAAGGACGATGTCAGGTCAGATGGAGTGGAATTCAGGTTCCTATCTTATAAACATTTTAAATCAGGGAACATTTTTATTAAAATTATTCTACTTTTTGGGCTTCCCTGTGGTGCAGTGGTTGAGAGTCTGCCTGCCGATGCAGGGGACACGGGTTCGTGCCCCGGTCCGGGAAGATCCCACATGCCGCAGAGCGGCTGGGCCCGTAAGCCATGGCCGCTGAGCCTGTGCATCCAGAGCCTGTGCTCCGCAATGGGAGAGGCCACAGCGGTGAGAGGCCCGCGTACTGCAAAAAAAACAAAAACAAACAAAAATTATTCTACTTTTTGAAGACCTGCTGCATGGTCTTTAGAAAATCCTGGAATAAGTAAAATGACCACAGATATTTTCTCAGTATTCCCTACATTAGTCCTGGGCCTAAACTCAGAGGGAATGGAAGGTGCTCTCAAAGTGAAGACTCAATTTCTCAGGTGCCATCATGGATGACAAGAGAACACAGGGACCCTCCCACCTTCTCTGCATGGCTTCCTAGGGTGTAGGACTACACCTGCAGGAGCCAGTGGATGACAGGACTGGTCCTCAGACAACCCTGCTGCCCTGAGCCTTAAAGTAGCTGGGATGAGCTGGGATAGCAGAGTGGTGACCTTCTTTGAAAGCCTAAAAGTTCCAGGGTTAAGTACCAAAGGGAACATGGCACAATGCTTTCATGCATGTTAACCAACCCAGATCTGTTACAGCTCCTACCCTTAGATTCCCAGAGAGCACAGACTGCCCTCAGAACCAAATTCGATTTCACCCTGAGTCAAGTTTCATTGCAAACATTTATTTTAGTTTTGTTAATTTCAAATATTCATTGACCCTCTTATATCAGCTTTAAGGCAGAGAAAAGATATATGTCCCAGGACTGCAGGCAAGGCTGTTAACTGAACCAGGTTTAGATGGTATACTCCACCCTCGCTTCTACCAGGGAGACCTAACCCCAGGTGACGGTCTTGTTGCTGGGACACAGTTGAGTACTGAGAGGCAGATCAGTCTGAGAGTTCAGAGAATAAAAAGCTTGGGAGTGGGCAGGACTCTTGTAGGGACTGGCTGAAGGGGAGCCCCCCAGCCCTTCTTCCATGGGGGACTCTGAGGCAGGACCATGGCGGGCTGCTGACAACCCCAGCGTTCTGAAGACAGGTTCACACTCTGCTTCACCTGGCCAGGCGGGAGCTCAGAAATCGGCTAACTCAGATATCTGAACTACTGTCCTCAGGATGCTCACCTTCACCTCACCCTGTGGCTCGTCTAGACCCAGGGCTGGATGTGCAAAATCATGCTTAGGGAAAGGTTGGTAGAGAAACCTTTGCACCAGTTTCCTGGGTCTTCATCCCAGCCAGTCAATGTCCTCGTCATCATCATCATCTCCAAAAAGGGGTGTTGGGGGCGGGCGTCCCTTCATGCTCTGACAAAACAGGAAAGAGCAGTCAGTCCTCACTTGTCCCTGCACCACCAGATGGACTTCCCGCCTGGGCAAGGTGAAGTGACCAGCATCTGTTCCCGGCTCCAGGTTGGAAGGGAGGTTGCTGGTTAGGGTTTTACTGAAAGGACCAACCCTGAGGCCAGCAAACCCTAGGCTTCCAGAAAAGCTGAGACAAGCAGTCAGAGAAGGGAGGCAATCTTTCAACACAGAAACAAGAAGACCAACTTTGTTTGGCTAATTTTGTCATTTATTTAAGAAACGTGTACTGATTGGACAGGTTTCCTCTCATGTGGTAACTTACACATTTCGTGTCAGAAAGGAAGGGTCAAAGGGCAAAGTGGGAGTAGGATGAAGGAACAGAGAAGCAGACAGCCCTCAGGGAAGAGGATGCAGGAGGATGAAGGGAAGCAGGGAAGAATACAATCACATTTGAAAAAATGACGCTGTGGCCTGAGGCGGTCTGTCTGGCTCTGGACGCGGCCCCACCATCTGAGAGAGAGTCGAGTTCAGAGGCTTGGCCACATGACCAAGTGGAGAATCCCAAGATGAAGAAACCCCAGGAACCCAGGGCCACAGCCTCCTAGCCCTAGTCTCCCTCCCTCCCTCACACCCTCCAATCAGGTAGGAGGATAAGGGGGATTAAGGGGCCTCCGAGGAAACTCTCCTCTCTTCTCATGACTTGAGCCCCTGGCCTTCTTCTTCCGGATTGGCAGGGAACAGGTCCCATGGGGGCAGCGGGGATTGATGCTGGAGAAGGCACACTGAGTGTCCTCTACTAAGGTACCTTCTGCTCTGGTGGCCTTCCCTTTGGATGGTCCCGTGAAGACTGATCATGGGCCAGAGTAGTTCCCGAGAAGTGAGGCTACGCTATCAGGGCTTAACCCATTTTCTGCCCAGGGATGTTGTGACAAAACAAGGCAGCTGATTGGAAAGCAGGCTGATGAAGCAGAAAATGCTTAGAAACAGGTGGTCTTAGTAGGAGCCTGGGGTTGTAGTCCTGGCTCTGCATTAACTCACTCTTGGCTTTAGGTAAATCATCCTTCTGAGCCTCAGTCTGTTTGTGAATGAGGATGCCAGACAAGAAGATCATCAAAGTCCTTTCCAATTCTAAAATATAATCCCTTAGCAGAGCTGAGGAAGCCTGAGGCTTCAGCACTCTAGTACAGGACGAAGCAGCCCGACTTTCTTTACTTAAAGTAGAAACCACTGCTGCATGAATGGAGACTGTGGTCCTTTGTCAAGAATAAAGTGGTATCTGACCACCCCCACCATGCTTACAGAGCTGCCCCCTCCCAACCCCAAGCCTGCTCCCACAGGGCCCTGAGCACAGAGCCCAGGGATAGGGCCACCAACAGACTCCACTCCTCTTCTCACAGCCAGCAGGGAAGGGCCCCCAGGGAGCAGTGTGAGGACTTGGCAGCGCCTGGGACTTCCTTACCACCTCGTCTTCATCCTCCTCCTCAGCCTGTGCTTTGGGCCTGGGAACTTTCAGAGTTGTCCCTTTAAACAGTTCATCCTCTTCATCCTCAGAGAGACTGAAAGAAAAATCAGGAAAACCAAGTCATAGGAAAATGTTGTTTCTGCTACAGGCCACAATGCCCACAGGCTCTGGGTTAAGAATCCAACAGAATCCTGGGGTAATCACCCAGGAATTCCTCCCTCTCCACACTGGCCTCCCAGCACTCTTGACTCCCTCCATAACCTACAGAGCGATTTTTTTTTATAATTTTTAAAAAATTATAAATAAATAGATTTATTAATAAATATATATAAATAAATAGATTTATTTATTTATATTATTTATTTTTGGCTGCAGTGGGTTTTCGCTGCTGCACGCAGGCTTCTCATTGGGGTGGCTTCTCTTGCTGCAGAGCACAGGCTTTAGGCGTGTGGGCTTCAGTAGTTGTGGCATGCGGGCTCAGTGGTTGTGGCTCTCGGGCTTAGTTGCTCCGTGGCATGTGGGATCTTCCTGGACCAGGGCTCGAAACTGTCCCCTGCACTGGCAGGTGGATTCTTAACCACTGCACCACCAGGGAAGTCTCCAGAGCGATCTTTTAAAGCTGGTAAATCAGACCATGGCACCCTTCTGCTTAAACCCCTTTAATAGCTTTTCACTGCACTTGAAGTCCAAACTTCCAACAGTGACAACAAAATCTCACATGACTTGGCTCCTATTGAGTTTTCCAACCTCAGCATAACACCACTCTCCTCCCACTCACTGTGCCTTCTTCCTTGATTGTGTCATGTCCCTCCTACCGCAGGGCCTTGCACGTGCTGTTCTTGCTTTCTGCAAATGCTTCTTCCCACTCTTGGCAGGGAAGGCTTCTATCCATCCTTCAGGTCTCAGCTTAAATGTTACCTTCTCAGAATCCTTCCCTAATCACTCTACCTGAAGTAGAATAATTCCTTCTAATCACTCTATCTAAAGTAGAATAAGCCCCTCTTACCACTCTGTCTAATGCAGAATAACTCTCCCTTTATTCTCTATTAGACACCCTGTTTGTTTCTTTTTATGAAGCATTTGTCATGCATTTATAACATACAGTTGACCCTTGAAGAATACAGGTTTGAACTGCACAGGCCCACTTATATGTAGACTTTTTTCAATGAATATGTACTAAAGTACTACTCGACCCACAGCTGGCTGAATCTGGGGATGAGCCAACTGTAAAGTTACACACAGAGGGTCAGCACCCTTAACCCCTGCGCTGTTCGAGCTCAACTGTGTAAGAGTCTGTCTGTCTTTCCACCAGACTGTAAGCTCCTCAGCTCAGGAACTCTGCCTTGCCACCCACACTACCACGGTGCCTGCCACAGAGCCTATTACGAATACATGCACGCATGCATGCATGCATGAATGAATGAATGAATGAGTAAGCAAATCGGCCAGCCAGGCTCTGAGGATGAGTCACCAGCCCTGGAAAAACCAGAGACAACCTCCACACGCAGCCGCCTTGTTCCTGAAACTCTGCCCAGGGGACACACCTGGGATGCTGAGAACGGTGTTCGGATCCAGGCACTGCTCCTACGGCCGCAGACGCTGCCTCTGTGCCGTGCGGCTCCTGGGAGGGAGCAGCGGAGCTAGTGCCATCCTCGTCTTTCTGGAGCTCTGGAGCCTGAGGCTCTCCTCCTGGACTTTCAGGCCCCACAGCCAGCAGGTCCACCTTCTCGGGGTCTGAAGTCAGGGGCAGTCTCGTGGAGCTTTCTTGCTCCCCGACACAGGCATCTCCCAATGGGCTGGCTGCCAGCGCCTCCTCACCCGCAGAGTCCACAGTCACAGGGCCTGGAGGCGCAGGGGGAATTGAAGTTGGGGGCCCCAGAGCTCTTCGGGAGGGGAGGCAAGCCGGTTCTTTTATCTCTGAGCGCGCCTCTGCTTCCGAGGGCTCCCCTTCCCTTCTCTGTGCATCAGCCTGGGGAGTGGGGAGGGCCTGAGGAGGCAGCGGGGCAGCTTCCTGGACCACCTGCTCTGACGGCACCATGGGGGGCTCCCGCCTCTCCCTGTTCAAGGGTGCCTGAGACTGTCCGGAAGCACTCTGAGGTCGCTCCTCTTCTTCTTCCTCTTCCTCTTCTTCATTGCTGCTCTCTCCCTTCTCTCGCTCATGTTGGTTTAACAGCCGAAGAGTCACCATCTGTTCAAAAGCCAAGAAAGAGGAGAGGATCACTGACTGGAAACAGAGGCACTCCTAGGCACTCCTAGCTCTCCTATTAACACAACTGGTCATGTAGTTCAAGTGACTTTGTTTTTCAGTTAGTTTTTTTCAGTTCAAATGACTTTGTTTCCTCCTCTCAAAGGAGGCTGTCCATATCTGTGCAGGTAAGTCATTCCAGGCATCCTAGTTACTGATGAACAGCCTTGAATCATTTTTTTATGCAGGATCCCTTAGACGGTACTTGAGCAACAAGACACCCATCTCGATGAAACAATCGAGAGCCAGCTGTACCTTGATAGTGTTCATGATGGTCCCCAGAATGGTCCTGCCATTGTAAGACTCCTCCAGCTCAAACTCTCCCCGCAAGGACTGAAACACCTGGTTCATGATCTTCTTGACCTGAGTGACGACATGAGGAGAGAAAAACAGTACCAAAATGTACACTGCCAAAATCAAGCGACTAAGGGATGCATGTAACTTCCAGAGAGAGGTTTGGAAGGCTAAAATGAAGCCCTCTTAGAACTCTACAGTGGGACACAGCTGGTCAATGACTGAGACACCTAAGGCTGTCACTGTGGAGGGGACAATGTTCAATAATGAGCAGCACTTGAGAGGAGGGCTATGAAGGATGGGTAAGCTGTGGCCTGTGTGCCCAAGACTGCTCAAAGACCACTCACTGATGCTTTCCTCCCACCGTGGCCACCACTAGAGCTGTCATGGGCTATGAGGATTAGTGGCTAGAAGATGCTGGGCACACTTCCCACTCCTCCCCTGTGATTTAGAAACATTTCCCTTATCTGTCAAAGCCTCAGGATAAGGCCCTTTGGGGGTTGCCACCAAAGAGATAGATTCAATGGGTTAACTGTGACTTAAGTCAGATAAGTGGGAGATCGATAAAGTTAGGAAAAAAGCTAACAACACAACAAACTAACAGAAGTTCTTTCCGAGCGCCTGATGTGTACATTCAATCCCCTGACATGACATGGCTCACTTCTCCGAAATCGGCAGCTCACCTTCTCTGAGGGGTCAGCAGCAGCAGCAGCAGCTTCAACCCCAGACATCTGGGACTTGCTCTCCAGGTCCTTGATGTGCTGTGCATTTTGCTCTGTCAGGGCTGTGACTTGGGCCTGGAGGGCTAAACACTGCAAAACAGACTGTGGCTGTGGCCTTGGAACCTGGACTTCCAGGTGAAGGTCAGGAAACCCAGGAGGAGGAGAACCATCCTAAGCTTCAAGTGTCAATCTCACTTCGTTCGGTCTGCTGACATCCACACCCTCCGCCCCCACCCAGGCCTGCTGACTCAGGGCACTCCATTTCCTCATCACTCAATCTCAACTCACAACTTCATCTCCTCTTTACCAACAAGGTCACTTGCCTTGTTCCTCATCAGGTCAAGAATAAAATAAAAAGGCGGGGCGGGGGTGGGGCAGGGTTTGATAACCCTAGTCACACAGACATATGAACAGTGGACGTTAGAAGCAACCTATTCACCTACAAGATTGCCTTCCTCTTTTCAACTGGGTACTTTAAGAAACTGACCTCCAGATATGAGGACTTTGGCGCTAAGCCATCCCTCTCTCTCTCTCATTTTTATGCCAGATGATTCCACCACACCTGTGCTCCAGCCCACCTCAGAGCCTCTGCCCAGAGCCTCTGCCGCCGCCCCCAGCCTTCCCCACCTCACCGAAGCTCCTTGTCCTTCTTGGCCGTGCTCCCCTAGGCACTTCCTCTTCTGGGTCTCACAGCATTTAATCCTTATCTCTGTTCCTCGGTCTCCCTTCCTTGATTGTAAGATTCTTGAGGAGAGTTCCTTTCCCTAACACAGTGTCTGGAACCCAACTGGCACTCAATAAATATTTGCTTAATAAATGAAGGATCAGATTATAATGGAAAACATGGTCCAGATCATGAGTGCTGCTGTTTCTAGGTCACTGACCTGTCATCCCAAATGAGTATGTGAAAGATTACTGATAAACTGGAGAGCTGAGCAAGTATGATTCTGTTTTCAAGCTATTAACATCTTTCAGGTACAAAAGGATCTGCAAGACTTGAACAACCTGTTTGCCTCAAATTAACCAGGCTGTCTAAGTCCAGGGAAAACACCCACCTTCTCCTCAAGATGGAGCAGCTCCTGCTGCCTGGCATCTCTCTGTGCACACGCCTCCTGGTACTGCTGCAGGTGTTCGTTCTTGGCAGAGGTCAACAGATGTTCACACTTGGCTTCCCACTGGGTCTGCAGCTCAGCCTGTACTAGAGACAGCTGCCAAGAGAAAGTAATACCCGTATGCTGGGGGGTCCAGTCGCATCTAAGGAAGCCCATCTTCAATAAGGCAAAAAGAGTAAGCTAAGAGCCCAGATTTAGCAAGGAAACAACGGTTTGGAAGACCTTGGTTGCTAGGACTCTAAAAGGTACTCCAACCAGGTAAAGGTGTGACTGTCTAGACACGTCCCAGGAAGGCAGGGCCCTAGTATGATCATACTTTTCAGGATCCAGGCCCTTAAACTTTATGGGTTCAGAAGAAACTTATTTTTGTCCAAATTCCCATAGGTGATCAAAGTGAGGGCACCAATTCACTCTAATTAAAGAACATGCAAACATGAATTTAGGAACTTACCAAAAGAAAGGCTGCTGTCAAACGGACTAGAGATCCAGCTGTGTACTGCCACCATCCCTGGATTCCCTGCCTAATTACCTAAATAAGTCCCTTCTTTTCAAGGACGATAATGTGCCTGAAGGATGGTGTCTGGTGGGTGAGGACTTTGGCCTTATGTCTGGAATGTTTTTATAAAGAATTTTTTCCTTCATATTTTACTTATAGTAAAATTCTCACTAAGCTTTAAAAAAGGAAGAAGATTCTCCATTCGATTCCTGGCTCTTCTTCCACCTTTGTCCAAAGTTAGCCCATCAACTATGAGAAATCTCACCCTAAAGGATAAAGAAGAAACTAGAAACTTTTCTGAGTCCTTCATGCCTTCCTTTTATTTCCAAAGTGCTTCAGCTTCCCATTACCTGCTCTGCAGCTGCTTGGTCCGTGGACACCCGAGCCTTTTTCAAGAGCTGTCGAAGTTTGTCCAATTCCTCCTGGTGTGATTTACGAATTTCATCTATCTCCTCCTCAGCCTGACAGCGCTCTTGAGCTGACTTCTTTTTCCTTTCTGAGAGGTTCTTAGGAACAAGAGAACCATCATCAGCTCTAGTTGTCTGATAGAGGATAAATGGAGATGGTGATGGTTGGTGGTGGTAGTTATTAACATCACTGGGTCCTTACTTCGTTTCTGGAAACAATTCATTTTTGCAATTTAATTTCCCCTATTTATTTAACATTCTTGGCTACTGGCAGAAAAAAATTGTGACAAGAAGAAGGAAAACAAGAAGAGCTTTATCTACCATTCTATGAAGAGATGGGGAATATCTTAACAGTGGTGAGGGCAGAGGGAAGTAGATACTTTCACAATCTACTGGTAGGAAAATCAGAATCCTGTGACAGGACCTTCAAAATACGCACACACACCCAGAATTTACACAAATTATAATTTAAGGAAGCAGTAGATCATGTTCACAAAGATAATGTGCTACAAGGACGGTCACTGCAGGAGTATCTAGAACAGTGAAAAACTGAAACAGCCCCCAAGATCAGAAAGAACTGGTTTTTAAAAAACCTGAGAAAATCATAGAAGAAACTGAAAATACAGACCAAGATTTATCCCCTAAAAAGGCACTAGGCCAAAAGGACTTTACTAGAGTTTTATTAAAACCTCAGAAAGAGGTTGCTGTTTTCATATTTAAACTGTTTCAGAGCACAGAAAAAGACAGAACTGTTCCCAGTCCATTCAGTGGGGCTAGTATTACCCTGATATTAAATTTATAAAACATCAAAAGATACTAGTAAAGTTAAAAAACAGTAAACTAGAAAAATATTTGTAACATCTATGACTGACAAAGGATTAGCACCTTTAATAGTGTGTCTAAATCAAACTAATATTACAATAGATAAAATAGCAAAGGACATTAAGAAGAATTCACAGAAGAAATATAAATAGGCATTAAATATATAAAAGCTTTAATACTAACAAAAACATATTAAGACAAGATAGTATATTTCACCGATCAGACTATAAAGATTAGAAAAATTGATACGTGCAGAGTTGGAAAAACTATGGAGAAATGGGCTTGTTCACACAGTGCTGGAAATGTAAGCTAACAAACTCTTCAAGCATAATCTGGCAATATTTATTTCAAAAATTTAGATGTTAAGCACTCTTCTATGATGCAGCAGTTCTTTTTTTTTAACATCTTTATTGGAGTATAATTGCTTTACAATGGTGTGTTAGTTTCTGCTTTATAACAAAGTGAATCAGTTATACATATACATATGTTCCCATATCTCTTCCCTCTTGCGTCTCCCTCCTAATGCAGCAATTCTAATTTGAGTGATCCATTTTATGGAAATGCTCAAAAGAATTTGCAAAAATAGTTATATAGTACAAAGATGTCCACGACAGCAGTGCTTGAAATAGTGAAAAAAGAGAAACATAAATATCCATCAACAGGTGAATAGTTAAATAAACTATGGTACGGCCTCACAGTAGACTATTATGTAGTAGTTATAAAGAATGAAAATTAAAGACCTAAATGTAAGACCGGACACTATAAAACTCTTAGAGGGGCTTCCCTGGTGGCGCAGTGGTTGAGAATCCACCTGCCGATGCAGGGGACACGGGTTCGTGCCCCGGTCCGGGAAGATCCCACATGCCACGGAGCGGCTGGGCCCGTGAGCCATGGCCGCTGAGCCTGCGTATCCGGAGCCTGTGCTCCGCAACGGGAGAGGCCACAACAGTGAGAGGCCCGCGTACTGCAAAAACAAAACAAAACAAAACAAACAAACAAACAAAAACAACTCTTAGAGGAAAACATAAGAACACTCTTTGACATAAATCACAGATCTTTTTTGACCCAACTGCTAGAGTAACGGAAATTAAAATAAAAATAAACAAATGGGACCTGATTAAACTTAAAAGCTTTCGCACAGCAAAGAAAACCATAAACAAGATGAAAAGACAACACTCAGAATGGGAGAAAATATTTGCAAACGAAGCAATTGACAAGGGATTAATCTCCAAAATATACAAACAGCTCATGCAGCTCAATATCAAAAAAACAAACAAGCCAATCCAAAAATGGGCAGAAGACCTCAACAGACATTTCTCCAAAGAAGACATACAGATGGCCAAGAGGCACATGAAAAGATGCTTAACATCACTAATAATTAGAGAAATGCAGATCAAAACTACAATGAGGTATCATCTCACACTGGTCATAATGGCCATCATCGAAAAATCTACAAACAATAAATGTTGGAGAGGGTGTTCAGAAAAGGCACCTTCTTGCACTGTTGGTGGGAATGTAAATTGATACAGCCACTATGGAAAACAGTACGGAGGTTCTTTAGAAAACTAAAAATAGAACTACCACACGACCCAGCAATCTCACTACTGGGCATATACCCTGAGAAAACGATAATTCAACAAAGACACATGCATCCCAATGTTCACAGCGGCACTATTTACAATTGCCAGGAGGTGGAAGCAACCTAAACGTCCATTGACAGATGAATGGATAAAGAACATGTGGTACATATATACAATGGAATATTACTCAGCCATAAAAAGGAATGAAATTGGGTCATTTGCAGATACGTGGATGGACCTAGAGAATGTCATACAGAGTGATGTAAGTCAGAAAGAGAAAAACAAATACCGTATATTAACGCATATATGTGGAATCTAGAAAAATGGTACAGATGAACCTATTTTCAGGGAGGAATAGAGATGCAGATGTAGAGAACGGCCGTGTGGACACAGGGCGGAGGAGGGGGGGTGGGAGATTGGGACTGACATATATACACTACCATGTGTAAAGTGGATAGCTAGTGGGAACCTGCTGTATAGCACAGGGAGCTCAGCTTGGTGCTCTGTGGGGAACTAGATGGGTGGGATGGGGGTGGGTAGTGGGAGGTCCAGGAGGGAGGGGGTATATGTACACATACAGCTGATTCACTTCCTGTACAGCAGAAACTAACACACCATTGTAAAGCAACTATACCCCAATTTAAATAAATAAATAAATAAAAATAATCAACACTGCAAAAAAAAAAGAATGAGAAAGTTCTCATTAGTATAATGGCCACAATACAATTTTTTTTTTTTAAGTATTAAATATGATCCCAGGGGCTTCCCTGGTGGTACAGTGGTTAAGAATCCGCCTGCCAGTGCAGGGGACAGAGGTCCAAGCCCTGGGAAGATCCCACATGCCACGGAGCGACTAAGTCCATGCACCACAACTACTGAGCCTGTGCTCTACAGCCCATGTGCCACAACTACTGAGCCCACATGTCTAGAGCCCGTGCTCCGCAACAAGAGAAGCCACCGCAATGAGAAGCCCGCGCACCACAATGAGGAGTAGCCCCCACTCGCCATAACTAAAGAAAGCCCGCGCACAGCAACAAAGACCCAACGCAGCCAAAAATAAAAAATAAATTAATTAATAAAAATAAATACGATCTCATTATTGTTAAAAATGTTATCAGCATACATATATGTATGTACATTTATTTTATACATACATGTATATACGTATGTGTATGTATATATTATATACACAGAAAACAATCTGGAAGAATAATCATATATCTTTTATAGTTGTTGCCTCTAGTGTATGAGAGGGGGAAAAGATAAATTTTATTTTTTATCTTATACTTTTCTGTATTATTTGTATTTGTTACAATGAGCACATGCAACTGTAATTTTTAAAAGGAAAATAAAAATGTTTATTAAACAGCTAACCCTGGCCACTTGGGCCCAACAGAGAAACTTCAGATGTAGAACTTACCTTTTCCAGAGACTCCTTCTCAGCTCGAAGGTCAGTCAGCTCCTCCTCCAGGGACGTCACCCTGAGTTCCAGTTGTCTCCGGCTTTGCTTTTCACTCTTGAATTTGGACTGTGCTTGCTCAGAGGTTTCTTGGAGCTCTGGGATATGACAGCACAGAGACTTGGCTGCAGAACCAGAGCTGCAGTGGGCTGTATGGCATCCCAGCACCGCCTTCAAAGCTGCATTCCATCATCTCCCAACCCTACCACACGAGCCTCTTCCACTCATTTCTCCCAGCATCACCTCACTGACCAAAAGCAGGTTTATCAAGCCATAAACTGACTCCCCCATCCATCCATATTTATCTCTGCACCTACATGTCACCTTCGACACATACAAAATGGAAGAGAAATGTTCCAAGCGGTCAGAGACCACCTTCGGAATATTACCACTCCCACAATTCCATTTCAGTCATCATCTCAACACACTGGACTCAACACATTGAGATCTTTGTTTAGTAGTGGTCCAGGCCCTTTCTCACTGCCTGGGTAAGACATTCTCAACTCTCGTGGTAGCTGGGACATTCTACCAAGAGTCTGCTTTCAAAACATTCCTTCTCAAATAAAGCTATTTGGAATATTTCTTAAAAATGTAATGCATCAAACAACAAGGTCCTACTGTATAATACGGAGAACTACGTTCAATATCCTATGATGAACCATAATGGAAAAGAATATTTAAAAAAAGAATGTACACATATGTATAACTGAATCACTTTGCTGTACAGCAGTAATTAACACAACGTTGTAATCAACTATACATCAATAAAGAATAAAAAAATAAAAATGTCATGCATCAAAATTAATTTTGTTGGAAGACTTTTGAGATCCTTATGGTGCCCTTAAGGTAACTGTCACAGAGCACCACAAAAACAGAAAAGAGGCTATCTGTACGACATTCAAATCTAAGATTTTCCCTCAAGTGCACCCAAGTGATGCTCTAAAAAGGAAGGGATTTATCTTCAACGTATCACTTCACCAACTGACATCAGTGTTTTTTAGCTTTCTTTTTGGGCAAGTTAATTTTGCTTTTTCCTAACTCTGCTGCTATTCCAGCCACACCCCACCCACTGGTCCCATCTGCGCCTTCCACATGTCTTTCTTTATACAAAGTGGTGGATGAATCAACACGCCAGTCTTCACAAATCTGCTTTTCAAGTCACCATGTCTTGAGCAGCACCATTGTGCCAGGCACTAAACTAATACTAAGGGAAGGACTTTACAAAGATGAGAAAGACACCATCCTTGCCCTTCAGAGGCTTGCATTCTAGAAGGGAAAACACATATAAGTAGTGCTGATCAAAGGCTATCTCTGATAATGGGCATAATAATGCACTCGGAGATGAAGGATTTTAAAGGAGATCAAATATTCTCGAAAAAAAAAAAGGAAAGTTTCTGAAAGAGGCAGTTTTTGGAGAGAACTGGAGTCAAATCTTGGCGATGGTGGGCACACCAAGTCCAGAGAACAGCATGCATAAAAAGCAAGGCAAGAAATACAGGATGTGTTGAAGCAGCAGGCTGGCTAGCATGTCCAGAGCTACGTTGAATTGGGCAACATACAGGAAATAAGCCAAGGTGGAGGGGCCTTGAGTGCCAGGCTGAAGGACTGCAATCCATGCTCTAGGAAAGAGGCAACTGCAGCAGGAAGCACCTGCTTCTTAATTTTCTACTGAGTCACAAGTTAAAGGAACCCTTCAGTTAGATTAGTTAGTCACAAGTTAGTTGAACTCTTCAAGGCCTATGAGGCCAATCCTAAGTACCAAGGATACTCAACACTCGCCCAAACAAAGCAGAACTGTGGCCACTGACCCACTCTAAATGGATAGTCAGTTCTTTTGTTGTCCTTTATGCCAAACAATCATGTAATAGGTTTATATTGGTTCACCTTAACCTTTGGCTCTGTCCTTCACAAACTTCATTAGCATTATGCCAAATGGACTGGGAGGAAGGAAACAGTGTAATTCTTTAAGTTTACATTGCCAAAATCCCAGCCCCCTCCAGCAAGGGCATACCTGAGAGCTCTGCCTGCAGTTTGGCGACTTGGCCCCTGAGGAGGTCCGTCTCCTTCATGCTTTCTGTCAGCTGTACCTGCAGCTCCGTTTCTTTCTTTTGGTGGGCGGTCATTTTCAGGTGTAGATGAGAGACCTGTGCAGTGGCTGCTGCTAACTCTTCCGTCACCTTGGCCTGAACAGTAACAAAGTACGATGTCACTTTAAAGATGGTGATGGCCCAACCTCACATACTCTGTGCTGGCTGAACTGGTAGGAAGATAGCGAAGGCCACCTTCAACCTGAATTAAGCCCAAATCAAGCCCTCAAATGTGCAAGGTCTCTGACTCAGGAATGCCCTTGCAAAACTTTGTCCTTAGGAAATACTATGCAAGAACACAAAAATTTTGCTACAAGGATGACCGATACAGCATTGTTTATAGTTGCCAAACAATGGAAACACAAAATAATTTTTAAAATGAGCTTAAGCAAATTGATATATCTATCCTGTACGCAACTATTAAGAATAGTGTTATGAAAAAATACTCAGTGGCTTGGTATACAGTCACCACCTATTGTTAAATCTCACCAATCTGATACATGAGAAATGGTATTCCTGCCATTTTCTAAGTTTCCTATAATGAACAAGCATTTTTTTTTTAACAAGAAAAGGGTATTTTAAATTTTAAATTGAATGCCTTTGATGGCAATCCACTTCTCAGGCTACAACTCCTCTCCAGCACTACTGTACTAATATTGGGTTGGCCAAAGAGTTCACTTGGAAATGAACTCTTTGGCCAACCCACAGTAGTACTATAAAGATCGGTCACGTGAGAGTAACTGCTTTGGGGGTTCTTTGAAGAACAGTGGTAATAAAAGAAGGGAACACTCCAACTTCTTTGACTGCTCAATGCATTTTATTTTATTTTTTTTTTCAATGCATTTTAAATGGTGCTCTGTACTGGCCAAACAGGAGCTAAATAGTCTCAAGTAACATCCGATGAAGTCAAAATGACTACCCTGGAAAAGTGTCTACAGATATTGTTTATGAAGGGCGATGATGAAAATGATAATTAAAAGGATGGTCAATGAAAAGGAATGGTAAACAAATGACAAATACTACATTCATTTCACCTGAATTGATGTGCTCCTGTAAAAAATAGGAGAAATCAGATGACAGGAAAGGCAGTGAGCAACTGCTCCGCTGATTTTGATTTTTGGGCAGCAGTGTATTTACGGGGTTGGACCATCTCTCCTATACTATTACACTGCTACTACCATTACTCTTCCTATACCACTATACTTTACATGCATTCTTACTGCTGTCTACTTTCTTATTATCACTTGTCCCTTCTTAGGGTATTCACTGCGCCTACCTCAGTTTTAAACATTTATTCCAAAGCCTTAATCAGTTTTCTAGCTTACATTTAAAATCTGATATTTTGGCTCTCTTAAAGGTGGGGGAAATAAAACAAATTGTGTACAAAATAAAAAGAAATAAGCTATGAATGAGTATCTGAGTGTACACTGGCAAAGTCTCTCTCCTTGACCACACTTCAAGTTAGGCTCCTCTAAGCCCATGACCTTGTTCTCCCCTCCTGTCTTTGGCCGGACCAGCCCAGTTTTAGCAAGAATCCCTGCTAAGTCAGTTTAGAGTGAATCTCTACCCTTGATATCTGATCAAAGTTCTCCATCCCAACCTTTGCTGTCTAAGTCCTTGGCCTGTCGTTAGTAAGAATCCCCCTACCCAGGATGTCTCCTCTTAGTAATTTTCCATCCACTGACCCCCCCCTCACTCTGCTCCTTGGCTGTAAATTCCCCACTTGCCCTCTTGCCCTTAACTGTATTTGGAGCTGAGCTCAACATTTCTTCCCTATTGCAATAGTCTTTTTATTTTATTTATTTTTTTGGCCACACCGTGTGGCTTGCGGGATCTCAGTTCCCCAACCAGGGATTGAACCCGGGCCACAGCAGTGAAAGTCCAGAATCCTAACCACTAAGCCACCAGGGAACTCCCATCTATTGCAATAGTCTTGAATAAAATCTTCCTTACTGTTTTAGTAAGTGTCAGAATAAATTTTTTAGTAACATGCGACTTTTAGAGTGAGCTCTAAGATACTTATTTTTGCTGTTCAGCAGCCTTAGCTTTTCATCTGTTAAACTCAGAGGACAATGACAGTTTGGACTTCCAGGCAGAAGAGGAATTTTCACCTGCCGCAAGTAGAATCAAAGTTTTACTCACTGTCTTGCCTCAACTGGCCTAACAGAAACTGAACTAACACAACGCTCAGAGGGCTTTGCGTCTATCGTGGCTCCAGAGTTCACTGATATCAGAGGGAAGACCACTTGCATAGGGCCTTGCAGCAGCTAAGACCACTGGAGGGGATGAATTCCACAGGAGAGGCAGTGGGGTGGATGGTCACTCTCACCAAAGAACGAGCAGAGTGGAAGATCACTCAAAAGCTCTTATCTCAAGTTATAAAGTGCATTCCACTCAATTTTCATGTTTTCAAAAAAATTCAAATACAAAATATAAAACACTTCTTAAATCTGAGAAAATAGCAGATGAAAGGGTTGCGATGTCCCAGCTGATGAGGGGGAGCCCAAACAAGAAGGAACTCATTTCAGAAAAACAGTGTCACTGGAGCAAAGACAGGAGGAGTGGGGCTTCCAAAGCAGTCATCTCAACCCAAGACCCACAACAGTCTTCCTTCCTTATAGCTACTTCAGAAACAGGTCAAAATACCTAATTCTGAACTGACTGAAGTCAAACAGCAAAACTTTAAAATGCTTTGGCAGACACAGATGAAGGAGCAAACTAAACAGTCTCAAACTTCACAATAAATGTTTGTTATGTGGCATAACAGAAATCGTCTGTTGATTTTTTCAGCAGAATAGGATTAGTTTCTAATAAACTGTATAATCCTCACCTTAACCAGATTACTAACATCAGTGATTGTTTTTGAGTCAACTTATTGTAACACATTTATACAACAGAAATCTGGATGTTGGATATATTAAAAATGTTGGAAGATTTCTAGTTCTCTTCTCAATGATGGCAAAAATTCTAAAAAGCGAACTGGTAAGGATGTACAGAGGACACTCCTTGGCTCTACACATCCTGACTTGGGCTTTTCTCTCCCCAGTTACTTTACCTTCTCTTGCTCAGCATGCAAAACTCTTGCCTGTGTGTTTTCTGTGGCAGTTTGAAGTGAGTTGTTCCTCTTCTCCATCATCAGGTTGCTCTGCTCAACATACCTGTGAAATAAACAGGGAAAAAGAAAACATTTTTCAAGCACTCAATGCATACCAGGTATAACCCAATGTATCAATACATTCGGTCGTCAGAGCATTGCTCTATACCTTCATCAGGAACAATCTGAAAGCATTTTATTTTCCGAAGATCTGCAGTAATCAAATTTGGAGGCAGGAACCTGGACCGGGGTGAATTGCTTTGAATTTGAAGAATGAAGAGGAGGGGAATTTGAACATGTGTGGTGAGGGGAAATAAGAGAGGAAAGAGACAGGAGTATGAAGGCTACAAGGAGGGAAGAAAAGAAAGCCACACCCCTTCCCCCTTCCATGTGGGAGACAAGAGACACTGGAGAAGAGAAATATGGGAGGATATTTTAAAGTGAAATGCTGCTGTAACATGTTCCCCTGACCCCTCCCCACAAAAAAAATTTTCAGAAGGATCTAGAAAAATTATACAATGCTTGGGTTTTATGTGGAAATCAGTGAAGTTCTGGTTGATAAAATAAGAGTCAGCCCACACAGAAGAGAGAAGAGGACATCAGGAGTTTTCTAGGCACTAACACTGCTTTTACAGATGAGGAAACTAGAGCCGGTGGGAATAAATAAAACGCCCAAAGCCACACAACAAATGAGGAGCAGAGCCAGGATTCAAACGCAGGTGTGCATTACATCACAGCCTCCTGAGCCCTTTCTCCTGAAATCCGTTCAGTCAACAAGCAGTAATTCACATGACAGGCAGGAAACAGAAAAGAGCAGAAATACACATAAACTTCTGTAAACAAACATGCTTATTTAACTTGGGCATTTACAAACTAAACCCTTCTTTGTCCATCCTAGCCAGTGCCCCGTACCTGTCATTACCTCTGATTTCGTTCAATTAGTTCACTAATCTTGTCATTCTGTTCTTCTATCCGACTGCTCTTTTCAAGGATCTCTTGCTTCAATCTTTCATTTTCCTAATTCGAAATATATGACGTTTAACTTGTTAAGAGAGAAGCACCAGATAAAAGTGAATACCAGATGATACTATTACACCAGATGATACTATTACATATCTGAGAGAAAAATCTAGAACTTATGTCCACATAAATATAATACTTAAAACAATGTATCAAATTCTACCTGATGGATACAAATCACTACATCCAATAGACTAAATGTATAAATGGCTATAAAATGAAGCGGGAACTTTGGAATATAGTCAAAAAAGAAATGTTTCCTTCTGATAATAGAGTGATAAGTCACTTGGAGTAATTAAGCCATAATGGATTTTCCAGAATTTCCCAACTCCGTGTGACATTTATCACATGCTCTTATTCCTGGAGTAGAGGTTTCAAACAGTAGTACATCTCCAGAGAGAGCAGCAGCAAGATCTCCAGGTTGAGTGCTCTGTTCTTTTTTTTTTAATGATATACTTTTCTTTTATTAGTTATCTATTTTATACATATTAGAGTGCTCTGTTCTTGATCACTCTCACCTGCATAATTCGTTGGATGTTGCTCATAATCATGCTTGTTTCCATTGTCACCGACATGCTAGGAATGAGCAGGGAATTGCCAGTGGTATGTTTTTGTAACTCTTCAACCTACAAAAGGAGTGTCAGAAAGACTTTTCATGACATTTTTAAAAGGAGAAATACAATTTACCCAAGGTCTGACTACTTTTTTGAGGGGGTTATTAAGTTTCTGAGACAATCTCCAATGTAAGCAGGAGTTTTCTTCTGCTAACTGGATCCCCAAATAAAATGACCCTTCTAGGGAAATAACTACTAACTACTATGAATACAGGAAACCAGGAAGAGTTTACCTATAGCCCTGGTTGCTCCCTGTTTGTATCCCCTCTTTATACCCCCACTTTCAACACAGCCCCTTAGTCATGAGATGACTCAGTCACCTTAGTCATGAGATGATCCATTTTATCAGCCACTTTGCTGACTGCCATTCGAATTTCAGTGTTATGTTGCCGGGCTTCAGTCATGAGAAATGAAGCCATGTCACCTGATCCTGAACAGACATTAGCCAAAAAGAAACTTATGAAACTGTAGCAGAGGATACTGTATGAAGAAAAGCCAACAGCTCTATCAGCAGAGGAAAGAAAGAAATGAACATTTCCAAATACTGGAAAATGCTGTAGGTGATTTACACTGTCAGGAGAAGATGGAGAGGGGTTAAAGGCAAAATGGCTCCAAAGCTAACAATAACCAGCTATCCTCCTGCAAAATGCATCAAGTGATACAGTCTGGTTCAAGGGCACAAGTTGTGCACTAGCAACTCAGATTGCTTCTCCATTCACCCAACTGCATGCCAGGTATTGGACCAGGTACCAAGGATACAGCAAGGAATGAAACACGGTTCCTGCCCTTGGCAAGGTCAGTCTGGTGAGGAGACTCACGTGTAAACAGATCATTATAACAGAGTGTTGTAAGTGCAAAGAATGAACCATGTACGAGGTTACAAGGTACAAAAGAAGCACAGAGAAAAGCAAGATTAACTCTTTGGTGACACACGTATACAGTTATGTCTCTGGAAGGAGAGCAGAGAGGGATGGTAACAGGAAGTCTTCACAGAGGAGATGACAGATTCAGTGGTTTCCCAGATGGAGAAGGGCAGGGCTTCCAGACAAAGGATGCACCCAGGAAACCCTTACCACTCCAGGACCATACATTTCATTGTGGGATATACTTGCTTCTTCCTACCACTGTCCTAATACCCAAAGTGATTACTGTACAAAAGACAAGCTGCAGAACAAGAAGGCAGGATACCATCCCAGCTGTGTGCATTTTATTTTGCTTTGTTTTTTACACTAGGCAACCACACTTGTACATGTATACAAGATATCTGAAAAGTGACCGTTTCCTAAGGTCAGGGGGGTTTAATGATGGAAAAAAGTAACTTCACTTCACACCTTTTTGTGTTGTTTGACCTTTTTATAAAAGTATATTCTTTTCACAACTTTAAAATTTTAACAAAATAGCTTTCAGAGATACTGAACAGTCATCATGTTTTCTCCCAATTTCCTCCAATGTTTTTACTCTTTTACTATTAGCTATGAATTCTACAGAGCAACTCTGAGAGAGGAATTAAAAAGGGCTGGCAGGAGAAAATGCAAGAAACAAAACACAGAAAGTGGCCATGAGGGTTTTTGTGGGGATGATGTAAATGTTCTAAAGCTGGATTATGGTAATAGTTGCTCAACTCTGTAAACATCCTAAAAAAACCCATTGAATTGTACACTTAAAACGAGTGAATTGCACGGTATGTAAGTCATACCTCAACTAACTTGTTTAAAAAAAAGAAAAGAAAAAAGGGCAGAGATCTACTGGAGTCAAAATGAAAAAGGGATGGGAGGGAGGAAAGCACAGCAAGAGCAAAAGATGAGAAACTCCTACCTTGAAAATGAGGAGACTGAGAGAGCGGTGCGGGGTACAAGGGCCGGATGGGCTGCAGCTGGGAAGCAACAGCTGGTGCCTGAGGATAAGCATAGGCTTGCATACCTGTATAGGGCTGAGAAAATGCCAAGTTACAGATGGCTTATAAAACAGTCATATCTCTCTTTTCTGCTTAATTTGTCTTGGATGGAATAAAGTAGATAAACTGGAAGTAGACTCAAACTTATTGAAGCTGGAGATGTATGAGACCAGGGTTTGGTATTGGGTAATAATTGCAGCAGCAGAGTCATGTATGTAATCCAGTGATGCCTGGTCACTAAAGTCATACCTAGAGAGTGAGGGAAGCGTGTCTCAGGTCACTCCCCAGTCCTCTTGTGATGATTTAATTAAGTAGGAATTCATCCCCCGGCCATTGGGCCTATTGATGCTCTAAAAAAAATTTAAAACTAAGCAAACGATGCTTGGTTTCATTAAGGTAAAAGAAGAGGTGTTCACTGCGATTCCAAACTAAAGTCACCAGTTTCCAAAGGATGCCTCTCCCCTTCCAGATTGTGATGCTTATCTGTATGACCAAGAGCTCTCATTTTCCTCTGAGCCTCAGCCATCTCAACTATAAAATGAAAATAATAATACCATTTCTTAGGGTTGTTGTGTGGATTAAATGAAGCGATATATAGGTAAAGTTCCTAACAGCTCGTAAGTAAGTGCCTGGAAGACAATAAATGCTCAATAAACAGCAGCTATCATTTTAGTGATGATGGTTATTCTTCCTTGAATTAAGGAAATCCAGCTCATTTCCAGGGATTGGTATAACCACCCATCCATTACTAAAAAAGAATCTTAGTCTATAGGATATAACTCTCCATTAGGTCCATTCAGGAGTGGGGAGAGGGCCAGGTAGGACTTTCCTCAATTCTGATACACCCCTTCCTAAAGGGGCATAACTTGGCCACCATCACTCTGATCCCTCCATCAAGAATCACCAAGGAAGTGAGAGTCTGTTACCATGGGGAGTTAAGTCTTAACCATCAAATGTGTCAGGGCAAAAGAAAGAGTCCACTGTCCGGGCAAACAGTCAGCAGAGGCAGACAGGCTGTTGCCACTGCCTCCTGTGAAAACAGAAAAAAACCTACTTTTAAGAGCTCACTTTTGGAGGATAACTAGACAAAGAGTTCAGCTGTATTTTCATACAGCCTCCATCCATTGACCTCCACCACAACCGTTCTGCTGAGTGGAGTGCAGAATCTTGGCCTATCAGCTGTTTGACAGAAGAGAACACAGAAGACTTGAATCTATAGCCCTCAATTAGACATGTGTGAAAAGGAAAACAAACAAACACTGCTTGGGCTTTTACTATGTGCCAGGCCTTGTGCCAGGTGCTTTGCTTGTTCTTGCACAAAATCTTTACAACCACCTATAAGGCACGTAATCCCTTGCTTGTTTAGACATGAGAAAGTAGGAGTTGAGGAAGGAGAAAAATCATAAACTCTGTGAGGAACTGGTACAGTACAAATCATGCAAGAAGAAGAAAAGAGACTGCCTAGAACCATAATCAATTATAGCTTATAACTGATATGGTTTAAAAATGTTGTTACCTGAAAGGACTGGGCGTTTCCAGATACAGCTGAGTGGGAATCATGAGATGCAACTTGCATCAAGGCAGCAGACGGTGTTTGGAGCCCAGAAACAGATGGCTGAGGTGCTAAGATAAAGCAAGAAGTTTTCACTGTTATCCATCCCTTGCTTCTTGGTACAAGTCTGGATTATCACCTTTCAAATCACCACCCTTCAGACTTGACCACTTCTCTCACCTAGTCTCCTAAACTCAGCTCTACTGGAGTCTCAGCAATGGGCTAGTGGAAGGAAATTGGGCATGCTCAGGTGCATGTGACTCAGACCTTCGACACCATCAGCTGACAGAAAGTGCAGAATGACACACAGGGAGATGGCTCATTAGCTGAGTGCCAATTTCCAAAACTGACAATGCAACACAGCAGAAGACACAGCAAGCAGACCAAATACATCTCCAGGTCTGAAAATGCCCTACCCAGGGACAAACTGACAAGTTTTATACTCTAGTTCAGTTCTCAATACTAAAACAATGCAGCCTAACATTTTAAGGAACAATGATGACAACTTTGGTACCGACCCAATTCAAGGCCACAGAGCCTCAGAGAGGTTCCTTACCTTGTGAGGTCATCTGTGGTAGCACTGGATGGGCTGGCTGAAGAGATGGCTGGATGGACGGAGTCACCATAGGCTGCCCAGCTCCTCGAAGAGCATTCACGTCCTGCAACAGCATGAGCATTTTGGTTACTGTGTCTATGGGTCCTTAACTGAAGACTGAGGGTGACTGTCCACCCTAAACCTGCTTACAACCAGTGCTTTTAGGCAAAGAAGAGGAAGGAAAGGCAAGCAGAAAGGCAAGAGTTGAAGGTGTGGGCTATGGGAAGAAAGCACTCTATTATATACTGGAGTAGGATCCCTTCTCCCTGTAAATTATATCAAATAATCATAGTTAATTTCCAGTATAAGTTGTTGATGTTATTTTGTCTGAAGCAGCTAGAGTGACTGCTCCCCATAATGTATCATTTTGCAAACCAGCAGCTAGCTTCCTTCAAACTGACCTAGTCTGTTTCCACAGAATTAGGGCCTCTTACAAGGAAACCCAGGGAATAATGCAGCCTTTCTCTTCTGCCAAATAATATACACAGACCTCAAGGTACTCACAGAAAATCAGATAGAGTAGGATTCACTGTGCCTCATTACGATGCTGTTTTTGACAGTATAGTTTTAGAGTATTTTCCCCTCATTCTTTCTCTTCATAAAAGCCAAACAATGTTGGTCCCTACTGTAATTCTAAACAAAGTTAACATACAAACATCTTCCTGATTCATTCAAGGAAAAGAAAAACTTGAGGCACAATATACAGTGACTGTGATCTGCTACGCTACAGTTTAAGGGCTGAAATCTCTTTGACATTCTTTTACTTCAGAACTTCCTCTTGTTTCCCAATATTCTCAGAAATGTATTTTGCATTTCTGGAAAAGCATCCCAGTTTTACATCATTACATAAATCAACCTGAATGTCTAACAACAGAGTGAAAGGAATCATGATAAATCAATGTAACACAGCACTGGGTTATCTTTAAAGGTGATAAAGCTTTGTTTTATTTATTTACTATTTTTATATTACTGATATTAACATAAATGTTCATGATATAACATTAAGTTAAAAAATCAGATTATGAAATAACATATAAAGAATGTCCTTTTTGTTAAATATGTTTCTTTTTAATTTACATTACTCTACAATGAATAATTCTCACCTAAAAATTTTAATAAGAATATTATCTTATCCAAATTTCATTTCCAGAAACCGATAAAAATCAATCCTATAACAGATCCCAGAAATCCTATCTTCCTTTAAAATGTTAAATCTACACAGAGCTTTTCCGCGAAGAAATAAAACAAAATTGTGGGGAAAAAAAGCCTATTTTGAAAATTTTTTTCCTCAAAAGCATCACGCTTGCTTTGTTTTACATCAATATCAAAGAATCCTAAAAATTAATCACTGTTAAGTGTTTCAATTCAGTTGAGAAAGAATTATTTTATTCAATAAGGAACTAACCAATGGGAAAAGAACTTAGTTGGAATTAAGTTACTTCTCACCATTCACCAAATTCCAGATGGATTAAATATGAAATAATAGACCTAAACATATAATAATAAATATTTTTAAAAGACATGTGATGTTTACAGTATCTGAAAGTGGGAAGGCTTTCTAAGCATAATGTCAAAAGCAAAAAACATAGGGAAAAATTGATAGAGCTGATTGCAATAAAATTTTTGAACTTCAAAAAAATCATGCCGGGCTTCCCTGGTGGTGCAGTGGTTGAGAGTCCGCCTGCCGATGCAGGGGACATGGGTTTGATCCCTGGTCGGGGAACTAAGATCCCACATGCCACGGGGCAACTGAGCCCGTGCGCCCCAACTGCTGAGCCCACATGCTCCAACTACTGAGCCTACGCACTTTGGAACCCGCACCACAACTAGAGAGAAGACTGTGTGCTGCAATGAGAGATCCTGCACGCCGCAACTAAGACCCAATGCAGTCAAAAAAAAATTAATTAAAAAAAAATCATGCCACATACAAAGCCAAAAGATACAACAGTGGTTTTTTTTAGCTGCACCTCATGGCTTGTGGGATCTTAGTTCCCCAACCAGGGATTGAACCCGTGCCCTTGGCAGTGACAGTGCTGAGTTCTAACCACTGGACTGCCAGGGAATTCCTACAACAGTGTGATCTTCATATTAAATTACATCAGTGGAAAAATCAACATTTCCCAAGAGAATCTAAACATTCAATCAACAAATATGAATTCATTCTTTTATGGGTCAGGCATCATGCTGCCTAAAGGCTGATGTTTGCTGACAACAGAGATTTTAGTAGAAAGCTAAATTAACTACTTAAAACTGCCCAGTTCTTGTGGCAGATATACAGAATTGCTTCCATGTCTCAGGGGAAGTGATAATTATAGCAGAAACACATGTACCAATACCAACCTGTATCATTCTAAATATAAGCTCTCTAAATAATGATTCTGGGTTAGAGGCAGAAAAAGCAATAATTTCAGTTAAAAGAACAGAAGACAGCAACATCTGCACTATTCATTCTAAGACAGCCAGTGGGACATACTTCAATTTCTGAATCATTGGAATCCAGCTGTGGTGGAAGAATGGGCAGCATGGGCTGGCCCATTTTAGCCATCCGAGAGATCAACTTGGCCTTGACTGTATCCGGATTCTAAAAAGAGAGGAAAGTCACAAAAATCACTATAATCAAGGTTCATTACCTTCAGTCAACTCTACGTCTTTTGGCTCTTATATCAAATCTTTCAACAAGTCCCCCCTGCCTTATCTATTTGAAACTATCTTCTAGAAAATGAGAATTAAAGATTTCTTGCCTAGACGCATACATGGGTCACAATTAATAACAGCAGGAAAAATAATTCCCTATATGTTGGAATGGACAAAGTGATTTCATCTGTATTCCTTCACTGCAATCAAGTCTCCCTACCAGGCATAAGTATTCTCATTTTACAGATAAAAAAACTAAAGTATAGATTAAGGGAGGGAGGCATTTTAGATAATAGTAACCTCTCAAAAGCCCAAGAGCAACTCAGCAGATAAATATTCGGAAGAGATTTAGGGCAAAAAGAAAACAGGAGCTCTGTGTTCTAAATTCAGGTTCATTTAACACTGACTTGGCACTGATGACATACTAGTCCCTGAGCTAGACGCCTCTGTATGCATTAACTGGTTTAAAGTGCAGCCTTCAGAGCAGAATGTATACTCCTAAGGGTGAACAAGATGATCTAATGAGTGTAAAAAGAAATGACCATGACCTCTATTTTAAAATTATTTTTAAGCTACAGTAAACATCAGACATTAAACTTGTTTACAGGGATGGAGAGTACTTTATGTATATAATTTGTAAACAAACATATACTGAGAGGGTGTATCATTTTTTCTTAACTAATGGAGACACATAATCAAAAAAAGTTGGGTCTATCAAAAGAGGACTAGTTATATAAACCAATATTCACACAATGGAATATTGTGATCTAAAGATAAAAAAAATGAGGATGCTTTCTATATACAAACATGGAAAGATACTGTTATTATAAAAAGCAAGGTAGATAACATATATAATATGCTATTTTTTTGTGAAGGGGGGAAAATAAAATATACATTCCTATTTGCTTGCATCTGCATAAAGAAACATTGAATACATAAGAAACTAATAAAAGCAGTTACCCAAGGTTGGGGATGAGATAAAACAGGGTACATGGGGGCAGGGGTAGGAATGAGTCTTCTCAATGTATATCTTGTTATACTGTTTTGCTAACTGTGCCATGTGAATGTAATTACCTATTCAAAACAAAAAATAAAAACTTAAATGTAAAAAGAACCAAAAGATGGTTAATTTTATATTATGTGAACTTTGCCTCAATTAAAAAACCATAACTGTAAAATAAGAAAGAAAAAAAAGGTTGGAGAGCACTAGTCTACGAAAAGTTACTGAAGCTTAGAAATAGGTGACAAAAGTAGCTGTGTCTCGAGACTACAAAAGAACTAATACTGAACAATCGTGGCTATTCAAAGATCTGAGATTATAAACTGTTTTTCAATTTTCTTGATTCTCTGGCTTAACCTTCTGGGTTTAGATCACTTTTTACACATATCAGATCAATTATTTGCTTAATTAATTTCTGCTTTGGACTGAATATAAGCAAATAAACTAGTGTTGGAGAGAAATTAATCATCAATTTCACTTCATACAATTATCCTGTTTCCCAATGTGGCAGGTGAAAGCCACAGAGCTTTAGAACTTGAAGCACTTCAGCTATCATCTCATCCACATGTAGCAAACTCAGATGCCTTCACGGACCAGGCAGAGCAGCAGCAAACACAGTGTACATCTTCTAAAGGTCTTCAAATCCAAATTTTACTACAACAGTATGCTAGTCTTCTCATGTTACAGTTGGGGAAACACAGAGGCCCAGAAACCTGATAGAAGTCAACTAATTGGTGAATTAGTGTAGAATTCCTCTGAGAGAATGAAAGTATGAAGATATGTAGCATTAGCAGTAATTATGATAACAGAGCTAATGTTAATTGAGCTCTTACAATATGCCAGACGCAATACTAAAAACTCCATAGGCATCATTTCATTTAAACCTCATAAAAATCTCAAGATTACTGAAGACAAGCTCTATGTAGGCTTTGAGCTTAGTGCTTTATAAACATATCACGGGAACACTTAGAGGGGCTGTGAGAATTACTTCCATTTTTTTTGTTTTTTATTTATTTTTTAATAGATCTTTATTAGAGTATAATTGCTTCACAATACTGTGTTACTTTCTGTTGTACACCAAAGTGAATCAGCCATATGCATACATATGTTCCCATATCCCCTCCCTAGAGCCTCCCTCCTATCCTCCCTATCCCACCCCTCTAGGTCATGGCAAAGCACCGAGCTGATCTCGCTGTGCTATGCTTCTGCTTCTCACTAGCTAATTATTTTACATCTGGTTCTGTATATGTCGATGCTACTCTCACTTTGCCCCAGCTTTCCCATCCCACCCTGTGTCCTCAAGTCCATTCTCTATGTCTACATCTTTATTCCTGCCCTGCAACTAGGTTCATCAGTACCACTTTTTTTTTTTTTTTAGATTCTATGTCCATGCATTAGCATACGGTATCTGTTTTTCTCTTTCTGACTTACTTCACTCTGCATAACAGACTCTAGGTCCATCCACCTCACTACAAATAATTCAGTGTCCTTTCTTTTATGGCTGAGTAATATTCCATTGTATATATGTGCTACATCTTCTTTATCCATCCGTCTGTTGACAAACACTTAGGTTGCTTCCATGTCTTGGCTATTGTAAATAGAGCTGCAATGAACACTGTGGTACATGACTATTTTTGAATTATGGTTTTCTCAGGGTATATGCCCAGTAGTGGGATTGCTCGGTCATATGGTAGTTCTATCTTTAGTTTTTTAAGGAACCTCCATAGTGTTATCCATAGTGGTTTTATCAATTTAGATTCCCACCAACAGTGCAGGAGGGTTCCCTTTTCACCACACCCTTTCCAGCATTTATTGCTTCTAGATTTTTTGATAATGGCCATTCTGACCGGTGTGAGGTGCTACCCCACTGTAGTTTTGATTTGCATTTCTCTAATAATTAGTGATGTTGAGCATCTTTTAATGTGCCTCTTGGCCATCTGTATGTATTCCTTGGTAAAATGTCTATTTAGGTCTTCCATCCATTTTTTAATTGTATTGTGTATGGTGTTACGTAGTGTTCTAATTTCATTCTTTTGCATGTAGCTGTCCAGTTTTCCCAGCACCACTTATTGAAGAGGCTGTCTTTTCTCCATTGTATGTTCTTGCCTCCTTTGTTGTAAATTAGGTGACCATATGTGCGTGGGTTTATCTCTGGGCATTCTATCCTGTACCACAGATCTATATTTCTGTTTCTGTGCCAGTACCATACTGTCTTGATTACTGTAGTTTTGTGGTATAGTTTGAAGTTAGGGAACCTGATTCCTCCAACTCCATTTTTCTTTCTCAAGATTGCTTTGGTTATTCGGGGTCTTTTGTGTTTCCATACGAATTGTAAAATTTTTTGTTCTAATTCTCTGAAGAATGCCATTGGTAGTTTGACAGGGATTGCACTGAATCTATATATTGCTTTGGGTAGTATAGTCATTTTCACAATATTGATTCTTCCAATCCAAGAACATGGTATATTTCTCCATCTGTTTATGTCATCTTTGATTTCTTTCATCAGTGTTTTATAGTTTTCTGAGTACAAGTCTTTTGCCTCCTTAGGCAGGTTTATTCCTAGGTATTTTATTCTTTTTGTTGCAATGGTAAATGGGAGTGTTTCCTTAATTTCTCTTTCTGATTTTTTGTTGTTGGTGTATAAGAATGCCAGAGATTTCTGTGAATTAATTCTGTATCCTGCAACCTTACCAAATTCATTGATTAGTTCTAGTAGTTTTCTGGTGGCATCTTTAGGATTTTCTATGTATAGTATCATGTCATCTGCAAACAGTGACAGTCTTACTTCTTCTTTTCCAGTTTGTATTCCTTTTATTTCTTTTTCTTCTCTGATTGCCGTGGCTAGGACTTCCAAATCTATGTTGAATAAGAGCGGCGAGAGTGGACATATGAAGAAGCTGAAGACCAGAGAAGTCAGATAATTTCCTCAAAGCCACATGCTTATAAGAATAAAGATTTGAATCCAAGTCTGTCGATGCAGAAGCCCAAGCTAATTTATACTGACTCTCAAGTAAGGGAAAATGAATAAAGTAACCACTGATTTCTAGCCTAAATCAACATTTTTCAACATTTTTTTTTCTAACCTACTATACCCTAGGCACATGAAACCCTTCTAGCCAACTGGGGATGAGGAGATAGACTTATATACTCACTGTATTTACTGTAAGCTGTTCACTGAGGGAGTTAGATTTGGAACGAAGAACTGACTCCCTGAAAGCAAATAAGACATATCCTGAGATAAAAACAAAATCCATAATCACGAGTCTAGATTATACTGTATAAACAAATTGTTTTTTAAAATGTTTGCCAATTTAATCTCTGTAAAACAGAGTTTTAACTCTTCTTTAGTTTGTATAATTTCTGAAAGCTAGTGAAGATGGACAATTTTCCATTCAAATGCTTATTATTTACATTTCTTTCCTTGGATATATATTTTGTGTTTATACCTTCTGCCCAATTTTCTTCCAGAGTTTGGCAGGTATTCTTTTATATCTAAGTTAGTGCTTTTATAGAGTATGAATATTAATCCTTTGTCAGAAAATCTGATGCAATTACTTTCCCCATTTCTCTCATCCCATTTTTTCCCAATTATTTAAAATTATTTTAGTTTTCAACTATATCCCTATTTCTGAACCCCTCTAAGAATCATTTACATGGACAATAAAAGAGCTTTATACAACTCCAGTATCTTACCCTGATTTGAAAGGAACAGATGTGGGCGGTGACATAACAGGATCAGCAGAGAGGCTGTCAGCACCAGGTATGGGTGAAGGGGCTGCAGAATCCCGGGAACTAACACTGTGCCCATCAGAGCCGGAATCTCTAGCAAATTTGACCTAGGGAAAGATCAACCACAGATGGAACAGGCTAATAGACCACAAAAAAAGGCACGCTTCCCCCTCCATTCTCCTTTCATTTTACTTATTCTTCATTATACAAGTCATTACCTAGTCACTGTAGGCAAATCAGAAAATGTAGATAAGCCAAAAGAGAAAAAAAAGGTAACAATCACCTGCAATTCAACCACTAAGCAATAACGTTTTTAGAATTTTGGATGTAATATTTTGCACTTATATTATCTGTATGTGCGTGTGTGTGTGTGTGTGTGTGTAAGTGCGTGTTTTACAACAATGGGGCCATACCGTTTTGTACCCTGCTTTGCTCACTCACTGATATATTAACATATTTCCATGTTAACTAAATTATTATTTAGTTAACTAAATTATTAACCGACAACATCCTTTTTAACTACTGAAGAGTAGGTCTAAGGGTCATGCCCCTAACTGCTATCATCTACAGGAAAAAGTCTCCAAAGGATTTTGGGAACACAAGTCATAAATATCTATGTTATCATAAAATATATTTCACCAATTCCTAGTTGTTGGATATTCAATTTATTTCTAATTTCTTCTATACAAACAATACTTCTAAGAATAGCTTTATCTCTCTTCGCACATAATAATTTCCAAAATACAAATTCCCAGAAGTGAAATTGTTAGATAAAAGGTATGCTTATTTTTAAAACTTTTGATATATACCATTAAATTTCACACCGTAAAGGGTAAACTACTTTATACTCTGTAAGTAGTATATAAATCTTTCTTAACACTCTTGTCACATTGGGTATTATCGTTCTGTATCAGCCTTGTCAGTTTTTTTTTTTTTTTTGGCCACGTCTCACGGCTTGCGGAATCTCAGTTCCCCGACCAGGGACTGAATGTGAGCCATGGCAGTGAAAGCCAGAATCCTAACCACTAGGCCACCAGGGAACCCCCCCAGCCTTGTCAGTTTAATAATCAATTTGTAATTCTTTGATTATTGGTAAAATAGGGTATTTTTTTCTTATGTTTACAAAATGTCAGTCTTAATGGATTCAAAATCGTTTGTTATCTATTACCACCCCTGACTTCCTCAAACTCAAAGGAAAATTGAGAAAGAATATAAAAGCTGTGAAAAAGGCAGCTGGAAGCACATCAGTCAAAGAGGACTGGAATGCCCACCAGAGACAAGGGTGTCCAATTAGGAAAGAGTCATTAATAAAAAATGCATATCCTGGGCTTCCCCAGTGGCGCAGTGGTTGAGAGTCCGCCTGCTGATGCAGGGTACACGGGTTCGTGCCCTGGTCCGGGAAGATCCCACGTGCCGTGGAGCAGCTAGGTCTGTGAACCATGGCTGCTGAGCCTGCGCGTCCGGAGCCTGTGCTCTGCAATGGGAGAGGCCACAACAGTGAGAGGCCCACGTACCGCAAAAACAAACAAACAAACAAAAAAAGGCATATCCTTTGTTGCAGCAGGAATAAAGGAATAATCACCACAATGAGGATGGTCATAATATTTATTTGCATTGTACTTTATAGTTTATAGTCACAAACATTATCACATTCAGACTTAATAATCACAGTATAAAGCAGAGTCTTTTTTTTTGGTGGTGGGGGAGGGGGAACATTAATTAACCGCAATTTGTTAAAACTTTATTATAGAAATTATTCTTGATAAAATTTTTAAATGGTACAAAGGGTAGAATGTAAAAAAGTAGAAGTTTCTGAACTCCATTTCCATTCTCCAGAGAAAATCATTTCATTTCTTTTAATGCCTCCAGAAATTTTATATGAATATATGGGCATATACATATATTCATTTGTATACACACAGACACACAGACACACAAACACAAGATCATACTACCATACTGTTTTTTGTTTGTTTGTTTGTTTGAATTTATTTTTGGCTACATCGGGTCTTAGTTGCAGCATGCAGGATCTTCATTGAGGCATGCGGGATCTTTCGCTGCGAGGCGCAGGCTCTTTGTTGTGGTGCACAGTCTTCTCCCTAGTTGTGGTGTGTGGGTTTTCTCTAGTTGTGGAGTGCGGGTTCCAGGGTGCGTGGGCTCTGTAGTTTGCGGCACGCGGGCTCTCTCGTGGTGCGGGAGCTCAGTAGTTGTGGCACACGGGCTTAGTTGCCTCGTGGCATGTGGGATCTTAGTTCCCTGACCAGGGATCGAACCTGCATCCCCTGCATCGTAAGGCGGATTCTTTACCACTGGACCACCAGGGAAGTCCCCCCATACTGTTTATAAACTTGCTTCTTTCACTTAAAAATAGATTCTGGATATTCTTTAAGAACTACATAGAAGTCCACTCTATGAAGAACCATAATTTAACCAGTCTCATAATAATAGACACTTAAGCTGTTTCCAGTTTTTTACTATCACAAACAATGTGGCAGAGGGAGGAAACTATGTATCTATCTCTATTTATCTATCTATATATAGGTATCTTTGCACTCTTAAGTAAACATGTTGATAGCATACACTTGTAGCCATAGAATTACTAAATCAAAAGGTGTGAACATTGGGCAGGAATCACTATTTTACAGATAAAATAAAAAGG
Organism: Tursiops truncatus; assembly: GCF_011762595.2. NCBI lineage: Eukaryota > Metazoa > Chordata > Mammalia > Artiodactyla > Delphinidae > Tursiops > Tursiops truncatus. The sequence goes on from NC_047039.1 coordinate 95,067,670, forward strand.
TTAGTGTAGAGAAGTGACTATGAATACAGAGCCAAGAAGGACATAAACCTTGGCCTTTAGATTCCAAAGCTGTTGTTCTCTCCAACTATACCATTTCTACTTAAAAAAAAAAGATATCTTCAGAATCTTTTTCGACACATTGATTTATTCATTTTACTTAACTAGCAAAGAGGACTCATCAAACACAACATTTCACTCACCCGCCTAATCTCCACCTCGAACACCAGGATCGAGTCTGTTGATGGAGTCCATCCTATTACCCCTTCAGAGCCAGCAGCGCAGGCTGGCGGAATGATAAGTAACCGCTTCCCTCCTTTTCTCATGCCCACCATTCCATCCTCCCAGCTCTTTAGGAATCAGAGAAGAGGAAAAGCTCATCAGATACAAACCTTTTCATAAGACAAAACAAAGTACAGGATCATCGGGTTTATATTCCCCCCTCCCCACTGGTTATAAGAACATCTAGAATACTGCTTCTCAATTCACTTGTAAAAGACAGCATATCCAGGGCTGTATGAAATATACTTACCTTAGATGATGAGAGAAATTGGAACAGAAGAACGGCATTAAAATAGAAATAAAAGCTATCACTTATTAAACACATTTTTCTAAGTACTTTGCTAAGTGCTTTACTTCCATTATGTTGTTTAATCCCTAAAATAACTTCATAAGGTTAATAGCAATATCTCCATTTTACAGAAGAGAAAATTGAGGCTTAAAGAGGTTAAGTAACTAGCCCAAGATCAGTTAGTAAATTGTTAAGCCAAGATTTCAACACTAGATGAGTCTAACTTTAAGGGTCATGCCCCAACTGCTATGATCTACAGGAAAAAGTTTCTAAGGGATTCTGGGAAAAGGAGTCATAAAGCTATGGAGAAAACCATTCTGCCACATGGATAAATGAGTACTTTACAACGCATCAGTATGTCCTGACACAATGACACCCCACATGTGTAAAATACTCTTTTTTTTTTTTTTAATATTTATTTATTTGGCTGCTCCAGGTCTTAGTTGCAGCACACAGGATCTTTCTTGCCACGTGCTGGATCTTTAGTTGCGGCATGCAGGCTCTTAGTTGCAGCTTGAGGGATCTAGTTCCCTGACCAGGGATTGAACCCAGGGCCCCTGCATTGGGAGTGTGGAGTCTTGACCACTGGACCACCAGCAAAGTCCCTAAAATACTCTTTACTTTATAAAATACTTCCACAGTTGCTAACGAAGAAATTCACAACATGAACCCAGGTCCTCAGACTCCAATCCCAGTGTTCCTCCTGCTATGCTGTACTTGCTTCCCACCATGATTTAAAGCATCCCAGACAGATCAGAATCACCCATTACGATACACTTCTAGAAGAAACAGTTTCACCTCTTTCTCAATTAGGCGATAGGAAGAATTTAATAGTTCCCTCAGAACCAAAGGATGAAAAATAAAATGTAGGGACTAGAGAAAAGAAATGTACCCTTCTTCAATATATTGTCTCACAAGTAAAAATTTCCCAAATGTAGGTAACATAGCCCATTTTTCTCTTCCTATTTTTTTAACCAAGCCTTTCCAGATTCTCCAAAAATATACCCAGGTTAGAAATTTTACAAAGTAAGCCCACTGCAACTGATAAACCCATATATAATAAGAACACAGTTAAGCCTTTACCTTGATGACTTTTCCTGATCCTAATTTCAGGCGAAGCAGCTTATCTTTGTTAGCAGTGGAGTCAAAAACCTGAAAGTTGATCAAAATAAACAAGATTAGCCAATTTCAAAAATAATAATAATCATTATGATATTCAACTTAATACACACCAGCACAGTACTTCTGAAATAGGTAATGTCAAATAAACTGGAAAAATACTTCTTAAAAGACCTGAAAAGAAGAGACCACATCATGGCTAAAGGTGTTATCACACTGAATATCTCTGAGGCAAGGATTTTCCAGGTTTAGAAAAAAATAAACTTCTCCTACCAAGTGTTTAAAAATATTTTCATCTTTAAAGAATTTTCAAATAAATTATCTCATTTGATGCCAACAGCCATCCTGCCAAGAAAGCAGGGTGAGCACCACTAAGCTCCATTCACAGGAAAAAAAAATTAAGAGCTTAAATGACTCGACAAAGTCAAGTTAGGATAAAATTGGGACCTGAATCCACATTTTTTGGACTCATAGTCGAAAGCTCTTTCTATCACACCACACTACTTTTGAGGGCTTAATAATAAAAAAACAAAACAAGCCCAATCTATTCACAGTATCTAGTATAAGAAAAACGGAAAAGGGCTTCCCTGGTGGCACAGTGGTTGAGAGTCCCCCTGCCGATGCAGGGGACACGGGTTCGTGCCCCGGTCTGGGAGGATCCCACGTGCTGTGGAGTGGCTGGGCCCGTGAGCCGTGGCCGCTGAGCCTGCGCGTCCGGAGCCTGTGCTCCACAGCGGGAGAGGCCACAACAGTGAGAGGCCCGCGTACCGCAAAAAAAAAAAAAAGAAAGAAAAAACGAAAAACGGAGAAACAACTGTGAGGAAAGTCTAAAAAGTTTTAAGACCTAATCCCATAAGAATATATTCAAGTTTAAAACTGGTATAGGAAGAGACATACATATGAACAATTACCAAAAATGATACTTGCAAAACTGGTTTCCTTTCTCTAAGTAGAAGAGACATAGTGGCACTGAGCAGATTTTATACATTAGCATTTCATGGCTATGCCCCAAAAGCAGTTGTAGAGACTAAAGCAGGGCTCCTCAAAGATTTCTATTTGCCAAAAGCAGCAGTTCATAGTAATAACACCTTACATTTGAATAGCTCTCATGCTATTTAAATTACAAAAGAACTTGCAGGATACATTTTCTTACCTGGCCCAGTCCGTGATTCTGAAAGAGCCAGCTGGTATAGGCCACTTCCAAAGAATCTCCAACTTCTACAGCAGGGCCTTCTACTACAATAAGGTCCTGTGACAGCACTGAATCCAGGGAAGAGGTGCTGTTGCACTTGGCGATGCATACCTGTGCGATGAAATCAAAGCAGCATAAACTTAGTTTAAGCTCAGTAAGTACTCACTCAGTTATTGCTAATGTTCTTTTCCAAACAGTGGCGCCCACTAGCAAAACAGATTACATGTTCAGAAGTAAACCATTCCAAAGTCAGTAATCTCGCCAGGAATCAAAGTGCCTAAGAAGTATGGTTTTGGAGTCATACTGTCTGGGTACAGATCTGGGCACTGTCACTTATTAACTTGTGACCTCAGCCAAATAACTTAACTGCTGTGAACCTTATTTCAGAGTTTTTTTTGTAAGATGGAGATAAAAGCTTTGCATATTTCCTAGGGTAGTTATGAAGACTGAGCTAATACAAGTAGAGTACTTGGCACAGTGCCCGGCAAATAACAGTAAGTACACAATAAACATTAGCTATCATTACTATACTGATTTACTGCTTCAGTGTTTGGGAACCTGTGAAAGCTAGGGGAGCCTCTAAAAAATTTCAAAATGCATTTCTAAAGACAATAAAATAAAGGCCCTTTTCAAAACCATGCTGTATTCCCAGAATTCATATCTCTACCACCTACAGATTTACCCATATTGCCTTAGCACAGATTCTAGGCAAGGAATTCAGATACATCTTTATGAATAATTTTTCTATAGTCAATGTTTAAACATAGTATACCTTAGAAACTTGCTACTCATTTTCTTTAAAAAAGTTTCATTATCGCAATCACATAAACGCTAACTAAAACAATGAGAAGTCATTTTTTATCAAGCAAATAAGACTAAGAAGGAAAAAAGATAGTAATTCTAAATGCTGGCAAAGGCATAGTGAGAGAATGACAGGGATGTAAAATTGTACAATCTCTCTGAAAAGCAGTGTGCCAAAGTGTATACAGAACCTAAAAATATATGAACCCTTTGATTCAATCTTTCACTTCTTCTAGCCTAAAAAATAATCAGAGGGAAAAAAAGAGACAGATTTGTATACAAATCTGTATAGCAAAGATACTCACTACAGTATCATTTATCTCAGAGACTGAAAATAATCTAACTGCCTAAAAGTAAGGGAATGATTAAATAAATTAAGGAACATTCATGTTATGCAGCTTTCAAAAATGTTTCTAAATAATTTTTCATGAGGTGGGGAAAGACGCATTTTACATCACTAAATAAAATAAGCAAGAGCTCTTAAAGGGCTATAACTACTTATGTAACTCATGAATAGAAAAAAATGAAACATTAACAGTGATTACTTTGGGTAGTAAGATTATGAATGATTTTTTTAAAAAAACGCTTTTCTAAATTTTCTATAATGACCATGAAATAACTTTAAAAAATTCTCTTGAAACACTACTTTAAAAAGATAGTTGTGGGCTTCCCTGGCGGCGCAGTGGTTGAGAGTCCGCCTGCCGATGCAGGGGACACGGGTTCGTGCCCCGGTCCGGGAAGATCGCACATGCCGCGGAGCGGCTGGGCCCGTTAGCCACGGCCGCTGAGCCTGCGCGACCGGAGCCTGTGCTCCGCAATGGGAGAGGCCACAACAGTGAGAGGCCCGCGTACAGCAAAAAAAAAAAAAAAAAAAAGAGTTGTGTTTATTCCTTAAGATAATTTATGAAGTGGAAAGTGTTTTAAAGATGTAAGTTTACATTTAGCCTTTTTTTTCTCCTTAAAGTCTCATTTTCAAGCAATTTCAATAAGTATTCTTATTATTTCCCTAAAATACAGTAAGCTCAACTGATGAATTTAGTGGGTTTTTTAATGCTTGTCACTAAAAAATATATAGATATTACCTGTTTATTGAACTCCACAGCAGCCTTTTCAGACTCAAACATGATGGACCAGTTTTGTCTCTGATCATCATAAAAGGTGCTATAGTTATTGGGCCGAACCTGGGGAAAGGAGAAATGTTGGGATAACTCAACTGCAGGCAGTGTAGCAGATAAATCTGGTTGCCTAAGCTCATGTAGAAGGGCCTTGACTCAGGTGGACCCAAAGAGAGCTATCAGGGAACTTTCTTCTTCCCTCCCACCCTCCACCAATCACCCCTTAGTCCACATTCCCAGAAGGCAGCCAAGAGACCTTTCCAAGAGGCTCTGTTAAGATATCCACTCTGGGGAATTCCCTGGCAGTTCAGTGGTTAGGACTTGGTGCTCTCACTGCTGAGGCCCCGGGTTTAATCCCTGGTCGGGGAACTAAGATCCCTGCAAGCCACAAAGCACAGCCAAAAAAAGGAAAAAAAAAAAAAATCTATCCACTCTTCTCTCCAGAGCGGAAGTAGTGGATCTAGTTCCCACCAGGTATGCACAGATCAATCTCTCCTATAAACCAATCCCAAAGGATTGATGATTCCAATACAGGAAGCCTTACCATTAGCTCAAAGTTCAGATGAATCCTGGCAACAGTAACTGGCTGTTGCTGACTGATATAAAGAAGAATCCTATACTGTACTCAAGCAAAGATGGGCAGGAAAAAAAGAGAGAACAGAAATTAAAAGGCAATACAAAATCAGCAGTAAGATGTCAGGAGTCAGGCTTCATATAGGCATAAAACTCAAAACTCAGTTCATCCCTTAAAGCTTAACTTACATCTTCTCACCATCCACTTTAATCTCTTCTCATTTTGACCCTACTCTTTAACTATAGTTAGCTATGTCTTTATTTTGTTGGTGTTTTTATTTGTATGAGGGGTGACTACGAGATATACAAACGGCCAACAGGTACATGAAAAGATGTTCAACCTCATTAGGCATTAGGATAATGCAAATTAAAACCACTATAAGGTACCACTTCACACTTACTAGAATGGCTATTAAAAAAAAGGAAAAATAATAAAGTGTTAGCAGGGTAGTAGAGAAACTGGAACCCTCATATATTGCTTGTGGGAATGTAAAACAGTATGGATGCTGTAGAAACAGTCTGGCAGTTCCTCAAAAAGCTAAACAAGGAATTACCATATGACACAGAAATTTCACTCCTAGTATACATGCCAAAGAACTGAAAACAGGGACTCAAACATACACTTATACGTCAATGTTCACTGCCTGTTATTCACAATAGTCAAAAGGTGGAAACAACCAAGTGTCCAAATGATGGATGGATAAATAAAATGTGTTATATACATACAATAGAATATTATATAGCCATAAAAAATAATGAAGTTCTGATACATGCTACAACATGGATGAATCTTGAGAAAACATTCTGCTACGTGAAATAAGCCAGACAAACACTGTATGATTCCACTTATATGAAATACCTGGGGTAGGCAAATTCATAGAGATAGAAAGTAGATTAGAGGTTACCAGGGAATAAGGGAAGGGGGATGGGGAGTTATTGCTTCGTGATTACAGATTTTCTGTTTGGGGTGACAAAAAAATGGAAATAGTGGTGATGGTTGCTCAATACTGTGAATGTAATTTATGCAACTGAACTGTACACTTAAAAATGGTTAAAATGGCAAATTTTATGTCTCCTATATATTTACTACACACACAAATACACACACACACACACACACACACACACACACACACACAAATTAAAATTCAACCCCAGAAGGGAGGGAGGGACTGACTATGGGGGCTCATATACAATCTTGCACCAGAAAGGACTTTCTTTACTCTATGTGAAGCAGATAGAGTGAGGAGCTAATCTTACAGACTGAGCTGGTCAGGAAAGGATCACAGATTTATTAAGAGCTGGTCCATTTCTGGTTGTCCCTACTCTTGAGCACTATCTTCGTAAGCTTTTGATTAAGAGTCTGGAAGGTCTCTGACTCCTCAGTCTTGACTTTTCTGCCCATCAGAGATTCTGAGCTGAGATTCTTTAGCCTCCTCCCCATGAAGTTCAAAATCTAGCACATGTGTTGAGAGGAAGGTTGTTGCTTTCCCACCCTACAGTAGGATTTTATCTCCTATGCCCCACAAGATTGCAGAAGTTTCCCTCTGCCTTTCTGGCACAGCCCTTGGACTTCCACACCACCCCCAAACTCATTAAATGTCCCATGGGCGCGCGGGCTTCAGTAGTTGTGGCGCGCGGGCTAAGAGTTGTGGCGCATGGGCTTAGTTGCTCCACGGCATGTGGGATCTTCCCGGACCAGGGCTCGAACCCATGTCCCCTGCATTGGCAGGTGGATTCTTAACCACTGAGCCACCAGGGAAGCCCTCTATTATTTCTTATGCATATTTCAACAATGTTCAAAACCTTCTGGAGCAGAATTTGAAGCTAGATACAACCCACAAAAGGAAATCAGTCTCCACACTTCTATCCACATCTTTTTGACTCAAACCAATATTTTGCTGTGTGATCGACTACCCAACTCATCAAACTTTCAAAGGATAAACGGTGGTCATGCTCTAAGTGGTACACTAAATGTTGTTCACTACCTAAAGAAAGGATGTCCTCGGTAAACGGTTTACTCTGAAACTCTCCAAATTCTTAAGCTAGATCCATTTCACAAAGGTCAAACTTACTGACTTTGAGCAGTTGAATTTGTTTTAATACACAACAGTAAGCAAAATGTGACTATAAATATTATTATATATCTAACATCAAAAATTCACATTCAGTACAAACAATCAATCTAATCCTCTGATATGTAAGACATCAGACAAGTCCCGATAAAAACCGGCTCACTGATATAATTTGGGACACGTGAATATACATGAGACGAGGAGGCAATCTTACCTCTCTGGCTGTGTGATTTCCCAGGACTGCAGCACCAAATTTGCCCTGCTTTACATATTGACCATTTGTGCTATAGAAGCAAGAAAAACAGGTATTAATACTTCCTTCAACTAAGTAGAACCAGCTTTCTTTTCTGCCATATAAAGTGGGGAATCTAGTCATTCAGCCTCTAGAAAGGGACAGAGGTGAGCAGTTTATAATTTAAAGCTCATATACAACTTCTTTACTCTTTAAACATCTACTATTCATGATATCTCAGTGGAGTGGCTTTCTTTGAGCGCTTAAAAAGGCAGTTGTTGAGGGCATAAGCAGTTCCTAGAGAAAGTACACAAGATAATGGCTCTTCAAAGTTTTGTGTGCAAAATTCTCCAAATGAAACATTAAAAAGCATTACTGATACTTTGTCTATGGCAGGACTGAGTAGCCATTTTGCAATGAACAGAAAGGCTTACTGCAAAACGCAGGAGCTTAACCCACACCCCCACCAACTTTATAAAGTGTTCCTTCTCAGCTACTTACTAGCGATATGCATGGACTGCTGTTGCAACCAATACTGTGGAAGTGCCTGTTGTGGTGGGTGCTGTTTTTGGTGTCGCCTGATTTCCTGAAGACGAAGAGATAAGGCAGAAAACAAAGTTGTCATTCACTTCTTGCTTGAACTGATTTTTAACCCTTAAAGCAGCTTCAAAATTCTTCTTTAACCTTGTAGTTAGTGTTACAATGCTTTCATGACCATTGTCCTCATTTGATCCACAAAATGGCCCTATGGCCGTGTCTGGGGATGAGGAAACTGAGGCTCTAAGCCCCCAAGTGCCTTACACGATGACAGCAGCAAGCCTAGGACTAGAACCCAGGATTCTGGCTCCACTCCAAACAAGTCTTTGGGCTGGACGAGAAGCACTGTCTAGAAAACAAGGTCACATTCCATCTTCCTTTTCTCCTTCCAATATTTTGACAGCTTTAATAAATAAAAATGAAGCTGTTTCCCCTTCCCTTACTTCTGGGGTAGAAAACTTATGATATTAAGATTATATCCATTACTTTACTTTTACAGTGGTATAAAGTAACACTAACATTTAAAAATAGTGTATTTAGAGTAAATAACATATTCACACTCACCACATGAATCTGTTGAGAACACAAGCATGGCCATAGCAACCAAGAACTTATTTTCAAAAGTATCCTTGTTTGATTCCTTTTGTGGTTATTAAAAACAAGACAACAGGCCCAAAATGGAGTCACTTAGGCTAAGACCCACCCCACCAAACAGAGATTCAACATAATTACAGTTTTGGCTCTCCCAGAAATGGAATCTTAAACCAGAATGATCTGATCAGCACTAATTAGGTAATCTGTTTGATAGACCTCTGCTATCCCCTAAAGGAAAGTAACCTTGTAATAAGCAACCCACTTTTTTGCCTAGTGTTACACTAGACTCCCCCTTCTGCCTGGTTCCTGCTCCCTTCTGCCTATAAAGGACTTTCATTTTGTCAGAGCCCCTATCTACTAGATTGGATGCTTCTCAATTCATGAATCACTGAATACAGCCAATAAGATCTTTAAAATTCACTCAGTTGAATTTTGTTAACAGTACTGAAATACCTTTTCCTGGTTATAGAGTATATGTACAACTGTAGAAAACTTAGCAAATACAGAAACACGTAAAAAAAATGACCTATAATCTCACCACCCAAAAATAAACATTAATAATATGATGTATTTATTCCTAGTCCTTTTTCTATACACATAAACTTTCCAGCTTTTTCATCTTTTTTTAAAGAAAATTAATGATTTGACAATCTCCTTTTTTCACTTAGTGTAGGCATTTCCTTATACTTTTCAAAACAGTCTCCAAAACACAAAATAGTCCTAAAAACACTTTTTGATGGTTAAATACTATGTTGACTCTACTAGAATTCATCCAACTTCCTATTGTTTGACATTTCTTTGGGCTGTTTCCAATTTTTCTCTATGATAAATAACACTATGATGAGCGTCCTTAAAATGCACATTTTTGCATGTACCTCTAATTACTTTCTTAGAATTAATTCCCAAAAATGGAATTATGGCATGCAAGAGTGTGAAAATTTTTAAGGTTTTGTTACAACCTGCCCAAATGCCCTTGAGAAATGCCATTACCAGTTTACACTCCCACCAGCAGTATGGGTAGGCCAGCTTTGCATCCCTGACAGCAAGGGGAGATAATCTTTCTAAATCTTTACCAATGGGATACGGGTGGCATTAGGGAAAGGGGAATGCCACCTCACTGTTGTTTTCATTTGCATTTATTGATTACAGGGAAGGAGAAATTTAACATTTTCTATAGATTTGTATTGGCCATTTACTTTGTTTTATTTTGATGAATTGCCCATTTTATGTTGTTGGCTTATTTTCCTAGTCTGGGTTGTTCTTGTTTTCCTTATTCTTTTGTAAAAACCTACAACATCGTTTAAAATTCAATCAGTACTTTACAGTTGTATGTAATGCTACAATAAAACTTTTCTCCTGAGAAGCAGTGAATACCAAAAAATGGAGGAACTAAGGCCTCAGTTATCAGGCCAAGTCTGAAACACAGAAAAATTACTGTCTCCCCAAGGTCAGCCTAGCATCCTCCTTCAGGTTAGTTTCAACTTTTCCCAGTACACTCTCATCTCCCTACTTAACACCCCTGTTCATGGATTTGCTAGAGGGATAAGTGAGTCAGATGCCACAATCATGTGATTGGTTAAACACGTCTTCCTCTCGGAAATCAGTATTGTACAGATTCTTGAATTCCCCGCTCATGAGGACTGCTTTTAATATGTATTTTCAAATCTTTTTTTTTTTTCCCAAGGAAAGTTTTCTTAAATTATAGTTTTAGGTGCCTGTTTTCCCCCATTTTTTTTTTTAAATTCTTCAGGGAATATACATATGTATATTCCACACGTTGGAAGTTGTTTGCTATCTTCAATATTGGTCACTTTCCTTTCAAAACTTTTTATCTCTTAAATTTTTTAATTCTTATTTTAAAAACACCCTCCTGTTAACCTTCTATTTCTCTTAAGGCATAATCTGTTGTGTTTATTCATTCTTGTGTTCCTTCTAGTTTAGTCTTCATTTCTGAAATAATTTTTCTGACATCTCTAATTCTTGCCTAAGTCCTGTCACTTACTTCTGAGATTTTAAAATTCTCACTTATGTTCTCATTTCATGTCTTATGTTATTTTCTTAATGGTAATAGGTGGTTTTAGTTTTGATCTATTCAGTAAGAAACATTCTCACAGAGTAGAGCTCTCACTGTAGGGATACTATTCTGCTCCTTGCTCTTATAACTTTGCATGGAGTTTGACTCTGATACTTTTTTATTGTTCATTTTTATGTGAAATTTGCTTTTCTGAACTTTTAGACAGAGGCATGGCTCAGGGTGGCTTTCCTAACTTCATGGAACTCACTGTTCTGTTGGATACAGAGTTCAAAAAAGCGGGAAGAATGGGCTTCCTCCTGAGACTTCCTGATTTTATTCTAGGGCTACTTTTTTTTTTTTTTTTTTTGGCGGTACACGGGCCTCTCACTGCTGTGGCCTCTCCCGTTGCGGAGCACAGGCTCCGGACACGCAGGCTCAGCAGCCATGGCTCACGGGCCCAGCCGCTCCGCGGCATGTGGGATCCTCCCAGACCGGGGCACGAACCCGTGTCTCCTGCATCGTCAGGCGGACTCTCAACCACTGCGCCACCAGGGAAGCCCTCTAGAGCTACTTTTATCTGGATCTTTTCTTCTTCATTTTTAATATCCCTATCCTCCTTCATTTTAATTCCACTCTCAGCAGGTCCTACTCAGGGTGGGGACCTCTCCTGGAAGGTCACCATAGTGGATGAGTTTCAACACTTCATAGGAGCAAGACTGCTCCTGTTCTAGTCACCATCATCAACCCCTTGTACTTACCCATAACTAAAATGGGCAAAATGCTTTGCAGTTCCAGCTTGGCCTGCCACATTTCCCATGAATACCTGTTGGCCACTTTGGGTTCGCCCATTCTCAGATTCAAATATTCTCCCATTGCTTCCTTGTTTTCTCCCATGCAAATGTTGACACCACGGAAGCCTTGTGTCCATACCTGCTTGTATTGGGGGCGTTCCTAAGGATACCTTTTCAATTGGTTTTATTGTAAATATTATCCAAGGTTTGTCCAGTTGCTCTGTTTTTCTAGAGATCTGAAGAGATTCAAGAACTATGCTGCAGCCACCTCCTTTCCCAAAAAGACTTGTTATATAAATACTCCTTGAACAGAGAGCGTCTCCTGTATTGCAAGTTTTTATTTTATTTGTAAATGCCTACATAAGACAGTAGTTTTAAGTTGAAATGCCTCTATAATTCCCCTTTAAAAGTATAATTAGCTCACAGTTGTTGTTTTCTAATTTTAAAAAGCAAGTTACTTCATTGGGTGGGGACTGAGATCGTTTGTTTTAATCCACATTCATTAATTCAACCACTTTAAACTGAGTTAGAAGTACACTGCTGAGAAGAGTTGTGCCACAGGAAATGTAAAAGCATAGCCTACTAGAAATCTGGCCAGGTTATGGCTTGGAGAACAGGGCCAGCAATCCACAGCAAAGCTGCCAAAAGTGACAGGTAAGACTTAGAGCAGGGGTCAGCAAACATTGTATGTAAAGGGCCAAACAGTAAATATTTTAGACTATGGGCCATACAGTATCTGTTGCAACTGTTCAACTCTAAATATCGTAACAACATTCTCAGTGTTGGCATTGCGCCTAGCATATAAAAGACATTCAATACTTTCTTCTTCATTCAACAAATATTTAATTTAATGTCCCTTACCACCTGTTCTGCTCTGGGCTATTTCTATCAGTCCCTCACTCCTCTTCAGATTCTTACACAAAGACAGCAAAGTGTAGAGGATGGTAGACAAGCTTTGGAGTGAGTCAGATCAGGGTTCAAATTTCAACTCTGTCACTTACTGCTGTATGACCTTAACCATGTGCCTAAACCTCTCTGAGCCTCTAAAATGGTGGTAGTCTCACCTATTTCACAGAATTGTTGTGAGAATTAAATAAGACAATCTAGGTGAAGCACCTGAGACCAAACACATAGGTTTTTTAGAAATATTAGTCCCCCCTTTTCTCCTTTCGTTCAACAAATTTTCATTCAATATGTCTTGTGTTCATCCTGATGAAATTTTCAGGGGATACAGCATTGAGCATCATTCTCTAGTTGGGAAAAATTCACTGTCAGCACATATCTAACCCACCCAAGTGAAAGATGGGAAAAGCAGCTCTTCCTTCTTGCCAAAATATTGGACGGCGCCTACGTAGAGCACCCTGGGCAAAGTTTTGGAGAGTGGTGTCCACATGGGGCAGAAGAGCTTGCCTGTGACCTTCCTCCATCAGTTTCCAAAAAACAGCATACTGGGACTTCCCTGGTGGTGCAGTGGCTAAGACTCTGCGCTCCCAATGCAGGGGGCCTGGGTTCAATCCCTGGCCAGGGAACTAGATCCCACATGCATGCGGCAACTAAGAGTTCGCATGCCACAACTAAGGAGCCCACATGCAACAACTAAAACCCGGCACAACCAAATAAATAAATTAAAAAAAAAAAACAAAAAACAGCATACTACCTAGCCGCCAGAATTCAGGATCTCAGAGCTCAGAGCAGCATGCACCTCGCTGGTGGTGAGCTTGGCCAGACTGATCAAGGAGGGATGACCTGGCATGTCACTTTTAGAAGGTTGTTTATCATTCCAACTAACCTGTCAGGGGCCAATCCTAACCTCTTAACTTACCTGTTGGTGCTGTTCCCTGGCCTTTCTTAGGCTGCTTTGGGGCTGTGTAGTGGAAGAATTCATTTCCATGGCCAGCAGCTGCCTGATCCAGTCCGAAAAGAGAGGCCAATCTGGTACTGTTAGTAGAAAATGAAAATGACATTTCATTTGACATATCTCAAACCTGGAATCATTATAAAAGCTGCTCATGCTCCTACCTCGAACAAATACCTCCTTGACTATATATCCCACCACTCAGTAACAGAAGCGGCAACTAAGTCTCTTCGAAATCAAGATTGTATCTCTGATATGAACAGCATCAAATGACCTTGCCCATCCACAGGACTTTGGTCAAGGCATCTCTTCTTTCTGGACCTCAGTTTCTGCATCTGTAAATTAAGGTGATTAGTCCAGGTGCTCCCTATGGTCTCTTCAAACTGTACATTCTTGCCTTTAGCAGGTCATAGTTCCCTATTTTTCACTAGTTTATTACATTGAAGTAAAACTGTATTACAGGGAATTCCCTGGTGGTCCAGTGGTTAGGACTCCACGCTTTCAAAAAATAAAAAAGAAAGAAAGAAAGAAAATCACCACCTTTAAAAAAAAAAAACCATATTACAAACTTACTGCATCAAACATAGTCCCATATATGATTTCATCTTTTATCTTTCACAGCAGAACCATTCTTTTATCATCCCTTGTGATGAATCTTATGCTCCAACTATTCCACTGAAACTGCTGTTACTAAAATCACCAACAACCTATTTATTAATAAACAGTTTATCGGTCCTTATCTTATTTGGCTTTCATGCTGCCTTTTTACACTGTCAACTAACTTGTTCTTCTTTAAACAAACTCTTCTGATTTCTGTGGGGATACCTGCAGGGGTGCGAGGAGGGACCAGCCCAAATAAGACATCAATAAATGTTAATGGGATCCCTCTCTTATTGTCTTTCCATCTCTCTGGCTCCTCATTTAACTCCTTGGACTCTTCTACTATTGCCCAACCTTTAAATATCCATGTCCCCAAGATTTCATACTCACTCTCCCTTGGCAATCTAATTTATTTACCTTGATATCAGTGCTATCCAAATTCTGATGGTGCTCAAATCTGTATTCCTAGCCCATAATTTGTTCCTGGGTGCAGACAACACAGATATCCCACAGGGAACATAAATGCAACATGTCCAAACCAGAACTCATATCTTCCAATGCCCAATGCCCAGAAAACCTGTTCTTACTCTTGTGCTCCCTCTCTTGATGAATGACATTTTGTGCCAGGATCCTCAAGACTGCCCCCAGGCTCAGTGATTTGCTAGAAGGACTCACCGGACTTACCATACAATTATAGCATAATGTATAATATATATATATATATATATATACACACACACACACACTCAGGGCTAAGGTCTATTACAAGGAAATGATACACACCAAAATCAGCAAAGGGAAAAGGCACACTGGAGCAAAGTCCAGAGGAAACCAGGAACAAAATTCCAAAAGTCCTCTTCCAGTGGAGTAACACAGGACATGTTACATTCCTCCAGCAATAAGTTGTAACAACATGTGAGAGTGGTCTGCCAGGAATGCTCATTAGACACTCAGTTCCCAAGGTTTTTTATTGTGGGCTAGTCACATAGAAACCTTCTAACGTGTACCAAAATTCTAGACTCCCAGAAGGAAGATAAGGTTCAGTAATAAACCATATCGTCTGTACAAACAGTGTAGGCACAGTGAGCCGCTCTTATCATTTGTGGAAAGCTTTAGTGTGGGGAACTGTTTACCAATCGAGTTTCCAGCTGCCAGCCAACCCTGTAAGCAAGACTCTCTAAGGATAACCATCTCAGGTCTACTATGTTAACCCTTTTCTGCAAACACCCACAACCAAAACTGAAATCTGGGCATCGACCTTGACTTTTCTTTCCCCTGGTGTTCATGACCAATCCTCAAGTCCATTTGATCTTACTTGCTATTTCTCGAACTCGTTCACTTCTCCCCAGCCTCACTGACACTTCCCTACTTCAGACCACCATCACATCTACAGAGCTTGAATTCCTGCAGCCACCTCCTGTCTCATCTCCCTACCCTGGTCGTGTCTGCTTCTTATCCATCCTTCCCACTGCACCCACAGTGACCTTTCTCAAAACCAAATTTGACCAAGTCTCTTTCCTCCTTAAAACTCTCAATGACACCTCAATATTACCAAGATAAAAGTCCAAACTCCATAAGACAGTTTTACAAGCCCCTTCAAGACCGCACCTCTCCTTACCTCCCCAGCTTCCTATCTGACCATTTCTCATCTCCAACTGCATGCTACAGTCACACTTTGGAACTTCTAATTTCTCATATAAGGCAAGATCTTTCTAATCTCCAGCTTCTGGATATGCTGTTCTCTCTGCCTGAAACATTCTTCCCCTGGAAGCTGACCCTTAATCTCAAAGTCTAGGTTAGGTGATCTTCCTTGGGGCTCCCACAGAACTCTATACTTCATTCATTCAAAAAATATGCATCAGGGCTTCCCTGGTGGCGCAGTGGTTGAGAGTCCGCCTGCCGATGCAGGGGACACGGGTTCGTGCCCCGGTCTGGGAAGATCCCACGTGCCGCGGAGCGGCTGGGCCCGTGAGCCATGGCCGCTGAGCCTGCGCGTCCGGAGCCTGTACTCCGCAACGGGAGAGGCCACAACAGTGAGAGGCCCGCGTACCACAAAAAAAAAAAAAAAAGAAATATGCATCAGACACTGTGTTAAGTGCTGGGTATACATTGGTGAGCAAAACTCAGTTCTGTTTTCAAGTAGCTTATATACTCTAACAAGGGAATTAGGTATATACTATATAATTGCAAACTATAACATGAGATATATAACAAGCAGCTGTTATATGGAGTTACACTCCATAGAGATTAATAAAACTTATTCAGTCTTTATCATCTAACATGGTAATTGGTTACTATTAAATACTGAAACATCCCAACAACTTTTTTTGGTCTTTTTTCCCTGATAATTTTAATGTATAATACATACTAGCATTTTGCAAAATAAATTTAATATGATTTGAAACTACTACCTTGTTTTCTCAAGGTAGTGTTGAGTTTCCTGTAAATGGGGCCAACAATGTCTACTTTAAAGGACTAAGAGGTTTAAATGATATTGCAATTATAGAGAGCAGTGCTGGCCTACATTAAGACATAAACAAATGCTAATGAAATTTAGAAAAGACCAAGAGTTCTCCTTTTACTCAGGGCAATCTGAGCAGATTCCCTAAAAGAATAAGATTCTAGGAAGTTGAACAATGCCTTTAACCTCCTGAAAAATTTGCAAAGCTTAGAACCTAGTTAAGATTAACAGATTATGCACAAATCATTGATAAGAAAGAATGTCCTTGGTAGCTTCAGTAAACTATGGGTATTGGATCTGCTTTTTTAATTTTGCAGGTGCGTTTTATTTTTTTTAACGTAAAGACAAAAGTGCTGTAGGTAAACTAAGTTTCCACAGATGCCCTAAAGGCCAGCCAATTGATGATTGCAAAATCAATCCAAAAGCCAGGTCAACCTAATTATCTTTCATATTAATTCTATTTTCTATTATTTTTTTAAAATGAACTCTACACAGACTTAGGGGCATAGGTTTTTTGTAAATTATTACACTTTCCACTTCTGAAATGTTTTCAAATGTACACATCTCCCTAACTATGTTAGCAAGAATGAGCTTGCTAACTCTGGACTTTAGTCTCTAAGTTTATAATTCATAGGAAAAGTCATTCCAGCATTAATCACATTTAAAAAATAAATGTTGGACTTTCCTTGTGGCTCAGTGGTTGGGAGTCTGCCTGCCAATGCAGGGGACACGGGTTTGATCCCTGGTCCAGGAAGATCCCACATGCCGCGAAGCAACTGAGCCCGTGTGCCACAACTACTGAGTCTGCGCTCTAGAGGCCGCAAGCCACAACTACTGAAGCCCGCGTGCCGTAGAGCCTGCACCCTGCAACTACTGAGCCCATGCGCCACAACTACTGAAGACCTCACACTCTAGGGCCTGCGTGGCGCAACTACTGAGCCTGCAACTACTGAAGCACACACGCCTAAAGCCTGTGTTCTGTAACAAGAGAAGGCACCACAATGAGAAGCCCGTGCACTGCAACAAAGACTAGTCCCCGCTCGCTGCAATTAGAGAAAGGCTGTGCGCAGCAACGATGACCCAACATAGCCAAAAAATAAAAAAGATTTGTTTAATTTAAAAAATGTTAGCCTGTGCATTTAGTTATCAAAGTCTTATCTAACCTTAATTTTATACTCCTTTTCTTTTCTCATTAAAAACAGTAATACAGGACTTCCCTGGTGGTGCAGTGGTTAAGAATCCGTCTGCCAATGCAGTGGACACGGGTTCGAGCCCTGGTCCTGGAAGATCCCACATGCTGCACAGCAACTAAGCCCGTGCACCACAACTACTGAACCTGTGCTCTAGAGCCCGTGAGCCACAACTATGGATCCCGCATGCCACAACGACCGAAACCCGTGAGCCTAGAGCCCATGCTCTGCAACAAGAGAAGCCACCACAATGAGAAGCCCGCGCACCGCAACAAAGAGTAGCCCCTGCTCACCACAAATAGAGAAAGCCCACACGCAGCAACGAAGACCCACGCAGCCAAAAATAAAAAACAAAACAACAAAACAGTAATACATGCATTTATGATTTATCAATGTATTTTAATAAACGGGGACTCTTTCGGTTGTTCAAGTACTTCTTTTCCAAACTGTGGTATCAAACATTTACTTCTATAATAATAATAAGGCATACAGGCAGTCTGGTGGAAATCTGCTTGCCTGATTTCAAATCTAGGTTCTTTTACTTTTTAGCCGTTTGACCTTGAGCAACTTTCCTCTCTCTGCCTTAATTTCCCCTTTGCAAAATGAGTATAATATTAGTAAAAACTGCCTCAGAGAGTAGTAGAAAGAAATTAATACAATACTGTATATATAGTACTTAGTACAGTACCTTGCACAGGGTAAGTACACAATATATTTTATACACGTGTCCACATCCTATTACCTTAAAATGTCGATTCAACTCAGATACCCCTAGAAGGAAGAAACCATGCTTGGCCAGTGCACAAACTGACCTGCAACTATAAGCTGATATTAGCATAAATACAAACTACAGGATTGGGAAAAGTCTCAAAGATCACCTAGAGCAACCCCATTATTTAATAGACTGGGGAATGGAGAGTCAAGGATGGTAAGTGACTTGTCCATAAAGTCACACTCCTAACTGGGGACAGAATCAACATCAGAATCTAGGCTTTTCAGTATCTTTTAGATACCGAAAATGCTTTCTGATGATCAGTTCCAGATTTCTTTTTTCTACCTCTACACTGGTGATTTATCATCATTATGCTAATCAGATTTGCCTACATATAACTTTTTTTTTTTTTTTTTTTGCAGCGCCGCGTGGCATGTGGGATCTTGGTTCCCCAACCAGGGATCGAACCCACGCCCCCGGCGTTGGAAGCACGGAGTCTTAACCACTGGACCACCAGGGAAGTCCCTGCCTAGATATAACTTTTATATAATCTACAACACCGGTATATACATTACTGGCCCCTTAAGAATGCTTTTTGATTATCATTATTGGATTGTTTTATTCTACTACTAAACTGGAAGTTTCTTAGGGGCAGGAACTGTTCCTTATTCCTATCTGTATTAGCTGAAGCCACGTACCATACACTTAGTAGGCATTCACATATTTCTTCATTTCAAAGTCTCAACGGAAAGAAAGGGCTAAGACCAAAAAAAAAAAAAAAAACCCACAAACCTTCTGATTACCACTTTACTATTGCTAGGTTAACCATGGACCAAGAGGCCTGGAAATTTGGAACACAGATTATCAATCGTCTAGACAGCCATCCTAGGCACTAATACTCTCACTTCTGTTAGGCTTGACTATCTTAAGTGGAATCAAGTAAGTCACACATTTAAGTCAAGATACTTAAAAAATAATAATCAAGTAATATTTACAGTAAATTACAGTTGTACAAGAGGAACTGAAAAGCAGCCGCAGTACTCACTGTCATATGTTTTACTTCCTTAGAGAAAACTGACAAAGGAATAGCTGAATCAGGGAATGTTGGTGAAACTTTCTGTATTCTCAAACTTGATTTAGTTTTTCTGGTTATTACGGGGAACAAAAATAAGTCACCTGTATAACTTCGTTTACTAAGCCTTTTATCATTCAATTAGCTGTTGTCTGTGTTTAGGAGTACAGTCTCCTGCCTAGAATTAGTTTCTCAGGTCCTTAAGGAGCCTGCCCAGGAAATCAGCATAGCTGAGCCACCAAGAACTTATCTCAGGCCAGGAACGTGGAGAAGAGCACATGACTGACGTTATCTACCCAGGAATTTTCAGTCAGCAGTGTACTGCTTGTTGCATCAAAGCTGGAAGCCCTAAACTCTACTCAATATTCTTTAATAACCTATATGGAAAAAGAATCTGAAAAAGAATGGATATATATATATGTATAACTGAAATACTTTGCTGTACACCTGAAACTAACACAACATTGTAAATCAACTATACTCCAGTATAAAATAAAAATTAAATTAAAAATAAAGTTGGGAGCTGTAACATTCATTTACAGACTTCCCTCAAAGACTTTCACTTAGTGAAGAATGTGAATTTAAAGTATATATTGTGGGCTTCCCTGATGGCGCAGTGGTTAAGAATCCGCCTCCCAACGCAAGGGACACGGGTTCGAGCCCTGATCCGGGAAGATCTTACATGCCACGGAGCAACTAAGCCTGTGTGCCACAACTACTGAGCCTGTGCTCTAGAGCCCGCAAGCCACAACTACTGAGCAAGGCCACGCTCCGCAACAAGAGGAGCCCCGCTCGCGCAACTACAGAAAGCCCGCGCACAGCAACGAAGACCCAACACAGCCAAAAATAAGTAAATAAATAAATTTATTAAAAATAAATAAAGTATATCTTGTAAACTTTCAAAAGTCACGGCCATTTACAAAACAAGTTTGTCTGAAAAAACATTAATTCAAATGGCTTACTACATAGTCAACAGCAACAGGCTGGATGTGTGGAAACAGTGAATGTTTTGGGTGGAGTAGGGAAAAAAGGAACCAAAGCACTGCTTAACTCTAAAATAATTGAGCAACTGAAAGAACTCAAGGGGGAACTAAGTGGATGTAGGACATCCAGAGCGAGGGTAGGGGTGGAACAGGGCAGTGAGAGTGAAAAGAGGACTCAGGATGGCTAATGTAGAGCTGATCACAGTGTAAGTCAAAAGATCCTATTTAAGACCAAAAGAGAGCCAGTGTCATTTTAGGTCAATCATGTACTGGACTCTCCATCAGGACTAGGAGCAACCTGAGACCAGAGAGAACAGCTTAATCATTTTTGTAACCTCTAAATATTTCGTAGAATGAGGAGTATATATTGGTGTATTCATCATTCTTCGGTACATTTTTTTTTTTTTTTTTTTTTTTTGCGGTACGCGGGCCTCTCACTGTTGTGGCCTCTCCCGTTGCGGAGCACAGGCTCCGGACGCGCAGGCTCAGCGGCCATGGCTCACGGGCCCAGCCGCTCCGCGGCACGTGGGATCTTCCCGGACCGAGGCACGAACCCGTGTCCCCTGCATCGGCCGGCGGACTCTCAACCACTGCGCCACCAGGGAAGCCCTTCGGTACATTCTTAAATTCGTTAAACAGATGTTCAAAGAAAGACTCTGCAAGGATCAGAACTTGGCAGCTCACAAGTTTGAAGGGAGTCAAGCTGTCTACCGACACAACATTGATTAGTGGAAGAGAGAAAACCCTGCCTCTTGAAGACCTGTACCCCAGGCTAGTTTATATAGTGACTGGGGACAGGGGACAGCAACTGCAGTTTCTTACATTGGCTTTAGGCTTTACAGTGCAATTTCACAGTCATTATTCACTCAGTAGGCACCTCCTGAGCACTCACTATGTGCCAGGAACGGTGAACCGTGCCGAGAGCAGAACAGTGTGAACAACGTAAACAGTTCTCGTCCTGTCAGGGCTCAAAATCTAGTAGGTTCTGTGTACAAAGATAAAGGTAAGTACACCTAGTTGTGGGAATAAGTAAGAGAAAGCAATTTATTCTCCCTGGGGCCGTGGGAGAAAGGAAAGCACCAAAAAGTGACATCCGAGCTAGGCCTTGAAGGATGCTGAAGCTGACCCACCAGCGCCAATTCTGAAGTGTCACCGCCTTGTCCACGGAAAAGAGAAAGTCTCCTATAGGCACCAGCTGACTCATAAAAACTCTGAGACAGGTATTTTCATCAATAATCACCCCCATTTCACAGAAGGAGAAACTGTGACCCAGAAAGCAAAAGTCGAACCCCAGGGTCCTACTGCGCGTCAGGGGAGATGCCAGGTCCAGAATCCAGGTGGACAGACGCAGCACAACTTCGAGCTCTGCCTGGATTCTGAGACCTGTGGAGCACCGGAATGTGGCAAGGGTCTGGACCCGGAAGTTGGGAAGAGGTCTGATAAGAAAGCGGTCCCTCCAACCGTAAGGCCAGGCTCTCTCAGCCACGCCCTCTGCTCCACGCATGTGTCACTCACCCGCCGCTAGGCGAGAGGAAGTCGGTGTCTTCTTCGTCGCCCGCACCGAACATCCCGCAGCCTTTCGCCCCGCTTCAGGAAAGAAGTCGGAGGGTTTCCAGAGCCTTTCACCGCCGACGTCGTAAAACGCCGCCGCGCCGTGCTGTTTTCCGGCAGGACGAACTCTCGCACTGTGACTCGGCCAGGAGGAGTCTAGGTTCTGGAGAAGGTGGAGCAAAGGCAAATGAGAGGACCTGGAGGGGGAGGCACGCCGCGTGACGAAAGGCTTCTCCGGCCCTTAGAGGCGGTGAGACGCATAGGCGCTCCGAAACCCTGCGCGGCGATTGGCCAGAGAGGCAGGGGGCGGGGTAGGGGCGGGAATCGGCGCTTCGGTGGCGGTCTTGGACACGTCGAGAGGGTCACAAGTGGAGGGGGCTCCTGAAGAGTCCTGGGAGTGTGACAGAATAAGGTTCTGAGAGGGAGGCGCCGGTGGCTGGACTCGATCTGGGAAGGTAAGGCCTCTCCCGCCCCTCTCGCAACCCTGGCACGAGCACAGTTCTTTCCCCTCCGAGACGAGGACCTCCACGCCATTCTTCTCAGCTCGGCGAAAGGAAAAAGGGCCCGGAACTGGAGGTCTGGAGACCCGAGCTTTCGGCCCGGCCCCCGTAGTGACATAACCGGAGTAACCCTGGGGCAAGGTATTCCGTGCCTCAGTTTCCCCGTCTGTAAAACCAGCCTGATCCCTCTGCCGCTTGTCCCCTGTGGCCGCCCTCGCTATTTATTCAACGGGCTGTTTGTCCAGTGCTTCCGTGTGCCGACTGGTCAAGAAGCTTTAAGACCTCAGAGGTCATCGAATTCAATCCCAGTCTCCTCCTAATCCCAGACTTTACAGGTAGGGAAAGAGAGGAACTAAGCACTTGGATGACTAGTCCGAGGTCACACAGAGTAAAGGGCAGACTGGGGCTGGATCCCTAGTCTCTTGATTCGGGAATTAGCGGGCTGCCGGGTCAACAAGAACCTTACCAGTCCTTAAGTACTGTATTCTCTCACAGAGTGGTTATTGCTCCACTGTGGCATACATCTGGAGAGAAGTCCCCTCTCTAGAGTCCACCTATGCAGGTGATGAGCAGGAGAGCTGGAATGTTCTGGGGGTGGGTGATGGAAAAGAGGAAACTTCAGAAGCTGAAAACCCCCAGCACCAACCTTGGCCTGGGTTTTGCTTAGTCTTCTTGCCACAGACCTAAGACAACATCAATTGCTGTCGACTTCTCTGCCTCCGGTTTCCACCCTTTCTGAATCTCACATAAGAATTTCTTTGGTTAACGTAGGGTCATTCTTGGAACAATCTCGGGGTAGGCCTGGCTTAGCGGAAGTGTGGATAAGCAGATCATGTCCCACTGTAGCTTCTGTTTCCATAGATCTCAGGAGAGCTTTCACTCTGGGCTTCTCCTCACAATCAGATTAGTACAACAGGTGTCCCTTACCTGAATGTTTTAATCTGTTAGCATGAAATCAAAGTGAAGTGGTTGGTAGCTCCTTCCCAGAGATTTTATACCTCTTGGCACTTGCCTTGTTCTGCTTCTTATTATAGTTTGTGTGCTTCTACTAAATTGTAAGCTCCTCAAGGACGATAACAGTTTTATTCATCTTGGTGTCTCCTGTGTCACAGAGCACTATGCCTTCTTGCCCGTAATGGGTCCTCATTAATTCTTTGTTAGACCAAGTAGTGGAATTCATCCTTGTTTCCTTATTCCTTAATTTATTCTCTTAGGATATTTTTTTCCGTGTGACCCAGAGAGCCCAGCAATGGCTCTTGCCTTTTATAGGTAGCTTCCAGAAAGATAAAAATGCTGTACTAGCTGTGAACTGTCTGGGTTGCTTAGTCTCTTGTGTCAATTGAAGATGATTTTCCTATTGTTTAAAGCTCTAGGGGAGGGGAAAGAGAAATAGGATAGCTAAAAATATTATATGTAGGTCTAATTTTTGTTAGTAAAGTATTCCTCTGTTAAACTGAAGGATAGGGCTGTTGTCTGCTTCCTGTGTTTATTTTACAGATTAAGATGGTTAAAGCAGTGAAGGCTGACAATGTTAAAGCAATGATGCAACTGGAATCCAAGCACTGGAACTGGAACCCTTTGTGGTAGCTCTCTGTTAAATGTGAGCTTGGCTACTCTCAGGAAAAAAAAAAAAAGAATAAGCTGCATAAGTAACAGCTCTTTCTTACCCCTCTCCCCAGTACTGGTCATTGTCATTCCAGCACCACAACATCTGAATAGTGCTTTTTAAAAATGCTGAAGGGGGGAAAAGAATGCTACATGGGATCATTGAGCCCTTATTTTGCGTTCTTGAGTTGGGAGTGTTTTTATCCAGGGTGTTTAAGTCACCTTTCTAGATAGGCTGGAATCCTAAAATCTGGATCAGCCTTTTTGGTGATGGAAACACCACAAATATGGGTGCCCAGATTGCCACTGTGGGACACAGCTGCTGGTTCTGATTGGCAGTATGAGGAAGGGGAAGATAGTGCTGAGGCTTCCTCAGTCTTCCAGGCTTTGAACTGCAGGATTGAGTGTACCTAAAAAGCCACTGTCTTCCTGAAGTAGAATATTGGACTAGGAATCAGGAAACCTGAATGCCTGTCCCAGCCCTTCTAACTCACTCAGAGCTTGGGCCAGGCTCCCTAGACACTCCCAGATATCTATCAAATAGTACTGCTGGGAGGTAAATAGGCACAACCCTGTCTCAAGTTTGAATAAAGCATTTTTGTTTTTTTGTTTTGCTTAAGTAAACAGCTTTTAGATGTGTTTATAAAATGTATTGACCCCCTGAAGAGTAACCAGAAAGCATCAATTTTAACAGTTCCTTTAGAATTATCAGCAATTTTGCTACACATTAGATGACAATTTTTATATACAGGTACACCTATATTAATCTGTTCTGGTGGATGCGTTTTAAAATTAATAGTTTAAAATTATAACCAAGTTAGATCTTAGGTGTGGTGTTAGCGATATGAATTGAACGTAGGTTTGGGGGGGTATAGTGTTCTTTCTGTTCAGTCACTGAAACAGAAGAATGTCAGAACACAATTCAAGAAACATCACCTGAAACCTGCTATGTATACACGCTGTGCTGGGTGTTGCCTGGGATGAGAAAATGAGTAAGTCATTGTTCCTGTCCTCAAAGTGCTTATACTTGAATAATGACGATAATTGAAGTATGCAAATAGCCATAATAGAAGATATAGCAAAGTAAGTCTCATAAGTAGAAATGAATGATTGTAGGATAGCAAAGGAAGAAGAGATCAAATCTACATAGTTTGGAGGAAGGTGTGGGTTAGAAAATGGGCTTTGAAGGTGAGTGGGATTCCAAGTGGAAGTAAGGAAGTAAGACTTTCCAGGTTGAAGGGAAAAGTTAACTGAAAAAAAGTAAGTCAAAGCAGGGAATCATACAGATATTAGTTACCTGTAGATCTTAAACATTTTATTTTAACTTAAAACTTAAAACATCTTTTTGCCGTTCTTTTGACATAAGCCTTTTCTTGGAGTGTGGGTCTCAGGGATCTCCAAACTACAGTGTGAGGGCTAAATCTTGTCCTAGCCTGCTGCCTGTTTCTGTAAATAAAGTTTTATTGGAACACAGCCTTGCTCACTTGTTTATGTATTATCTGTGGCTACTTTCACATACAAGGTCGAGTGGAGCATAGTTATGTGTATCTTTATCTAGTCTTTCCTAAGCTTTCAACTTGTATAGCATAGTAGTTAAAGCTCTGGAGCCAAATTGTTTTGCCAATTTTGAGTTGTATAGGCTTTGGGCATGTTGTTCCGTCTCCTCCTTTGTGAAATAGGGACAATAATAGTATCTAGTTCCCAAGGTTCTTATGAAGATTATATGAGTTAATTCACATAAAACACTTAGAACAGTGCCTGGCAGGTAGTAAGTACTCAGTTAATATTAGCTGCTGATGTTGTTTTCCTCTTCTCATTTATACTTCATTGCTTTATGTAATACTTTATTAAGTTATATATTTAGAATAATAAACACAATTGGCATAAATTGTTTTCTGAATAAACACAACTGATACCCTCAATAAGCACATAATTTCACTGAGAGGGAGAGCAGAAGTGTTGCTCCCATGATACTGGAGAATAGCCTAGCTAATGTGTGATCAGTTAAACTGGTTAAGAGAGTTCTGTGCAATAGTTTGCTAATAGTTTACTGTTATCTTAAACAGTATACATAGGGAAATAGTGGATTAAAGTTGAAAAGGAGACCAGGGCCATATTTGTCAAATACCTTGAAGGCCAAGCTAACAAGTTTGTACTTAGCCCAGTAGGAAATAGAATTTTTTATTTTAAGTGACCTCAGTCCAGTTTTCCTTTTGATTATAATCTCAATTTTGAATTGAGAAAAATAAATGTTCTAGACTGAATGTGAATAAAATTAAATGACTTCTCTAAAGGTAACAATTTATACCATACTCTTAAGAGTCTCTGATTCTTAAGTCCGTTCCTCTCCTTGTTCCAGTTTGCCTCTGCTGTTGATTCTTCTTTTTGCCTTCCTCACCAGACATGCTGCAAAAGACAAAAAAGATGACATAGTTATCACTGAAAAAAGTAAGTGTTTACAGAGACAGAATGACTTCAACTAGTGGAAGATGTCAGATAAGTCAATAACCAGGCAGCACCCAGATAACTCTGCCATTTAAAGTTGGCAAGCCAGGCATGGTTGGGGAAAAGGGAGGGAAGAGAGAGGGCATGTTGCTGATTGATGCCTGCACTCCCACATGCAGCTTTTAGCATAAAAAAGCTATTAAAAAAATCAAAACTTTTCTATAGTTTGTGACTAAGTATGAGAAGTCAGCAAGGGTCTGATACTTAATCCATTAAAGTGAGCAGTTTATGCCAAAAGAAATCTTAGAGTAGGCACTGGGAAGGAAATGCTTTTGAAGTTCCATTGCTTTGAGTAATATCATTTCATGATTTAGGTAACATCCCCAAGCAGGGGGGGGGGGCCATCCTTAGGAATACAAAGCCCTGCAGAGAAGGAAAGGGTTGAGAAGGGTCCACCCTACCTCTTTTCCTTTGCACAAAGGCCCTAGGCTTTTGTATACAACCTGCTTTTGTAGGCTGAGGACATTGTGCAATACAGCATAATGACATAGAAACCTGCATTACAAAAGTAAATAAGAGAAATGATTTGGGGGGAACACATAAAGAGCAAAACTTTAGCAACCAGTAAAACGTTAGCGGGACCTTTTTTAGCCAGTTTGAGTCTTTCCCTAAATAGGTAGTAGAGTTATTATAGAACTATACAGAGTGTTTGTATAATTTTGAAGCAATTTGGAGCATCTAGAATGTATCCGTTCAGTTTATGAAATGAAAGAAGAGGAATGCTGCTAACTGTACCCGCAGGCACCCATTCCTGTCTCCTACCTTTCCTAATGGCTTTTTATCAGTTCCCACACAACCCTGTGCATAACCTATATCTTAGTTCATCTCATACTGTATTTTAATTATTTGTATGTATCCCTTCTCCATCAGACTGTGCTTCTTGAGGATAGGGTTTCATCATAGTACCTTCACTCAGTAGGTACACAATAAATTTGAATGAATGAACGAACAAATGAATGAATGAATGAATGAAGAGACCTAGTTCCTCGGGTCACACAGATAATAAACCCCTAGAGCCAGATATAGAACCCAGGTCTCCTGATTCCTAGCCCAGTACTTTTCTACCATGCCATGCAGTCTCTATCTGAGGTTTTGAACAACTTTTCTCTCAGAGGGAGGGAGGAGTAAAAAAGGAAAAGGTAAAATGTTTTCTAGTTTCTGCCTCACACCAAATTAATTCCCAGCATTCTCCACAGGCAAACCAACAACACTGTGATATAGACGATTGAAATCCCGTATAATATAACTAAATGGAAGGTTTAGCAAGGGGGACCTTTGTCTGCCTTTGATTATAACAAAGAGGCATTTAAAACAATGCTTTGCCAACCTATACATATCTAACTAGCTAGTGTTCTTTAAATCAGGCTATAAGAGTCTGTGTGTTTTAAGTGACATGAAAGTGAGCCCTATGTGTGACTTGGACATCTAATTTCAGAGATTAATTTTGTCCTCTAATGAGAAAGCAAGCTACCATTAATAATATCTCATATTTACTGTACCTTAGAATTAGGAAGTATTTTGACATATTTTATTTGATCCTCACAACCTGTGAGATTGGCAGGGTGGATATTTTTATATCCATTTTGTAATAAATGAACTAGTACATGTTGAGTTCAGGTGATTTGCTTAATGTCACATAGCTAATGTATGGCAAACTTATGTCTATAGTTCAGAGTCTCTGATGCCTAGTCCAGGGCTATCTCTACTCTTATCACGCTTTTTATAAAACACTCGGATCTTTACATCATACTTAAGCATTCATGGTTAGCATGGTGGAAATGTGTCAAGACTACAAAAGGATCCAGTAAGAGGGGTATGAAAGGGTGCATCTCGGGATTGCTTTATTCCAGGATGTGGCTTAGCCAACAACAAAAGGTATCAGAGAAGTAGAGTATAGTAACTGGGAGATCCACTCCCCATTGGACTTAGGCCCTTCTATCATTGCATAACTAAAAGACCTTTTCAGTTTGTTTGTTTGACATATCAAATTTGAGTTGTCCTATTCGGACCAGGCAAATAAAAGCTTTTCCAAAGGCCTTTGTGAAGAATGTAGTTGTACACTTGATCTTCTTTGTACAGAAAGGTGAGAGTGGCCAAGAGAAACAGGAGCTTCTATATTATTTGCCACTAAAACAGGATACATAAAGCTCAGAAACCCCTCCTACTTAGCTGCTTCCCAACAAACTATCTGGAGAAATGGGAGGGTTGGGGGAAGTAGCTAGCCTAGTGTTACAGAAGCAACGTACAAGAAGCAGATGTTACAGGTTCAGTTGACTAAAGAGTATATTAGCATCATTATTCAATGACCTAGGCCTCAGTTTCCCCATCTGTAAAATAAAGGAGTTGGACTTGATAATTTAATTTTTTAGTAGGAAATATATTCACATGGTTCACAATTCAAAAGGTACACAGGATGTATAATGAAAAATGTTGCGTCAAATCCAACCTACATCTGACCAGTTGCCTTCCTAGGGATCACAGTGTTACTACCTTCTTATTCCCCCATGCCCAGAGGTAGTATAGGTGTTTACAAATAATATGTATATACTTTTTTCCCTTTCAAAACTTTTTACAAAGGAGAGCATATAGTGCCCCTTCTTTTTTCATCTCATAAGGTACCTTGGAGGTCATTATCAGTATACAAAGAGCTTCCTCATTCTTGTTTATGGCTGCAAAGTAGTCCACGGCACATCTTATAATGTATGTATTTTCATTGCAAGATGGCGCTTTGAGCATATCTCGTTTCCTTCTCAAAATCCTAATGAAATGACTTTAAAAATATAAAAATAAGAAAAAGTATGATATTGTGATTTATAATGAATATATTTTTGGTCTTCATCCCATTTCTGGCTCAGAGCTAACACCCTTGGAATTTCCTAAGTGACTAGAGCTATAAAGATGTCTTTCGTTGATAAGGTAACTTCTCTGAGGATGGGGGCTAGTTGCCTGTGAAGCCAACCAAAGTGACTAGAGGGTTGGAACTTTCAGCCCCTGACTTCCTGGGAGAAGGGAGGGGCTGAAGATTGAGTTTAATCAACAGTGGCCAAATTGAATCAATCATGCCCATGTAATGAAGCCTCCATAAAAACCCAAAAGGACAGGGTTCCGAGAGCTTTGGGTTTGGGGAACGAGAATGCTTCCAAGTGCCACCATGCTGGCCCCAACCTACAAGGACAGAAGCTCCTTTGTTCAGGACTTCACTATATATATCTCTTCATCTGGCTGTTGATTTATCTCCTTTAATATACTTTGTAATAAATCAGTAATCTAGTGGGTAAATGGATTTCCTTAGTTCTGTGAGCCACTCTAGCAAATTTGTAGAACTCAAGGAGAGGGGATTGTGGGAGCCTCTGATTTATAGCCAGCTGATCACAAGCACAGGCTTGCAATTGGCATCTGAAGTGAAGAGCAGCCTTGTAGGACTGGGTCCTAAATCTGTGTAATCTGATGCTATCTCTGAGAAGATAGTGTCAGAATTGAGTTGAATTGTAGGACACCCAGCTGGTGTTGGAGAATTGTTTGGCAGTGGGGAAACTACCCGTAAAAAAAGTATCCTTGGGGCTTCCCTGGTGGCGCAGTGGTTGGGAGTCCGCCTGCCTATGCAGGGGATGCGGGTTTGTGCCCCGGTCCGGGAGGATCCCACATGCCGCGGAGCGGCTGGGCCCGTGAGCCATGGCCGCTGAGCCTGCACATCCGGAGCCTGTGCTCCGCAACAGGAGAGGCCACAATGGTGAGAGGCCC
Organism: Tursiops truncatus; assembly: GCF_011762595.2. Taxonomy (NCBI): domain Eukaryota; kingdom Metazoa; phylum Chordata; class Mammalia; order Artiodactyla; family Delphinidae; genus Tursiops; species Tursiops truncatus. The sequence goes on from NC_047039.1 coordinate 95,098,056, forward strand.
GCGTACCGCAAAAAAAAAAAAAAAAAGTATCCTTTATCATTAGAAAACAGAGAGAAAGAAGCCTGAAACTTCGAGACATTTCAAAGAATATAAATGCAGATTGGAATCAAATTGAAACAAATTACTGACCACCTGATTCTTTATAGGTGAAGAACATCCTTCCCTGTGAAGTGAAGTGGATAGAGTTCACTAGCACACTCTGAAAACTCCGAAAATGAGAACAGCAAAGGTTAGAAAGAAAGGTTAGCTATGGAGCAATGGGCGAAGGACAAATCAAAGGATTTGGGGAATTATACCTATGCCAAGTTTAGAAAGAACAGTAGATTAAGAAGTAACGGTAATGACTATGTATCGAGGGCTTACTGTGTTTAGGCACTGTGCTAAGTTGGTGTTTAAATGCACACTGTCACGAGGTAGGTGCTACTGTCATCCCTATATTAGAGGAAACTAACTTACCCTCTTAACCACTATGCTGTTGCCTCAGTGAATTCGTAACAATCCTGTGAGGGAGGCTACTTTTTTTTTTTTTTTTTTTTGCGGTACGCGGGCCTCTCACTGCTGTGCCCTCTCCCGTTGCGGAGCACAGGCTCCGGATGCGCAGGTTCAGCAGCCATGGCTCACGGGCCCAGCCGCTCCGCGGCATGTGGGATCGTTCCGGACCGGGGCACGAACCCATGTCCCCTGCATCGGCAGGCGGACTCTCAACCACAGCGCCACCAGGGAAGCCCGAGAGAGGCTACTTTTATTACCTGATTTTAGAGCTGAGGCCCAGAGATATTAAGTAATTTGCCCAAGGGCCCACAACCAGAAAGTGCAGTTTTACTAGTTAGAGAATAACTTCCTTGCATACTTGGAAAGCCGCCATAAAAAAGAAAGAGAAAATATCTCTTCTGCCCACAGTTTCCTCCTCATGTTTTTTTTTGTTTGTTTGTTTTTAGTGACCTATTCAGGATCTCTAACTGAACTCTCATTCTCAGAAATGCAGGACTTGATGGTTAGGGACAGGCCCTGGAGTGCTCAGCTGGGAACAAATCTTAACTTCATTAATCATGTTGGGAACTATATACAGCATTTTCTTCACACAGAAGGTTTTTTGTTGTCTTATTAGTCAGCAATAAAGTCTGTTTTTCTGATAGTTCAATTCCTGTATTTCACAACTAATCTAGAAAAGTAGAACTGTAGAAGATATATAACTTCCCCTTCATCTGGAACTCAGATTTTATTCACACAGTGGGTGAAAGAAACCTCTCTCAAATCCCAAAGATGAGCCATTTGGTATTAAATTTAGTGTTAGCCCAGAAAGTTCTTTGATTAGTAGGTGGTGGTGTGTGTAAATTCTAAGTGAGACTGGGCAATCTTTGTGCCCTTTTGGAATATCAGAATAAACAAATGTCTTATTTTAGTTCCTGGTTGAATCTTGACTTTCTTTCTTTTCTTTTTTTTTTTTTTTATCTCCCTCTTCTTAAACATACAGTCGTTAGAGCCTGTATACTATATCTATGTTGTACATCTCTGTAATTCAGAACTTTGGTTCTCAAATTTTAGAGCGCATAAGAATTGCCTATATATCTGGATATATACCTAGAGTCTGAGAGCCCATTCCCTGAGAGGAGATTCAGTAGTCTGGAGTGGGGTCCGTAATTTTCATTTTTAGCCAAACATCTCAAATAATTCTGATTCAGGCGGTCCTTGGACCATACTTTGAGAAACCCTTGAGTTAGGAGGGAAGCAATTATCATTTATTATTTACTATGTATGTTATTAATGTGCCAGTCGTTTTCATATATATTTTTACATTTGATGTTCAAAAAAAGTGTGAGATTTTATTAACCCAGGTTTCTGTGTATGTATTATCCCCACAAAGTTTTAGTAACTTGTTCTGAACTCCAAAGATGGCATGGCATTATGATACTCAGCAGTGACTCCAAGAACCAGGAGGGCTGTTGCTCTTAGTATTTCTGCTTTAGGTATTTCTCAGAAGAGATGATTGTATAAGATTGGTGAATTGGAATATATTAGAAAGTGATAGGAACAGTCTGTTAAGTTAAAGCCACTGAAATGTTGGAATGTCTAAAGCATATCATCTAATATTCAGAATGTTCCTAGAAAAGACAAGTATGCATTTGTTCTTCTTTGAAACGATATTATACACACCTAAACTTTTCTAATTGAAATAGGCCCTAAAGATGAGTTATTCTATTTCTTCACTAAGGAAATTGTGACCATAAAGATTAAATTGCTTAGTGTAATGGAAACACCCGGGCTAGAACCCGGGTCTTATTTTCTTTCGAGTTGTAATAATTATAAAGGTTAAGGTAGGCTACAACCCATACGTTGCCTGAGAATTACTCAGAAGACTATTGAATCAACGGTTGAGAGTGATGACTCTTTGTGACATTCACCATTTGAAAGTTCACACAGAGGCATAATAATTAAATGTGTTCTGGTATTTTAAAGGAGTAGAATAAATGGTGACTTTTTTTAACGGTGACATTTTTATGAGTTATTCTTTAAAAGTTCTGTTTCTGACACTGAAAATATATAGTAGAATGGCATTTGGGGCTTTTGTGAATTTTAATGGAATGCTGAAATGTGGCCTGAAGCTCTGGCTATGTGGAAGTCCATTCTCACTTAGAGCTACAGAGGCAGAGCAGCCAAGAATACTGCAGGTCATAGTTTTAACACAAATTGTAGGCCATAGCATGGTGTAAAGTGTTGCAAGACACAACTACTCTGGAGGTAGATAACAACTAGATTTAGCTCCTCCTGGACAACTTAATGGGGTTTATAGACTTGACAGTGCCCTTGGATAACTTGATCTTTGTTTACCCCAAATGTAGGGAATATTCACTTGTGCCTCCCAATAGAAATAGGTCTACATTTCTTTCTAAGTTCCCTAAAAACTATAACTGTTTCCTTATCTCAATTTTTCAGAATTGCCCCCATAAAGTAAAATAGCTACCTTTGTGTTAAGAGACAGGGACGCAAGTAGTTGGGTAGAAGTACAATGATACAAGTAATAGGTCACCGGACTTGAGGTCAGAATCTGGATTCTAATTGCAGACTGCCTCGAGACTGACTGACACGTGACCTTGGCTAGTCAGTTAACCTCATGTACCTCAGTTTTCCAGCTGTAAAATAAGTAGCCATTCTTGTTTAATCCAGGCCTGTCCTTCATGTGGAGTTAGGTCTAGAAACACACTACATTGTGGTAGCTCAGCAGAAAAACCTGAGAACATGCCAGAAAAGAAAATGAAGTTACTATTGGGCCCAGACTTAAAATCATTCAATCAACAAATATTTATTGAATACAAACGTAAAAGGTGTATTAGATTGCACATAGCCTAACGTAGGCCTTAGAATGCATTCCATAAACAAGATGTGAGTAGTTTTCTTCAGCCTTGTTTTTGAGCACTCATAGAACATAATAATAACAATAACTCACAGAGTAATAATAATGCTTTTATGTATGTTATATGGTCTTTTTTTCTCTCTCAGTATTTCTTGCCATTCATTATCTTATTTGAATCATACAATAACCCTAAAGGAGAACAAGACAGATGTTATCTCATTCCCCTGAGTTTCGGATGAGAGGCTAAAACTCAGAGATCAATAGTGGCTCTCAAAGAAGTAGGGTGATTCTGCCCCCCAGGGGATATTTGGCAAAGTCTGGAGACATTTTGGATTGTCACACATGGGACAGTGCTACTGTCATTCAGTGAGTAAAGGCTAGGGATACTTACTGTTAAACATCCTACAGTGCACAGGACAGCTCATACAGCAAAGAGTTATTCAGCCCCAAATGTCAATAAGGCTAAAATTGAGAAACTGACATCGGTGTTTTATCCAAAAGAATACAAAGTGACAGAGTTGGATGAACCAGAATCCAGATCTTGGACTCAGTCTAGTATATTCTCCACTGCCCTTAGCATTAAAAACTGCAGTCACATAAATTCTGGACTTATTGCCAATGTTTCGTGGAGGTGTGAGTGAAAAGTGGGGTTTGTCATATATCACTGTTAAAGGTTTCCATGTATAGTACAGATTGTATAATCCAATAAAAATCTACTAAACACTTGCTGTGTATCTTACAGTCTGCTGTCCATGTCCCACAGGGAGCTTAGTCTACCTTCGTCATATTTTTTAACTTATTGAGCAACTACCAAATTTGAGTAATTTACCCAAATGGTATTGAAATCTGGATATGGCCCCTTTAGCAGCCTCTATGCATTGTACCTACTGCCAACCTAAAGACCCTTGGGACTTTTATAGGAAATGTCACCAAGATACTCAGAGAGAAATTAGCAGAGCCAGGATTTGGATCTTATCTGACTCCAAACTCATGCTCTTAACAATATTCAGTAAGCTTAACTCTCTCCTACAAAAGGTGATGTGTGACTTTAGAAGCTTTTACAACCCAGGACAGTCCTTGTAGAATATCCTTCAGTTTTGCCCCTCAAACCATTAAATAACCCAGAAATTAGAAGGTTCTTCTAATCCTTCTAAAGTTTTAACAGATGTCTTTCTGGATTCTGGCAAATTAAAGGATTATGGCCCATGGCTCTGTAGGGGATTTTTTTTTTTTTCCATCTGTGAATGCCTCACAGAAAACTTGAGCAGGAAATATTATTAGGGAAGAACAAATAAAAGCCAGTTATTCTACACATCAAAGTATTCTGTTAAAATATAAATCTGGCCACATCACTCCCCTGCTTATTACGCCTAAATATCTTCCACTTGCCCTTGGAATAAAATTTAGTCTCCTTTAAATGACCTATAAGGCCTTCTTCAGTATACCCCTTCTGCCTCTTTCTTCAACTTCATTGGCCTCTCTTCTCACTCAGTGTGTTCTATTCATACTGACCTTGAATGGCTTTGATTCTTTTCTTGCCTCAAGGGTGCTATTCTCTGCTCTTCTACCCAACTCCAGTAATTTATCAGTCTGTTTAAATGTTGCCTCCTTAGAGAGGGCTTCTCTCTTCTCTCTCCACCTAACCGCCTCCATCTAAATTAGTTCTTTTACTGTTATTCTCCTATCACAGTACCATGTTTACTTCCTTCATATTACTTATCAAATTTATAATTATATATACGTATACATATTTATTTTTTTCCATATTTAATGAGGATTCCTCCTCTAGAGTAGGTTCCGCAAAGGCAAGAATCTTGTCTTTTGCAGCTGGCTCCTTGTAAGTAGGTATGAAACCTACATGGGTTTTGTAAGAATTAAATACATTTTGAGTGAGCGAATATTTGTCCAGTGTTCTTCCAGGTGCAGTAAGGAGGTATAAATTAGTTACTTGCCCTCTAAGAACTTGCTGTGTATATGTGGTATTTTTTATCTCGTACTTTAAGAACTGTAAGTCAAATTTTCCATAAGAGAAGATTGCTAGAAAAATTCAGAAAAGAGAGAGAGATTTCTTCTGTCAAGAATTCAAGGAAAACCTCATAGGAGAGGTGGCATTTTAACTCAGCCTTAAAGAATGAACTAGATTGTAAACTCAAAAGAGCAGGGGCCGTATTTTACCTTTATCCTACTTCTGACACATTTTAAGTGCACTGTAAATGTTGAATAAATAATGATAGGATTTGCTCATATTCAGAAAATGGGGGGGGGGGGGGGGGACTACAGAGAATGACACGGCCAAAAAGGCATACAAGTGTCAAAGTACTAAATTTATTCAGGAAAATTGAGTAAATCAATTTCGGTGGAATATTTGAATGTGAAGAGGATGAGATTGGGATAAGGCTGGAAAGTAAATCTGTAACAGAGACATAAATGCCACGCAGTGAACATAAAATAAGTGTATCAATATGAGAAGTTGGAGGTGAGGATACTTATGTGCCTCTTTGCAGAGAGATTAGTTTCTAGGAGTACAACCTAAAATGCAAATTACAGCTTGAGAAATACATGCAAATGGTATCTGGACACTAGTGTAGGTGGGAGTACTGGTTCTATTATCAACACCATCACCAAAAAATAGCAAAATGCAGGCTCCTATGAACCATCTCCTGTACTTGGCTTGGCTGGAAAGAGAGTGTTTGTTTCCTTATATTTCTGGAAGGGAAACATCCCCAGGGATGTGTTTGTGTTTTTTACGGTTTTTTTTCCCTGTAACTGATTTCTAATCTCATAGCGTTGTGGTCAGAAAAGATGCTTGATATGATTTCAATTTTCTTAAATTTACTGAGGCTTGATTTGTGACCCAAGATGTGATCTATCCTGGAGAATGTTCCATGCGCACTTGAGAAGGAAGTGTAATCTGCTGTTTTTGGATGGAATGTCCTATAAATACTAATTAAATCTATCTGGTCTATAGTGTCATTTAAAGCTTGTGTTTCCTTATTAATTTTCTGTTTGGATGATCTGTCCATTGGTGTAAGTGAGGTGTTAAAGTCCCCCACTATTATTGTGTTATTGTTGATTTCCTCTTTTATAGCTGTTAACAGTTGCCTTATGTATTGAGGTGCTCCTATGCTGGGTGCATTTATAATTGTTATATCTTCTTCTTGGATTGATCCCTTGATCATTATGTAGTGTCCCTCCTTGTCTCTTGTAACATTCTTTATTTTAAACTCTATTTTATCTGATATGAGTATTGCTGCTCCAGCTTTCTTTTGATTTCCCCTGGGTCCCAATGCGCACACTACTTTGTGTGTGCCCTCCAAGAGTGGAGTCTCTGTTTCCCCTAGTCCTGTCGAAGCCCTGCGGTCAAATCCCGCTAGCCTTCAAAGTCTGATTCTCTAGGAATTCCTCCTCCCGTTGCCGGACCCCCAGATTGGGAAGCCTAACCTGGGGCTCAGAACCTTCACTCCAGTGGGTGGACTTCTGTGGTATAAGTGTTCTCCAGTTTGTGAGTCACCCACCCAGCAGTTATGAGATTTGATTTTATTGTGATTGCGCCCCTCCTACCGTCTCATTGTGGCTTCTCCTTTGTTTTTGGATGTGAGGTATCTTTTTTGGTGAGTTCCAGTGTCTTCCAGTCGATGATTGTTCAGCAGTTAGTTGTGATTCCAGTGCTCTCACAAGAGGGAGTGACGTCTTTCTACTCCGCCATCTTGAACCAATCCTCCTGTTTCTTATATTGTAGTAGCTTGGTCCATTCATGTTTGCCTGGAAGGCATAGATGATTTAGAGATTGGAAAGTGGGTATTTAAAAAATTGAGTTTGTCCTTAGCATGCTTTCTCTTAAAAATGATAGCCCTCCATTATTATACATATAATTCTCCATGTAATCAGTTCCTCCAAGACAAACAGGCTTCTCATCTCCTTTGCTCAGCCTGAGCAGCTTAATAAGGTGGAGTGGACATAGGGAAAGATAAAATTTACGGTAGAAGGGGGTGACCTTGAACCAGTATCCGGAAGCAAAGCCTTTCTTCGTCTTATTCTGATTAGAATCGAATCACAGGTTTGCTTTCTGTCTTTTCTGTGGATAGTTAGAAAGAGATTCTCAGGGCAGCTCCTGAGTTATCGTCTTTTTTTACTAAAATAGGTATTCTTAGCCAAGAACTTCTATGTAAAAGAGCTACTCTCACTAATTTATAGCTGCTCTTTTATTCTTCTAAAAACTTGTCAGTCCATGGAGCATTTCTTATTTGCCTAGATCATTGGCCGTTCATAAATGAAGGCCCTTTAAGTTTTAAGTGTAAGTGTTTGAAGTCGTTTCCCCCTTTGTGTCTCTGGAAGTTGGTTACTTTTGATGCATCCCATTAGCCTGATGTATGAGTAATACAGCCACATAGACTCTGCTTATTATTTGAATATGTAGACTGTGCATAGGTTGGTTTCTTTCCACAAAAAGTGCTTTCAAGGGATCCTGCAACTGGTTTATTATCTTTGCTATTGTTACTGCTCTTGCCTGATAAACAGTCATTTGTTCTTATGTTCCCTTAAGGTCATTATTACTGAGACCTTTTCAAGGGCAAGCATGGTAGCCAGGCTTAGATGACAAGATGGCTTTGGCCTAAAATGGCTTCTCTTATATCAAAAAGCTATATCTGGCTCTTTTCTCTGGGGACTCCCTACACTATCTGCTTACAGTAGAGCTCACTTTGGTATATGGTGAAGAAAGAGAAAATAATATTGAAATCTGCAAGTAATCACTAAATTAATTCTCTGCCAGGTCTATCAACATCTTTCTCATCTCAACCCAACCACTGACACAAAGAAAAGCAAGTGAGAATTTGTTGTTGTTGTAGATGATCCCTTGGAATTATTTTTATTATCAACAAAGGCACAAAGTTAGAAGAGAAAATGGTAGCCTTAGTTTTATTGAAGGAGTTTTAAAAGGATAAAATCTAAGTTTTCTTTCTTTCTTTTTTACTTTTTTTGATGATAGTGGTAGTGATGGTGGTGGGGTTTTGGCAGTTATTCTCCAGAGTTCTGTCTTTATAAACCTGCAATTGTAGCAAGTGCCCTATCAACTCCTATCACCTGCCACATTTAGTCTGGGGAGAACTCTGTGTGTGTGATTTTTAAGGTCTTTTCCATTTCCTCTTTTCTTATTGGCCTGACTTATCTTCTCACTACCTCTACTGCCTCATTTTACTGAACTGTTTTTAGTACACTGATACGGCAGAACTTTGGGAGTCAAAAGTTTTTGCCAGTTCTGGCTAGAACCTGTGTAAACCTATGATTTACTCAGCCTGATACTTTTTGGAAATGAAACTGGTGTAAGTATCCTTATGATTACTGCACCTCAAGAGGGACACAAGCCAAGGAAAGGCAGCTAAAATATCCAAAGCATGGTGTGGTTATATTCGAACAATTATGACCACTTTTCTGCCAGTCAATTTGGAGTAAGAATATGAGGCCAGGGCCTAGAGGATGAGTGGAACAACATCATAGCCATCAACGGGAAGGGGCTTCCCCATATATATTCATCAAATTGTATTTCCCTTCCCTGGGAACTACTACATTTTTTTCTAAACAACTCCAGTGTATTGGCCTGGAATGCCAAGTTATGGAGAGGCACCTAAGCCCTATTTGTTATTGCATTATATCAAAGTCTCCCCTTTATTCCTGCATCTCCTTTACCACCTCCCTCCCCCAAAGAACAACATAAGTGCAGAATTCATAAAGCCATAGGAGAATTTCAAAGTTCACCTATAGAGGCACTTGAAACAAAGCCAGAGCCATATCTCAGAATATCTGCTGGCCCCATACAGGTCATAAAAAGGCAGGATTAGTCCAGTGAAACTTGATCACATGAACATAGCCCATAAGCATGAGTCCCTGTTTATGGTAGTATATTATCTTTGACCTTGAATTTCCCCTATCTGTGCTTGCCAAAAGCTTGTGTCATCAATCATAAATAATGACTACAGAAAGCAGAAGAGTGACTAGATAGATTTCCCTTTGTTTAATGTTTTTACAAATCAAAAAAGGAACAGGACCCTAATCATTTTTTTTAAATATTTATTTGGTTCGGCCAGGTCCTAGTTGCGTCAGGCAGGCTCCTTAGTTGCAGCACATGGGCTCCTTAGTTGTGGCTCGCCTGCTCCTTAGCTGTGGCATGCGAACTCTTAGTTGTGGCATGCATGTGGGATCCAGTTCCCTGACCAGGGATCGAACCCGAGCCCCGTGCATCGGGAGCACAGAGTCTTATCCACTGTGTCACCAGGGAAGTCCCGACCCTAATCATTTTAAAAATAAAAACTTTCTGGGCTTCCCTGGTGGCACAGTGGTTGGGAGTCCGCCTGCTGATGCAGGGGACACGGGTTCGTGCCCCGGTCTGGAAGGATCCCATATGCCGCAGAGCGGCTGGGCCTGTGAGCCATGGCCGCTGAGCCTATTGCTCCGCAACGGGAGAGGCCACAACAGTGAGAGGCCCGCATACCACAAAAAAAAAAAAGAATAAAAACTTTCTTCCTTATCATTGAAGTCAGGAAAGACTGGAGGCATTCTCCAGAAGAATTATCTGAGACTCCAGATTACATCTGTCTGAGCTGGAGGAGAGGGCCCATGTGGCAGATGTATGACCACTTCTGTGTAGTCTTTCTGTGGGGTCTAATCTCCATAGTCCCTATGGATTATTGTTTCTTATTCATCATTGTGCAATACCAGGAAGATAAAAGAGAATTTGAAGTTTAGACTAAACCTGTTAGAAGTAAGGTCAGTGCTAAGACTCAGAATGGGTATCAGAATTTAGCCTTCTTGCTAATTCCCTAACTTCTGTCTATAAATTGATATTCATTTTTCTAGAGATGCTAGATTTTGCAAAGAATCTGGCCCTCTAGTTAAGCTTTACAATGCGTGTGTTGGGGGGGAGTGTTGGCAGGAACAGAGGAAACTTCTTTTTCATGATCCTCAGAAGTAGACTGAGAAGGAATTAGACCCTTGAATACAAGGAAGTTTTGAAACCTATTTTTATAAATACTGCACCATACTTACTAAATGGAGGAAAGGGGAAGGCAGAAAGAAGTGCAAGCTATATGGCATTCAATGTAGAATGTGCCATTTCATTTTCCATATCTAATAGTATTGAGGGCAATACAAAGAAGTTGGCATATAGCCAACTTCAAGTACCCAGCTGAAGTTAAATGTTCCCTAAAAACTGAATAGTGTAAAGCCTTCCTGAGAAATAAAACTTCTCACCTATTTCGTATGAACAAATTTCCATAGAAACTCATACTTGATTTTTTTCTATAGCCAATTCCTAGACCATTTCTCTTCTGTTTCCTTAAAAATCAAAGAAGTTTTCTATGCTAGAAGCAGGAGCTATTATGAACTATCCACATGTGTCGATAGTCACTTTGTGGTCTCGGGAGACAGGATAGGCAGAAAGGGGCTTGCAAGTGGTCTTGGCTGGCATACTCTGCAGGAGAGAAGCTAACAGAAAACTGACATTTGCGTAGGATTCTGTTATAAGAAATCCATTGTTGGGAATTCTCTGGCAGTCCAATGGTTAGGACTCCTTGCTTCCACTGTAGGGGACCCAGGTTCAATCTCTGGTCAAGGAATAAGATCCCGCAAGCCCCATGGCGCGGCCAAAAAAAAAAAAAAATTAAGATAAAGGCTTTTTGTTTTTTGTTTTGTTTTGTTTTTGCCACAGGGCATGCAGGATCTTAGTTTCCTGACCAGGGATCGAACCAGTGCCCCCTGCAGTGGAAGCACGGAATCTTAACCAGTGGACCGCCAAGGAAGTCCCCTGATAAAGGGTTTTTTTTTAAGAAAAAAAAAAGAAGAAAGAAATCCATTGTCCATCGGCAATGAAAGGAAATAGATTCTATTCCTGCTCTATTTCCTAGTATATTTCAATGTGAAATGTATCCTACAAGATGACATTTCAAAATAGGTGCATACTTTGAAAGGCATTCTTGAGATTCGGGCATATGAATTACTGGGTCACTGATATGTCTGAAGAGATTTGATTATGGATCTTCACTGAGCAGGTGTCTCTGATTGGTAATGAGGTGCCTGAACAATTAGGAACCTTGGGTCTTCAAAAAAACCTGTTGATGGGAAGACTATAAAAGTTTATCAGGGAAATCAAGGGTACAAATCTTTAGTTTCTGGTGCTGTGTTCTTGCCTTTTTAATTGGCCTTTTGCGTTTCATCTTATGCCCCAAAATGAAAATTATGACTGTTCAGTTTCCCCTTCTAGCTTTTAGCCTTGAAGCTCCATGAGGAAAGAGTCTATGTCTGGTTCATCTCTGTATGTCCCTCAGTCTCTTACACCAAAAGGCACTCCACCAATATTCACTGAATAAAAGGTCAGGATTCATGTTGATAACATGAAATGAAATTATCCTTTATGGTTTTCTTATGATATAATCATTTTCTAGACCCTTATTAGAAGAGAACAAAATTTGTGACTTCTACTCTTTATGAGGATGTGCTATCAATTTTCTTGGCAGGCAAAAGTATTTTCATTCTTATTTCACTTTATTTGCTTGGTTCAACATCATAATTTATGATCACTCAGATACCAGTGATCTCTCCATCCTACTATGTTTCTTTATCTGAAAACTGCTGTCCTCTTACCATTTGTTCCATCATTGAAACTTTGTGTGTGCTCTCGCTTGTTGATTATTTGTGTGTGTGTGTGTGTTTTTTTTGCTGTTCGCTATAAAACCTTTGTGGACAAAGATCTTATTGTGTCTCTCTTTGTACCTCCAATCTAGTCCCTTTATGGCAATGGTATTAATAATACCAGCTTGTCCAGCTCCCCAATTATGAAGTAATAAAGTGTCTGGCATGAAAGTTATTTAAATTCAGAGTTGAATTTTGATTATCGGTAACTGATGCTTTGCCTTTTCCTTTGCTGGAAATAAGAACCTATTTTTTTTAATTAATTAATTTATTTATACGTTGGCTGCGTTGGGTCTTTGTTGCTGCGCCCGGGCTTTCTTTTTAGTTGCAGGGAGTGCGGGCTTCTCATTGCGGTGGCTTCTCTCATTGCTAAGCGCCGGCTGTAGGCACGCGGGCTTCACAACTAGGCACGCCACAACTTCAGTAGTTGTGGCACTCGGGCTCAGTAGTTGTGGCTCGTGGGCTCTAGAGTGCAGGCTCAGTAACTGTGGCGCACGGGCTTAGTTGCTCTGCAGCATGTGGGATCTTCCCGGACCAGGGCTCGAACCCATGTCCCCTGCATTGGCAGGCAGATTCTTTAACCACTGCACCACCAGGGAAGTCCCAATAAGAACCTATTTTTTAAGCTTGCTGCCATAGCATCATAGGATAGGAGTTGAAGAGGGGAAAATAGATGGCTGAATATTTGTGCTTTTGATTAGACATCCAAGACTCCGTGAATCTGTATAAATTTCCTATCTGAAGTATGCTTCTTTTCAACCTCTTAGTGATACTACCATATTACCCTGTTTCTTTCCATCACAGCACTAATCGCTTCATGAAAGTGTTCTGTTTATTGTTTCTCCATCCTGTACCTTGTTTGTCTTATTCACTGTTGAATTACTAGCACTTAGCTCAGAGTTTGGTGCGTGTAAGAGCTTGATAATTAATAATAAGAGGCACACTTAGGCTCATGAACATGAATATCTACTTGGAATTTCTAAAGCACTCTTTCCTCCACAAACTGGAGTTGAGGGACACTTAAGAGAATCCACCAACACCTCCCTCTCCACCTTCCTCAACTTCCCACTCCCCACCCCAGCTATAGGAGTTTTTGCTCCTTGGATTATGTCTCAGATGGACTTTTGCAGTAAAATAGTGAAGTGATAGTAAAGACACAAGAATGAATGTGCAGGTTGTCTAGACTTAATTTAATAGCGAATATCCAATTTATACCTTGTTTTCAGTGTTCTCAGCTCTAATGCCCTGCTGGGATTGATACTGTATCTAAATTCAGGGCACACTGCTTGCCTAGGGCAGCAATAGACCTTTTCTTCTAATTTAAATTAGCTGAAGGCTGGTTGTCCTATATGTGAAAATGTATTCTTAATATCCTGATTGAACACAGGCCATCCAATTAGGTGAATTATCTTGAAATACTTGCTTTTTATCTACTGACATTTATGATTAGAAAAGCAGTTAAATTTCATTAATGCCATGAATTTGTCCACTATTACAAATTGTTTCCTGCAACCCGAAGAAGCTACTTTTCTTCTCTTTATCTCATGTTTAAATTTGAACATACATTGAACATATCTAGTAAAGGAGTGATTCTGCAGAATGAGTTAGGTTTCTGATAATGTATAACTGATTCACTTTGCTGTACAGCAGAAACTAACACAACATTGTAAAGCAACTATACTCCAATAAAAATTAGTTTAAAAAAAAAGAGTTAGGTTTCTGAAACCCTACGTGCAAATCCCTTTTGCCACAGTCTCCAGAGGTGATCCCTATTAGTACAGTTACTTCTCTTTCCATCTGTATATTATAAAAAATAATTATGAGTAAAGAGGCTAGGAGAGCATGTATTCACTGGCTGAAATCCCACATAGACAATTTATCAAGAATCAAGATTTGGGGACTTCCCTGGTGGTCCAGTGGTTAGGACTCCGTGCTTGCACTGCAGGGGGCACAGGTTCGATCCCTGGTCGGGCAACTAAGATCCTGCATGCCGTGCGGCTTGGCCAAAAAAAAAAAAAAAGGACAAGATAAAACATCATGAAGATTTTGTTTTCAAATCAAGATTTTGTATTTTTAATTATTATATGTAATTCTTTTTCTTAAAAGAATCTTCTGCTGACTCAACTTTTCCCGGAAAAATGGGCCATTTCCACCACGTGGGGATGAGCATGGGGATGAGCAGTGGGGACGACAACAGTACCATGGCACCTTCTCACCATCACCCGACCTCTTCAGCCTCCCACTCCCACAGTCACATGATGATGATGATGGTAAGTGCCACAGGAGAGGCAGCCCAGGCCCTTTCCCACCCACATGGGGAATAGAAATAATCGAACTTTAGGACTGGAAGATGATTATCTTTAAAGATCAATTTACCAATGAGAAAAAACTAAGGTCGACCTAGAGAAGTCAAGTGATTTGACCAAGATTATATGGCAGGTTAGTTTCAGAGCCACACCAGAACCAAGATTTCTATGGTTCTTTCTTCAGTATTCCTTTCTGTCAAAAATGACCTTTTTCTGGATTAAGTTCTGGTCTTTTACACTTTGTGTAGAAAAGAGAAAAAGACAAAAGTTGACGGTGGGGACAGAGGAGAATACATGTGGAGAAGTGCCTGTGGTTAATACTGTACTATAATGAGGGAGAAAGCCTCCCACTTCAGTGAATGCCTCTTATTACCCAGAACTGCTACTTTTAAATGTTCTAAGCTTCTTGACCTGAAATTCTCACGTAGAAGCTTCAGTTGTTTCTAATTGACACGTTTTGGTTTCCTGGCAGCCTATGACCTTCTACTTTGGCTTTAAAAATGTGGAACTATTGTTCTCTGGTTTGGTGATCAATACAGCTGGAGGTGAGTAAGCCATCAGGTTTTGTTTGAAGGTGACACTCACATGAGAGACAGTGACAGAGAATCTGGAAACCCAACACCTCTTCCTGCCATAATTACTGAGTCATTATGGTTATGATCGTAACCATCTTGCTTCCTATTTCCTACCTGGAAGGTAAGGATACACGGTGCTTATTTTGGTCCTACAGTAAACCTCCCTTAAATAGCATGTGTATGTTTTAGAATTTCTGAAACATAATTTAGATACCAGGTAGGAGTCTTTTGCAGACCATTTCCTTTCATCTTTTTCCAGAGTGTTTCCTTGTTTGATAAATTATTGCTCTTGGATATAAGACTATAGTCGAAGCTCAAATGACATAAAAAGCATTATATATATACATACCACAAAATAACCCTAGCTTAAAAACTATTAATCAAGTACAATCCTTCCAGTTTACAGATAAACTAAACTTCAAATAGTGAAATGATTAGCCCTAAATCCCATAAAGTTAGTATGTCAGAGCTAGGACAGGGACCTAGGGCTTCTATTCCTGCCTAATCCAGTTCTCTTTCTAGCTTACCAAACTGGTATACATCATTCCTGACTCCTTGGCCCATCTTAGGGGCAGTCCTAGTTTTGGGGTACCTAATCACCCAGTTTTTGTGTGTCTATAATGTTGAGTTGGTATGCCTTAAATTTAAATTGCACAAGTTCAGTAGTCAGGTGGACCACTTTAGGTACAAGATAAATCTTTGGACCCGCAAAATCAATTTGTTTAGGGAAGAAGGGAAGCATTTAATTCAGGTAGTATGTTAAATCAGTTTTGACTACATTCATATTGGTACCAGTGCTTCACAGTGTGAAAGACTTAGATTGAAACGCCCATTCAAGAAATTGTCAGCACTTCAAAATAAGTTGTTTTATTCCTCTTTTGCATATTCTACATTGTGTGTTTCAGTGTGACAAGCTAGTTTAATGACATCAAGCAGCCAGACCAAAAGGTTATTGTTGTTCATTTTTTTTGTATCTTAATCAGAAAATGAGTATGATCTGCAGTGGAGGCAGTAGTCCTCACTGACACCATCTTAGTTCTTCTCTTCCATCTGTATGATTGAAGAGGTAACAATATAACATACTCTGAAATTAAGAGTAGAGAGTAGCAGTTTTTCAAAATTACCTGGCAGTCCAGTGGTTAGGACTCCGTGCTTTCACTGCCATGGGCCCAGTTTCAATCCCTAGTTGGGGAACTAAGACCCCACAAGCCACGTGGCATAACCCTCCCCCCCAAAAAAAAAAGTGTAGCAGTTTTTCTGTGTTGTCTTTCTAGCTTGGAGAGCACACCAGCTAATGATTTTGCATGTTTGACATTACCGCCATCTTTTCCCTCCCTACTTAGAAATGGCTGGAGCTTTTGTGGCAGTGTTTTTACTAGCCATGTTCTACGAAGGACTCAAGATAGCCCGAGAGGGCCTCCTGCGCAAGTCACAAGTCAGCATTCGGTACAATTCCATGCCTGTCCCAGGACCGAATGGAACCATCCTTATGGAGACCCACAAAACTGTTGGGTAAGAATATTGAACAGATCCAGATGGAAGTTCTGGAGAGCTGAATCAGCTAAATAGGAAAGCAGCTATTTTATTAGCAACAGCCCTCTTCTTGAGTTAATGATTCTATATGACCTTGATCAAAACTGTTTTTGGAGGCTTGGGGTTGTGGGTCATTAGCAGGCCAAAAGAGGAATGATAGGAACCCTTCTGCTAATATGAACATTTATTCCAAATTTTAAGTATTGGTCACTTTAGAAGAAGGAAAAGAATCCATATTTTAACATATTAGCCAAAATAATAATAAAGTTAAGAAATTTCAGGTCAGGGTATAGAAGAATGGCAGAATCCAATTCATTCCTTTCTATAAAAAGTTGTGCCTGCCCAGCTCTAGTCTCATTTTGTTACAATGTAAGACTGTATTAATGTCTGTATTCCACCTAAGCAAGTATATGGATGACTATTGGTTTTTCCCACAGATTGGCAAATGCTTAAGATTTAGTTATAATAGAAATGTAGGTCTTAAAGCTAAACTGGAATTCAAGGAATCCTATAGACCAATGTCCTGCTCTCAAGTAAGCACAATATTATTTATTCCAATTGTACCAGTGATTGGGCTTATTGAGGGCCAAGCATTGTGACTTAACTAAGGTGAGAGAACGAGTAAGTGACAAAGGGGATAAACAGCCAGGTCTCCTGATCCCTAATTAAAAACTTTCTACTGTACCACCCAACCCTCAACTCTATTTCCAATTTTTTTTTTTTTGGCTGCGTTGGGTCTTCGTTGCTCCATGCTGGCTTTCTCTAGTTGCGGCGAGCAGGGGCTACTCTTTGTTGCGGTGCGCGGCCTTCTCATTGCAGTGGCTTCTCTTGTTGTGGAGCACGGGCTCTAGGCGCACGGCTTTCAGTAGCTACAGCACGTGGGCTCAGGAGTTGTGGCGTGCCTGCTCTAGGGTGCTCGGGCTCCAGTAGTTGTGGCGTGCAGGCTCAGTAGTTACGGCACATGGGCTTCGTTGCTCCACGGCATGTGGGATCTTCCTGGACCAGGGCTCGAACCCGTGTCCCCTACACTGGCAGGCGGATTCTTAACCACTGCGCCACCAGGGAAGTCCTCTATTTCCAGTTTTTTAGAGTATGAACTCTGCAAAGGTGGAAGGCCTGAGAAAGTTCAGGCAAATAAGTATGGGAGGATGTGGGTCATCCCTTTCAGTATCCAAGGTGGAGGTAAGTCAGCTTACTCCTCCTTCCTCTCCCCTCCTCCTGAAGAGCATTCCTCCTGCTGCCATATAATCATATCTGGCCGATGCTTATTAACCTCACAACCCTATCATGTTTCATTTCCAAGGACAATAAACAACCTGCAGAGACACAAGTACCCGTGAGTTGCCAGGGTGGCTGTGAGAGAGTCCAGCTCAAGCTGAGCTCGTGACTACAACTGTTGCCCCTTTCTCCTGATCTGCATGCAGAGCTGCCTGAACACGCCTGGGGCCCTGACTGTTGTGTCCCTGTTTACTCTCCAGGCAACAGATGCTGAGCTTTCCTCACCTTCTGCAAACAGTGCTGCACATCATCCAGGTGGTCATCAGCTACTTCCTCATGCTCATCTTCATGACCTACAACGGGTACCTCTGCATTGCTGTAGCGGCAGGGGCTGGCATGGGGTACTTTCTCTTCAGCTGGAAGAAGGCAGTGGTAGTGGACATCACAGAACATTGCCATTAACGTCTAACGCTATGGTGTGGCCTTATCGATTGCAGTGGAAAGCAGTTCAAGACTGGAAGACAGGATTCCAATCTCCTCTTCTTACTCCTTATCTCCTTACACACACGCACGCACACATGCACACACGCCTGCTCAACAGAGGTTTAGCTTACAGTCTCTGAGCTAAAGTGGTAACCTCCCTGCCTTTTTTCCCTAATGAGCTGAGTTTCCCATTTCTCTTGAGGTGAAGCCACCCATGAGATGTCCTCTCTTCCCCCGTTATCTTAGATCCAAATTATATGTTCTTATCTAATCCAGGTAGCTTTCTATTTGATGGCTTGATCACCTGCTTCCTTTTTTAGTCTTCTGTTCTTATTTTTTAACAGTTTGCGAATTTGGTGGGTTTTTCCTGGGTCAGTGATGGAAATGGATTAACTTTAGCCAGGATTGATGGCAGGTGAGGAAAAGTCTTGCCCAGCTAAGCCCAGAACCCAAACTTAACATTTAAAAATACGTTCTAGTCTTTGGACTCAATGAGTGGGAGACAGATTGTGCCTTTCCCTAGGTGTGAAGTGTTGCACTGAAATCTCTGTAGGGGGCAGAGAGGTGGTTTGAGACTGTATAAATACGGGCCCAGACCTTGCAGGAGTGTGCATTCTTGGGGGGCTGACTCATCAACTTGTGTTCCCACTTAACATTTTGATTAGAATGAACTTGTCAATCAAAAAAAAAGATGACAATCAATTTGAGAAAATAGATATTTTAAAATGAAACCATTGACATTTTACTTTGACTTGGTACCCTCGTATGTCACAACTGAAGTAAGCGTTTAAATAATTTTCTTCCACTATTGTTTTCATGCGTCTGCCTCTAAACCAGTGGTTTTCAAACCTCAGCATGCATCAGAATCACCTGGAGAGCTCGTTAAAGCCCTGATTGCTGGGCCTCGACCAGAGCCCCCAAATTGGTATTTTTAACAAGCTCCCAGGTGATGTGCCTACTGATGATCAGGGGACCACACTTTGAGCATCTCTGCTTTAAACTGAGGGAGTATCACCTGGTGGGTGAGCTACCTGGTACTGGGCACAGGAATTTGACTTGCTATCAGTTGGTGGTGTTTCTGGGCTTAACTCATGTACTAAATGCTGCTGGTCAATACTTAATCATTCCACAAACATTTATTCAGCCCCAACTGTGTTTTTGTGCCCAGGCACACAAGCACAAAGGGCTGTAGCCAAAGTAACTTTTATTAGCATGTGTGAAATCACTAGTCCTTATTCTTAAAGATCTGTAATTTCTTGGAAATGGCTTGAAGGTTGAGAATCTTTGATCTGCAATGTAAATGAGCCAGTCATGGGCTGGAGGGGCAAAAGCCCAGCCCTCTCTTTGGAGAGGCCTAGGGTGTGGTCGGCTGATGGGCATCCATGCCCACACCAGGCAGAGCCTCACTCTCTGCATGACCATCTTTGTTACTCTCGGGGGGACTTAATTAGATCACAAGTGGCCAAAAATACTTTCCTCAGTAAGAATCACATTGGATTTTTATTCTGTTGTTAGTCTACACCGCAGTCTTGTTCCCAGTCCAACCTACCTCTGTAAAGTGACTCTTCCTGTGCTGGTCTATTAAATCCTGCCCTCCTTGGTGCTAGACTCCAGTTGTGCCTCAGGGCAGGAGAGACAAAACACAGCTATCCTGTTGGCCTCTTGTGGTTTTGAAGTTTGTACTTTCTCTGTTGGTGCCAGTTAAATATTGGAGGGCGAGAAATGTGTACTTCCGTGGCTTTGAACCAAGAGAGGGTTATGAGCTTACTGGATCGAGCTTAAAATCTAAGAACCAACATTTAGAGTTTTATGTTTTTCTCTCATTCCAACCCCTTGTAGTGCTGATACTTAGCATAAGTAAAGGGAATGACAGGTACTGATAAAAATCCAACATTAAGGTACAAATAGCCTGTTATTGCCTCAGAAGCCAAGGAATAATAAAACCCTGAGAAATCAATGTTTAGTAGTGATCCGGGTACTCTCTAGAAATCTTGACATGATCTGTTATAAAACAACCTTTCAGGAACAGGACCTTATCAGTAAGGTAAGAAAAATCAAGGCCAGTTTAGACAAAATGCTGTGAATTTCAAACTCTCGGGAGAGAAACATCAGTTTGGGATAAGTCTTCAGGTATTCAAGATAGAGTCTCATGAAAAACCTGAATTGTAGTGATCTTGAGCTAGGTTGCCAAAGGAAGAAACTAGCGAGGAAAAAAAAAAGTAAAGCTTAAATTCTATCTTTCTTGAGCTCTTGGATCGTGATAATATAATGATCTTGTTGACTTTCATTTCTGTAACCCTGTTCATTTAGAATTTAGTGCCTGACTTCTTTGTTCCTTTTGAATCCAAATTCCTTTTCCTCCTGTTCACAACTATTAGAAGCTGTATCCCCATATCTTTGGCCCCTTATTCTGCTCTCCTTTTCCCTTTCTTTCAGTTTTTTATCCCATGTGTCTGGTTTATTAAATCTCCCTCACCCTCCTGATGCAGTGGATAATGCTGTGCAGTAGATGTGGATATAGATACCAACCAGAAGTTGTAAAACTTGATAGAGACCCTAAGCACACTTTGAGGAGCAACTGTCCCACTGGAATTTCTATAAGGCTGAGTAAGGGGCTACCTGGTACCATCCACAAAGTTACAGCATCTTAGGTGCCGTCTCCAATCTATGCTGGAAGAACACTCAGCCCCACACTGCCCACAAGCAGAGTCCTCTCTGTCCACCAGGGAATTAGAGATGAAGGTTTCTTCACTACTTCTACGGTAGGGTTGTCTGGAATTCCCTTTTAGGCTGTGGGGTACTGGTTTTGGGTTCTAGCCACAAGGGTTCCTTGTAGAAGCTGGAAAGGGAGTTAGCAGGGAGTACACTTTCATGTCATTTAATGTTGATCCTGCCCTCTCCAGCTGCTTCCTTCAGAAGATACACCTAAAGATACAGAGTCCGCATCTCATATATGCCTTAATCATTGGGTCTACAATTAATGTTGACTGTTTTAGATTGTAAGCTCCTGGAGGGCAGTATTGCTGTAGTAGGAATGTTTTAACAGTGTCATGTGCAAAGGAACAAATAAATATTTTGATTTTGTGATTCTATGCATGTCTTCTCCCCAGAGTGATATCAGAATAAGTGGTCTCATCATTGTTCACATGGAGTCTGGTCACTATCATCGGTTTTTCAGATGTCCATCTTTTAGGTGGCGTGATCCCTTTATGTTTTCATCTCACTCTCCTCCTACTCTCCTACTCTACATGACAAGCCTTGAACATGCCAGAAGATCTACATGACCTTTTGCACAGGAGACAGGGTCTTCATGAAGCTGCAGTATCTCAGTATACCAAGGATTCCTGAATTTAAAAGCGAACTTGTCATATAATCGCTTCCCTGTGTTTATGCTGTCAGGTGAGAGGCTAGGAGTTGGCCCTGCCTGTCTGCTTTCTGCCAGAATGGTGGTGTTTTGTGCCTTTCCTGTTGGCCCCCAGATGGGCATCTTGCCATTCAGCACCACTCCTAGACTGTAGTGTGATGAACATGGGCTTTGGAGTCAGGTACACCTGGCTTTGACTCGTAGCTCCACCACTTCCTAGAAGTGTGACCTTAGGCAAGTTATTTTAATAATCCCTAAGCCTTAGTTTTCTCATTTATAAAAAGGCAATAATAGTACCTATTTGAATTAATCTCCTGATTATTGTCACTCCAGCTTTCAGGAAAATGAAAGGTACGTGCTTCTGGCTGCAGTTGGTATCTCTTCACAAGCACTTGACCATCTTCTTGGGTTTGGGCAACCCAGAAATGAACACTAGGACCTAAGAAATAAAGAATCGATACATGTGATTTCAGTGGTGTCAAAAAAGATTTACAGGGAATTCCCTGGTGGTCCAGTAGTTAGTACTCTGCATTTCCACTGCAGGGGGCACGGGTTCGATCCCTGGTTGGGGAACTAAGATCCCACGTGCCGCGTGGCACGGCCAAAAAAATAAAAAGATTTATAGCTGCTCAGATTTATTACTAATCTGGTAATTGCCTCATTCTTTATAAATAAAATAGCATGGATATTTCCTGAGAACTGAAACAGCAACCTCTCACTCTACCCCGAGGGAGTGAGACCTACTAGTGGGAGACCAGGAAAGCAGTGTAGCAAGGAGGTTTAGAGGCGCAGGTTCAAAAATCATTCTGCCCAGGTTCAAATCTCAGCTCTATCCCCTAACAGCTGAGAATTAGTTTTGCCTTTATAAAATTAGGTTAAAGTACTCACCTTGTAAGAGTTAAAGATTAAATGAGATAATCTAAAAGAAAATAAAAAATAAATGAGATAATCTGCATAAAGCACTTGGTACAGTGTCTTCCACCCAGATTCCTCTTGAGTATTGGTATCAGGAGGCACCATGTTTTCATGCTTCTGTGCCTGTTCATGCTGGGAAGTCACAGTGACATGTTGAAGCAGTCTTGTTTGATCCTTTTCTTTTGCCCTTCCAGACTGAATTTTGTAGGATTCAAAATAATCAAACTCAATTTCCTTATCTGGAACCCATTCTTGCTGTGTTTTCAAGATTAAGATAAATGAATGGGAGATCCCAGATAAAACTGGAAGAACAGAGGTTTTGTAAGAATGGTTGGAGGAAGAAGCGAAACTATACATCCTCCTCTATTCCTGCCTCTCTCCCACATTCTTACTTCCCAGACTTAAGCTGCCCCAGAAAGGCTGGGTAAAATCCTGCTAACAGGTCTTTTTGGAACTGATGATTCCAGAGGTTCTTGCTACCACAGTTAGCAGTTCCCAGCAGTTGAATTAAACAGTGAAGACAATAAGACATGATTCTAAATTAGCCTCTGAGCTGCCTGGCAGATTGGCTTGTCAGAAAAACTTAGGCGATTTGGGAAAGGAAGGAAAACTGGAATGACGGTAATACTGATACTCCACTGCCTGTCCTCCCAAAATTACACCCAAACTGGTTACAAAGCCATTCTGTAAAGATACTGGAAATCCACAACTTGATCGAGTTTATACAAAATCATGAGAATCTAATCTCCACAAGGGCAGGGATCTTTGATTTGTTCACTGATGTTACCAAGTGCCTAGAATGGTACCTGGCACTCTCAATAAATACTTGTTGAATAAACGAGTTAAAAATCAGTGACAGGGATCAACTGGAAGTGTTCTGTTTAGGGTCTTTTAATAAAGATGGGAAAAATGATATAGCAATTTAACAGTGCTATTATACTTCATTAAGGATGTCGCACACTTTTCCAAAAATATATTTATTTTTAAAAACAAAAATCAGACAAGTTTTATCGAGTCAGATTTTCCAGAGACAAACCAGAGTTTGAATTTCAGCTTTCCGAGTGAAAGTTAAGCATCAGCAATCTCATGCAGAAGTATCTCTCTCTGCAGGACGTAAAATATTCGGCTTGACTGCAAGCACTCAATTCTCTAAATCTTGTTTGTATTTCTGCCATCATTTTACTCCATTCCAGGGCTCTGGCACACAAGATAATCCACCTCTAAAATTCAAAACTTCCAAATTGAGATGAACGATTGTTGGGCTTGGGTTGGGGTTTATAACCAATTCGATCATTAATCATTTGTTCCCTGCCCTTGGGGTCACTGCCGAGCCCAATGGCACCTTCTCCATCACTGCCTCCTACAACATCCACATCTTCCTTTTGTTTCTTACGGGTCTGAAAGTATAAAAGTTTTAGTATTAAGGCAATATTCTATTCATTAACAAACATTTATTTAGCATCTACCATGTATTAGGCACAGGGTAAAGGATAGGGTTTGGGTCTACAGAACAATAAACTGAAATCCTAGGTTTAGATGGTTAGAGGCACAAGGGGGATACACGGATATAGCGATAAAAGATGTAACCCCTACCCTCCAGGATGTCACAGTCTAACAGGGAAACAGGTAAATAGACCATTACAACACAGGGTGATCAGGGCTATGACAGAAGGAAGTCCATACAAGAGATGGAAAAATAAAGCGACCAGTAAAACAATAACCACCAGAAATTAACAGCTCAGCTGACACCATGAGATTAAATGTAACGCAGGAAAAGAAGGTTTTGTGCTATCTTATCATGAGGCCTGATTTGGGAAATTCATTTTGTTTTCAGATAAAAGGTTTGGCTCTTAAGCCACAAGTAACTGCAGAATTCACAAAGTCTGTGTCTCAGTTTGATCATTTTCAAAGAGAAAAACTAACACCCCACAACTACCACTACCTGAGAGTTCCTTACCAGAAGAATAGCTCCACTAAACTCATCTCTGGAATCACTGCTATTCTTCACCACTTACTGCTGAACTGTGAGCATTTAAATGCCAGTGTCAAAGTATTATAGTGAATAAGTGAGGTATTACTTTTTATATATATACAAACATAATGACCTTCCTGAGTTACTCTCTAGGCTACATTACCCAATAAATAACATTAGAAAGTTCTCCCCAAACACCTTTGTGAAAACAAGTTCTAAAAGGCACAGGATGATATCGTTTCATCTTATAAGCCATGAGAAAGTCGGAATATCCAAGTAGAATGAAATCATTTAAAAGGCTTCCCACTATGAACAACTGCTGACTGTTTCAAAATCCAGAGTCAGGGCTTCCCTGGTGGCTCAGCAGTTAAGAATCCGCCTGCCAATGCAGGGGACACGAGTTTGATCCCTGGTCCGGGAAGATCCCACATGCCACGGAGCAACTAAGCCCATGCACCACAACTACTGAGCCTGCGCTCTAGAGCCCGTGAGCCACAACTACTGAGCCCACGTGCCACAACTACTGAAGCCCATGCGCCCAGAGCCCATGCTCCGCAACAAGAGAAGCCACGACAATGAGAAGCCCGTGCATGCAAGAAAGAGGAGCCCCCGCTTGCCGCAGCTAGAGAAAGCCCGTGCGCGGCAACGAAGACCAACGCAGCCAAAAAAAAAACCAGAGTCATCAAAATGTAATCAAACTAATTTCAGTAACAAATAAAATACCAGTTTTCTACTGTTTTTATTTTAGTGCAGGGCAAAAACTATCCCTCTCTCCTAAGTTGCTCTAAAATGGGTGAAACCCATTGGATAACTGCCTTTAGTAGAAAGACTAAAAACAACAAAAATACCTAGGAATAAATTTATACCAAGAAATAAATTTAAGAAGGTGAAAAGACCTGTACACTTAAAACTATGAGATATTGTTGAAAGAAATTGAAGAAGATACAAAAGAATGAAAAGGTATTCCATGCTCATGGATAGGAAGAATTAACAGTTAAAATGTCTATAACTACCTAAAGCAATCTACAGATTCAATGCAATCTCCATCAAAATCCCAACAACATTTTTCACAGAAATAGAACAAAAATTCCTAAAATTTGTATGGGACCACAGAAAACCCCGAGTAGCCAAAGCAATCTTGGAAAAAAAAAAAACCAAAGCTGGAGGTATCACACTCCCTGATTTCAAATTCTACTACAAAGCCACAGTAATCAAAACAGCACAGTATTAGCAGAAAAAGAGACACACAGCTCAATGGAACAGAACTAAGAGCCCAGAAATAAACCCTCACACATATGGATAATAGATTTATGACAAAGTAGCAAAGAACATACAATGGAGAAAGGACAGTCTCTTCAATAAATGCTGTTGAGAAAACTGAACAGCCACATGCAAAACAATGAAGCTAGACCACTATCTTACACCATACACAAAAATTAACTCAAAATGGATTAAAGACTTGAATGTAAGATCTGAAACCATAAAACTTCTAGAAGAAAACATAGGCAGTATGCTATTTGACATTGCTCTTAGCAGTATCTTTCTGAGTATGTCTCCTCAGGCAAGGGAAACAAAAGCAAAAATAAACAAATGGGACTATATCAAACTAAAAAGCTTCTGCTCAGCAAAGGAAACCATCAACAAAATGAAAAGACAGCCTATCAAATGGGAAAAGATATTTGCAAACAATTTATCTGATAAGGGTTAATACCCAAAATATATAAAGAACTCATACAACTCAACAGCAAAAAAACAGACAACCCAAGAATCTGAATAACCATTTTTCCAAAGAAGACATACAGATGGACAACAGGCATATGAAAAGATGTTCAGCATCACTAATTATCAGGGAAATGCAAATCAGAACCACAATGAAATATCACCTCATGCCCATTAGAATGGCTATTATCAAAAAGACAAGAAATAATGAGTGTTGGAGAGGATGTGGAGAAAAGGAAATCTTCACACACTGTTGGTGAGAATGTAAACTGGTGCAGCCACTATGGAAAATTGTATGGAGGTTTCTCAAAAAATAAAGAGTAGAACTACCATATGATCCAGCAATTCCACTCCTGGGTATATATCCAAACAAAACACTAATTCAAAAGGGTAAGTGCACCACCATGTTTATCGCAGCATTATTTACAATAGCCAACATATGGAAACGTAAGTGTCCCTTGACAGATGAATGGATAAAGAAAATGTGGTGTTTAGGGCTTCCCTGGTGGTGCAGTGGTTGAGAGTCCGCCTGCCGAGGCAGGGGACACGGGTTCGTGCCCCGGTCTGGGAGGATCCCACATGCCGTGGAGTGGCTGTGCCCGTGAGCCATGGCCGCTGAGGCTGTGCATCCGGAGCCTGTGCTCCGCAACAGGGGAGGCCACAACAGTGAGAGGCCCACGTACCGCAAAAAAAAAAAAAAAAAAAAAAGAAAATGTGGTGTATATATATATATACACACACATACACATACACACAATGGAATACTACTCAGTCATAAAAATTACTTCAATTAAAAAAAAAAGTAACTCAATAGTGAGCTGACTCTGCAGAGTCAAAGTTTGGTATAAGACTAACACTTTATGAGACTCATTACAATTGAAGTTTTGAACCATAAAGGGCACTTCAGGAAAAGAGCAGAGTGTGCATAGGCAGTGAGATTAAAGATAGCTCAGCAGTGGAAGATAAAGTGGAGAGATGACCAAGGACCAGATCACAAAGGGCCTTACATGCCATCCTAAGGAATTTGGACTTCATTCTGAAGGCCAAAAAAAGAATTTAAGTCTTATCAATGGACATCTAATACCGTGGCGTAAGGCTATACTTAAAAATACATATTGGGGGGCTTCCCTGGTGGCGCAGTGGTTGGGGGTCTGCCTGCCGATGCAGGGGACACAGGTTCGTACCCCGGTCCGGGAAGATCCCGCACGCCGCGGAGCGGCTGGGCCCGTGAGCCATGGCCGCTGAGCCTGCGCGTCCAGAGCCTGTGCTCCGCAACAGGAGAGGCCACAACGGTGAGGGGCCCGCATAACGCAAAAAAAAAAAAATATTGGGGCTTCCCTGGTGCCACAGTGGTTAAGAATCCACCTGCCAATGCAGGGGACACAGGTTCAAGCCCTGGTCCGGGAGGATCCCACATGCCATGGAGCAACTAGGCCCGTGTGCCACAACTACTGAGCCCATGCTCTAGAGTCCGCGAGCCACAACTACTGAGCCCGCATGCCACAACTACTGAAGCCTGCGCGCCTGGAGCCTTTGCTCTGCAACAAGAGAGGCCACCTCAGTGAGAAGCCCACGCACCGCTTCTCACTGTGGTCCCTGCTTGCCGCAACTAGAGAAAGCCCGTGCGCAGCAACAAAGACCCAGTGCAGCCAAAAGTAAATTAATTAATTAATTAATTAATTAATTTTAAAAAATACATATTGAACTCCTACTATGTATTAGATGCTGGGAACTCAACGGTGGAGAAGACAGACATGATTTCTACAATCAGGGTTCCTAATATAAATGATTTTACAATAAACAAACAAATCATTGTAAATTAGAATAAGTGGTATGAAATAAAAGAATAAAGTACTTTGAGAGACCCTAATGAGATGAAGGCAGCATGGGTAGGAATGATACACCTAAGTTGGATACGGTCAGAAGAGGCCTTTCAGACTGAGGAAGTGACATTCAAACTGAGACACGAAGAAACAGGAAGCACTCCAGGCAGAGGAAAATAATATGTGCAAAGGCCATGAGTTATAAATAGTTTGGCATATTCAAGGAAATAAAGGAAAACCAATGTGCCTAGGGTACAGTGGGCAAGGCAAAGAGTGACAGAAGTTGAAAGAACATTTAAAAGCTTGTAGGCCATGAAAAGGAACTGAGGTTTTATTCCAAGTGCAGGAAACCACTGAGGAGTTTTAAGCATGAGAATGACATGATCTGAAATTTTTTAAAGATCATTCTAGACACCTGATGGAGAATGGATTGAAGACACAAAAATGGAAGTAGAGGGCTTCCCTGGTGGTGCAGTGGTTGAGAGTCCGCCGGCCAATGCAGGGGACACGGGCTTGTGCCCCGGTCCGGGAAGATTCCGCATGCCGCGGAGCGGCTGGGCCCATGAGCCATGGCCGCTGAGCCTGCGCGTCCAGACCCTGTGCTCCGCAACGGGAGAGGCCACGACAGTGAGAGGCCCGTGTACCGAAAAAAAAAAAAAAAAAAGGAAGTAGAGAGACAACTTGGGATGCTACTGAAACTGTACAGAGTTAGTTGATGGTTATCTGGACTAGGGTTCTAATGGTGGAGATGAAAAGGTATGGGTAGATTCTAGAAATATTCTGGAGGTAGAGCCGAAGGATTTATGGACAGATTGAATATAAAAGGTGAGGGAAAGGGAGAACTCAAGATTGACTCTTAGGTTTCTGGCTTGAGCAACTACTTAGATACTGACACAGGGAACTCTGAGGTGAAACTCGTTTGAGGAAGAAATCAAGAGTTTTTTGTTTTAACATGTTAAGTATAGTATGCTGAATAATGACCCCCAAAGCTATCAGGTCCTAATCCTTGGATACTGTAATTGTTGCCCTGTATGTGAAAAGGGTCTTTGCAGATGTGATTACATTAAGGATGCTGTGATGGGGACATTATCCTGGATTATCTGGGTGGGCCCTTAATGCCAACACAGGTATCCTTATAAGAGGGGGCAGAGGGAGACTTCACAGACAGAAGAGGAGAAGGCAGTGTGATCACGGAGGCAGACACTGAAGTGATATGGCCACAAGTCAAGGAATGCCAGCAGCCACCAAATACTGCAATAGTCAAGGAATAGATTCTTCCCTAGAGCCTCTGGATGGAGCATGGTCCTGCTGACATCCTGATTTTGGATCAGTGATACCAATTTCAGATTTCTGGCCTACAGAACTGTGAAAGCATAAATATCTGTTGCTTTAAACCACCAAGTTTGTGGTAATTTGTTACAGCAGCCACAGGAAACTAATACATTATGTTTAAGATGCCTGTAAAGCATCCAAATAGAGATTTCGAATAAGCTGTTGGTATAAGAATCTGGAGTCCAAAAGTTAGAGTTATTGTTTTAAATATTCCTAACGGTTTGAAAGTTGCACTCTTACCTCCAGGTCCTTTCGAATGCTTTCAAACTCCTCAATGTCATCAAGCTTCAGCTCCAGACGGGTTGGTTTTCGTCTCAGCATAATGAAACCAACATTAAGGAACAGACCCAGTGAACTATCAGCTGTTAAAAATGGCAGAGAGGAGGAAAAATTGGAAGGGATAAATCTCAGCTACAAATATGTTCAATTTGTAAGCAGGCACACTAAAACAAATGGCGATACAAAAGACTCATTTGGATTCACACATTGACTTCTAAGTCTTTACGTGTATCATCATTACATTTTTATTACGTGATGGAGATCCACCACTCTGTAATTCTCAAAAGCTCTTTCTTCCAGAACTTAAAATAGCAAGCTGCCTGTAAAAGAGGATTCTAGGCAACAATCACTTTAATCTCATGCTCCATTCACAAAGAAATATTTTAGCTAAGAGAATAACGTTAAAATATCACATTTTAATTCGGTACAGTTAGTAGAGAGTATACAAACCATTAAATTTGATCAACAGTATGTGGGAATTATGAGAGATTTGTGATCACTCCCGAATGCTAAAATCAGTTTACTAAGTCTTATGAAAACTCCCTCTAACTCACCAATTCACAGGGTTATCCTCAGGGTCTAAATAGGTCCTAAATGGATAGGTCATTCATGAAACAAACAGTTCTTATGCTCCAGCTACAGAGTTAAGAGGCATAGTCACAGTCTGTGGGGAAAACAAACACATAAATGGAAAATTGCAGCATACTGTAATTAGAACTCTGATGAGGGTAATGCAATGGCATCACACAGACACACAATCCAGTGGGGTGAACAGGGATGTGGAAGACTTCCTGGAGGAGATGATGTCTTAGTTGCCTTGTGAAGGGCAGGCAGAGAGGATTAAAGGCATCCCAGGCAGAGAGAACAAGTATGCACAGAAGCTCAAGAGAACACTCTAGAATCTGAAAACCCAAAGTAATGCTTATGCTTTAAAAAAAAAAAAAAAAAAAGAAGAGCTGGGTTTTTTTAGAAGAAAATAAAACTCCCCAACTGAGTTTAAAAGCTGTTGATGGCATCATCTTTATATTCTCACAGCGTCCAGTAGAGAATGTCTGCAATAACCAGCCATTAAATGTTCTGTTGAATAAACTGGCTACACTCTTCTTCTGCTGAAGGGGGCACGGGTCTGATCCCTCTCCAGGGAACTAAGATCCCGCATGCCGCAGCAGAGCAACCAAAAACAAAAGTCAGCCTCCTGGGAAAATTATATATAGGTCACATGGTGAGGATTAAATGAAAATGATGTAAGTGAAGCCTCCTTTAAAATATGTACAGATATAAATTATTATTACATGTATCTAGGATATAGCTAGGGACTGTGAAGTATACAAAGGAAGAAATGTCTCCTCCTTCTACCATGAAGCTTGGGACAGATACAAGTGATGTTATCAACACGAAACAATGGCACATTACATTTCAAATTGCTTTGTACTAAATCAGATACTATCTTTTTTTCTTTTATTATTTTTTTATTGGAGTATAATTGCTTTACAATGTTGTGTTAGTTTCTGCTGCACAGCGAAGTGACTCAGCCATTCGCATACACACATCCCCTCCCTCTTAGACCTCCCTCCCCCCCATCCACCCAACTAGGCCATCACAGAGCACGGAACTGAGTTCCCTGTGCTATACAGCAGCTTCCCACTAGCTATCTATTTTACACATGGTAGTGTATTTATGTCAAACCTAATCTCCCAATTCATCCCACCCTCTCCTTCCCCGCCATGTCCACACGTCCGTTCTCTACGTTTGCCTTTCTATTCTTGCCCTGCAAATAGGTTCATCTGTACCATTTTTCTAGATTCCACATATATGCATTAATATACGATATTTGTTTTTCTCTTTCTGACTTACTTCACTCTGTATGACAGACTCTAGGTCCATCCACATCTCTACAAATGACCCAATTTCATTTCTTTTTATGGCCGAGCAATATTCCATTATATATATTTACAACATCTTCTTTATCCATTCATCTGTCGATGGACACTTAGGTTGTTTCCATGTCCTGGCTATTTTAATAGTGCTGCACTGTTGGTGGGGAATGTAAATTGATACAGATACTATCTTGATTCCAAAGTAGACAAAAGGTAGAGGAAGCCAAAGTTTCAAGGGGAGAGATTGCTTAAAAGAAAAAACAGGGACTTCCCTCGTGGTGCAGTGGTTAAGAATCTGCCTGCCAATGCAGGGGACACGGGTTTGATCCCTGGTCCGGGAAGATCCCACATGCTGCGGAGCAACTAAACCTGTGCGCCACAACTACTGAGCCCACGTGTCACAACAACTGAAGCCCACGCGCCTAGAGCCTGAGCTCTGCAACAAGAGAAGCCACCTCAATGAGAAGCCCACGCACCACGACGAAAAGTAGGCCCTGCTCGCCGCAACTAGAGAAAGCCCGCCCAGCAACGAAGACCCAACGCAGCCAAAAAATAATTAATTAATTATTTTTAAAAAGGGAAAAAAAGAAACTGTGATACATTTTAACTTTTCTGCAAACTATGAAAAGATCGCCACTAGGGAGCAGTATAGAGTAATGGGTAAAAGTGCTTGTTCTGGAGGCGAAAGGGCAGAGGGCACAGATTCTAATCCCATCGCCACTGATCTTGGACCATCAGCTTCACCTTTCACTAGATCATGGTTTCCTCGTCTGTACCTGTACTCTATTGTTGTATAGACTGAATGTCGTATTGCAGCGTAAATTCCTGTAACATAACCTGGCATTTAGTAAACGCTCAATAAACAGGCATTATTATTGTAATTGTCCTCGGGGAGGGTAGGGGGCTCTGTCCAGCTCGGGAAACACCAATATTTTGACCATCTCCACCCCCGACACGGGGACAAAACCTTGTCTTGTCCATCTCTGATGCCCCAGCACCCAGCGCACACGGGGCTGTGCAGAGTTGCTGGCGTGCAGTTTACCTGACGCCTCACATTCATCATCTCACTCGAAGTAAGACAGACCGGGCTGAAGACAGCAAAATCAGGCCTTGGCTCCTCCGCCAGGTCTTTATTTTCCTTTGGCGCTAGAGGGCTCTTCGAACTTATTCTCTCGCCACTGCCCAAATCCACCGAAAACCCAGCCAGCTCAGAAGAAACCGCCGAGAGAACTTCCTGACAGCGGAAGAGAATAGCACCCCCGCAGCTCCAAGGCCGCACTCGCTGGTCCAGAGCGAGGGTTTCCATGGCAACACGGTCCTTCGCTCCAGTAGGACTTAAAGCCCCTCGCAGGACCCGGAGCGACAGCAGGCCCCGGAAGCCGTCTATTCACTCCCCGAGTTCCGTCCGTAGCCGCGCGACTCGCCGCACCTACCTCTTTTCAGACCTGTTCAGCCCCTTCCCGGAACCTCGGCGCTCACCCCCAATCTCCGGCTAAGCCAACTGGACTACAATTCCCAGACTGCTCTGAGTCTCTCTCCTCGCAGAACCCTGTCCTTCGCGTGCTTTTCTCGGAGGCTCCACGGAACAAACCACTCGACGCGCCCAGACTCTTTCCTACTACGATTCCCATCATGCTTCACGCCGCCCAGGACGCTGCGTCCGCCCGCGGCCCACTTCCGGTAGGTGTCGTAATTCCGCCTTGCTGGGCGCGCGGTGGATGGTCTGAAACGTAGAGCTCGGCTTTCGGTGGGGCTTCGCGGCTCCGGAGCCCAGCATGGCCTCCTCACGAGCTTCCTCCGCGGTACAGGTCTCAGCTCACTCTGGCAGGGAGCGCGGAGGGTTGGGGGTCCCTGCGGAACAGGGCCGTTAGGGAACAGGCTGCGGCGGTGGAGGGCTGAGGAGGAAAGATCTCCTCAGACTCGGTCTGGTCTTAGAGAGCGGAGCAGCGTTTTCATGATCCCTGAGTGCTTTCGTATTTTAGCTCATTTTCAGCTCTCGCTACAACCCCGAAATGTAAATACCTTCTCCGTCTGGTTCAGAAACGGAGTTCTGGAAGGGAGTAGTGTCTTGGCCAAGATTTATGACAATGTCAGACCTCTTAATGGTAATGAGGCCTCCTAACTTCCTATCTACTGCCCCACGTCTGAAAACGTTTGAAATATATAGACAGTAACTTTGTAACTTGTCGCCCTTACCATCGCGTTGGTTATTTCAGTTATCCTTGATATCGCCTGTGATGAGCAGAAACCCTGGAAGTTTCGTAAAACCCAGGAAGAGATTGCACTTGGAACTGAATGAAGTAAACATGTTCCAAAGCACGCCTTTGATAGAAAAATCACCAAGAGAAATTCACTAGTTTTATCTGTCTCTTCCTATCTGCAAAAGTTAAGTGACCGAGAGACTGGAATCACCCCCAGACCACGTCCAAATCAGGGAAGACACATCTTAACTGGTGTCCAATTTGTGTTTTCTTTAGAGAAGAAATAGGATTGAAGCTCTGGATAAGCGTCATCCTTCTGGGAGGTCTAGTAAATTGCTTAAGATTAAGTTTTAGGTTAATCCAGGTCTTTGATTTAGCAGGCAACCAAAACTAAGGCATCTGATGACTTAGTCGCTCCTGTTGTGAAGAAACCACACATCTATTATGGAAGTTTGGAAGAGAAGGAGAGGGAGCGCCTGGCCAAAGGAGAATCTGGGATTTTGGGAAAAGAAGGACTTAAAGCAGGAATTGAAGCAGGGAACATTAACATAACCTCTGGTAAGATGCAAACTGTGAGTCCGTCTTTACCTTTGGTGCTCAAATTATCTGTAATGATTACCTTCCTAAACTTAGATATCACTAGTTTAGTGTCAAAAACTTTCAAATATTAAACTTGCATCTATCTTAAGGCCATACTCTGCCCACTCCACTTAGTATCATCTGGAGAACCTTTTTCTTAAAACCTTTTATACAGTTTTTCTTCTATGAATTGTTAGTAGTTTTACTAGGAATTTATTCATTGTGTATTTGGATTCAAGTTGATTCCATTTGTCTTCTGGAGATCTAGCATAGTTGTGGCATTGGTTTGGAGCTACTGTGGTTTATAATATTCTTGCTTTTTTAGTTTTCCAATTATTTTTCACCCAAAATGAAATACCTCTTTTAGATTATAAAAGTAGTAGCCATTTTTATTTTGAAAGAAATCAAAATACAAGTTTTTTTCCATAAATGAAACCATGATAAGCAAATTGTTTTGTAACCTGCATTTGTCATTCTGTATACTGTTGAGGATATTTTTTCATGTCAGTAACTAGTGGTCCACTATATTTTTGAAATAAAATTATTTATGTTTGTCATGAGAAATTCAGAGAGTACAGAAGGGTATAAAAAGAGTTCTCTGCAGATAGGACTTCCAAGTTTCTCATGGATCCTCCCATACATTTTCTTTTCTATACACATGCACTGTAGTGACTTTTTAAACCTTTTATGTTATTTTCAACATAACTGCATCACTACTATACTTTTCCTTTTTCATCGAAATGCTTGTATTTGGTGTGAGTTTTAAAACTAGCTGATAGATTATCCAAAAAACCTTACAGTCAAAGAATATCATTTTCATGGTAATTATTTCCAATTAGTGTCCCTATACTGAGACTATTTGAGAGAGTAGCTTTGGCAATTGTTAAAATAATGTTTCTATTTTATCATGGATAGAAAGCGTACATAACTTATTTGTTAAAGATGCTCCATACTCTTATTGTCTCATGCAAGCTATGTGTTTATGTAAATTTGCCAAATGAAACAAGATGGCTTCAACTATTTTCCTGCCTTTTAAAACCTCGTTTAGTTTTCTGTGTTTGGCATACTTTATTTATTTTTAATTAATTAATTATTTTTTGGCTGTTTGGGTCTTCTTTGCTGCACGCAGACTTTCTCTAGTTGCGGGGAGTGGGAGCTACTCTTCGTTGTGGTGTGCGGGCTTCTCATTGTGGTGGCTTCTCGTTGCAGAGCATGGGCTCTAGGTGCATGGGTTCAGTAGTTGTGGCTCGCGGGCTCTAGAGTGCAGGCTCAGTAGTTGTGGCTCGTGAGCTTAGTTGCTCCGAGGCATGTGGGATCTTCCCGGACCAGGGATCGAACCCGTGTCCCCTGCACTGGCAGGCAGATTCTTAACCACCATGCCACCAAGGAGGTCCTGGCATACTTTAATCCACCTGGCAAGTGGATTCTTAACCACTGAGCCACCAGGGAAACCCTGGCATACTTTAATAAACTGAGAAACTGTAAAGTTTGTAGTAGATTAAACAGTTAACTTTCCCTAGAGGCATATAGACTCCAAATGTAAGAAATTATTTCTGGGCTTCCCTGGTGGTGCAGTGGTTAAGAATCCGCCTGCCAATGCAGGGGACGCGGGTTCGATCCCTGGTCCGGGAAGATCCCACATGCCTCGGAGCAACTAAGCCCGTGCACCACAGCTGCTCAGCCTGTGCTCTAGAGTCCGCGTGCTGCAGCTACTGAGCCTGCCTGATGCAACTACTGAAGCCCACACGCCTAGAGCCCGTGCTCCGCAACAAGAGAAGCCACTGTGATGAGAAGCCCGTGTACAGCAACAAAGACCCAACACAGCCAAAAATAAATTAAATTAAAAAGAAAAAAAATGAAATTATTTCTTTCTCCCTACTTGAGGAAGATCTGGTGATTATGCTGATGTTGCCGGTTCTTTTTACAGGAGAAGTGTTTGAAATTGAAGACCACATCAGTGAGCGACAGGCCGAGGTGTTAGCTGAGTTTGAGAGGAGGAAGCGAGCCCGGCAAATCAATGTTTCCACAGATGACTCAGAGGTCAAGGCTTGCCTTAGGGCCTTGGGGGAACCCATCACACTTTTTGGAGAGGGTCCTGCTGAAAGAAGAGAAAGGTGCCCTTTCTAAGTATCTACTCTCTTCTTTTTTAATCACAGGGTTCCAGTTCAGTTGGAATTTGTAGCTAAAACTTTAATAGAATGTCTCAGATAATGTTGACAGAATATCTTATTAGGTTGCATTAATATGTTTTAGCCCATAATTTAAGTCTTAGGCCAGTTTTTACTCCACTACTAATTTTTCTTTATAAACTATGAAGATGTTAACACATTCCCTCCCTTCCTCTCCTCATTATGGAGTTGTGAGTTGGGTAAACATTTGTCACTAAACTCTGAAAATTTAAACAACAAACGCATTCTTTGTCATTAACATAAGACATAATGATAAATGTTTTTTGGGTGTTACCGCAGAAAGGCACTGTCCTCATATAATGCTCCTCTTGTGATTTTGAAGTTACAAAATCTCTTAGTGACAGGCTAGTCCTATGCAGTTATGCAGACCTAGCCTGCCTACCTGCTTCTTTAGGACTTGGGGCTCAGCTATTCCTCACTCATTACATTTACTCTCTTAAAGCCCTTACCGCTCATTTACTCTTCAACCTACTGCAAACTGATCGACCACTACCACATTGAAATTGCTCTTAATTAAGGTCATCAACTCATCCTTATCAAGAATAGCCCTAGTACACTGCCACCTATTCCCTCCTTCAAACACTCCGTTTCCTTGGCTCTCAGAAGACCAAATCATCCTGGTTTTCCTCCTGTTTCTCTACCTAATTCTTCTAAGCCTCTTTTTTTCCTGTTTTAAAGTGCTGTTTTTTGCCCTTATCCTGCACTAACCCTGAGTGATCAAATCCATTCTCATGTCATGGTTTACTCTGTGTATATATATTCTGATGACTCCCAGGTCTCTGTAACCTAGATATTCTATAGGTACTCAAATTTGACATGTCTAAATTGAACTCATCTATTTTCCAGTTCTCCTTGCAAATAACAGTACCATTCACACAGTTTTCAGTTGAAAACCTCACCTTCTGTGTAACCCATCAGCAAAATCTTGTCTCTTCTACTTCTGAAATGTACCTCCAGTGTTTCCTCTTTTCTCTACCTCCATTGCTTTCACATTTAGACTGTTGTAATAACCCCAAATGTGTTGTGTTAATTGTTTGCTTAAAATCCTACAGTCTTCTTTTTTTTTTAATTAATTTATTTATTTTTATTTATTTTATTTTTCGCCGTGTTGGATCTATCATTGCTGTGTGCGGGCTTTCTCTAGTTGCGGCAAGCAGGGACGACTCTTCATCTCAGCGCACGGGCACCTCATCGCGGTGGCCTCCCGCTGCGGAGCACGGGCTCCAGGCTCGCAGGCCTCAGCAGCTGTGGCACACAGGCTCAGTAGTTGTGGTGCACAGGCCCAGTTGCTCCGCAGCACGTGGTATCCTCCCGGGCTTGAATCCGTGTCCCCCACATTAGCAGGCGGACTCCCAACCACTGCGCCACCAGGGAAGCCCCCTACAGAGTCTTCTTATTAAACTTAGAGTACAAAGCTCCTAATCATGCTCTTCATCCTTGCTTTGTGCCACTCTTCCCCAGTTTACTAGACTTAGCAGCCATAATGGTCC
Source organism: Tursiops truncatus (assembly GCF_011762595.2). NCBI lineage: Eukaryota > Metazoa > Chordata > Mammalia > Artiodactyla > Delphinidae > Tursiops > Tursiops truncatus. Next base: position 95,135,945 of record NC_047039.1, read on the forward strand.
TCCTGGGATACTCAAGCTCTTTTGCTGTCTATCCACTGAATTTTTCTCTTTTTGTCCCCCTCTCTTGCCTTTTAGAGCTTTTTTATTCTTTTGGTTTCAGCATAAATGCCACCTCCTCAAAAAAGCCTTTCCTAACACCTGACCCCTTGTAAAGTAAGTCCTGCCATTATTAAGAAAGTAACATACTTTCTTAATAGCCTTTCAGAGGTTTACTTCTACTGTTTATTGTTTGTCTTCTCCACCAGCAAAGTCTGTCTTATTGTGTCCCTTAAATGAATGTCTTGAGTCCCCACTGCCACTGTCTTGATTCAGTCCATAAGACTCAGGGGATACAATAGTATGCCTTTGTTCTTCCCTCTTCAGTCCATTCTCCATACTTTTCCAGGGGTCTTTCTCAAATGTCAACCCTCCTTACCATGGCATTAGGAGCTCTTTGTGACCTGGCCCCTGCTTAGATTTGCAACCTTATCTCTCACCAACCCTTTCCCAGTACTCTGTGCTCCAGCCATATTGAATTGTTGTGATTCCAAGTTCAACATGCTTTTCTTGCCTCCAGACCTTTACATTTGTTGAACCCTCTGCTTCAACTGTCCTTTCCCATTCTTGACCCATTGACTTGGTTACTTGAGGACTCAGTTCAGGTAGCATCTTCTCCATGAAGCCTTCCCTGATTCCCTCCAAGCCTAGGTTGTTTACTCCTTTTATGATTCCCTTAGCACCATGCACTTACCACTGTCATAATACTTAATGGAATGTACTCTAGTTCCCCGATACTTTCTGTATGTCCTGTCCACCCCCCACTGCCTCACCCCTCACTATGCTACTTGAAATCAAGGACTGTTTCCTGGTCATTTTTTATACTTAGCACCTGAGCAGTATCCAGCACATTGTGGCATTGAGTGAAGGTTGTCTGTATCCACAGCCCGAGTGGTAGCAGTGTTGGGGCTAGTTGACTCTAAGTTTAACAGGGTAATTGCTTTTAGTTCAATTTAGGGAATCTTCAGATAAAGACTGCTGAGTGAGAGAAATCACACTGGAAGTTTAGGCATCACAACGTGGCCCTTAAAGAAGGTTGCTTGGGATTTGAATGGTGAGAGAGTAGGGCAGGCTTGCTGCCTTCTTAGGTATACTTTTCACAGTCTTAACTCTGTTTAAATTCTGATCTTTTTTGTTACAGGTTAAGAAATATCCTTTCAGTGGTCGGTACTGATGCCTTAAAAAAGACCAGAAAAGATGATGAGAAATCAAAGAAGTCCAAAGAAGAGGTAAAATGTGTCTTTGGCTTCATAGTATAAACATGCAGGAAACAAGGGGGTAGTTCTTTCATTTTCTGTTTTCTGTGGGATGGGCAACAGGGGGAGTTGGAGACTCTACTGTTCCGGAAGAGTTGTTGGCAATAGTTTGTGGTTCCTTTGTAGGTATAAATGGAGATAAGTGAGTTCCCCATTCAGGAAAGAACCATAGCATTCCTGGTGTCACTTTTAACAAGTAACCAGAAACTATCCAATAAGAGTTCATAGAAAGAAACACAAGAGAAAGCACATATACCTGATTTCATCCTATTACTGAACTAATTCATCTTTTTTCTGGGCAGTTAACAATAGGGAATTGACAGCTATGAAAGGGGCAAGAATGCTTCAGACTTGACATTTCTGCTCTTAATTTAACTTTCAGTATCAGCAAACCTGGTACCATGAAGGACCAAACAGCCTGAAGGTTGCTAGACTGTGGATTGCTAATTACTCACTGCCCAGGTAAGGAGAGCCTCGAGAAGGAGGAAGAAACATACTTTTTCTTATTTCCTCTCAAGGACTGAGGAGGTGCTTTATAATGACTCTGGTTATTAATTGAAATTGAGTGGTAAAGAGACTTGTATGGACCTTTGTTTCCAACCCATTTGCTCAGGGTTAATAATGTTATTTCTGTGTCACAGGGCAATGAAACGCTTGGAAGAGGCCCGTCTTCATAAAGAGATTCCTGAGACAACGAGAACCTCCCAGATGCAAGAACTGCACAAATCTCTCCGGGTAAGATGCTCTCATCTTATATATATAAGATGCTCTCATATATATAATTGTCTAATATCTTAAAGATTCTTAAATATTTAATAGATGCTCTACTTTGGCCCACCTCTAGCAAGTAAAGGCAGCTATACTTATTCCTCTCTGCTTACACTGTTGCTATTTGGGAGGAACCATCAGTTAAGGTGGCAGGGAACCTACTGTGCTTTGTACTAGGCAGAGGCCTATGGGTCTACTCTTTAATTCTCCCTTTTAATATGTCAGACTGTACTTTAGATCTCGCCATGGCCTTCCTGTTTATATTTAGCTGACATAGAAGCTAGTGTTACTAAGACTGTAGAAGACAGCATGCTGGAGTTCCAGATAAGCCTTGACTTCATTCATTTGTAAAAGTGTCTCCTAACAGCAACAACAAAAAGGTGGTAGAAGATTCTTGGGGAGGGTTAAAACTGGAATGGTTTTTGTTTTTGTTTTTATGGTGGAAAAGCCAAGAAAGTCTTGGGTTAGCCTGTTAATGATCCCTTGTTTGTCTTTTTTTAAGTCTTTGAATAATTTCTGCAGTCAGATTGGGGATGATCGGCCTATCTCCTACTGTCACTTTAGTCCCAATTCCAAAATGCTGGCCACAGCTTGTTGGTAAGTCCCATTTTACAGTGACATTTTTTTCTAAATGGGGTTCAGGGGAAAAAATCAGTATTTGTCTTAGAAGGCCATTTCAATACCATTTGCCTCTGCTTCTCATGATCACACCAAACTAGAGATGCTAGTAGTTACCCACTGTAGTTTACTATATAGCCTTCAATTAGCGGTTCTTACTGTTCACAAGGTACCCCAGAGACCCGTGACATGTCAGTCATATTCTTGGCATTAGCATCATTTTGGATCAGATAGTGAGCTTATAGACTAGTATACACACCTTGATATAACTTTTCTTTTTTGGTTATGTGACCTAGGCAAGATACTTAATCTCTGTAAGCTTCACTTTTGTCATCTGTAAAGTAAGGTGAGATAATGTTTGTAAACATTTTGCCTTGATAGTGCCTGGTATGTGGTAAGGACTCAGTAAACTTGAATTATTGTTTTTATCTTCATTTTGTTTTCTACTCACCACATATGCAGAAAACTCTTAGGATGTGATAACTTTGTTGTTTTGTTCTATTTAGTTACTTAGTTGTTCTTGAGGAACATTGTCATCTAGTGAGGGGAAACTCGCTTGTATTGTATGCACAAGAACTACTTGACTAGGCAGAAATTGAGACTGTGGTTCAGGAGAAAGCCAGGGACCTACACAGATCCCTCCACCTCTCCACCAAGCCTCAGTTACCTTCATTATAAAGTAGAAATGAGTATGTGTATAACTGACTCACTTTGCTGTACAACAGAAACTAACACAACGTTGTAAATCAACTATACTGCAATTAAAAAAATTAATTACTAAAAATAAAATAAGAAAAAAAATAATAAAGTAGAAATGATCATTCCTGCCCTATATGTACCTCACAGGTCTGTTATAAGGACCATTTGATGATAGATCTGAAAGTAATTTGTTGGAAATTTTCCAAAGTAAAACATTATTTTAAAAATTTAAGTACTTTGGGGACTTCCCTGGCAGTTCAGTGGTTAAGAGTCTGTGCTTCCACTTCAGGGGGCATGGGTTCGATCCCTGGTTGGGGAAGTAAGATCCTGCATGCTTCACAGTGCTGCCAAAAAAAAAAAAAATTAAAATACTTAGTAAGCAGCAAAATGCTATTCGTATTTAAGAAGATAGTATCATTATTAATATTAATGTTAGATAGTTTAATTTGTCCTACCTTCCCTCAGAAATTGATCCAAAAGTTAAGGAGAAGAGCAGCTTGTGCTATAATATTTACAGTCCAGTAGAGGCCTCTGTTTGCATGAGACCTGGATGTAGCTTTCTTCTCTAACCCTTCAAACGATAAGCCTTTTCTGTTTCTTTTTGTGTCTTCCACTGTAACATTTTGGGAGGGGGGTGGTGAGAGAGATTGTCCTTTAGTAATGTTACCAAGGTACCTTTTCCTTCCCAGACCAACCCTGGCTGAGATGCTTTCCTTTGTGTTTGTTAGGAGTGGGCTTTGCAAGCTCTGGTCTGTTCCTGATTGCAACCTCCTCCATACTCTTCGAGGTGAGTCAGAATCTTGTCTAAATCTCAGTCTTTTTCTCACTGTGAACTCTGTCAAGCAAAACAACTCTAAAACTCTGCCTGACACTCAGACCCAGTACACACAGATTAATTCTTGATTTGATTTGACTTGGTTTGGTTTTCTCTGACTGCAGGGCTGGATGATAATGACTTCATACGCTTACCACTTTTCTCTCATGTCCAGCCCCACTCTGGCATTTACAATCTCTAAACCAAGAAACATTTTTTTGTGTGTTTAGCTTTTTTTAATGCAATTTTTATATTAAGTTAAAATAGTTCAATTTTTTAGTAGTTGAATAGCTACTTTAATACTCTGTAGGTCCACATGTCCTCTGATATGTGTATATATAATATTTGTCATGGATGTATTTACACTTAAGTTATAAGGGAGCAGGACCCCTTTAATTTTCATCTCTTACACTCCTTCAGGCCATAACACAAACGTGGGAGCAATTGTATTCCATCCAAAATCCACTGTCTCCTTGGACCAAAAAGATGTCAATCTGGCCTCTTGTGCTGCTGATGGTTCTGTGAAGCTTTGGAGCCTTGACAGGTGAATATTACCCTCTGTCCACACTGCAATCACTAAAGTAAATAGGTGATTGCTTGGCCCTTGAGACTTAAAAAATCTAGCATTTAACCCCAGAGATGCTCTGAGTCAAGGTAACTTGTGTGAAAATAGAATGGAGGATTTTTTTCTTAGACCTTTTCTCACCAGAGGAGTTGTGTCAGGTTTCCTTCTTTGTTAACTTTGTACCTTGATTTTTGCCTCTAACAGTAGCCACTGTTTCCTGGCTCCAGCTATTCTGGAAGGATCTATTATATCTCCCATGCAATAGATTGACATTGGAGAAATGCACTATTTGGTAGTTTGACTAAAAATAATAGTCTAGACAGCGCATTGGTTCTTAGCAAACAACCACAGGGGAGAGGAAGGAGGTTCTGTCTGGCAGTATTGCCAAGGAAGTGATGTCTACTCCCAATAGCATCGTCCTTTACCTAGACTACATTTTCCAATTACAACAGTTTTTTTTTTTTTAATGTGTTTGTGATTATTGTTTTCCAAGAAATTTTTGGAAGCACTTTGTTTGCCTAAAAGACATCTGAATTCAGTTGCTTAGTTTTCTTTCTTTGGGAAAGCATATGAGGCTTTTGTTCCAGGATTTTGTGAGGAGCTAATTAGTGTCTCCACTCTTTGCCAGACAAGATCTTACCTGTGAGCACAGCAAGTTTTAATTGGCTTTGGTAATACATAGCAATATTTGTTCCCTTAGGGCTTTCCTTAGTTCTGTGTATGCCCATTGACAAAGTTCCCTTTTTAATTGCCCTCTTTAGGGTTCATGTTTATTTCCTCTTGCTGGTGTTCAGACCTTCTTTCTGTCGTTGCTGGTAGTAGAATTTAATGGCCACCAAAAGGAAACTAAGCCTCCATTTGGGAGTTCCTTTCTTCATGTGGATCCTTGGACAAGCTGAAGTTTGAGATAAATTTATCTGTAATCCACTTGCACCAAAACTTTTTGATATAGCCTTGCATCTCTATCGAAGTATGTTTTCTTTCTAGAATCTCAATGCTCCTTTGGTGCAGAGAGCTTATTTTGCTCGTCAGGCTGAAATATCTTTAATTTTCTCTAAGCAAATGATATAGCATTAAGAGTTTATTAACATAGTGAATTGAAATAGTGTGTATTGAAGAGCAGTTTTGCCCCGTGGGCACATGAAATAGTCCCAAAGCTTTTATAATAACCTTGGGAAGTGAGTTAAATTATCATTAGCCCTAAAAGTTTAACAAATTACAGGTTTAGTTACAATTTGGCCTGTCAAACCATGCAGAATTGGGTGTATATGTGCTCAACAGTTAATAAATTCAATGAGTATTTACAGGACTGTAAAATAGTTTACTTACATACATTTGATTCCTTTTCAGTGATGAACCAGTGGCAGATATTGAAGGCCATACAGTGCGTGTGGCCCGTGTAATGTGGCATCCATCAGGACGTTTCTTAGGTACCACCTGGTAAGCCATCCTCTTATTGTTCTATCCATACAGGCCTGTGGCATCTTGTTAACGTTTTATGGCTAAACTGCCAAGTAAGTTTTTAGAGCAGAGATCTTCAAGAGATTTTCTTGGACTTCAATAAATCAGAATCAGAAAAGAATACATGACATAGTTAAGGCTAAGCATATTTGGTTTTAAATTGCAGTTAATTTGAAATTTCAGAGTCACTGACTCCCAGAAAACTAGAGTTCTTCCCTCTTTCTTCCCTTTCTTGGCCAATACTAGAGGTGTTTTGGTTTGTTTTTTTTTTGCTATACAGTGTAATTTCTCTGCTTACAAATCAGTCTCCTTTTCTGGTTCTACAAATTCAATGAGGCCAGAATCTGTTAAAGAATTTTTTGAGATACAATTTACATGCAATGGAATGGATTTAAGTGTGTAATTCAGTCAGTCTTGACAAATGTATAGACTCATGTGGCCCACATCCCTGTTGTTGGAGGTCCAAGGGAACAGAAGGTGCCCACCAAACTGAGAAGGCATCTTGAGATTGAAAAACACGGCCAGCAGCTCCATATAGCCAATGGATCCGTTTATTATAGGGTCACTTACTCACAGGGGGGGATCTGGCAGGCAGCAATCCAGAAGCATTCACAGCTGCACTCTGCACCCCCAAGAGACCATTGAGGCAATTTTATAGTTAACCTAAGGTATGGGGGTACGTGTTTGGAAACAGGAAGTACATTCCTAAGTGAAGAATGGGTGGGTGCTGGGAATATATCAGCAAAGGTCTTCATCATTGTTGGAGGACTGACAGAGCATAGAGGCCACCTGATCCTAATGATTATTAAACAATATCTATTAACTACAAAGCCCTTGACTATAGGAAAGTGACTTACCACACAGTATAGTTCTGGGTAGGGTCAGCAGAAGGACAGGAAGAACTGTACAGGCCCAAGACGGCATCAGTTATGCTCATAGCCATAGACTAGTCAATAGAGAGAACATTTGCATCACCCCAGAAAGTTCCCTTATGCCCTTTCCCAGTCAACTCCCTGTTCCAGAGCAATCACTGGCCTGATTTCTGTCACCATAAATTAATTCTATCTATTCATAGTCTATGAACTCATTTTTGTTCATATGGCTTCTTTTTGTTTGGCTTCTTTTACTCAGCATAACATTTTTAAGATTCATTCATGTCGTTGCATGTATCAGTAATTCCTTCTTATTGCTGAGAAGTATTCAGTTGTGTAACTCTGCCACAGTTTGTTTATTCATTCTCCTACTGATGGACACTTCGGCTGTTTCCAGCTTTTGGCTAGTCAGAATAAAGCTGCTATAAATACTCTTGTACAATGCTTTTAGTGGATGTGTTTTTCCTTCCTTTGTCTTGAATAAATACCTAGGAATGTAATTGCAAGGTTATAGGGTAGATGTATATGTAAGTTTTTTTAAACTTCCAAGTGGTTTTCCATAGTGTTGGTGCCATTTTACATTCCCAGAATTCTGGAGTTCTGGTTTTTTCCACATCCTTGCCAACATTTGTCATTAATCAATCTTATCATTTTGCTAAGTTTAGCAAATATGTAGTAAAATCTCATGGTTTCAATTTTTTTTACTCTGATGACTATTGGTGTTGAGTAGTTTGTCATATGCTTATTGACTATTTGTATATTCTCTTTTGTTCAGGGTCCAGGTGCTTTGCCCATTTTTATTATTGAGGGGTTTTTGTTTGTTTGTTTTGTCTTTATTTCCATATGTATTACAGTTCTACCATCATTTATGGAGGAGACTTTCACTATTGAAATTGCTTTGATGGCCTCATTGAAAATCATTTGACCATGTATATGTGGGCCTATTTCTATACTCTCTTTTCTATTCTATTGATCTATTTGTTTGTGATTGATTTTTATATGCCCAACATTCAGTTTAGGACATAAATACTCAATGAATGGAAGGACATAACAGTGAAATAAGGGAAGAAAGAAGGCAACAGAATCTTTGCTGGGCCATTCTAAGGAATTCTGTTTTTAAAACAACCACTGAAGGGACTTCCCTGGTGGCGCACTGGTTAAGAATCCACCTGCCAATGCAGGGGACACGAGTTTGATCCCTGGTCCGGGAAGATCCCACATGCCGCGGAGCAGCTAAGCCCGTGTGCCACAACTACTGACCCTGCGCTCTAGAGCCCAGGAGCCACAACTACTGAGCCCGCGTGCCACAACTACTGAAGGCCTCGCACCTAAAGCCTGTGCTCCACAACAAGAGAAGCCACCACAATGAGAAGCCCGCGCACCACAACGAAGAGTAGCCCCCGCTCGCTGCAGCTAGAGAAAGCCCGTGTGCAACAATGAAGACCCAGCGCAGCCAATAAATAAATAAATAAATGTTTTTAAATAAATAAATAAATAAATATAAAACAAAATAGCTACTGAAGTAGGTCTATAGGAACCATGGTTTCCCAGTTAGCACCCAAGACAGATATGCTTAGTTGTTGAGACATTGTTTATGCCAGAAAAGAGTTTGTTAATATGGTTGTATGAGTAGTTTCAGAAACATAACTTGAGCTACAGCTGTTTATAGCACTTTATACATTGTAGGAACTGAACATCTGCTGGTTAATCGTTAGTTTGACTTTTTTAGCTATGACCGTTCATGGCGCTTATGGGATTTGGAGGCTCAAGAGGAAATCCTGCATCAGGAAGGCCACAGCATGGGTGTGTATGACATTGCCTTCCATCAAGATGGCTCTTTGGCTGGCACTGGGTAAGGCTTCTTCCACGTAGCGGGGGCAGCTCAGTAGTCTCACCTCTTAAGTATACTTGCTTCCACAGAGAACTGTATTCAAAATGTTCATTCATAAATTATTTTGTCAGGGGACTGGATGCATTTGGTCGAGTTTGGGACCTGCGTACAGGACGTTGCATCATGTTCCTAGAAGGTCACCTGAAGGAAATCTATGGAATAAATTTCTCCCCCAATGGGTAAATAAGCTCACTGAGTGAGGGGTGGAGAGGGTTATTGGTCAGAAAGTACTCTTTGTTTCTAACTTCAGTACTACATCTGATCCACAGCTACCACGTTGCAACTGGCAGTGGTGACAACACCTGCAAAGTGTGGGACCTTCGACAGCGGCGTTGTGTCTATACCATTCCTGCCCACCAGAACTTAGTGACTGGTGTCAAGTTTGAGCGTAAGCTTTCCTCCTGTTGTAGGCCTAATTACAAGACAGACAAATTGCACTTTTGAGGAATGCAGTCCGGGTGTTAAGACTTGGAAGTGGAACAGGAGAGAATTTGGCCTCTATTGAAGGAGAAAATTATAATCTCCTTCCCTCCACCACACTTTCAGACAGAGCTATGACACAGCCTGCGTCTTGTTCCTAGGAAGTAAAGAAAACTTCCATGAATGTTTTGCTTCATTTTTTTTTTTCCATGGAAGGTCCAAGCACTGAATCCTTAATATTATTCTGAATAGGTTGTCTATCAGGGAAAGAGCCAAAAGACCTTAATAATGTTATTTGTTTCCCTAAGTCTGCCTGTAGTTGTCTTTTTCGTAGAGGTCTAGTAGGAATACAGGTCAGAGTGTTGAGTTTTTCTGAATGTAGATACCTTCTTTTTCAAAATAGTATGTTCTAGCAGATTTGGGGTCTTTTATTTTCTTATGCTCTTCTGAGTACTTGAATTCCTGAAGCAACTCCCCTTTTCTTTTGTAGCTATCCATGGGAATTTCTTGCTTACTGGTGCCTATGATAACACAGCCAAGATCTGGACCCACCCAGGCTGGTCGCCACTGAAGACTCTGGCTGGCCACGAAGGCAAAGTGATGGGCCTAGACATTTCTTCCAACGGGCAGCTCATAGCCACTTGCTCATATGACAGGACCTTCAAGCTCTGGATGGCTGAATAGGCAGGACCATGGAAGAAGGATTCTAGCCTCACTCTCTCTTTAGAGCCATTTTCAAAGGAAAGGAATTGATGTGTTTTGTTCTTTCATGTATTTTGCTAATTACCATGTATAGATCCTTGAAAGAATTGGATTTCCATGTCAGCTCCCACTTCAAGCAGGCAGCCCAGTCCCTGGGTGTTGGTGAACCCCTTTCATGGTTGAAATGTTGATTTTCATCTTCAAGCCCTGCCATGAACTTTGTAGACATTGTTTTTATTAATCTTTTGTTTGAATGCCCTATTGCTTCCCTCACAGCACTCCGGATTGTGACTGACTCCATTTTTAATTCTTGAAACTTGACTTTCCGTTACATGGTACATGCTTCAGGACTACATGTGACCCAGAGAGCAAGGTGGCTGGACTATATTCTGGAAGCCCTCGAGTAGAGAGACACGCCTCACCGTGCACTGGCTAAACTGTGCCTGACAGAGCAAGAACCCTGAGAACAGGAGGTGAAGAGGTAGACCACAGCTATGCTCAGGGCTCTGCAGTAGAGAATATTTTACCTCTTCCTGTTGAGTTCACGTGGAATGCTAACTGCATTGGGAAGCTCAGAGCTGAACATTTTCCTCGTCAGAAGATGTCTTCCATTTTGCTTTCAAGATTGGCATCCTTTGTGTTACCCAAAAGCTAGGCCGTTGTGTCAAGATTCAATGAAATTTTTAGAAAGCAAACATGATGTCTCTATTGTGCAAGTTCTTTTCTATTGGTTATTTAAAGAATGTACCCTTCATGTTGAGGTAACTCTGGAAAAAAATCCCTAATGGGTATTCCTAAACATAAACTTTTTCTTTATTATACACTTGCTAAAGAGTAAAATCCTATTTAAAAACTGCCCTTTAAAGAATTATCTTGTATAGTTAAGCATTTTCTGAATCCTAGGCATTGGTCCACAGAGGTCCCTTTTTTTTTAGTTTGAGATATAGCAAATGATCTCAAGTGTGGCGTACTCCAATTCTGTCTCCTTAGTAAGCATCCTGTTAGTAATTTTTTTTTTAAATGGAGGGCTGTTGCATTGTGGGCGAGACTACCAGTGAACTGTATCTGGACTCTATAATTCTTACTTATTGGCCAAGTAGCAGTTACTTTCAGCTCTCTCCACCCCAGGTATACAACCACTGAACTCTGGAAATACACAATAAATTCACACAAAAAATAGAGGAATTGGCAAGAAGAAAGGATTGTATAGAGAGAATTCAAGAAGGGCTTATATGATGGCTTCTCCTTGAACGTTCAAAACACTTTTCCTTTGCTGTTCCAGGGAGGATGAGAGTGACTTTGTTTGGCTCTATCGTGCATAACTAGGAATATGTGGTATGTAGCTAAATAGTCTGTTTAATCTGATTTCAATTATAACCAGGTAGTTGCATATCCTGTGTACCTGTTAAGCTTCTGGATTATCAGCTCTACTCTCTGTTGGGTACTTCACTGTTGTTTAAGTATTAATGGGCTCTATTTCCTCCATAGTTAGCCATGAGAAGAAATTATTTTTCATTACTACCTTTGCAGTGTGTTTAAACTAATAATGAATGTTAGTGTATTAGCGTGCAACTTTCAAATATAGTGTGTTAAAGGTTTTCAGTTTTTCAAGTTGAAATTTAACCACTTGTTCCATTAAACTTGTCTTTTGTTTTGCGGGGGGTGGGTGGTTCCAAGAGATCTAGAGGGGTAGCAACTGGGTGAAAAGATTTCATCTAAGACTTTGGCCAGATGAATGTCTTGGCGGGATATACACTTCCTTACTGGGAGTATCATTGTCCAAAAGCCGTTAGCTGAGGAGTATACCCCAAGTGTGTCATTTCGTGCTAACAGTGAGACAAACGTCATCGTCATCACTTAACAGGACGCTTAGCGCTGTCTAGACACCACCAGGCACATTCAGACATCTTGTTTAATCCTCACAGTCTTAACGAGTTAATTATTATTCCCTCTTTTACAAAAAAACTGAAGTTCAAAGAAGTTAAGTAACTTGTTCCAGGTTACCTAGTTAGTAAATGGTAGAGTCTGGTCCATCTGTGACCTTATAAGAGATTTCATAGGGCTTTAGTGAGTATGTTGGCAACATGGGCCAGACCGAAAAAAAAAAAAACAGTCCAGCCAGCGTGGCCTGTTCCCTGTACAAAGTCTGAACTTTTTAAGTGCTCCACCTTTTTTTTTTTTAAACTTTGCATTTATTTTTTTGCAGCATTTATTCCCAGACCGTAAATTTTTGTTTCTTCTGGGATATCTTTTTCTTCTGTGCAACCTCCTCTTCTGGTTTAGGAACAATCTGTTCCTTTTCAGTAAGGATCATCTCAGTGTGGCAGGGAGAGCTCATGTATGGGTTGAACCGACCATGAGCTCTGTAAATCCTGCGCGGCACCTTGGGGGCTTTGTTCACCTGGATGTGCTCAATGACCAGAGAATCTGCATCTAAGTTCAGCATTACTCTCTGCATTTTTGAGCATGTGCAGTAAAAATTCAGCACTCTTTGGGCCACTGACCCTGCATCCATCCCCACTGTTTGGCCTGGGCACACCTACCAACTCCACCATTGTAATGACGGAATGGCACACATTGCTTCTGTAAAGTGACATCCTTCAGATACTTGGTGGCTTTTCGGATGTGCATACCCTTAATGGCCTGGACGGTTTCACGAGTGTTCTTAAAGTGAACATGAAGATTTGAACTTCTTGGTCACCTCAGACCACTTACGGGGAAAGCCCACTCTACCATTTATACTGCCCTTTTGAGGAGTCACTGCATCTCTTACTCTGACTTCATGCCAAAGGGAGTTAATTTTACCACTTCTACCTTGTGAACTTGCAAGGAGCCTATAGTGTTATTCAACAGGAAACTATTTGCATCTTGGGACAGAGGATACTTTGCTGTGTAGAAATGTCTTCAGCATTGCAGCATGTCTTAGCATCCCTGACCTCTGAGGCACTCACAGCCAGAAGCATAACCCACCCCTGCATCGGGTACCAGAGATTCCTAAATGCTCTCTAGAAGGACGGCACTGCCCAACGTTAGAACTGTTGAATGTGAAGACAGAAGATGCCACGATGTTAAATATATCCTTCCCTATCCCAGAAGACTCAAAGCTGTGTCTTATTTGGTGAATCAGCCACTCCAAGAGTGTTCTATTTTGACTGAAAGGCCTCCACCACATGCTAGCTGGGTGACCTTGAACAAGGTAACTAAACTTGGGGAGCATCAATTTCGTCTGCGACGAAGCCTGCTTAACTCGGAAGCAGTAGTCCCTAGTACAGAGGCAAGTGTTCTTCCCTGAACTTCCCCCGGCTCCTCTCTGTTCGTCATTGGCTCTGAGAACATGGTGAGATCATTGCCTAATTTACCCAGCACAAGAGTTAAGGAGCAAGGATGTGTAAAGAAATGAAGTCAGTGAGGAGACATCCAGTCCCAGCCTTAGCATAATTATCTTCAATGGTGCAAATGGAGAGGTAGATGCTAGTCCCCTGGCAGGATATGTAGGCGGCTTTCCAATTTCACAATGGAGAACTTTTTCTTCACAGTGGAGCTTAAGACTGTTTGGTTTTACTAAACATGAAGTATGTATGTCTTAACTATTTTGGAATATCTTGTACATTAAGACCCCTAAGAGTTTATAGAAGCTGGTTTCATTAAACTTACAAAATGTTATTTAGAGCAAATAAAACCAATTTCTGGCCTCTGAAAGCGTATTCTACAAATCCCAAAAAACAAAATGTTATCTTTTTGTGTTGGTGTTTTAACCGCTTTGAGATTGTTTCAGAGCCCTGAGCCACCGGGCAGTATTAAAAGTGAAGAAGAAATCAGGGTTTTAGATACTGCAGAGGTGGCGACCCGTAGTCAAGCAGCATCCAAATTCTATCTAGTTTTCCTTGGTTCCTAGATTCCGTCATGCAAAATGAAAACCAGAATCCCCTGCCTGCATGGCCTGGGATGGGAACTAAGGCTTTTACTCTATCCGGGGTTTCTGCCTTACGTCTTTTTTTTTTCTTTTTTGGCCATGCGACACAGCATGTGGGATCTTAGTTCTCCGACCAGAGATCAAACCCGTGCCCCCTGCAGTGGAAGCACAGAGTCCTAACCACTGGGCCACCAGGGAATTCCCTGCCTTACCTCTCAAGGCCAGAATTACAATGGTTGGAGGAGGGGAATCAGAGCTCCCCCACTACCTACCAGGAGGAATAAAAATCTTTTCCTCCAAATCCCGGATTTCTTTTGATCACTGACTCTGGTTTCTTTCACCTTTAAACTTTTCTGCTCTTAACACTCCATAAACCACGCACTGACAAGAGGTCGTCTTGTACAAGAAGCAGCTGAGTGAACGTGCCCTCCTTGCTGGTAAGGACTCTGCCAGCCCTGGTTCATCCTACCCTTCTCTCCCCCTAGTTCTGACAGAGGACAAGCCAACTGGTTGTTGAATGAGTGAGTGAATGAATTAATGAATGCAGGCCATTTTTACTGGGACTGGTGGCAAAACATCCAAAGAGAAAACTGAAAGGGGAAGACAAACACATTTGCTCACAATTGAAGTTCACTTTCCAAATTTTTTAGCAACAAATAATAGAGCAACTCCAAAAAATGTGAACTGAGTTCAAAGCAGCTCCAGTAAGAATTGCAGCTTGCTGTCTGAGTGGGTCAGGTTCCTGGATGCCATCGCCCAGCCCTTTGGTACAACATGCTACGTAGCCCTGGCATCACAGATCTGCTTCTCGGCCCTTCCATGACTCGTGGTTCACACCCAGAGCTCTCTTCGTATCTTTTCCCATTAGCTTTCAGAGGTTCTCATTATAGTAGGACTGTCTCCGTTCCCAGAAGCAGATGCACAGCCTAGCCGATCCCTGGATTGTAAAAAAGAACAATACTACAAAGGAAGACGACCCCAAATGAGGCTCTGCAGTCCTCATACCCAGCAGCAACCAAGAAAGGCGTGGTTCTTTGTCTGGAACAGATGCTCACCCCACACCCCCAAAAAACTGCTTGGTCCAAAAGATGGAGAAGATGAGCAACAGAGTGACGCTGAGGATGACAGCCAGCAGGTAGGCAAAGATCCGG
The DNA here is from genome assembly GCF_011762595.2 of Tursiops truncatus. Lineage (NCBI taxonomy): Eukaryota > Metazoa > Chordata > Mammalia > Artiodactyla > Delphinidae > Tursiops > Tursiops truncatus. The sequence goes on from NC_047039.1 coordinate 95,151,111, forward strand.
AACTGCGGGTTGCGGAAACACCCCCTCAGAGAGTTGTGGTTGGAGCTGGGGATGGGGCTGGGGATGGTGGTAGGGGCCACGTCCCGGGGGGGCCCAGTCTGGCTCCCAGGCCCGGGGCCGAGTTCCAGCGTGTAGGCCTGGGGCTGGCGCAGGAAGTAGCGGCTCTTGGGCTCATCTTTGAGACAGAGCTGGCGGCCTTCCAAGATGACGTGGTGGGGCTCCAGGCGGAGCAGGGTGAGCACGGCAGTGTCCGTGGGCAGGTCAGTGACAGGCTGTCCGGAGGCCAGCACAGTGGGCTGGCGACACAGCGGACACAGCAGCCGGCGCCGGGCCGGAGTCACCAGGCTGAGGTGGGCCAGGCATTCCACGCAGAAGGAGTGGCAGCAGTCCAGCACTTTGGGGGTGTGGAACGTGTTGTTGAAGGGGTTCCAGCACACAGGGCACTCTGGCTCCCGGCTCTGCTTCTCCGCCATCCTCAGACCAGACACTGGGAGGTCTGGCAGGAGATGTCCTGGCAGAAAGGGAAAAGGAGCAAAGGAACACCCATTAAGCTCCGTGCCTGTATTGGCCCTAGGCTGTGTCCTGTGGGTTGTTAAAAGGTATTATCGCCCACATTTCACTGATGAAAAAACTTAGGTTCAAAAGGTGAAGTGAAATGAACTTATCTACAAAACCGAAATAGAGTTACAAATGTAGAAAACAAACTTATGGTTACCAGGGGGTAAGGGGGGGACAGATAAATTGAGAGATTGAGATTGACATATACACATTACTATATATAAAATAGATAATTAATAAGGACCTACTATATAGCACAGGGAACTCAATACTCTGTAATGACCTATATGGGAAAAGAATCTAAAAAAAGGATGGATATATGTATATGTATAACTGATTCACTTTGCTGTACACCTGAAACTAACAGGTGTAAATCAACTATACCCCAATAAAAATTAAAAAAAAAAAAAAATGAAGCGATTGTTTCAGATCGCCCAGTCCCTAAGCCGTAGAATTAGGTGTGGTGCTCCTGCAGCATCCCCTCTACCGGGCCCAGGCCTCAGGCACCCCACGATCATCGAGCTCCCTCAAGGAGACGGCACCCTGGCTTTGGAAATGGATAAAAATGCTCCTTGTGCTGCACGTGATTGCCCTTGGCCTCTTGGGCTCCAGGGAGAGGGAGAGGAGCCACAGTCAGTGCTTCCTGCTACAGGGCAAATATTTCCTTCCCTGCTGCCTCGGATCCTGACTAGCCCAGAGATGGGCTTTGTGAATTCCCTGGTCTATCCCTCCTCTGGGGGCAAATGCCAGGCCCTCTCTCCCTCCTCCCCTTGGGCTGCAGGGCCAATCCTCAGTGCCACTGGCCCAGTCTTTGTGCAGGGCACTGCACTGGCCTGGCAAGGGGGCCTCTGGGAAGGCCTTTCCCCTTGACCTGGAAACATGGAGAGGCTCCCCTGCCCAGATCAGCCCTTCCAGAACCTCCTCCCGAAGTTTGGCCTCCCCTGGCTCCTCCCCCACACACACACTTTGTCCTAGAAACTCCCAGAGCACCCACCTGGCCTTCCTTGGCACTACGGCTGTCAGGCAGACTACCCTGAAGGGCCTGAGGCTCCAGCCTCTTCCCCTCCAGAATCTGCAAAGCTTTGGGAGACTGCCTTCTCACCACCAACCCCGGGGCACGTCTCCATAGCAGCGTCCACGCAGCACCTGGAGCTGCCAGGTAGCCCAGGCGGCAGTCTCCTGAGCACACCTGCCTGCAGCGAAGGCCAGAGAGCTGCCCAGGTGGCGGGTAGTGAGGTGAGGGACCCGTGTTCCCCTGGGGCGTGGCAAACAACCAACCCTGGAAGCCTAGTTATCTGTGAGATTGTGGGCGGTCTCTTCAAGACCTGGGATCCCTGGCCTGGAAAGGCAGGGGTGGCAATTTCCTTCTTCTACATTGTGGAGAGGGTAAGTGAGCCTTCTGGGCTTCCTCTCTCCCGGGCCCTCATTTCTTTTCTAAAATGGCTGAAACCTCCTTCTCAAACAAAGGGGCTGCCTGCCCTGCCCTTCAATTCAATGAAATTCACCTGCTGCACAGCCTAAAGTCTCTGAATACTCTCTGAATATCAGATTCAACAAGTCCTCTCCCATCCCCTTCCGATCACTTAATATGCCCAAGGAGCTACACCCAGAACATGCGAGCCCGGCTGCCTTCTTTGTCCTTCGATGACACAGATGGTCAGCCTGGCAGGCACTGACCGCTGAGATCTTGGAGTCCAAGACTCAGCCCTCCCACCACCCTTGGGACTTAAAAGCGGGAGTCAGGGAGGAGGACCGCTCCAGCCCCACATCCCTATTTCAACCAGAAACACTTGACTTATATTGGTCATCTGAACAAGTTGAAGACTTGAGCTTCTGAGGAAAAAGAAGTTTAAAAACCTCTTCTCCATCCTAACCACTCACTTTGCAGATGGGAGGCAAGAAGTGACTCTCACCCAAGGTCACCCACTAGTTAGTGGTGACACCTGGACTTCCAGGCCACCACCATGCTGCTGTCAGAAAGGTAGAGCCCTCAGCCATTCAGTCCACCTGCTGGATGTGTGTTATTAACTGGATAGTGAGTGTTTGCCTTTCACTAGGAGATTCCTCGTGGCCAGAAGTCTCTCATGGTAGGAATCCAGGAACTGTGCAGGGGGGCCTTGGGGGTAATGAGTCTCCCATGTGCCCCCGATATGACATCATCTACCCTGACTGAGTTGGCGCCTGCAGCAAAACCTGCTTACGTTCTCACCCATGGCTTCCTGGTTTCCTTCTAGACCCTAGACCTCTGTCACTGCTTCGGGACAGGGAAGAGGAAGTGAAGACATGCAGGAGGAGGGTGGAACAGCTCTGGCTGAAGCTCGGATACTTTGCCAAAGATCCTCACCAATGAATGCCTCCCTCTGTGGACAATTCGTCCTTTCTACGAGCAGTCATTGAGTTAATGAGAGCTCGCCACATGCCAGGTGCTGTGCTAGGCACTGGGTAAATAATGGGGAACAAAATAGACATGGTCTTTGACCTCATGACATTTAGAGTCTAGTGAGGGAAAGAGACATTTAATGAGTAATGGGCAATAAATACACAATTTTAATTAACACTATAAAGGACAAAAAGGAAAATGGGCTTAGGGGACTTGTTGCTTCAGGTGAGATCACCAGGGAAGCTTTCTCCAGAGAGATGATATGAAAGCCAAGACCAGAGGATGAGAAGAATCCAGCCCTGCAGGGTGGAAGAAGAGCATTCGAGCTCAAGGGAACAGCACGTGCCAAAGCCTTAAGGTGAGAAAAAGCTCTGTCGTTGAGGAAGTGAAAGGAGGTCGGGTGACTGGGGTGTAGTGGGTGGGTCTGGATGGGGAAGTGGCTTTTAGGAAGAAGCCAGAGAGGCTGCCCTGGAGGCTGGGGGATACATCTGGGTTTTATTCTAGGGCTGAGCGTGTGTGTATGTATGTGCTTGCCGGCAGGGTTCGGGGGTGGGGGGGTTACCCGATCCTATTTCCATTTTTTTTTTTTTGTGGTACACGGGCCTCTCACTGTTGTGGCCTCTCCCATTGCGGAGCACAGGCTCCGGACGCGCAGGCTCAGCGGCCATGGCTCACGGGCCCAGCCGCTCCGTGGCACGTGGGATCTTCCCGGACCGGGGCACGAACCCGTGTCCCCTGCATCGGCAGGCGGACTCTCAACCACTGCGCCACCAGGGAAGCCCCTATTTCCATTTTTAAAGCAACATTCCAGCTGCAGAGCAGAAGACAGAGTGAAAGGGATGAGTGGAAATGGAAGACCAGTTATGGGCTCTAGCCATGGTCCAGGTTGGGATGGTGGGGCTTGATGCATGTGAGGTGTTGGTGGAGAAGATCAAAGGGATGGGTGAAAGGTATCTTTGCAGATGCAATCAAATATACTTTCCAAGAAGCAGTGGACAGCATAGATTCTAGAACCAGGTTGTCAAGGCTATTGACCCCCAACACACTGCTTGTTAGGGCTGTGATTCCAAGTGAACTGTTTAACCTCTCTGTTCTTCAGTTTCTTCTGAAGAGGAAGTTAAAAGTGGTGCCTCAGAGGGTAAAGCTCTTAGACAGAGCCTGGCACCCAGTAAAGACTATATATGAGGTGGTTGCATTATCCCTGCAAATGGATTTGAGAGAGAGGAAGGCTCAAGGCTGACTTTGAGGCCATGAAATTTTCTGCATTGAGCTTTGAGGAGCCCCTGAATTCCAGAGTGTGTCAGAAGCAGACCTTTAGTATTTATCAAAGGCCTTAAAATATACATAACCTTGATTCAGCAGTTCCCCCACTGGTAATTTATCCTGTGGAAATAATCCAGGACCTGTGCCAAGATTTGAGTAGAAAGCACGGCTCTAATGGTTAAAAATTGAAAACTGCCTAATTATCCAATAGTAGGACACTTATTAAATAAATTCTGCTCCATCCATACAAAGAGATATTCTGCAGCCTTTAAATGATGTGATAAAACATCTATTGATATGGAAATACGTTCATGACACGTCATTAAGTGAAAAGAACCAGTAATAAAACCATATTACAGGGCTTCCCTGGTGGCACAGTAGCTGAGAGTCCGCCTGCCGATGCAGGGGACACAGGTTCGTGCCCCAGTCCGGGAAGATCCCACATGTCGTGGAGCGGCTGGGCCTGTGAGCCATGGCCGCTGGGCCTGCGCGTCTGGAACCTGTGCTCCACAACGGGAGAGGCCACAACAGTGAGAGGCCCGTGTACCGCAAAAAAAAAACAAAAAAACCCCCAACATATTACAGTATGATCTAATTTTTCAATATATGTGTGCAATGGAAAAAAATGTGTGGAAAAACAAACACTGAAATGTCAACAGTGGTTGTCTCTGGGGGTAAGATTATAGGTTTGTTAGTTTGTTTGTTTTTCATTCTCTTGCCTGAAAATTTGAACTTTATTCTGACTTTATTGCACTAAGCTTACTACCCTTAAAGATCTTCCCCTCCCCACAAAGCAGGCTTCTGTTTTCTGAAGTTCCATGGCCAAAGCTGTAAAGGGATGCTCAAGAGGAGAGATGATCACTGTTGAATCAGCACCTGGGCCCTTATCTGCCATGGTCACCTCAGGCCTTGTCTGTGGCTTCAGAGTCTGTCGCCAGGAGGGACTCTGGCCACTTAACCACCAACGACTCACTCTCAAGCCAGGACATCCCAATACCACCCCAAAGACATCGCCTCAGTCTGTGAGCAGGTCAGTCAGCCAAATATCCATTGTCTGTAGCATCACCCCAATACTTTCAACCTCCAGAGGAGAGAGGTGAAGAACTAGCATTTTTATAGGACTTCCCAGTTTACAAAGGGCCTCAGTCCTGGCCGGGGTCTAAGTGTGGTAACTCACATCTTGATGGTATAATTTGCCTTTTGCAATTTTATTTTCCATTTGCATAGACCATTTGATTCTGTAAAACCACCCTCTGAAGGAAGCAGGATCAGGAGTCGACAGTGTGCAGCTCTGGAACCAGACTTTTTTGCTGTGAGGTCTTAGACAAATGGCTTAACCTCTCTGAGCTTTGTTTTCCTCTGTAATATAGGCTAATGATCTCACCTTATGAGCTTGCTGTGAGGAGGGGATAATGACTGTTATGTGCCCAGCAAAGCACAGCAGATGCTCAATACACAGGTAGCATGCTATTTTTACACTCATTTTATAGATGGGAACATCAAGGCTCAGAATGGTGAAGTGACTTGCCCAAGGCTTCACAGCTAAAGAATGGCTGAGCTTGAAAGATGATCCCAGGAGCCCTGCCTCCGAGGACAGCGTTCACCCGGTCGGTGGACGATGCTGCCTCTCAGGATGCAGGGCCCTGTGAGCCGTCCCTCCACGACCCTCCCTGGTTCCTTACCTGCTCCCTTGGTGCCTCCTCCACCTCCTCCAGCTCCTTTGCCTAGCACGGCCCTGCAGCATGTGCTCTGGGCTCTGACTTCTCCCGGCCTGGTTTCCAGGCAGCTGTGGGCGTGCCTCATTTGCATGGTCTTCAGGAAGCTCTTGGGCAGCGCTCCATCTCAGGATTTTCTCTCCTTCCCTCTGCTGCCTTTGGACTGTCTGAGCCTACCAGGGACAGCCTGGAAGCTTTGGTTTCATCTTCCTCCTGTGAGTCACTCTTGCTTTCTCTCTAAGGGGGTCGAAGTCCACTCATCTTTGCAGGCCTCTGTTCTGCACCCGGTTGGTCTCCTGCATCACCTCTGACTGCACCGCCTTGGCTCACACACAGCCTTATGGGCAGTTGACAGGCAGGCAGGTTGTCTCTGATGCCACTTCTGCCCCTCGGCGCAGATCGACCCTTTCCTACTCTGCACCCTGCAACTAAAATACAAAGGGCACTTGCAAAATATTGAGAAAATTATTTAATCCAAAAGAAAAACCATTAGGGGAGAGTCACTGAAGCATAAGCCTGAAGAGCCTGGGTTCTCGATCAAGTCAGATTTCTGGGTCAGAGTCAAGTCCTCGCTCAGAATCCAGACTCTACTTACTAGTGATGGAGACTTGAGCAAATTAATTTCTCTAAATATTATTTTTCTCAGCTGAAAATGGGCATAATAATTTTACCTATTTGATCCACAGGTTAAATGAGATAATGCATGCAGAGATCATAACACAGTGCCTGGTACACAGTAACATGCAGTAAATGTTAACTATTATCAAGAGATGATCAGGCAAATCACAGAAAAAGAAATACAAGTGGAATATATATGTAATTGTTCAACCTCATTTATAATTAGAGAAATTCAGATTTTAAATAAGATACTGCTATTTTTCCTATCAGACTGACAAACATTAACATAATATTAGCTAAAGCCCGCTGCTATCATTAAAAGTAATAATAGCAGTTTATGTGCTTTATTAAATGCTTCTGATCTGGGGCAATGAATCCTCCCAACACTCCCACAAGGCGCAATATGGATCACATAAAATAAATGACTTGTCCTTACTCTTCCACAGATAAGGAATCAGAAGCTCAAAGCAAGTAAGGGGTTTACCCAAGAGCTCATGAGAAGCAAGTTAAAGAGCTGGGACTGCAAGTATGACTCTGAAATCTGTGCCGTTGCCTCACTGTCTCCCAAAAGTGTGTTCATACGATCCATCTTTTGTTCCCTCTCCTATTCTCTGTACATATGGTCCTCTTCTTTTATTCCTTTACTGACCATTTAAATTGGGGTTTGGAGAATAAACAGAAATAAATGTATTTTAGGATGTAATCAAATGCCCTAGTCCCCTTATTTTGTGTTTTAAAATTTTTATTTTAGAAGAGGTAATACATTTGCATGTTCAGCACAAGAGGTTTCATTTTGCAATGAAAATGTTGTTCTCCCAGCTACCTAATTTCCCTAAAAATTAAGGAATTATACCATCAGTTTCTTATGTATCTTTCCAAAGATGCTTTATGAATACACAAGCAAAACTCCTATGTCAAAATATCTATGTATTCCTATTCCTCCTTTTTACACAAATGTGCATTTGGTATACATGGTTCTACACCTTGCTTTTTTCACTTAACGATGTATCTGAGATATCATTCTGTATTAGTGCATAAAGAGCTTTTTCAGTTTTTTAATGGTTGTATCATATTTCATTGAATGGCTGTACCACAGATTACTTAACCATTCGCTTATTGATCTAATCCCTTCATTTGTTGTTGTTTGGTTTTTTTTTTTTGGCCGCACCTCAAGGCATGCAGGATCTTAGTTCCCTGAACTGGGATTGAACCCGGGCCCCCTGCAGTGGAAGCGCTGAGTCCTAACCAGTGGACAGCCAGGAAGTTCCCCTAATCCCTTCATTTTAAATATATAAATATTGGCTGGAAAAATAAATACCAAAATGATTGCAGGATTTAGATTAGCCTTGAATTGTCTGAAAAATAGCTGTGTTCTTTGGGAAGTTGTAGATCCCTAACAAAGACCTCTAAGCATTTTTCCTCTTTCTGAGCAGGAGACAGAGGGATGCCTCAAGGCATGACCTGGTGGCCTGGAATTCCCTCTCAGACCTAGAACGCCCTGCTTTCCAGTATCACTTCTGGTTAACTAAGGTTAGTGAGAATTCAAGACACTGATTCAGCCCAAAGGATCTGGTTCGTATTTGAGAGTTTGGAAGCCATGCTTTCTGGTTTGGCAACTCATGCGAACCATGAAGAAGTTTATACACTTTTACATAATAATATAATTCCCTGTAAGTATCCAAAAGGTATGTGTGATATTGTGATTTATAATAAGAAATATATGTGTATTTGGCCTTCATTCTATTCCTGGCCTGGGATTGAACACACGCTCCCTGTGGTGGACGCGTGAAGTCTTAACCACTGGACCGCTAGGGAAGTCCCTTATTTAAAATGCTATTGCAGAAGAATTTTTATTGATCTGTGAAAATGGTCACAATATACTATAAATGGAGGGGGGCAAAGCAGTTACAAAATGTTATATGTATGATCCAGATTTTGTAAAACAAAATTTATATATAAAGCCTGAAAGCCCATGAGACAAAATGTGCCAATGGTTATCTCTGCATGCTAAGTGTACTGGTATTGACATTTTCTTCTTAACTATATTTTCTAAACTTTTATTAATAAATATGTATTACTTTTGCAATCAGAAAATTCACTTGGAAAACAAGGAAGTCTGAGTTTTCTGCAACCCGGGAATCCAGAACTTAAAAAGAAGCAAGGAGGGTGTGTAAGAAATCAGTCAGGGCATTGCAAGCATTGACATAAAAATAAAATAACCCATGGCCCTTTCCTGGGTCACTGCTTGTCTAGTGAGCAAACGCATTATCATTAATATCTCTGGGTGGTCAGGGCTAGGGAGTACTTTGCAAACAGTGGAAAATTTTCCGGGGAGATACCCAGGAGAGATAGTGAGCCATCTCAGGAATTTGAGAGTTGAACTAATTTAGTTCATGCTTCGGAGGTGAGGTCAGTCAGCTGGAAAAGCACCTCGTCTAAGCAGTACCTTGGAACCGGGTGAGTGAAGAGTCATGAGACTTGGGGAGGCCCAGCCAAGGTCAGGGATGGAGGCGGAGGGTGGCATGAACCATGCAGGGAGGAAGAGGCAGCAGAGGCAGTAAATGGGCAGCGGAGGATGGAGAAAAGGCGGTGACGAGGCAGGTTTTGGTCAGGTGATCAGTGTTGAGCGAGCTCCCACCCCCGCCAAGGGCAGGGGGCAGCTCTCCCTGTGGGGCACCACACTGTTATCACTTGGAGCCATGCCTTAGGCTTATCCGGAGGCCAGAACAGTCCCAGCAGCAGAGGCATCACCTGGAGATTGATAGGAATGCAGAAGCTCAGGCCTATTCCAGACCTACTGAATCAGAATTTGCATTTTCACTAGATCCCCAGGGGGATTCAGAGACACACTGAAGTATGAGGACTAATTTAGGAAAAGTATCCCCAGTATATGCTCCTTGACTCATCCCGGGTACATTTGTCTTCAGGTTCTTAAAGACTTCTCAAGGATCTGACACCAGGAAGAAGATGTCCCAGACAGGGCTGGGTGAATCTCAGCCTGGGAATGGACACCGTCCCTCCCTCCCCATTTCCTGTGTGCAGCATCTGAGTTTGTTTTACACGTCACAATCCTCATGCAAAACCCTTGGGGCCAGATGTGTTTCAGAATTTTTCATATTTTAGGAAGATAATATGATGCATTTACCATATACTAGTGAGACCTGAGGCAGCACCTGGTAATCAAATGCATTAATATTCTGCAATTTATTTTATTTTATTAATATTCTGCAATTTATTATAAAGATTGATACCCAAAAGAATAAGCAACATCAGGTCAATTTTGGCACCAAATTTAATGAAAAAAACCTTTGTCTCCAGGGCTTCCCTGGTGGCGCAGTGGTTGAGAGTCCGCCTGCCGATGCAGGGGACACGGGTTCGTGCCCCGGTCCGGGAAGATCCCACATGCCGCGGAGCGGCTGGGCCCGTGAGCCATGGCCGCTGAGCCTGCGCGTCCGGAGCCTGTGCTCCGCAACGGGAGAGGCCACAACAGTGAGAGGCCCGCATACCGCAAAAAAAAAAAAAAAAAACCTTTGTCTCCAGAACGGGGGGATTTTAAGCATTGTGGATAAGGATTATGAACTGTTTTATTATTTTATTTTATTTTATTTTAAAAATGTGTCAATTGAATAAATTTAGAAACACTGATATAACACTATTTCCCAGCCCTCGTTTACCTCAGACTTAGCAGGAACTACAGGATCTAGATATTCTTTCAAATATAAAGTAGTTCACATAATTCCTTTCATCAAGCAGGTCACATCTGGCATTGTTATTCCCAGATCAATTCAAGGGATTCTGTAAGGAGTGATTGGATTTTGATGAAATTAAGAATTTATCCCAGCTAACATCAATGCGAAACATCAGAGCTAAGGCTGGACCCCAGGGCCTCCAGCTCCTAGCCCTGCGCTTTCCTCCTCTCCCTTCATCTGCCTTCCCCTCCCCTCTCTGTCCCCAGGCAGAGGGTTCCCGGCTGAGGACACAGGACAGCAGGCCTCCTGCCTATGCCACCTGGTGTGTTTAGAAACACAGAACTGCAATTGGACGGTTCTTCCTCCAGCTGGGCTGTGAATGAAGCATCTTGTCTTCCAGTCCCCCAGACTTGCCGCCACATCAGGGTGGCAGTAACTGCCCCCTGAAGGTCCTTGGAGTGAGTTGGGCCAGGCACAGCCAGGTAAGTCCTGACACTTACTCTGAAGCCTTTCTCCACATGACCCCTGCCGGGAAGACAGTGGCAAAAAGTTGCAAGAGGCCGTTTGTACAAGGAAGGGCCAGGGCAGCTTCCAGGAAGGTCTCAAAGGCCTTCTCCAAATGCCCGGAGAGAATGCTCCTGGACCAAAGTCCATCTCTGCTCTTGGAATGCTCAGCTTGCAGTACCGACAGAGGGATCCTTTCCCGGGGCTTTTAGTCGAAATCAAAAAGCCGGGCCCCTCCCCCCTCGCTGGGCTCCCGGGGCCTCATGGTTCGCACTCTTCTCTATGGCACTTTCTCATTTGTGCTCGTCTCTACATCTGTCTAGTTTCCCTTCTCTCATGGGAGTTTATTCTTTAACTTTTATTGTAGTACATGTCCAATATGGAAAAATTAGGCAACTCAGATGAATATAACACTGACACTTAGGAACAATGCTAGGCACTATTCGAGGGGCTCTACCTGAATCGTATGACATCCCTGATGACAACTCTGTGAGTAGGTGCTGCCATCATACCGTCTCCATTGCACAGATGACGGCACTGAGACGCAGATTAAGTCTCTTGCCCAAGGTCGTGAGGCTAAGGAGCGGCAGACTGGGATTTGAACCAGGCATGGTGGTGCTGGAGTCCACGCCCTAAAACCAGGCCACACTGTCACCTATAAGGAGGAAATAAACTCGCCCAAAATCCTACATGCAGAGATGACCACCGAAAAAATAAAGCTCAGGATCCCAACAATGTGAATAAAGCCCTCTCCACAATAAATAAGACTGTAAAAATAACATCTTCTGGATGACAGGCAACTCAAAGTGGTTTTTTGTAATTATATTATTGTATTCTAATTATCACATGGTTCAAACAAATGGGTCATAGAATCTTCAGTATGAAATTTGAATTATGGTTTCACAATAAGAACTTTTCTATGGATGGTAATTAGAAACAAAGAAAATTTCTTTCTGGACAAAGGTATGTTTATCATAGCCTTTCAGTGTATAGCCTTTCAGTCTCTTTATAAGTATTTTAAATGCAAAATTTTTTCATACATTATTATAAAATATGTCATACTGTTTTGTAGCCTTTCCGCTTATCTTTCCACATCATAAAATAGTCTTCTACAACCTTTTCTTCAAAATGAAAATAGTCTTGTTTTTGATCATAAAAGTGACAAAGGAAATAACAAATTTATGTATTTGCTTGTAGAATATGCATGAAATGTCTCTGAAAGAGTACAGTAGATGCTGGTAACACTGGTTACCTCTGGAGGGAGCCAGATGGAAGGCAGACGTGGATGAGAGGGAGGCTTTAATGTATAAACTCTTGCACTCTTGATTGTGACTATGTGAATGAGTTATCTATTTCAAAAATAATTAAGTTTTTAAAATGAAACTGATTCATCCTCATTACAAAAAAAAAAGGCATAAAGTAGAAGATAAATTCATCTTTAAACTCAATACCCAGAGCTAACACTGTTAACATTTTTGCTCTATTTCTTCCAGAACTTCAGCTATGAATGTGCAGATTTATTTTTACCAAACATAGACATATGTGCAGATATATTTTTACCAAAATGGGATGAGGCTGTATGGGGCTGTTTTGTCACCTGTGTTTTTCACTTAGGGTGAATCATGGACAACATTTCATGCAGCCCCATTTTAAATGTGTACAAGTTTATTAGTCATGTGAAGGGGGCTGGTTTCCAAAAGACTATTTCTGGATGGACTGCGAGTTCAGCACCTGAACATGCAGTGCTAGTTGACACCAGTGTTATTTTATTGGAAGACTCAGATGAAATTATGATTGTGAAAGTAGTTTGTATAGAGCATATAAGGTTTTACTGTTAAAATTCTGGCCTCTTAACTGGAGGTGTCAGGAAGAAAGGTATAATCAAGACCAGCTGGTCCAGCTTCTTTCTAATGTTGGCCCGTGGAGCTGACACTTCCCTCGTACAGTCTTCACACTCATCTTTAAAACTGAGGCTTGCAAAGTTTAAGAGCACAAAGTGTTAGCAAGGGTACGGAACAACGGAAACTCTGCCGAAGGTCCTCCACAGCTGGTGGGAGTGTGACCTGTGACAAACTTTTTGGAAAAGAGGTGGTATCTACTAAAGCTGGCATGCACTCTACCCTGTGGCCCAGAATGGCCTCCCCTGGTTACACAGTGAATACAATGCCTGCATATTTCACCCGATGACATGCTAATGGAATGTTCATAGCAACACCAACTATAAGAGCCCCAAACTAGAAACACCCATATGCCCATCAGTAGTTAAGTGGATAAATTATAATATTGTCACACAATAGAATACTATCAAACAATGTCAAGCTATCTCACAAACATGTTGAGCCCAAGAAGCCTGACGAAAATTAAGCGCACACATTGTTTCACCTAACTCTACTGCTGGATAACAAACTGTCCCAAAACTTAGTCTTAAAACAATTTATTGTTTTTCATGATTCTGTGGGCTAGCTGCGCAGTTTCTCTTCCGATTTCATCTATGGCTGCATTCAGCTGCAGGTTTGGCAGGGCTGGAAGGTCCAAGGTGACCTTGTTCACATGTGTGGTGGTACTGGGTTCTTCTCCACAGGGCCTAGGTCACTCCCTGACATGGCAGCCTCGGAGTAGCTTTCCAAGAGGGTGAAAGTGAAGCGGCAAGCTCTCTCTAAGGCTGAGCCTCAGACTTGCATAGCATTCGTTCTTCTGCATTCTGTTGGTCAAACCAAGTCAAAGGCTGTCACAGATTCAAGGGCTGGGAAAATAGATCCCAGCTATTAATGAGAAGTTACTTTGCGAAGGGTCACACATACAGGGATGGGAGAAGCTTGTGGCCATATCTTCCGTCTACTACAATATGATTCTACTTATATAAAGTAGAAAAGCAGACAAAACCGATTTATGCTGTTATAAATCCCTTGGCTGATAGTTCTGAAGGGGAGTATGAGGGAGGCCATCTGCGTTCCTGGATGTATTATGCTGCTTCATCTAGGTTACTAGAGTGTGTTCAGTTTAAGAAAATTCTGCCAGCTATAAACTTAAGACATATGAAACTCTGTGATGCCTAAACTTGAATTAAAAGTTTATATGTGTGTGTGTGTGTGTGTGTGTGTGTGTGTGGCTTAAAAAGAATGAAGTTCTCTTTCAAGTCACAGTACAGCTGGTCAGGCTGTTGGAACAGCTCAGCTCCTGGAGGTTATTTGGGGCCCCAGGTTCCTTCTTTCTTCTTGTTGCATCATCTTGTCCTAATCTGAATAGCTGAAGCCGTTGCTGGCAGTCTGCATCCCACCTAGTGGGAAGGGACTCAGAGGGGAAATCCTGGACAAACATACTCCTTTTGATCTAATAGGGTGGAAGTTACATCACTTCCACTCACACTCCACTGAAACCAACTTATTCTTATGGCTGTGCCTAGCTGGGAATGCTGTCTTAGCTGGACTGCCCGTGCTAAGAAGTGCCCATTGCAGGAACAACTAACAGTCTGCTGTGTCTTAATGATGAAGCTGTTCTTTGATAATTATGCTTTAAAAAGGCCATTCAGAAAAAGCTAAGTTCCTTTATCTCAGTGTTAAAAGATTAAAAAAAACAAGTGGGGGCTTCCCTGGTGGTTCAGTGGTTAAGAATCCGCCTTCCAATGCAGGGGACGTGGGTTCAATCCCTGCTTGGGAGCTAAGATCCCACATGCCGCGGGGCAACTAAGCCCCCTGCGCCTCAACTACTGAGCCTGCGTGCTCTAGAGCCCGTGAGCCACAACTAGAGAGCCCTAGCACCGCGACTAGAGAGATGCCTGTGCCGCAACAAAGAGCCCGCACCCTGCAACGGAAGATCCCGTGTGCTGCAACTAAGACACGGTGCAGCCAAATAAATAAATAAATATTAAAAAAAACAAGTGACCTGAGTTCTATACTTGCCATTCCTGTGTCAAAATGAAGGCTGTTACAGACTGAAAACAACACGTCTCTCAATACCAGTGCTGAAAACACACATGTGAAGGTACATTTCTGCTGCTACAGCTAAAAGATCGGACATTGTTTCTGTTTCAATGACTGTAAACTCAGAACTCCTGGGGAACCTTCTTTAATAATCACTGTTCAGGAAGATAGTGATAATGGGGACTTGTCTGATACTTGGGGATACCGATGATATTCACTGCATCACAGTACTTGCTGGTAGCTATTTTAAAGAAAATAATCACTCTTTTCCAGGTTATTTTTAACCTTTAGTAAAAATAAATGTCCTCTTATAAGCCACCAAAAAATAAATTAAAAGGTCATTAATAATCACCATGCATTTTTCCTTAAATATATAAATATTTTCAACTTATATAAGTAAATATATAATTTTTTTTAAAAATTTAATTGGCCAAAAAAAAAAAAAAAAAAAATTTAATTGGCCAGATTCCAAGGGTTTATATACTTTCCTAGAAAAAACTTGGACTTCCCTGGTGGTCCAGTGATAAAGACTCCACGCTTCCACTGCAGGGAACGTGGGTTTGATCCCTGGTAGGGGGACTAAGATCCTGCACGCCACGCACCGTGGCCAAAAAAGGAAAAAAAAAAAAGAAAAAGTCAAGTGTCTTTGGAAAATTCCTTTATATGGTTTTAGAGGAATAGCCTCTAAAATGAAGTGTTCAATGCACAAATGAATGCATTTTAGCAGCCTGTATCTTAGGTGCTGAGAGTACCTGATTAGAGCATATAAGACTGAAAAATCCTATAATACATTTGGATTTATTAATCTATTTTCTACTTAAAATGCACAGATAAGGAATTTTTATAGCAAGCATGTATAGAGTGTAGGGAAACATTTATTTATTTATTTTTATTTACCTTTGGCTGCGTTGGGTCTTTGTTGCTGCACGCAGGCTTTCTCCAGTTGTGGCGAGCGGGGGCTACTCTTCATTGTACTGCACGGGCTTCTCATTGTGGTGGCTTCTCTTGTTGCGGAGCTCGGGCTCTAGGCGCGTGGGCTTCAGTAGTTGTGGCGCATGGGCTTAGTTGCTCCACGGCATGTGGGATCTTCCCGGACCAGGGCTCGAACCCGTGTCCCCTGCGTTGGCAGGCAGATTCTTAACCACTGCGCCACCAGGGAAGCCTGGGAAACAATTTTATTGGTAATAGAACTGGGCTACTTCATCAGAGCCCTTCTATTTTCTCACATATGTTCCCGCTGTTCCCCTTTCCTGGGACCCCTCCCAACGACTCCCTTGGATTTTCTGTCTTCCTTCTAGAAGAAAGGCTAACCTGTAGCACTAATAGTTCAGGATTTGCTAGGACTTTCCCCGAGACACCTGTCTACTGCTCCCAGGCACCTGGCCAGGAGGTTCTCCTTGGAGCCAAAAAGTTAATAACTGGTCCAGAAAATACACAATGTCATGGCCTACAAATTTCTAAAATGAACTTTGTGACATCATGCAGAGGCAAAGGGGTGAGGAGGAAAGTCAGGCAGACCCAGGCCCAGATCTCAGTTCTCCCCTTCTTCCCCACGCGTGTAACCTCGGGCAGAGGACTGGATGTCCCTGGGCCTCAGCTTCCTCATCTGTGACATGAGAATAACACAACTGCAGTGAGGATACATGTATTCAGCCACCTGTAGGTGCTCAACGATGCAGCTTCCTCTCCCACCACCCACTTTGTCCTTTCAGAGCTCAAAGATCCATAACTTAGGGAATCACAGGGAAGCTGAACAGTGGCTAAAGGTTTAGAAAATACCATCTAAGGAGAACGGGTGAAGGAGTGGTAAATGTGTCGTGTGAGCGTTTAGTCTGGACAGAGCGGGTGCTAAGGAGCTGTGGCTGCCATTTGTAAGCACCCACTAGCTTGCCTGACATTTAACACAGTTGAATCCTTGGAACAGCCCCGTAAAAAACGTCTGATTATGAAGCTCCATATTATAAGTGAGGAAACAGGTTTTATAACTTTCCCAAGATCATCCAGCTGCATGGGGAAATGGAGAGTCCAATTCAGGTCTGACGCTTTGCACGAGCTTAAGATTCTCCTGCCTCGTGACTGGAGGCAGCGTGGGGGAGGTGGCCCCAAAGAGGAGCAGGAGGGGACAAGGAAGATGGCTGTCAGCCACTGGTATCAGGGACAGGCAGGGGCCAGAGAGGACGAATGCTAAATCTTTCTTTGGGACTCATCAGAAAGGGACTCTCCAGGCCTCAGCTGCCTTAGGTATGGACCTGCCTGACGGCAGGAGTGACTTTCCTGGAGGAAAGCAGGCTTGTGAGCACCAGGCTGGGGACTGAGCTCCTGGGGGCCACACAGACAGAGCCGAGCATCCTGCCCCTCCTCACCGAGGGGGGCTCAGTGGCTGGCACAGTTGAATCCATCTTTCTGCTTTTTTCTATATGTTCCATTGTTGTTGCAGAGATTCCCTTTGCCTTATTCTGGCCATTCCCCAGAAAGAGTTATATAAAACTAAGTAAAAATGTTAAAATATACAAATGCAATTTTTTTAGGCTTCATCTCTGCATTTTCTTATCCACGGAACGGGTTTGATAACTCGTCTAACCGTGGGCGAGGCGCTGCAGTGGCCGGCCTCTTCACGCCAGCGCAGGTCTCATGTTTGTGCAGCCCTAGCACCGGTCTAGGGATTTGCCACCTCCCCTCTGCGACTACGCCGAGTAGAAGCCAAGGCTTTTGCTTTCTTGCCCTAACATTGATTCTTCACATTGCTGAGGGGCTGCGATTAGAGCTTAATCTCATGTCTACAATCCATTTCCTCCATGGAGCTGCACTATTCTTTCCCATCTAGATAATTGCGAGGCAACCAAAACAGTTTCTCTCTTTGCTGCATTTTCTTCTTTCGTGGAGACATGGGAAAGGTCAGTTCAATAGACTCAGACCTGTGTTCTGACTCTCACAGACAGAGGCCTATCACTCTTATACCTACAGGTCATCATTCCAAGCCATAAACATTTTTTTAGAGAGAGATACACATTCCATAGACAGAATGCGGTCGTCTCAAAAGGCGAGACAGCCTTGGGAGAAACACACTCCACGGACAGAGTGTGGGGCATCTCAGAAAGCAAGAGGCCCATAAACTTTTTTTTGAAGAGCAGTCCCCAAAGCTCACTAAAAATCGCATTTGGATTTAACTTAGTTTGAGACCCTTATGGTTGAGTCCATATTTCTAATCTCTGCACCTGAGTTTGAACCACTAGACTTAAATTGGCTTCTAACACTGATATACCTTCCAAGGGAGCCTAAGCAAAGAACACCGTTCCACATGGCCCTCCCCCCAAGAGAACATGGAAAAACACAGAGTCACACTGAGTAAGGAGGGGCCACAGTTTGCTATTGTCCAGTGAAGGTGTCTTGGCCTCAGAATCCTGCCACTTCCTGCAGTTCCAGCCCTCGGCTATCGTCCACCCTGAGTAAGCGAATTCCTCTGCTGAAACTTGCACACAATAAGGAGACGGTGTCAGCCACAGCCAGGGAAGTCAAAGGTCCTGATCCATCCAGAGACAAGGTGAAAAGGCAGGCTGGGAAGGAAGGGGGAACCAGCACGTTAGGCCAAGAGTGCACATGTCATGAAAGGCAGTGTCTTTGTAAGAAACCCCCAGAAATAAAGCACGTGCTATGTGCATCTAACCCAGAAGAGAGAGGTACTGTGTGCCTCAGAGGAACGTGCACCAGAGGGGAAGTCAACCCCAAGACGTCAACTCTAGAGAATGGCACGTGGACCCAACAAGACGTATGCCACCTGGAAGTACGTTGGACAACTGGGGCCTCACTGCAAGGCCATGTTAAAATGCTACCCTCAGACCCCTGCCCAGAGAACAAAGCATGGGTCAGCGCAGAGAAAACAGATAAGAACACTGATCTTCAGCTGCTGGCTCCCTGGGGTCTAGCTCCCTTCAGGACAAAGGATGATGGGGGAGCTGAAGGGCGGCCTGAGGCTGCCAGCTGACCCAGTCTCCTCCATTTGCATCTTGCAGGCTCTGCTCGTCTAAGAGCTACACTTTCATGCCTAGCAGGCAGGCCAGCGCTTGCACACCTGGTTCTCCCTGGCTCAGGTTTTTGATTCCTGCATCTAGAACAGCTGCTCTCCCCCTCCTCCCACAACTCCACGGGAGGGTGCAGCCAGGCTGCACTCGCTGTGAGCCACTAGACGTGATCCCACACCTGGCTTGTGAGCCACTAGACGTGATCCCATACCTTTTCTCTGAGGGAGCGACCCTATCCTCCCCTGCTGGGAGCTGAGTTTCTGGGAGATGACTGTCAAAGGGATCTGGCCTGAGGTTCTCTAAATTAATGTTATCCCTGTGTCTGGCAGAAGCCAGTGTCCAGGACAGAATAGCACTGAGGCAGTGGGGTGCTGGTAAACTGGCTTTTTGGAAGGAAAAAAAAACTACCTTCATTCATAGCATTTGCCAGTTTTCATGGTGTAAATACTCCCACCACGACCGTATTAAATATTCCTGAATATTTAACAATCAGCCAGTAGGAGCTGGTTCTGCCGCACCACTGCATGGAGGACTCTGGGCAGCTTGTTCCCTAAACATCTTTTTCTCTGGTGCTTTGAAGTGTCACTACCTTACTGCGATCCCAAACCTTGGCTGCAGAGTCAAGAGAGGGCAGAGTCTTTCTGAGACTATCCTTACCCTGCATTTTGACATGGAAAAATGTCAAATTTTTCAACGGGGGCTACCTCATGCCCTCTGAGCTAAGGGTCTCATTTTTGTCCTCGAGGATGAATTTTAAAATGGCAATTCTTGTTCTCTTTTCCAGACATTTTGAGCATCACAAGTTAAAACCAGATGAGGAACTTCAGGTAGAAAGAATAAAAGAATCAAAATACATTTGAGCTCTCAGGAATGAATCTGTACAACAAGACACCAGGGGTTACATGGTGACAGCTCCTAGCAGAGATTGGACAAAGATTCTGGCCTCTTGGTGTCACCTCTTAACCACTATGGGACTGGACAGTGGCAGGACATGGGTGGCTTTGTATATGCTGAGCTATGGAAGGAAGAGTTTTAAGGCAGCCTGTAGGGCTTCATGTATCCTTGAGAAGCATTAACAGCAGGCTCCTTACCTCCGCTGTCTTGGTTCCAGATCTTCACCTTGCAGTCATGCGATGAGGTAGCAATCATAGGCATCAAGGCTAATGCTCTTGGCAGAAAGACACAGGATGCTACAGTCTGGAAGTGCCCCTTGTACTCACAGATTCTGTTCCGCGTCTGCCTTAGGTCCCACAACTGCAAAGTAATGACAGAGGCTGGCTCACACGTACGTATTTCTCCAGCTTTAGACATGCTTCATTCACTGATATCCTCTCCCCGGCGTCTCATGATGCACCTATTCCCTCCACTTACCTCCTCATAGACACCCTTATCTTCATCCATCCCATCCACACACCCAAGCATCCAGCCATGCGGTGACTATTTCAGCAACAACTATGCCTCAAACAACCCAGGTTAAGGATGTGCCAGAGGGTTGTTGCCTTCATTATTATCATCATGGTTAGTGAAAGCTCCAAGGCCTGTAGCACGACGGGACAGAATGGGGTTCTTCTATGACAGCTCAAGAGCTGCCTTATAACAGCCTCTTGGCATCTGTGGGTCCTGTGGGGCCCCATAGTTAGGAGCACCTTCTCATAAGTACATACAGGTGCAGACCTTCCGATGTAATGCCTAGACACTGAATCTTGGTATAAGAAGACTAGATTCTATAACTAGGGAGATGATAGTCCTGCCAGCCCACTCTTGTTGATACAAATCAGACCACACCTGGAGAATAATGCTCACAGACAAGAGCAGATGGAATTGTGCCCAAAAAATAATGAAATCACTGGACACCATGTCATCCAAGGAACAGTTATAAGAGCTGGAAATGCTTAGCCTGGAGAAGAGATGCTACATCAATAGCCTGAGATTCAACACCTCAACCTACCATTTACTAGTGTGGTCTTGTACAAGAGATTTCAACTTGCCGTGCCTCTATTTCCTCATCTGTAAAATGGGAACTATAATAATATCTAACTCACAAGGTTGTTTTAAGGATTAAATGAGATAATGCACTATAATGTGCTCAGCCCAGTGCCTTGCACATAGTAAGTGTCCAATAAAATGGGAACTGTAATTGTCCTATTTGGATTACAGATAAGCCTTTAAACTGATATCTCACAATTAGAAATACAAGGTGCTGGGAATTCCCTGGCAGTCTAGTGGTTAGGACTCTGTGCTTTCACTGCTGAAGGCACGGATTTGATCCCTGGTCGGGGAACTAAGATCCTGCAAGCTGTGTGGTGCAACCAAAAAAAAAAAAGAAAGAAAGAAAGAAAGAAAGAAAGAAATCCAAGGTACTTCGGAGGAGCCTAGGCAATCAATCCCGAAATTAACTGCAAGGAAAGGTATATGAGTTAGGGATGGGATGGGCCCTCAACCAACACTAGAGCTCCAAACTTCCCGAAGAGCTTGAACTCCTTTACTGTGACCACACGTACAGTGGGAACACACTTGGTTCTTCAAACAGTCCCTCCCCTTTCTAAGCTCTGTTGGGAGTGGGGACATTAACAGGCTGGTTCTGTATTTAATGCCTTCCTATCTTGACTTTCATCACATTCCTCTTTTCTGTGACCAATGCAGAGAGCTTAGGCAATGGTGGTTCCTTGAAAGAAGTGTCTGGAATGCAAAGGATCACTGACAGTATGCACTTGGAATAGGCCTGAGACATTAGTAGAGCCTGCCTGTGTAGCCCAGTACAGGCAGGAAGCCAGAGGAAGTCATTTCTCATCAGCAACCAAACACCTGGAACCTTGCAGTTTCTCACCGTGGCTTCACAGCCTTCGCCTCCAAAGCCGCTGCTGCAGGAGATACACTTGTGTCCATCCTCACTGACCTCGCAGTAGGTCTGGATGTGCTGCTTTGCGGGAAATACATGAGCTACCTGCAGCCCCCGACTGTCCCATAATCTGAAAGAAATTACAGCAGGGAATGGGTTTATAGTAAATGTGCTGAAAGGCACCTGTAACAACTTGTTAACGGCAAAGTCTTGGCTCTTTGCCGCCTTGGCCAGTCAGAATGGAACGCCGTGATTTACCTAAAAACAGCAACGTGAACCAGATCAATCTCAGAGACTCCAAAGCTGGCAGGAAATAACCAAACTGAATGACATCTGAGTTCTTTCTATTCTGAGATCTAATTAACAGGAATTTAGACCAAGTATCTTAATTGTACAAGTTAATTTGTTAATTTGGTCCTTTGGGATACTACTTTCAACAGACAAGAGAATATTTCTGTGTCTGCGATTTAAAAAAAATTTTTAAAGATACTTATCATGATGGAGAGGAGCAGTCATCATTCCAGAATCAGATACAGAAGATTTATAGGTCTTGGCCAACCTGAGCCATGGGGTCTACTGGGACTGTTTTGTTTTGCCTCTTGTCTCATTTTTACCTCTTTATCTCCTTCCTCCCATTTTCTAAGTAGAATCTCTTCTGAGATCCAAAGTTTCTGGTCATGCTTTCTAGTCTAAGAAGGGTTTACTTCACCTGACTTGCCTGATGGTGATTCTGACCCTACTTCCACAGGGAGGGCTTCACCAGAGGGCTGAGTGATTGAGAACATATGGAGCCAAGCAAGGGCCGCTTGAGGGGCGGGACGAGTGAGTGACTGACTCTGAGTTTACTCTGAACACGTCTCCACAGTGGGGGCTGGCAGAATCAGCTGCTTGGAAACCGGTCAGAACAAGATGACCTCCTGCCACTCAACCTCCAACCACATGATCCATGATCCACCCAAATCAGAGAGACCCCAGCACTGGCGAGGGGCAGAGGGGTGGAAGGAGAAGCAATGTGGAGAAGCAGAGTAGGAACAGGTTATGTAAGCATGGGAGCCACAGACCTTCACCAGAAACACTTTCTTGCTGCTTAGTAAGCCCACCTGATGGTTTTATCTTCAGAGGTCTGGAGTATATAAGGTTCTCTGGGGACCCAGCACAGGTGAGTGACCTGGAAGAGGCAAAATTTTCAAAACTTCTCCATACCATGTCATTCCTCTGCTGTAATTCCTGGAAATCTCGCTAAATAGCGTCTCTGCCACCACTTCTCAAAGATGTCGAACCTAGCACATCTGACTTAGAGGGATTTTATGTTTTGCAGATTCCCACCAGTCATGCGCGACCTGCAGTTCCTAGGTTATCAGCAGCAATGGAAGCAGCTGGGCCAGTTGTGAGCCCCAAAATGCATGCAGGCACTCTTAGAGTGCCTGAAACCCAAACACCGCTGGCTGGGTTACACCTAAGGAGAGCAGCCCCTGTTCTAAAGTGAGATCAACGAAACCCTAGCTTGAGGCCTCACAGGGTTCAGGAAGAGTGTTCTTGTTTTGCTTTATCCCTGCAGCCCCTGCTGGACAGACATGAAACAGTTTTCAGAACAACCCAGGGTAACACGATTTTCTTTTCTTCCAGAAACCTGCACAAATATGGAGGGGCACAGGGCAAGCACATGTTTCCATGGGCAGTTGTCTTCAAAACTGGAAAAGATGACTATGACTGACATTGACAACCACTAAAGGACATTACCACGTCAGGTGATATAATTCTCCCCATTGTATAAATGAAGACACTGAGACTCTAAGTAAGTTTCTTGGGGTAGCACACCTAAAAAGTAAGGAATCCATGATTTGAATCCAGGTATGACTGACCCCAAAGGCTGTGGAGTTGATATACCAGTTTGCTACAGAAAACACTGGTCTTCATAAGCAGAGCAAATTACACATACAGCAAAAGGTCATGCTTATTTCTCTGCATAATGTTACATATACAGAACACACAATAAGCATAAACTGTGAGCTCCTGGAGCCCAGGGACTGTGCCCTGGGTCACTAACCCTGCTTCTGGCACAGTATCTGGCCCACAGAAGATATGGAATAACTATGTTTTGAAGGAATAAGTGAGGACACCATTTAAAACTCCAATATAAACTAGTGGAGTTGTTCTCTGGGGTGGAAGAACTTAAGAGATCATCTAATCCGATAACCCTGAGAGGCCGGGGTCTAACAGAGAGTTGGGGGGTGAGCAGTAATTAGGACCCAATCCTCTAGTGCCTGGTCATGTGTCTCCTGATCTCTTTCCCAGGCCCTTCCTCACCCCATGCTCCCTCCTGCTGCCCTGCTCTGTACCAAGTTTGAGTTCATACCAGGTTCCTGGAGACTGATGCTCTCTCCGCACACTGTCCGGTCCCCACATCCCACAGAAGGAGGGTGTTGTCACGAGAGCCAGTGCATAGCTGTGATGTGTCTTTGGAAACAGTGGCAAGAAGACGGTCCATGAGATAGGCCTGGAACAGGGCTTTTCAGAAAGTACAACGGTGTTGGGAAGAGATCGGCTAGCTTTACCTTACCTGGACTCACAGCCAATCCAGTGACCACCATGCTGTGGCCGGAGAACTGCTGCCTTGGTTGCGAGGAGCCTTGCAAGTCCCACATCATGACCATCTTGTCGCGAGAGGCACTGAAGAACTGGCCTGATTTGTGAATACAAGCTATCTGCTCAAGAAAAAAAAGCTCCAGTGTGTTTGTTTCATTGGACTTGAAAATGGGAAAAAGAGCTGGAGATAAGAGCGCTAGAGCCTGGAGTTCTTTCTCAGGCTGGTTCCAAATGCACTGTACCTAGTAGGTAAGTATATTCTGTGCTGTGTGATGGTCGCTGATGCCTAGTTTCATTATGATGGAGTTTGCTTGTGAATTTTTAGTTCATTTATGTGGACTTCAGATAGGCGAGTTATATAAATTGACATTACCATTTTCACTGGAAGCTCAGTCTACTATGTAATGCTCTTTAACAAATTAATTTTTATTTAACTGTTGTTGGCTTTTTAAACATTTCCCCAGCTAGGCTAAAAGGTTCCTGAGCATGGAGAGTTTGTCATTTCCCTAGCTATAGTAAACACTCAGTAAGCCTTCAATACAAGACCCTGTTAGGCTAGGATAGGTCAGGGAGAGTTAATCTCAGCCTTCTCTATTTCCCACTCGGGCTATGAAGGGCTTAATAATGAAACAAAAATTTAGTCTCCTATACCTGTAACAATAGCTAGTGAATGGTTTGCCTTGCTTTTCCTGGAGTAGGGCTTCACACCGTCAAATGAAGCCCCAGCATTTTTCCTTAACACTGAATATTCAATCACTCTTACTACCTAGAGCTATTAGACATTCCTTTATTCAATTCCAAATTCCCTCCATGATAATAATCATATGACAATTACCTTTGTGATTTCACGCTCATGTCCTTTCAACCTTTTCACCACATTTCCAGTTCTCCAGTTATAGGCCACAACTGTCTGCAGAGAGTAATTAGAATATTTTAGTTGAACTGAAACAACAAGCCTTTACCTCATTCTCTACCTAATTTCTCCCTATCAAGGTTTTATTGTTGCTCGGTCCTTATGCCCCCCTACTTTGAGTTCTTCTGTCTCTCCCCAAGCCACTGGGCCACTCCTCTGAACCTTACTGATGGGTTTGGGATAACACTCCCCTGGGGGAACTGATTTAGGTTGAGGTTCTTCTGGTTGTAGATCCTGAAGGAAAATCTACGTGGGATTAGATTTTTTTCCCCTAAAACTGTATCATACTTTTTCTTTTTTCTCAAATTTACCATCTTAATCATTTTTAGGTGTACAGTTCAGTAGTGTTAAAAGTATAGTCACATTGTTGTGAAACAGATCCTTTTTTTTTAATTTCAAAATATCTCATCCATATCCCATCTGCCAGAGAGAATCATTGTTAAAATTTCCTTCCATCCTTTTTCCAGGTACATACTTTTCTATTTTATTGTATTTCTCTCCCTAAACAGGATTTCAGAGCATTCTCTGGCTCAGTCTCTGTAGTTCATTGCTAGGGAATAAGGAGCGTGTTAGCACTTGACCTAATTAAATCCCAGTTTATTAATCTGCAAAACAGAGGATAACCCTTCCTCTATCTACCCCTCACAGGTGAGGATCATATATATAAAATTTCATACGTCTAAGATGATATAGATGTTAAGACAAAATGCTGCTAATTAAATGGTGATATCGTCAATTTTTAGATGCATCCCGATTTCAGAGGTGTTAAAATGCAGAAATGTGCATCTTAGAATCAAGGAAATACAGTATGAAAATGGAATTTGAAGATTCTAAATGGCTACTGAAAATTAGAGGCATTATTTATTACAAAATGATCAACATTTTTGCCAGCAAGAGCCTAGATCTGAGTGCTACAATAGATCCAAATATGAGGGAGAGAAAGCAAAGAGATTTAGTGACAATGGGAGGAATCACGGTGCACACCAAAGTAGACATTTTGGCAGAAGAGAGGCATAAAAGAGACTAGAAGTTTCCTCTTGCTGCTATAACTCCTGTGTCTGCAGGTAGGTTACAAATGGACGGGCTGGAATAAGGATACTTGTCATTCATAAAAATCATGTGGGTGGTCTGGCAGAGCACCAAGCGTCTTACCATTCAGTCCTCACAACGGTCCTGTGCAGTTGGCATTACTATCCCCATTTAATAGATAAGGAGACTGAAGCTCAAGAAAACTAAAAGACTTGCCCAAAGTAATACGAAGTTGCAGAGCAGGAATTTAAACCCAGTCTTTCTAACTCTAAAGCCCATATTTTTAACACTACTCAACGTTGCTGCTAGAAATGCAGGGTTCCCTTCCGTTCCCTTCTCTGCAATAAGCTGGTTCCCTGGGAAGCACTGCACACCCCACCTTATCTTTTCCTCCGGAGACACAGAGGTCTGAGTTCAGAGCAGCAACAACAGAGACGGTATCCACGTGAGCTGGGCTATACTCTTGAAAAGCTTTAGTTTGAGTTCTCTCGTCTCTAAATCCATCGGGCCTGCTAAAGAGAGGATGGAAAATGAGGGGCCCAATGGTATAGGGTGCACAGTGGAGCAAGGGGAAGAAGAGTGTGGGTTATGGTAGGAATTCAGGCCAGGCTGAGGAGAAAGATAGAAAAGGAGTAGAGAAAGGAGACATGCTGACATAGCCAGAAATGGTATTATTAACTCTGTAAATGCTCAGAATGAGTGAATGACTGGAATCTGATAAAGGAAGAAGCCTAGAGTCTTTGCTCACTCTAGAGATGATTCCCAAAGATGTAGGGCCCCTCTCTCTGTGGCTGCAGACACTACCTACTAAGATGTTTCTTATCCAAAAGGAAACAGACCAAACTGACTGTTCAGGGAAGGTCATCAGTGATGGCTCTGGGCCTTCTCTTTCTTTAGTGGAGAATTGTAATGCGGCGTAAAACTTGGGATCCCACTCACGGGAGGGCTGCTGTACCTGTATTTATAAGTGCTGTATTTGAGTTTGCTCTGCAGTTTCCCCATCACTGCACAGAACCTGCATGAGACCTTCTGGGGAAGAGCTCGTTTCAGATGGCACCTGAATAGCATTCCACGTGGCTGCTGGAAGTTGTGTTCCCTGTTTAGTAAAAAGAAGAATACACACTGTTAACTGTGTTAGGCACAATAATGGTAGGTAGTATGGTTATGTAAAAATCCTTTTTTTGAAAAAGACAAACTGTAGGTATTTGCTTTCCTCCTTTTTCTGCCTCACTCTTATGGCCCTGGGAATGCATCCTCCAATACAGCATTAGCAGATAAACAAAAGCAAAAACAAAACTAATTTTGAAAATATTAAGATGTTCCCCAGTAAGTCAAACATAGAATTATTATGTGATCCAACAGTTCTACTCCTGGGGATATAGCCCAACGAATTGAAAACAGGTGTTCGAACCAAAATTTATACATGTATGTTCATAGCAGCACTGTTCATAATAGCCAAAAGGGGAAAACAACCCAAATATCCATCAACAGATAAATGAATAAACAAAATGAGGTTTATACCCACAATGAATATTATTCAGCCATAAAAAGGAATGAAGTACTGGGAATTCCGGCAGTCCAGTGGTTAGGACTCTGTGCTTTCACTGCCAAGGGCCCAGGTTCAATCCCTGGTAGGGGAACTAAGATCCTGCAAGCTGCGTGGCCCAGTGGGAAAAAAAAAAAAAAAGGAATGAGGTACTGATACATAGTATAACATGATGAACCTTGAAAACATAATACTAAGCAAAAGAAGCCAGTCACAAAACGCCACATATTGTATGAATCCATCTCTATGCAATACCCATAATCAGCAAATCTATAGAGACAGAAAGCAGATCAGTGGTTGCCAAGGGATGGGGTAATGGGGAATGGCTACTTAATAGGTACAAAGCTGCCTTGGGGCAATGAAAATGTTCTGGAACTAGACAGTGGTGATGGTTGCATAATGTTGTCTATGTACTAAATAATAATAATAAATAATAATAAATTGTACGCTATGTAAATATATTCTGCCATAATAAAATAAATACTAAGAGTGTGTATTTGGAAATAATGAGGGGGTTCCCTGGTGACCTAGTGGTTAGGATTCGGGCTTTCACTGCTGTGTCCCGGGTTCAATCCCTGGTCGGGGAACTGAGATCCTGCAAGCCACGAGGTGTGGCCAAAAAAAAGAGAGGGAGAGAGAATAATTTACACCAGTAATAAAGCTTCTTGAAAAAGAGCCTTAGTTATTCTAAAAGGCTATATAACCTTCCTAGCTTGCCAGATTGCTATTAAATAATTTCACTGTGACACTTCTCTAAATCAGTGTGCCAGGGTCATGAGGTTATGCTGTAGTAAGAATGAGATGTGGGAGACAGTGACACTAAATGAGACAATACAGCTGATGACCTGACCAGCAGTTCTCAAAGTGTGGTCTCAGGACTGCTGGGGATTCCTGAGACCTTTCAGGGAGTCTGTGAGATACTCCTTTTTCCGATACTCCTTTTTCCAACTATGTCTCTGTGTGAGGCCTGATTTTCTTCTTATACTATAACCCAAAGAACATACTGCAATAGATTGAATGCAGAAGCAGATATGAGACTCCAACTGTCTTCTGTTTAAGCCAAACAGTAAAGAGATTTGCAAAAATGTAAAACAATACCACTCTCTTCCAACCAAGATTTTTTGTGTTTTCAAAAGTATGTTTATTTTTCGTAAAATTGTTATTTATGTTTACATGCAATAGTTTTATTTTTTAATGAGTTAATATGTAACTATTTTTAAAATATCTCAGTTTTAATGTCAAAAGGAGGTGGCAGAGTAGAATCCAATCTACAAGTTATATAAACAAAGGCTGTTTGAGGTCCCCAGTAATTTTTAAGAGTGCAAGGAAGTCCGGAGGCCAAAAACTTTGAGAGCCACTGGCCTAGAAATTAAATAATGTCAATAATGGATGATACACTATATTCAAATAAAAAGAATTATTAAATGTTTTCTAGATTTACTTGCATCACCCCCAACAACTAACAAGGCGAGAACTAAAGAGAAAGAGAGATACTCATGCATACACTCATTCAGGAAACACCCCCTAAGCACCTAATTTGTGCAGGTCCTATACTGGTTGCTGGTGAAACAGAGAAAAAAAAGAGACCAGAAGATGTGGCCAGTGTGGACATCTGCTAGGACTGAAGGTACGTGACTAGGACCTAATCTCAGCTACTCTGGGTAATGTTCCTCTGCAACTAGCTGTCCCCTGAGATGCCAGAGGGTGGAGGTGGGAGAACCCAGTCCCCATCTCTTCTGGGGCTCTGCTTAAAGAAATTCTAGGAGATGAGTCTCTTATGGGCATGACCAGCCTACGTAGTTCTAGGAAGAACAGTCTACAGGGAGAAACAGCAGCTAAAACTCACCAAGTATTCTCCATCACATCATTACCTTTTTTTTTTTTGGCCGCATGGCATGTAGGATCTTAGTTCCCCGACTAGGGATTGAACTTGGGCCCCCTGCAGTGGAAGCTCAGAGTCTTAACCACTGGACCACCAGGGAAGTCCCATATCATTCCCTTTAAAAATCACAGCTTTCCACAGTATGGAGGTTCCTCAAAAAACTAAAAATAGTATGATCCTGCAACCCCACCCCTGGGCATATATCCAGAGAAAACTATCATTCGAAAAGATACATGCACACCAATGTTCATAGCAGCACTGTTTACAACAGCCAAGACATGGAAACAACTTAAATGTCTATCAATGAATGAATGGATAAAGAAGATGTGGTACATATATATAATGGAAAACTACTCAGCCATAAAAAAGAATGAAATATTGCCATTAGCAGCAACATGGATGCAACTAGAGATTATCATACTAAGTGAAGTAAGTCAGAAAGAGAAAGTGATACCATATGATATCACTTATACATGGAATCTAAAATATGACACAAATGAACTTATCTACGAAACAGAAACAGACTCACAGACATACAGAACAGACTTGCAGTTGCCAAGGAGCGGGCGGAGGCAGTGTGTGTGTGAGGGATGGATCGGAAATTTGAGATTAGCAGATGCAAGCTATAATATATAGAATGGATAAACAGCACGGTCCTACTGTATAGCACAGGGAACTATATTCAATATCCTGTGATAAACCATAATGGAAAAAAATATGAAAAAGAATGTATATATATGTATAACTGAATCACTTAACTGTATAGCAGAAATTAACACAACATTGTAAATCAACTATACTTCAATAAAATAGATTAAAAAAAAAAACACTTAAAACAAAAAACCCACCACAGTTTTCCAGAAGAATTTCAGCCTACATTTGAAAGTTGCCAGAATTGACCTCCTGACAAGAATAGGTAACCAGTGAGAAATGGAATATTTCCTGCCATATCAGTAAACAAAGGATGTCACAGTCATCAGCGATTGAAGCCACAGCCTATGGTGAACTGGTAAGCCCAGAAGAAACTCAGGATATGAAAATACAGGATACTGGCCCCAGTATCCTGCATATCACAGGAGTGATTTCAGGGGCTTCCCTGGTGGTCCAGTGGTAAAGAATCCACCTTACAATGCAGGGGACACGGGTCCTGGTCGGGGAACTAAGATCTCACATGCGGCGGGGCAACTAAGCCCACGTGCCACAACTACTGAGCTCTTGTGCCTCAACTAGAGAGCCTGCATGCCCCAAACTACAGAGCCCATGTGCCCTGGCGTCTGCGTGCCACAGCTAAAGAAGAGAAAACCCACATGCCACAACTAGTGACAAGCCTGCGTGAGGCAGGAGATAGATGGGCTCCAGGCTAGACATTTACAACTGGCCTCCTGTTCACACTTCCTGGGGTGAGAAGAAGATGGGCTCCAGGCCGGACGTTCATTACCAGCCCCATTTACATTTCCTGAGGCAAAAGACAAACGCGCTCCGGACTACACACTTATGACCAGACTCCTGTCTACATTTCGAGATCTGCACCTCAATATAAAAACCAGCAACAGAAATAGGGTAAATCACCAGACATTGGACATTTTTATGGCAGGGACAGAGTAGGACTAAACCCTGTTAAAAGATCAAGAGATCATCCTTAGGGCATGGAAAACATTGCACATGCGCAGAAAGCCTCCTTGGTGGTCAAAAAAGTTGAGGGGCTTCCCTGGTGGCTCAGTGGTTAAGAATCCGCCTGCCAATGCAGGGGACACGGGTTTGAGCCCTGATCCGGGAAGATCCCACATGCCACGGAGCAGCTAAGCCCGTGAGCCACAACTACTGAGCCTGAGCTCTAGAGGCCGTGAGCCACAACTACTGAGCCCGTATGCCACAACTACGGAAGCCCGTGCACCTAGAGCCCGTGATCCACAACAAGAGAATCCACCGCAATGAGAAGCCCGCGCACCACAACAAAGAGTAGCCCCGGCTCGCCGCAACTAGAGAAAGCCTGCACACAGCAATGAAGACCAAAAAATTAAAAAAATTTAAAAAAGGAGGGGGCACCACCCCATAATATGTGATGTAATATGTGATGCTAAGGCTGTCCCATAGGCCTCTGGGCTGTAATCCATCTTGGAAAAACGCTGCGCACACGTGTTTTAGAGACTCCTAAGGCAGGTCACGTGTGGAAAAAGAAACCAGATAATTGGCCAAAGGTAAACAAAGACCCGGAAGAATTGCCCTATATAAATGACCTAACCACCTCTTTACTGCGCTCCTCCTCATTAGGGAGGATGCCTGCACCCTTTCTCTCCGGGTGTGCATCTCTGCCTTGCTTCTGTCTTAACAAACTTTCTCTGTGTGCTCTCCCACTTGTTGCTGTGCTATGTCTCTAACGATAAACTTTGTACCTGTTTTACAGTTTTGCCTCCGTGAGAAATGTATTTTTTACTGGGGGCAAGAGCCAGGGGGTGTGGTGGCTGGGATTCCAGGTTTTCATCCAGGTTACCCAGGTTCAGTTCCTGGGCAGGGAATTAAGATCTCGCTTCACACCACCACTCACTGCTGCCTCTCTGAGATCAGGCGCACCACAATGAAGAGCTGGTGCGCCGCAACGAAAGATCCCGCATGCCCCAACGATGATCCCGCAGGCCGCAACTAAGACCTGACGCAGCCAAAAATAAATAAAACACATAAATAAATAATAAATAAATCTTCAAAAAAAAAAGAGTGATTTCAGTGAGCCCAGACTCTTGCATCTTCCCAAACCTAGAAAAGCCCTAAATTCCTTAACTTGACATATATGGTTTTCTTTAATTAACAGTAATCTTTTGATGTTCCCGACTACCTGCCCTTTGTTGCAAAACTCCTATATATCCTAGCTCCCCCCTCGACTCCTCGGAGCAGTTCTCTCAGGGCTACTTGGGATGCTGCCTCCCGAGTTGAAGTCCTAAAAATTCCTGCCGAATAAAATATAACTCTCAACTTTTAGGTTGTAAATATTTTTTAAGTTGACACCAGTGTAGAAGCAAATGCAGTGGAAAGAACACTGTGAGTGGCATCAGGAGCCCTGGGCTCTAGCCCCAGCCCTGCTTCATCTCACCGTGTGTCCTTGAGCTCCTCTATCCTCCCCTCTGTGCCCCAGCCTCCTCATCTATAAATGAGGACACCAGATTAAATGATTTTTAGTAGACTATATGCTCCATAAGAGGAAGGACTCTCATATTCTTCTCTGTACTTCAAGTGGCTTGCACAGTGTGACAAACACATTTGTTGTGAAATAGCGAACCTAAGGTCCTAAGGTTCTAGTTCAGACATTGTAGGATTCTCTATAACAAGCACAAGCATCGGCAGACAGGGCAGAGTGTCCTCAGAGGAACGGAACCAGACATAATTTCTTTGACGTAAGAGAAGCCATTTTAGGCCTCAGCCATTTTGTGATCTAAGCCTGGCCACAAGGCTTGCTCTTGACCAGGTCAGGGAGATAATAAATCAGTTGTAAAGACTCCCAGTTCTGTTTTGAAGGTAAAGGTTAGCCTGAGGCACATTCTTGAGCTATTTTGCAGGATCCAAAACCCCCTCAAGCACTCAACCCCAAGACTCACTGGAACTTAAGGAATGATGGTGCTGACCTTTGCTAACCCTGATGACTTCAACCAACTAGAGCTGAAACTCTGTCAGCCTTTGCCCCAATTCTAGGCTGAATTCTCCTCTGCTCAAGCCCCTCATGAATATGCATGAGCCCTTTCATAAATATGCATGCACCCTTATCGTAAAACTTCCCCAGTTTTGCTGTTCGGAGAGACACTGTTTTGGGAAATATCCCTGGTGTTCTTGCTGCAAGTACTAAATCCTTCCTTCTCTCCAAGCTCTTTGGCTTGGTTGTGTCTTTTGGCTTGACACCCACCAAGAGGGGAATCCAGTTTTTCAGGTAACACAAATATGCCCACAGGAAAATTTTCAGGATAGTTTTCAAAAAGCTTGGAATGTTGTATTGTTTGTAGTTAGACAGAGGTTGCAGGGCTTCCTATCTGCCAACCTAACCCATTTTTCAACCCTGTCATCAAACTAAGGACAGATGGCATCCATAGATCTAGGTCACTGGAAACTGCATATGCTATAAATGGATTGGCTCTGCTTAAAACTGATTGGATTCTTAGCTGGTATCTTCTGAGAGCCATACTTCCATCTGAAGTGTATTCATGGGACATTCTAAGGAAAAGAAAACCTTTAGAATTACTTACCCCCAAACCAGTAGGATCTTCTCAGTGAGCTGCTGTATTCAATACTTTTGTAAAGTTTATCCTTTGGAAAATAGTCCAGGCAGCCACTTCCTAATCTCTGTAATTAGTGAAAAGACACTTAAATTAATCTCTTCTCTAAGCATATGTTTGCACTGAAAGGAGATTTACAAGGTAAATAAGAGATTGTTAATTAAAGAGA
Source organism: Tursiops truncatus (assembly GCF_011762595.2). Taxonomy (NCBI): domain Eukaryota; kingdom Metazoa; phylum Chordata; class Mammalia; order Artiodactyla; family Delphinidae; genus Tursiops; species Tursiops truncatus. The sequence goes on from NC_047039.1 coordinate 95,184,997, forward strand.
TTAAGTGTATTTTCCCTCACAAAGGAAGAGCTATTTTGCAAAATTCCAAGATTTTATAACTGCACATTTCCAATAATTAGGGAAACTATACCATAATGTTAATTATACAACTATTTTTAAAATATGCAAAATAGGATATATTTAAATTCATCATTAAATATTTTAATTTTACTCATAGTACTTCTGTTCATCAAAAATCTTCAGAGGTGACTGCTTACTTCAGAGCTTTCTGTTTTTGTGAGAAAGGCAATTTTTCCTGTTTAAAATAATACTTTATTAAGATGAATCATAGAATTTGAGATGGAAGTGCTTTTCAAAATCATCACATATAAACTCTTTATTTAAAGATCTGGAGAAAGTGGGCAGAAACATCATTTGCTCAAAATTCTAACTAGGTAGACCTCCTGATTTCTGGCCCAGAATTTCCATTATCAACATCTACAAAGAAGAAACACAGTTTTATTGCATTTTAACAACTCTATTTTGATGTGGACCATTTTTTTTTAAGCTTTTATTGAATTTGTTACAATATTACTTCTGTTTTTATGTTTTGTTTTTTTGGCCCCGAGGCATGTGGGATCTTAGTTCCCCAACCAGGGATCAAACCCACACCCCCTGTGCTGGAAGCAGGTTGTCTTAACTACTGGACCACCAGGGAAGTCCCAACAACCGTATTTTAAGAATTCAAATAGGGACTTCCCTGGTGGTGCAGTGGTTAAGAATCTGCCTGCCAATGCCGGGGACAAGGGTTCGAGGCCTGGTCCAGGAAGATCCCACATGCCGCGGAGCAACTAAGCCCATGCGCCACACCTACTGAGGCTGTGCTCTAGAGTCTGTGAACCACAACTACTGAAGCCCGCGCGCCGAGAGCAGAGAGCCTGTGCTCCGCAACAAGAGACACCCCCGCAATGAGAAGCCCGCGCACGGCAACAAAGAGTAGCCCCCGCTCTCTGCAACTAGAGAAAGCCCCCCACGCGCAGCAACAAAGACCCAATGCAGCCAAAAATAAATAAATACATAAATTTATTAAAAAAAGAGAATTCAAATAAATTCTAATTATTGTTTGATAGCATGGCTTATTCTCATAATTTAGAGCAGCATAGAGTAGTCAGAATAATATTTAATTAGGTGCATTAGCCTTGAAATGAGGCCTAGGTTTGAATTAGTTATACTGTGGCCTAGGGCAAGTTGCTGAACCTCTCTAAGTCTCAGTTTCCTATGTGTAAAATGGGATAATAACTATCATTGGGCTTCTGTGAAGATTAAAAATAGCACTTAAAATGTGCCAAGGACTGTTTAAGTGCTTTATATTTAACTCATTTAATCTATTCCACAAGCCTCTTAGATACATGTTGTTACTATCCTCATTTTGCAGATGAGAAAAGTCAGGTACAGAGATGTTAGGTAACTTGCCCAAGTTTACAAATAAGTTGCAAATAAGTGCCGGAGCTGAAACCTGAATCCAGGCATTCAGACTCCAGAGGCTTTGCTCCCTACCAACATACTATACTGCATCTCTGCAAAAGCTAGTGCATTCTAAACTCTTGGTTCAACCTGGCAGACTGTTAGGAACAAATGATGACTACTAGCATGATTACTAGATTAACAGTGATAGCAATGCTGAAAGCAGCAATTTCACTCTTATTAATTCTACTCTTAATACACATAGGTTAAATTTACATTACAAATATACACAGAGAACATATGCAAGTGGAAATGAGTCTGGAGGATATTAAACTGAAGCCAATGATGTCTCCTGACCAGAGTGACTGATTACTCTAAGGCTAAGAGTTCATTATGTTAGATATTATATAGCAAGGCAATTTAAAACCTTGAGAACAAAATATAGGTACTTGAATAATGTCCATGTTGTAATTTATTATGAGTAGACTAAGAAATGAAAATACTGTTCAGTTACCTGCCATGGTTTATATTGTGAACATGCACTATACTTGAGAGGAGGGATAATGTCTTGTTCGTTTTTTGTATTTGCACTTTAAGCATAGCCTGGGAAAACAGATGCAAGGCAAATATCTCTTGAATGAATGAATGAATGAATGAAATACTAAGGTGGGAGAGTCTGCTTGGCAAGAAGCTTTTTAAGGACTCAACAACATGAAGTCCTTTAAAACTCTCCAACAACAGATCCTTCAGGCGGTTACCCTGCCCTGTCCCCGATATCAGGCCTGTAAAGGCTACAGAGGACTTGGGAAACCCTGCAATTCAATATGGCTCTCAATGTCCTTGTTGGTTCCAAGGTGGAATCAGGCCTAAATCTCTAAATCTGAATCCCAGGACCCATTTCTGCCCCAATTTGCTTTTCAAAGGCTTTGAGATACTCAGTGGTCACTATTTTTTTTTTGGCCGCACCACGCCGCATGCGGGATCTTAGTTCCCCGAGGAGGGATCCAACCCGTGCCTCCTGCAGTGGAAGCTCGGAGTCAACCACTGGACCACCAGGGAAGTCCCTCAGTGGTCACTCTAAACATAACTCTTAGAACACTCTTTTAACTCTCCAGTACAACATTCCTTGATATATTCCAGAATATACCCACCTGTCATTTTCCATGAAGAAACTGGGACTCAGAGTCATGAGTTGCTAAAGGTCACACAGGGGCGAAGATGGGGTACTGGACCTTATTCAGCTGGACTCCTGGTCCACTGTTCATGTAAATGATGATTTCATATCCCCCTCCCTCTCCCCACATCTCCCTCTGCACACATCTAAACTACACTCTGGAAGACCAAGGAATCTAAACCAAAGCTCAAACAGAAACAAAACCAGAAGCAAGTGGGAAACGGTCTGATTTGACCCACTAATGGTACAGAGGCTCAGAGAATAACAGCGTCTTGCCCAAAGTCAGTCAGGGAATCAGTACTAGGTCAGAACTCCCAAGGTTGCCCCAAGTTTTGGGGATAACCTGTGCGCAGTTTTTCCTTTCTGGCTGTTCAGATCACAAATGCCCCTCGCCCTCTCTAAGCGTATGGCCAAAGCTTATTTTTGATGGGGGTCGGGGGTAGGAGTGGGTGGAGGGGTGTTTGCCCAAGACTGGATGTAACGCCACCCAACGCAAGGCCGGACCTGGGAACCCGCTCCCCTCTTCGGCCAGGCAAGAGGCTTCGGCTCAGAGAGAGCGACGGCTCCCACCTCCCCTCCCGCCAGCTGCGCCTTTTCCTCCCGCCTCGGGCTCCATACCCTCCGGCCGGCCGGTCGGGCTGGAAGCTGAGGCCGACGGAGGACGCCGAGCCGGAGGGCAACCGCGACCTCCAAGGTCCACAGCCTCCCGCGCCTCCGCCCTTAGCAACAAGGCGCGCGTCGCTAGGGCTGGAGTTCTGGCGAAAACCCTCCGGGCGCCCTCGCCGGCCGCCGAATCGCCGTTCCTCTCGCCTGACGTCTCCCGGGGTCGAGCCGAGAGCGCCCCGCCCTGCCTTCTTACTGCAACAGTGCGTGGACGAGGTTCCAGAGAATAGGATCGATGTGCCCAAGACCGCGCTGCCAGAGAATCTATATAATCCAAGGAAAGAGGGTATCACTGTAATAGCCACGGAGAAAGCACTTAATAAATGTCCTCTTTTAACTTATTCTTCATCCAGATAGAGATGTTGCTTTATTTCTTTGGCGTTTTCCCTGATACCACCCAGGCAGAGATCCCTCTTTGTACACTTCCCCGGGTCTCCCACTTCCCTATTCCATTCATTCTTTCGTTCATCAAACCTTTATAGCCCATCACCATAGCAAAGAGACCCCGCAAGTACTTCTTGAGGTCCAATGGGAAGACAGTTCCGGAAACTGACAGCAGCTACAAGACAAAGTTTTTGTAGTTGCAGTCGAATTGCTTCTAGACTAGAGTCTATTCATCTCTGTATTCCTAGTACAGAGAACAGGGTTTGCTAAGGGCTTGTTGAATGTTTGTTGAATGAATGAACAAATGAATAAATGAATGAATGAATGAATGGCAAGGACCTTAGCTAACATTTCTTTCACACCCTAACAGGTGCCTCCTGCAGTGTTGATCTCCCAGCAGAACTGTCTTCAATGACGACTTGTGCAGTTTCTGAAAGTTAGGTGTCTGTGGGAGTGGAGGTTGGGATGGTGAGGGAAATGTACCTTCATAGAATGTCAGGGCTGGCCATGGCGTCTATCAACCAACCGAGAGAGGGAATCCCCTCCACGGCTTCCCCATCAGGGTTCCTCTAGCCCCTGTTCATGCTGCCTCAGTGTTGATGCATTCATTACTTTATTAGTCAGTGACCTGTTGTTAGGAGACCTCCCGCCTGACAGGAGCTGTTGCCACTTGCAACATTGATCTAGTTCAGAGCTGAGGGCTCTCCCTAGAAACTCAATAACAACCTGGCAATCAGGAGAGACTGATTGCTTTGCCCTGCGCTAGGCTCAGTGCAGCCACAGAGTTGACTTACCAGATCCCTGCCGGTAATATGCTCTGGGGATGCAGCCCCTCTGGAAGATGCTTTAGGCTTAAGGCACCTGAGACTCCCAAACTGGTATCTCTAGCCAGACTCCTCCTTAGATCTGCATATACACCTGCCTCCTGCCCATCTCCACCTAGCTGTCTAAAGGACACTTCTCCTTGACATGACTCACACTGGAAACATTATCTTCCCCCCAAACCTGTTCTTCCTCTTTTCTCTCTGAGTTCTGGGCACCACCATTCATCAATCACGCAAGCCAAGGATCTAGGAGTCATTTGTAACTTCACCCTCTCCTCTTTGTTCCAGAACAAACCCCAAGACCTCTCAATTCTGACTCCAAAATATCCTAAAAATAAAAATCTCTCCACTTCTCTCTATCCACTGCCCTGGTTCAGGCCAACATCACCCCAGCGTGTAATGGATCTAAATGGCCACAAATTTGTTGTAGCTTCTCCTATCAGAGCTGGCCTTGTAACTTCTTTTGACCAATATAATGTGGTGGAAGTGACATTGTGTTACTTTTGAATTTAAGCCTCGAAAGTTCTAGTAGTTTCTGCTCTCACCTTGGAACACTGCCGCCATGGGAAGAAGCCCAGGCGAGCCTGTTTAAGACACATGGCCCAACCAATAGGTAGCACCGAATGCCAGACATATGGCATTTTAGACCATCCAGCCCCAGCTGAGCAATCAGATGACTGCGACCCCAGGAGTAACCATCAGAAAAACAGCCCAGCTGAGCTCAGCCCAGCCCAATTCGCCAACCCACAGAAACGTGAGCAAATAAACAGTTGCCATTTTAAGCCGCTATCTTTGGGATGGTTTCTTATACACAACAGATAGCTAATATCCAAATTCCTTCATTAGGTCTATAAGGTTTGGTATATACCTTTTGAGCCTCATCTTCCACCTCTACCACCCATACTATACGCTATGATGGTCGAAACTGCTTGCAGCTCCTTGGCTCTTCAGCTGTCACCTGTGAATCCTTGCATAGTTGTTCCCTCTGCCTAGGGCTCCTTACTTCCCTCACCTATCTCTGCCTAACTATTTATCCTCAGCTTACAGGCCATCTCCCTCTCTACCCTCAAGTCTTGCCTACCATTCCTGTCTTCCTCCAGACTGAGTTGGCCATCTTTCCTTTCGTGCTTACAAAGACCACACACTTTCCCCAGCCTAGCATAATTTCTCATTTGCTTGTTTTTCTCACGTGACTGGGAGTTCTGTGTGGGCAGTGACTGATTGATTACACCTGGATCTATTGCTGGTGTCTAACCCGGGGTCTAGCACAGCGCTGCAATAAAACATGCCAAGATGATGTCAGTGCCCTGTATCTGCACTGTCCAGTACCTGGCCCCAAGCCACCTGTGCCTACTGAGCACCTGAAATGTGGCTAGTGCAACTGAAGAACTGGTTTTTCAGTTGTATTCAATTTTAACTTTAAGTAGCCATATGTGGCTAGTGGCTATGGTATTGGACAGCGCAGTTCTAACACATAGTAGATGCTCATCGAGTCTTTTTGGCATAGTTGTATTTTTTTCTTCTCTTCCTTTTTTTTTTTTCTTTTTAAACAATCACTTCTGGTCATTACGTTCACTTCTCACCCTCCAAATACTAATGCATATAAGGATGGATGTGATCCTCTACGATGTTAAGATTTCTTTCCCCTGGTTGTATTTTTTTTCTTTCTTTTTTTAAGCATTGAGTATTTCTGAATAAAAAATGAAAGAGGGGGACAGGCATGGACAGCCGATTAGGACACAGATGGAACGCTGTGGGTGTAAGCAACATAAGCTCACGTACCCCCTCCTTCCCCTTCACCTTTCATCCCCTCGGCTTAACTCTACCAGTGTCTCGAACTCTGCCTTGTATAAATATAATCCTAGTTCTTGGCCTTTTACTGCCTGAGCTGGTTATTCTCTCCTGGACTTGCCCAGTTTGATATTGTCTCTCCTCTGAAGTGGGCTGGTCCTGAGAGCCTTCCGGAGACAAGATCTGGTCTCATCCGGTCCCTTCTGGATCTGCTCTGGCCAGAGCAGAGAGGACTCTCTCTCCTCAGGGGCCTGGACTTCACCACATGTGGTCTGAGGCTGTCTGCACTGGCAGGCTGCCGAGTCCCTCTTAAAGGTGACAGCTGAGGCTGGTTGTGCTGTGAATACATCACAGGAGAAAAGAAGTCACAGTGTTGAGAGTCTTTTTGCCACTGCTGGAAACCATGCAGACCCCAGTCAGATGATTTCCAGCCCTGACACCAGAGACACGCAGGCAGTCAAGGGCTGGGTCTGCCATTAAAGAGCAGGCCTGCGGGAGAGTAAAGGCCGGGAATTGTCCTTTCCAATAGACTTTCCCAAATGTTCACTACTAAAAAGTTAAAAAAACCAAAAGGCCAAAACCAAATGTCATAAGCAAGTGAAAAGTCATATTATAGAGCAGAATGTACAGATAATCCCAATTTTTAAAAAATAAATACGTTCCGGACTTCCCTGGTGGTGCAGTGGATAGGAATCCGCCTGCCAATGCAGGGGACATGGGGTTTGATCCCTGGTCCAGGAAGATCTCACATGCAGCAGAGCAACTAAGCCCGTGCGCCACAACTACTGAGCCTGAGCTCTAGAGCCTGTGAGCCACAACTACTGAGCCCACGTGCTACAACTACTGAAGACTGTGCACCTGGAGCCCATGCTCTGCAACAAGAGAAGTCACCGCAAGGAGAAGCCCGCGCACTGCAAAGAAGAGTAGTCCCTGCTCACCACAACTAGAGAAAGCCCACTCACAGCAACGAAGACCCAATGCAGCCCAAAATTAAATAAATAAATAAATACTTTCCCACCTATGTCATGTAGTAGGAGCTAATGAATATTTTATCATGTGTGAGGATCTGTAAATATACTGGTAGCACCGTTTCAGAATGTAAATTGTGTACGGTTCTTTGGTGAGGGGAGAGAGCAGAGTTCATGGTATAAAAGGAAATTTTGCCCTTGCTTGTCCCTCTGTATGGAAAGCTCCTTCCCCAGATATTCTCACAGTTTGCTTGCTGTCTTTATCTAGGGCACAGTTCCAGTGCCACACCTTCAAGAGACCTCCTCCATCATCCTTTCTAGATCAGCACCTCCGTCAAGCCCTCCTTCCTATATCACGTGAGTCTTTTTCGTAGCTCTTATCACTTAACAACATTATATTACATATCCATGTGTTTTATTTGTCCTGGAGAGTAGACTTTGTTCTTCTTTCCTATTGTATCCTCAGTGTCTTAAATATGGCCTGGCACATAGGTAGATGTGCAATAAATCTGTTGAATGACTAAAATGTAACAAAGGTGTCCATTCTTCTCTGTCCCCTGCTCACTGTGTCCTGTCTAGGCAAGCCCTAAAGTTCAAATTCAGCCCTCCCCCTCCCACCAAGGCTCCAGAGGTCACCTTAGAGCAGTAGCTTTCAAACATTTTTGATCATGACCCTCAGTATGAAATATATATTCAATCCCCAGTGCTCACTGAAACAACCAAAAAACCCTTACTATGAGCAATGTTTTCTGCTTCCTTTCATTCTTTTCTTTCCTTTCTTTCTTTCTTTCTTTCTTTCTTTCTTTCTTTCTTTCTTTCTTTCTTTCTTTCTTTCTCTTTCTTTCTTTCTTTCTTCCTTCCTTCCTTCCTTCCTTCCTTCCTTCCTTCCTCCCTTCTTTCTCTTTCTCTTTTTCTCTTTTTTTAAAAATAAATTTATTTATATTTTATTTTTGGCTGCGTTGGTTCTTCATTGCAGCGAGTGGAGGCTACTCTTCGTTGCAGTGCGCAGGCTTCTTATTGCGGTGGCTTCTCTTGTTGCAGAGCACGGGTTCTAGGCGTGCGGGCGTCAGTAGTTGTGGTGTGCCGTCTCAGTAGTTGTGGCTCACGGGCTCTAGAGTGCAGGCTCAGTAGTTGTGGCGCATGGAGTTAGTTGCTCCGCAGCACGTGGGATCTTCCCGGACCAGAGCTCAAACCCAAGTGCCCTGCATTGGCAGGCGGATTCTTAACCACTGTGCCACCAGGGCAGTCCTCTTTTTTTTTCTTTCTTGTCTCCACCGTCTTAGGGCAGTGTTTCTAGGAGCAGCCAGAGGGCACATTTGTAGCCTAGTCTCAGCACAACTGCCACAAATGCAGATTCCTGGGTCCATGACAGACCTGTGAATGAGAATCTTACTGGGAAGTCTGTATGCTTAACTACCCCTCTCCCCTGACCACTCCAGGTGATTCTGAAGTCTGATAAAGCTTGAGAGCCACCACTTGGGAGTTTATGAGTATCCTGAGGCTTCCCATGGGGACATATGTTGGGCAGGGCCTGATACACATTAAGGGAAGGGGCTGATCTTCCAGTTCCAGTCTAACTCAGCCCCTGAGTGCTGGAACACATGATTCTAATTTTATGAAAGTAAATTCATTCCCACCTAAGCCCCTTTCACTGCCTAGTCCCTCTGCCTGGGAGCACTTCTGGGGATTTTGTCCCTGCTTTCCTGCCTCCAGTCCTCCTAGGGCTACCACAGCTCTAAGGCCACACCCAATGAAGGGGCCCCACTTTCCCCAAGGACCTTAACCCCTTCTTCTCCCCCTGCTCTCCCCAGTCTCTTTTCCCTCCACACAAAATCACCTTCTGTTTTATGTTTAATAGCCCTCTGCTGCTTCAGCCCTTAGAATAACAACAAAAAATTCTAGCCACAATGTCTGGCTCATTTCCATCTCCATCCCCAGATGAGGGCAACACTGTTACAAGGACTTCACCCTTCCACTGGGATGCACTAGAAACTTCTTTTCATGCCAGGAACACTGCACCCCCTTAGCTGAAGAATCTCACACAATTTTCATCCTGAAAACTTGCTACAAGTATATTTACAGATCCTTACATGTATAATAAAACTTTTATTAGCCCCTAGGATGTGCCATACACCCAAGCTAAGCACTTCGCAGATAAGAGCCCATTTAATTCTTGAAGCAGCTGTCAGGGATAGATACTATTATCACCCCCATTTTAGAGATGAGGAAACTGAGGCACTAAATAATCTGACCAAGTTCCCATAACTGTAAGTGGTGTAGATCTGGGGCTGAAGCTGTAGGCGCTGAGAGAAGGGAAGGATTTTCTTCTCTTTGTAGAGCTGTCGCTTAGAGGGGCCTCGGGGTTGAGGTGCCTGAGCCCCAACATGCAGCGGGATGTAGTGATGTGTTTCTTTAGCATTTCATTCTTACAAGTGTCCAGTTTCTGAACTCAGAATACCCTCTGTCACCCGAGGCCTGGCCCCTTCTCCCTTTGGCTGAGTTCTCTCCTCAGCCCTCTGCCAAGACCTCCTAAAGTGGAGGTTGGGGGCTGGGGAGCTGCACTCTCCCTGTATACCCAGGCAGACTGGTCTGCATCCCTCGCAAAGGGTTCTTTCTGGCTTTAGATTCCGTTATCAAATCCTAAGAACAAAAGCCCCGGGACAGCTCAGGTATTATTAGCAGTAGTTCCTTCTGGGGATGGGTTTTTCATCCATGTGCTTATTTGCACATTCTATTTTCTTCAGTAAAGATGCATTACTTTTTTCAATACTAGTTAAAAATTTTTTTTCAAATTAAGAAAACTTGGATGTAAATACTTTGTGGAAATCAGCCTAACACAGATGTTCCTCCTTGGGCCTTGATATGCAATTTAAAAAGTATGAATCATATTACCACAAGTCAAACTGCCTGAGTTCCAATCACACTACTACCAAATAGTAACTCTGACCACCCCCTCCCCGCCCCCGGCAAGATCCTAAATCTTCATAAAAATGGGGATCATAGTAGTACTTTCCTTGTACTATTAGCAGACTCTTAGCACTTGCAGCCACTGTCTGAGCTCCAGATACTGTTTTGTGTTTTAGTTCATTTAATCCTCAGCACAAGTCTGTGAGGTAGTTACCCACATAATGCCCGTTTTGCAAGTGAGACACTGGAGGGTACTGAGCCAGTAAGCAGCTAAATGGGATTTGAGCTCACACAGTCTGACACCAGAACCTACCTTTAAACAACTTGTTTAAAGTTGCCTGTCAAAAGGAGCTGTTGTATTACATGACGGAATGCTTGTAAAGCGCTTAGCAAAATCCTGGCACTTAAAAAGTGCTCAATTAATAGTGCTCAGTTTCCTACAATCACATAATATTTTGTGTTTTATGTTTATTATAAAACAAACACACACAAAACGCGATTTAATTCAGCAAAAAATCTAAAAGACTGCTGAAGCGGGCGGGGTCTGTCCCGGGGTGGGGGCGGGGTGTGGGCGGACGCCCACCCGGCTGCACGAGCCGGGCAGGAGGAAGAGCCGCGGCCAGCGTGCCGGGCGCTCGGCGGGGCCCGGGGGCGGGGTCAGGGAGGCCCCGCCTAGCCGCCACCTGCGACAGGTGGAGCGCGCGGCGCCGGGCGCTCGGCCATGTCAGTGGAGAGTGCGGGGCAGGGGCCGTGGCCCGGGCCGGAGCAGGGGCCGGGGCCGGGGCCGGGGTCCGAGCCGGGGTCCGAGCCGGGGTCGCTCTGCCCCGAACACGGCCAGGCTCTGAGGTGGTTCTGCTGCTCTGAACGACGGCCCGTGTGCGTCGCCTGCGCGGGACTGGGCGGCCGCTGCCGGGGGCACCGCATCCGCCGGGCCGAGGAGCGCGCGGAAGAGCTGCGGGTGAGCTGACGTGGGAGCTGGTAGGCGGCGGGCTCCTCTGGAAGAAGGGGGCACCGGCGGGGAGGCGCTGGGCGAGACCCAGCGGGGACCCAGCAGCGGGTCCGGGAGTCCAGGCTCCGCAGTGGCACTGGCTGTAGAACGAGGCGGTTAAGGGTGTGGCTTCTGGAGTCCGGCTGACCTGAGTTCGATTCCCACCTCCATCAGGTCCTCCCTGTGAGTCTCGTAATCTCTGAGCCTCAGTGTCCTCACTTGTAGTTTGGGGGCATTTATTAGAGTTTTTGTGCGATGGGGCTGGCCTTGGGCAATAAAGGGCTTCACTGCTCCAGTTGCCTGGGACAAGATGTTCCCCAGCTTCCGCCCCGTTAGTAACTTGATAAAACTCGGCCCCTCCTCGCTCCTTTGCCCCTCGACTCAAAGCCCCTCCCCTCATCCACCCTTCAGCCTTCCTGGTAAGGTGGTTTCTTTTCCGTTTCAGGATTGGCCTGGACTGTACTTCAAGCCGATTTCACTTGGGTAAACGGAGGGGGCGGGGAAGATATCGGGAGGTTCCTACTGGAACCCTTCACCTAGGGTTTCTTTCTCCCCACCTCCACTTCCAGCTTGGCTCCGAGCTAGCCACCTTCCTGTCACCAACCTCCCCTGAGATTGGAGAGTCAAGTCACCATGGGGCTTCCTGCCTCCTTCCACCCCAGCTGTGGTCCCTGGGGGTTTCCTTGCAATTTGATTACCCTGCTTGATTCTCCCAACCTCTCCCTGGAGTTCTGCCCAGCTGTGAGGCCAGAGGGCTTAGACTGGACAGTAATAAACATACCTGACAGGGTGCTGGGACGAGGGATTCAGTTATTCAATGGCACCTGAAGGCTCCTGGTTGGTCCTACTTGTCACCACTTTCCCCATAGTGATAATGAAAATAAGCTTGGATAATGTGGTATAATGAACTTGCACAATGGATAGAGACTTTGCAAGTTCCAAAGCACTTAAATATCCGTTGCCTCATTCCAACCAGACCTTTGAAGCAGCGGCCCTACATTTTACAGATGGGGGAACGGAGGCCCAGAGAGGGGAGTAACTTTTTCAAGGTTCCTATTGTTCAGGGCCTGAACCAGGGGAGTCATTGACTAGGCCAGAGAAAACCACCTCTACTTCAGTGGTTGGAGGGAGGAAGTGATGCTAATGGGAGTGAGAATTTAATAAAATCTTAAAAAAAAAAGTTTCCATCAAGGCTGAATCTGAGTGGTAGGAGTGAAGGCTGGGCCAGGGTGGCAGGTCTGCTGCTTGTTTTGCAATGCACTCTGCCCTGGAGCAGGGCGCCTTCCCTGAATCCTGCTGAGGCCCTTAGCATATTCATCTTCTTTTCCTGGAGGGATATGTGTCTTGCCCTCTCTCCCTCCAATTTTGAGTAGACTGGCTTTTTTGCAGGCTTCCCGTCCCTCCAGCCAGCAAAGAAATTTTGCCCCAGGGCAGGATTGTTACTGAACTGGGCAAAATCAGCCCCAGTTCAACAACCTGCCTCTTACCTTCTGGATACCTGCCCTGTAGCTTTTCAGAAGCTAGTCTCAGTTCCCTCGGTCCTACGGTGTGTGGTGACCACAGCTTCCTTCCAGTCGACTCAGTTCTTTAACTGTGTATTTGGACCGGTGAAGTGTAAGACTGATTCCTAATTGTGGTTGGAAGGATTTGCAAGAGCTGCCTAGAAGAGACAGCTGAGTGGCCCTTTGGCAGATGGAACTGGGGCAATGCTCTCAGGGGAAATGGTGGAGGAACTGCCGCTTGGAAGGGCTCCAGTTGTTACCTGGAGAAATGGAGTAGCAAAGCAGGGGCCTGGCCATGTCTCCTTGGGCAAGTAACTTCTCTGTGAGCCTTGGCTTCTTCATTTCTAAAACTCTCCCCTGCTTTCATGGCCGATGCTCACAGCTTCGGGAGCTGTGAGCTGCTGAAACTCTTGTGACCAAGGAAGTGGGTGTTAGTCATTCAACAAATATTTATTCAGCGCCTTCCATGTATAGGAACTCTCTTCCAGGTCATAGGACATAGAGAACAAATCAAAGTCATGGTGCTTATGTGCCTGAGGTGGGGGGGTGGCAGATACCAAAAACGGTAAACAGACCCATGATATACAGTCAGAGAGTGAAAACTCAATGGAGAAAAATAAGCTAAGTAAGGGAATGGGGTGTGGGGATGGTCAGAGAAGGCTTCTGAAGAGGTAACATGGAGTCAGGGAGCAAGAAATATATGGGAGAAGACTGCTGGAGACAGAAGAAACAACAGGTGCAAAGGCACTGAGGTCAGGACAAATTTGGTGTGTTTATGGAATGGTTAGAAGGCCAGTGTGGGGGGTGGTAGGAGGTGACATTGGAGAGATATGCAGATATGCAGAGTCCCATCAGGTAGGGCCTTGTTGGCTAAGTTCTCACTGTGGGGGTATTGGAAAGCCATTGGAGGGTTTTGAGCTGGGATGAGACTTGATCTGATTTCCTTACCAAAGGTGGCAGTGGCCAATGGGAAGGGGGGGTGGGCGGTGGTCAAAAATAAAAGCCCAGTTAGGAGACTCTAACAGCAGTTCCTGTGAGAGATAAAGGTGATCTGGGTGGAATAGCAGAAGTAGAGGAGACCAGAAGTGGCCAGAGGAGAGACAGAATAATAAAGGGCCACCAGATTTAAGGATAAAGAGGGAAGTGGGGCCACAAAAGGTGATGATGGACAGTGAAAAGTGGTAAGACTAATGTATTGGTGACTCCATCTAAGCTGAATTGTTGGAATGGAGATTCCAGGGTACGTGATCTAGAAGGATGGGAAGTGGTGGGCAGGGTGCAGGATCCTTGAAATGAAGATTTTGGAAGTTGTATAGTTTTCAATAATGATGAGGTCTGAGATAATGACCGTGGGAGTGGGTGGCTGAGGTGGGGTAAGAGGAAAAAAGTCACTGGAATGGAGTGAATGGACCAGTGTGGATCAAGCTAGTGGGAAGCAGTCGCATAGCACAGGGAGATCAGCTCAGTGCTTTGTGACCACCTAGAGGGGTGGGATAGGGAGGGTGGGAGGGAGGGAGATGCAAGAGGGAAGAGATATGGGAACATATGTATATGTATAACCGATTCACTTTGTTATAAAGCAGAAACTAACACACCATTGTAAAGCAATTATACTCCAATAAAGATGTTTAAAAAAAAAGAAAAAAAGACACCATGGGTGTCATTTGTGTTGCAGAACAAGATTGTGGACCAGTGTGAGAGGCTGCAGTTACAGAGTGCTACCATCACCAAGTATGTGGCTGACATCCTGCCAGGGAAGAACCAGAGAGCAGTGGTAGGTAATTCTTCTGCTTTCCCTCCTCCTCTGGGCCCCCTCCTAGGATAAGACCTCAGCCTTAGGGGCTTGGACAAGTCTATGGTCCCTTCCCAACCTCACAGACTCATTGTACTGTTAGCAAAGTTGGATGCCCAGGAAGGATGGTTTCCCCTCTCTCTGAGCCTTGGTTTTGCCATCTGGGCAGAGTGGATTATTCCCAGCACATATTTGGTACAAAGACTCCGATAGAAGATGACTTTCTTCAGGTAAAGGATCAGGAAGGGTAGCATTCCCTTACCATCTTAATTATTTTGTGCTCAGCCCCAGTATTATAAAATAACCTGTGGATTTTACATTGCATATTCTTTATGACAATCTTATGCAGTAGATGGTAGTAACATCCCTGTTTTCAGATGGGGAAATGGGTCCCATAGAGTTTAAATGACTCACAGCCTCCTGCCAGAGTCAGTTCTCTGAGCTGGGTCTTCTGACGCTCAGCAGGTGATCCCTCTGCAACACCTCACTGCGGATCCTTTATTCAGTTGACTCATTGCCACTGCTACATCTTTACTCTCAAGTATGCCCTTCAAGGGCAGGGGCTGTGAATTTCTTCCTGCACATCCCTCCCTCATTCCCCCAAAGTACATGGAGCAGGCTTGGCACTGTTTTAGTATTGGGCTGGCCAAAAAGTTCGTTCAGGCTTTGCCATACCATCTTAGGGAAAAACCCAAATGAACTTTTAGGCCAACCTAATTAAAAAAAAAAATGATTTTGATTGCAAGGAACAGAACCCAGTTGAACTGGCATAAGCGAAACAGAATTTCTTGCCCTGATACAAGAGTCTTTCAGAACCTAAAGGGGAGCAGAACCAGGAACGAGGAAGCTGCTAGAAGTCTAGGCGGCTCTTCTGTGTACATCTCTGCTTTTCTCTGCACGATGATTTCTCCCTCTCTCACCCTCTTTTTCCTCAGTCTTTTTATTTTCTTGTCTTAAATGCACTGGCTAAGACCTCAGTACAATGTCAAATAGAAGCTTTTGTCGGGGAATACTTACAACATTTTGCCATTTATTTAATTATTTAACAAATCTCTGTGAGCACCTACCACACACCAAGCACTGTTGGTCTATGTGCTAGAGATTCCACAGTGAACAAAACATTCGAAAGTTTCTGTTTTCATGAAGCCTACATTCTAGTCAGGGGAGAGGGGTAATAACAAATAAAATATATGCTATATCAGAAGGTGATAAGTGCTATGGAGAAATATAACAGGAAGGGGGATTGGTCATGTTGAGGATGGGGGTTGTAACTGCATATGCTGTGATCAGGAATCACCTAGTTAAGAAGATTGATATTTGCACAGAATTTACGGGAGGTGAGGGAATGGATCATATATCTGGGAGAAGAGTGTTCCAAAACGGGGGAAAGGCAAGTGCAAAAGCCCTGAGGTGGGGATGTACCTGGCAAGTTGGAGTAGCAGCCAGGAGGCCTATGAGGCTGAAGCAGAGTGATCCCACATGCCACAGGGCAATTAAGCCTGCGTGCCACAACTAGAGAGCCTGCGTGCCACAACTACTGAGCCCACGTGCCACAACTAAGACCTGACACAGCCAAATAAATAAATAAAAAGTGGAAACAACTTAAAAAAAAAAAAGCAGGGGTCCAAGGACTGAGCTCTAGGGCACTTCAACTTTTAACCATTGAGAAGATAGGAAGAGGCAAAGTAGACCAAGAAGTAGCAATCAATGAGCTAGGAGTAAAACTAAGAGTGTTGTGTCCCACAATAGGTTTCAAGGAAGTGGAGGAGATCATTGGTGTCAAATGTTGCAGAGAAATCAAGTCAGGTGAGAAATGAGAATGGACTATTTAGTAACATGCTCATCATTGGAGATCCTGACAAGAGGAGTTTTGTAGAGCATTGCCTTGAAAGTTTGATTAGCGTGGGTTTCAGAGAGGATAGGAGAAGAGCAATTTGGGATAGTTGGCCTAGATGACTCTTGAGGAACTTTGCTATAGAAGGGAGCTGAGAAATGGGATGATAGCGGAGGGGGATATGGGATCAAGAGGGTAATATGTTTGCTTTGGTTTTTTTTTTTTTTTTTTTTTTTTTGTGGTACGCGGGCCTCTCACCGTCGCGGCCTCTCCCGTTGTGGAGCACAGGCTCCAGACGCGCAGGCTCAGTGGCCATGGCTCATTTTATTTTACGTTTTCTATGCTTTTTTTCTTCCTTTCCTCCCTTCTGTTGAGTTAATCAACCCCTCCTCCCTCCTTTTTCCCTGTGCTAGCTTGAAAGTTATACCTTCTATTTACAGTCTATTTTCGGTCCCCTTAAGATTTTAACACAAATAAATAATGTCTAAAATGAATCAACCCGAATGATACAAGTACCATAAGAATGCTTTCAGTCAATAACCCCTCAGGTCTTACGTGTCGTTGTCCAATATTTTAGTTAAAGTACATCTTTTAATAATTCCCTCATTCATAGGAAATTTTCCATTTTCATTTATTTATTTATTTAGGCTGCACCAAGTCTTTAGTTGTGGCATGTAGGATCCTTTGTTGCAGCACGCAGAATCTTTAGTTGCAGCATGCAGGCTCATAGTTGCCACATGCGGGCTTCCCAGTTGTGGCTTGTGGGCTCCTTAGTTGCAGCATGCATGCGGGATCTAGTTCCCTGACCAGGAATGGAACCCAGGCCCCCTGCACTGGGAGCATGGAGTCTTCCCCTGGACCACCAGGGAAGTCCCAGAAGTTTTCCATTTTTGATCAGAGAGGTCTTATTGTGCTCTAATTTTTGCATGATGGTTTAGATGAGTATAAGATTCTAAAGTAAATCACAAGCCCTATTCAGGGCAACTAGTTGAGTCCTCAGCTCTTGATTACACCAGTTTTCAGTTTCCTCTCTACTTTTGGACTCCAGGGGATTTCCTTTCCCGAGCTGCCAGAGTAGCTTCACTTTTTTTTTAAAATTTTATTTATTTATTTATTGGCTGCATTGTGTCTTCGTTGCTGCGTGCGGGCTTTCTCTAGTTGCGGCAAGCGAGGCTACTCTTCACTGCGGTGCATGGGCTTCTCACTGCGGTGGCTTCTCTTGTTGCGGAGCATGGGCTCTAGGTGCGCAGGCTTCAGTAGTTTTGGCTCACGGGCTCTAGAGCTCAGGCTCAGTAGTTGTGGCACACAGGCTTAGTTGTTCCCCAGCATGTGGGATCTTCCCGGACCAGGGCTCGAACCCGTGTCCCCTGCATTCGCAGGCGGATTCTTAACCACTGTGCCACCAGGGAAGCCGTAGCTTCACTTTTTTTTTTTTTTTTTCTTTTGCGGTACACGGGCCTCTCACTGCTGTGGCCTCTCCCGCTGCAGAGCACAGGCTCCGGACGCGCAGGCTCAGTGGCCATGGCTTATGGGCCCAGCCGCTCCGCGGCATGTGGGATCCTCCCGGACCGGGGCACGAACCCGTGTCCCCTGCATCGGCAGGCGGACTCTCAACCACTGCGTCACCAGGGAAGCCCCTGTAGCTTCACTTTTAAAAAGGATGTTTTGAGCTATTTTCCCAGCACTTCTGTGTTTTGTTCTGGGAGGGATTTTAGTTTATTCAGGCATATCTTTGGTGAGCAAAGTTTTCTTTTTTCTCTGCTATTTTTTTCTGGGAATGACTCAAGAAACATGTTGAAATTGACTGCAGGCTTCTTGTCTGGGAGTATCTGGTGCATATTGGGTCTGTCCTTGATCCTGATCACAAAGTACAAATGTGGCTGCAGAGACCCACCCATGGGAAAGGCACTGAAGTGGCATAGAGAGAAGAGCAATACCTAATGTAATCAAATATTTATGTGCTGGGCCTTGTTCTATTTGCTTTATATGTATTAACTCATTTAATCCTCACAATAGCCTTATGAGGTTGGTACTATTATTATCCCCATTTGACATATTAGAA
Organism: Tursiops truncatus; assembly: GCF_011762595.2. Taxonomy (NCBI): domain Eukaryota; kingdom Metazoa; phylum Chordata; class Mammalia; order Artiodactyla; family Delphinidae; genus Tursiops; species Tursiops truncatus. Next base: position 95,203,290 of record NC_047039.1, read on the forward strand.
AACTGAGGCACAGGGAAGATAGTAATATGCTCAACGTTCCACAGATAGTAAGTGGAACAGCTAAGATTTAAACCCAGGCACTGTTTCTACAGCCTGATTTCCTAACCACTGCGTTATGTTGCCTCAAAAGAACACTGGAGTTGGAGTCTGAATCTCTGGGTTCACTTGGCCATTCAGTTAGCCACTCTCTCTTCTCCATTGGGCAAATTGTGGGTCTCAGTTTCTTCTGAAGCAGGTCTTCAGGGGCAGGGAATGAGGAGAGCTGCTGGCTACCTGTGACTTTCTGGCATGAAGGAAACAGTTCTGCTCTCACCTGTCTGGCAAGAGTGCAGGAGCTTCACGCAACAATGCCTTTGAGGAGGATTGGTTACCAGATGGCATTGGTACAGGGGAATAGTGTTGGACTGAGAGTCAACAGAACTGGGTTCTAGCCCCTGCTCTAGCCATTGGCTTGGCATGTGAGCACTACCAAGAGATTTTTTACTGGTTGGAAGGAACTTTCCCATTCAGTCATTCAGTAAATATTTGAGCACCTACTCTGTGCTAGATGCTGTGCTACCTGCTAGGGGACACATGTTAACTTCATTGACTTACAACTGATTTCAGCCCTCCTGCATGGAAGGTGAGAATTCTATCATGGAAGCAGTTAGAATGAACAGATTTGGGAAGTAATGAGCTTTTTGCCCTCAGCCATGGCCAGAGTATTAACTGGACTACTGTTGATGTGCATGCTGTTGATGGGGAAGACTTTTTAGTCCTTTCTGCTCTGCAATTCTATGACTCTCTGACCTTGGTCTCTTGACCTTGGGATTTCCAACTGTGAAAAGCAGGTGATTCCAGCTGATCTGTAAGTCCTGCCCAGCTCTTTCATTCTGTCATCTTAGCTCCATGAGATATGGCCTGGACGTCTGGATCTCAAAGTTCTTTACCCTAAACCACATTTGGGAAATCTTAGGGCTCGGATGGTTTAAGCACTGCCTTTACTGTACCCATGGCAGACATTGCTAATCAATCTCAGCACTCCTTCCGGCTGAGCCCAAGCCCTCCTAATCTTGACTGGGGCTCTGCCAGGACTCCTCATTTTACCTTTTGTCAGAGCACAGCCAGTGCGGCACGGGAACTGGTCATCCAGCGGCTGGGTCTGGTGAGGAGTCTGTGTGAGAGCGAGGAGCAGAGGCTGCTGGAACAGGTGCACGGTGAAGAGGAGCGGGCCCATCAGAGTATACTGACACAGCGAGTACACTGGGCCGAGGCACTGCAGAAGCTCGACACCATCCGCACCAGCCTGGTGGACATGCTCACCCATCTGGATGACCTCCAGCTGATTGTAAGTCAGGCAAGGGTGAAGACACAGCCAGTTGGCCAGACTCCCCCAAGGTCTGAAAACACTGAGAATGTTTATTGGTAGGAAGTAGGTGGAAAATGATAATTTGGAAAAGGGATGAGACAGGGCAATAGAACTATATGGATTTTTTTTTGCACTTGGTAATTGTTCTTTCAATAGTGAGCAAATATTTACTGAGTGCTTGCTGTATGCTAAGCATTGTGCTATGGGGTGGAGGTATAGGATACAGCTGTCAGCAACTCACAGCCTTATGGAAGAGACAAATGTATAGAACTGATAATTAGGATATGGAGGGATACGTGCTATGGTAGAGGGCACTACTGGGATGTGGGGCCCCTGCAGTCCAGCCTTGAGGGAGTGGTAGTCAGGGAAGGCTTCCTGAATTAAGCAACTTAGAAGCTGATGCCTGAAAGACAAGAGTCACAGCTTTATTAAAGGAAGTGGGGAGGATGAGAGAGACCAGAAGCTTGAAGAGAACACTGCACTGACAAGGGGTCCACTGCAAATACAGAGCTCATCCTCACTCCTAACACCCAGAAATTACCATGGCCAATATGCTGGTACATATCCTTTCAAAGTATTTTATATACCTATGCAGGTATCCGCAGTTCTAAGGTGGCAGTGCTCCATCTGAGTAGATGTGCCAAGCAGAGAAATGAGAATGTGGAACGACCAAGCTGTCCCGCTGCAGTTCAAGGGGGGCAGTTTCTGTGACTGTCCCAGATTGTGCGTTTATTTCATTACACAGCTTCCATGTGCCGAGCACATTCTGCCCCAAACCTTGGGACAGTCACAGTAGAAGATTCAGAAAGAGTCCTAGCCGTTGAGCCGGTGACAGGCTTGGTGGGGGATGAAATGTTGAGTAAATATGTGATTGTCCTGAAGTGTAGCTGAGGGAAACCCAGGATGCCATGGGACACAGGGGACAGAGGGGATCGCTGATGGGGGAGGTATGTGAAGAAGGATCCATAAAGTTTTGTGCGGGGTCTTAAAGAAGGAGTAGACGTTTGTATTCTAGAGTTTCTGTCCACGTGGAGCCCTCCATGCAAGTTGATTATATTTAAGTCTTGATGACTGCCTGCTGGGTTTCTGGTGCCAAGCCTGACTCTGCTTTCTTTTCTCACAGCAGAAGGAGCAGGAGATTTTTGAAAGGTGAGTATGGCCCCCGGTATTTGCTTGGGCAGTCACGGAAACCACGGCCTTAGGCCTCTACTTAGTCCATTGCCATCAGGCCCGCTGCTCCTGGGAGGAAGCTCATGGCGGGCAGCTGAGTACCTTCCCTGAAGCCAGGCTCAATGGACAAGGGTCTTCCTGCCCCTAGCTTGGAGAGCCACTTTAGACCCATGTGGAAGGGCAGTGAAATAAATAATGAGTCAGAGGCTTGCCATGGGCTTTCTTAAATATTATCCTATTAAAAAAACGTACAGTCACCCTGTGGAAGGGGTTTCCCACCCTCATCTACAGATGAGAACGCTGAGGCTCAAAGAGGGGAAGGGACTTGCCTAAGCCCCAGAGCTGGGGCTTGGACCCACACCTGACACCTGACCCAGTACTGTCTTCTCTACCTCACTTCCCCTTTCTCTGATGAAAGAATCTTTGAAATTTAAGTCTGCATTACCACTCAAAACTTCATTTTAATTATGCAATAATAAAAGAATTTCACCAGACCCTAACTGAGTTCTGAAAGGTTCTGAGATCCAAGAGCCTGAGGAAGTGACCAAGAGGGTGTAATTTTCCAGGCAAAGAAATTAAATTCTTACACTGTGTGTGTGAGATTTCAGAGCTCTACTTGGGGAGCACAGTCTATTCTTCTTTATTTTTATATTTAAGTTCAATAGCAATACATGTGCATGGGAGAAAGAAAAAATTTTTCACCAGTTTAAAACCATTTAAAATTAAAAATGTCTCCATCACCTCTTCCCAATCCTGTTCCCAGTGGTGATCAGTTTTAACAGTTAGATGTGTGTCTTGTAGGCTTTCCTGTGTTTAGTCATAGAAGAGTGTGTGGGATTCTGTTTTCCTCTTAAAATTTTTTTTTGAAAACGTAGATGGGATCGTTTTATACTTGTTTTATAACTTATCAGGCTATCTATCTTGGAATCTTTCCATATCAGTACATTTATATTTACCTCACTTTTTGGAAAGTCTTTGAACTATTCCACAGTACAGATGTTCCTAAATTTAATTTGCTATCTCCTTACAATCTTTCCATGCTTCTGCTAGTCTTCTCTTTCTCCTTTATCTTCATCATCTTCCTTTAACAGTCTGCCCTCAATACCAAGCTGATCTGATTTTTGAAAAAATGTTTTATCTTTATTTTTTGTTTTGAAACATTTTAAACTTACAGAAAAGTTGCCAAAATAGTATAATGAACTTAGAAATATTTTATTTATTTATCTATTTATTTTTGGCTGCTTTGGGTCTTCGTTGCTGCGTGCGGGCTCTCTCTAGTTATGGTGAGCGGGGGCTACTTTTCATTGTGGTGCACAGGCTTCTCATTGTGGTGGCTTCTCTTGTTGCGGAACATGGGCTCTAGGCGCACAGGCTTCAGTAGTTGTGGCACGAGGGCCTCAGTAGTTGTGGCTCATGGGCTCTAGAGCGCAGGCTCAGTAGTTGTGGCGCATGGGCTTAGTTGTTCCGTGGCATGTGGGATCTTCCCGGACCAGGGCTCGAACCTGTATCCCCTGCATTGGCAGGCGGATTCTTAACCACTGCGCCACCAGGGAAGCCCTGAACTTAGAAATATTAATTGATAATATTTGGCCACATTTGCTCTCTCTGTTTCTTATCTGTCTCTTTTTTCCTGTCTGTCATCCTGTCTGTCTGACTATCTATCTATCTAATGTATATATAAAACAACTTATTCTTTTCTGACCTATTTGAGAGTAAATTGCAGAAAGCACGACTTTTAATCCCTAAATACTTCAATGTGGATCTCCGAAGAACAGACCTTCTCTTACATAACCACAGCATACTTATTTATTTATTTAATTTTGGCTGCGCTGCACAGCTTGTGGGATTTTAGTTCCCCAACCAGGAATTGAACCCGGGCCCTCAGCAGTGAGAGCACGGAGTCCTAACCACTGGACCGCCAGGGAATTCCCCCACGGTGTACTTATTAAATTCAGGAAATCTCATGTTGATGTAATACTATTATCTAATATATAGTCTGTATTCAAATGTTGCCAGTTGTACTAAGAATGTTCTTAACAGTGTTTGGATTTTTTCCCTCTGATCCATCTGGTCTTTTTAAATCTGTAATTGTGCCTTAACCTTTTATTTTCTAAACACTTTTAAAGAGTCTAAGGACAGTTTTATAGAATATCTCGCAATTTGAGTTTATTTAATGTTATCTCATGATTAGATTCAGGTTATGCATTTTGAGCAGGAATATTTCATTAAGTGATGTGTCCTCAGTCCATCATACCAGGGGACACATAATGTCATTTTGTCCCATTATCAGGGATATTAGGGTTTTTTTTTAATAAATGTATGTATTTTATTTATTTAATTTTGGCTGCGTTGGGTCTTCGTTGGCTGTACGCGGGCTTTCTCTAGTTGCGACTAGCCGGGGCTACTCTTTGTTGCGATGCACGACCTTCTCATTGCGGTGGCTTCTCTTGTTGCGGAGCACGGGCTCTAGGTGCACGGGCTTCAGTAGTTGTGGCACGTGGGCTCAGTAGTTGTGGCTCGCGGGCTCTAGGGCACAGGCTCAATAGTTGTGGCGCACGGGCTTAGCTGCTCTGCGGCATGTGGGATCTTCCTGGACCAGGGCTTGAACCTGTGTCCCCTGCATTGGCAGGCGGATTCTTAAACACTGCACCACCAGGGAAGCCCCAGGGATATTAATTTTTTTAATTGAAATATAATTGACATACAATATTATATTAGTTTTTTTTAATTGAAGTATAGTTGATATACAATATTATATGTTACAGGTGTACAATATAGTGACTCAATTTTTAAAGGTTATAATCCAGTTATAGTTATTATAAAATATTAACTATATTCCCTGTGTTGTACAATATATCCTTGTAGCTTTTTTTATACATAATGGTTTATAATTCTTAATCCTGTACCCCTATCTTGCCCATCCCTCCTTTCTTCTCCCCATTGATAAACACTAGTTCTCTATATCCCTGTATCTTTTTTGTTATAGTCACCAGTTTTTGTTTTTTAGATTCCACATATAAGTGATAGCATACAGTATTTGTCTGTTTGACTTATTGCATTGATCATAATACCCTCCAGGTCCATACATGTTGTTGCAAATTTCTTTTTTTTTATGGCTGAGTGGTATTCCATTGTATATATGTACCACATCTTCTTTATCCATTCATCTGTTGATGGACACTTAGGTAGCTTCCATATCTTGGCAATTGTAAATAATGCTGCTATGAACGTTGGGGCTCATCTATCTTTTTGAATTAGTGTTTTGGTTTTTGGGGGGTATATACCCAGGAATGGAATTGCTGGGTCATATAGTAGTTCTATTTTTAGTTTTTTGAGAAACCTCCATACTGTTTTCCACAGTGCCTGCACCAAGTTATATTCCCACCAACAGTGTATAAGAATTCCCTTTTCTCCACATCCTTGCCAACATTATTTGCATTCTTTTTTTTTTTTTTTTTTTTGCGGTATGCTGGCCTCTCACTGTTGTGGCCGCTCCCGTTGCGGAGCACAGGCTCCGGACGCGCAGGCTCAGCGGCCATGGCTCACGGGCCCGGCCGCTCCGCAGCATGTGGGATCTTCCCGGACCAGGGCACGAACCCGTGTCCCCTGCATTGGCAGGTGGACTCTCAACCACTGCGCCACCAGGGAAGCCCCATTTGTTTTTATTTCCTTTGCTTTAGGAGATGGATCCAAAAAAATATTGCTACAATTTATGTCAAAGAGTGTTCTGCCTATGTTTTCCTCTAGGAGTTTTATGGTTTCCAGTCTTATATATAGGTCTTTAATACATTTTGAATTTATTTTTGTATATGGTGATAGAGAATGTTCTAATTTCATTCTTTTACATGTAGCTGTCCAGTTTTCCCAGCACCACTTATTAAAGAGACTGTTTTTTCTCCATTGTATCTTCTTGCCTCCTTCATCATGTGGGTTTATTTCGGAGCTCTCTGTTCTGTTCCATTGATCTATGTGTCTGTTTTTGTGCCAGTACCATACTGTTTCAATTACTGTAGCTCTGTAGTATAGTCTGAAGTCAGGAAGCATGATTCCTCCAGCTCTATTCTTCTTTCTCAAGATTGTTTTGGCTATTTGGGGTCTTTTGTGTTTCCATAAGAAATTTAAAATTATCCTAGTTCTGTGAAAAATGCCATTGGTATTTTGATAGGGATTGCATTGAATCTGTAGATTGCCTTGGGTAATATGGTCATTTTAACAATATTCTTCCAATCCAAAAACACAGTGTATCTTTCCATCTGTTTGTGTCATCTTCAATTTCTTTCATCAGTGTCTTATAGTTTTCTGAGTACAGGTCTTTTACCTCCTTAGGTAGGTTTATTCCTAGGTCTTTTATTCTTTTTTTTTTTTTTTTTTGGTATTGTATTCTTTTTGATGTGATGGTAAATGGGATTGTTTCCTTAATTTCTCTTTCTGACAGTTCATTGTTAGTGTATGGAAATGCAACAGATTTCTCTATATTAATTTTGTATCCTGCAACTTTACCAGATTCACTGATGAGCTCTAGTAGTTTTTGGGTGGCATCTTGAGGATTTTCTATGTATAGTATCATGTCGTCTGCAAACAGTGACAGTTTTACTTCTTCCTTTCCAATTTGGATTCCTTTTTTTTTTTTTTTTTTTGCGGTACGCGGGCCTCTCACTGTTGTGGCCTCTCCCGTTGCGGAGCACAGGCTCCGGATGCGCAGGCTCAGCAGCCATGGCTCACGGGCCTAGACGCTCTGCGGCATGTGGAATCTTCCCAGACCAGGCCACGAACCCGTGTCCCCTGCATCGGCAGGCGGACTCTCAACAACTGCACCACCAGGGAAGCCCTGGATTCCTTTTATTTATTTATTTTGTTGCCTGATTGCTGTGTCTAGGACTTAGTTTGCTTGTTTATTCACTTATTTAGTATCAATATAGACTCACTGATTGTTATTTTATTCAGTGCATTATAATCTGTTAGTACTATTATTAATTTTGATCTTCAAAATCTCTCAGATTTGGCCAGTAGGAGCCCCTTCAAGCCAGATCTTGTGTCCTTTTGACAACTTCTCATCATTCTTTGAGTACTTTCTTGCTTTCTGGCACAAGAAGATATCCTAGGCTCAACGTGTTCTTTTCCTGCCTCAGCCTGGAATCAGCTAATTTCTCCAGGGTGTCTTGGGTTTTTTTAGTGGGGAATCGTATTTAAAAACCAAGATTGAACCATTAGGTGTGTTCATTGCTATTAATGCGTCATTGCTTCCAGGCCTTCCCAGTGGACAGCATACAGAGCTAGGGAGTGTGTGTGCATGTAACTTTTTTATTCCTGAGTTTGTATCATAACTTCTAATTCCAATCAAACACCACAGGATTTTTCCTTTCCGATATATTTATTCATCTGTTCAGTCCTGTGATACATGCAATGTTGTTTGAGAGTTGCTAAACCCATAGTATGATTGACAAACCTACTAGTAGAGTTCAAGATTTGCTTGTAGTCCTTTGTGCCTTTGTGTCTTTAGACTGGGGGTTCATACTCTCAAAGTAGAGTCGGCCCTCCATTTCCATGGTTTCCCCATTCATAGATTCAACCAAACATGGATTTGAATGTTTTTGAATCTGCAGATGGGGAACCTCGGATACAGAGAGCTTGACTATAAGGGACTTGAACACCCAATGGATTTTAGTATTTGTGGGGGGTCTGGAACCAGTCCCCCAGGATATGGAGGGATGACCGTACTGTTTTCAAAACCTGTTGTTTTGGCCCCCAAGGTTATTTCCACATCTGTGGCTGAGCTCAACCCTGGCCTGCCACGGCAGCAGGTCCCCCTGCACAGACTGGGTATACTGGTCCTGGCCAGGGCCCTGCTGTGTCCCAGCCCCATTTCACTCCCGCTCCTTTGGGGTCACGAGTTTTCTCTTCTGTACCATGAGGTACCTGGACCAGCTGTTTCTCTAGACTCTGGTGTCTACGACTGGCCTCAGATTTGCTCTGATGATGATTTAGCATGGCTGACTCCAGCTCCTATTTCCTCCTCACCTGTTGGCTGGGGATTCTCCAGAGCTAGCTTCAGTGCTTTGAGGAGATGGCAACAGAGCCTCTCTTGTCCTGACCACAAGGAGCCTTTGTAACCAAAGCCTGCTTTCAGCTTTTCTAGGGCTCTGTTAACCTCGCTCCTCCCAAGCCAGAGCAGTCAGTGTCAGTCTTAAAAAAAAGAGCTCACATCTATGAGGAGACATGCCCCACCCTCTCCCCCCATCCTCTGTTTATGGACAGAGCCACAAGATTTGGGGAAGAGAGTGTGTGCTGTCACTTCTCTGCTGCCTGAGCTCAAAGGCCATCTTTGGGATTAGAGACAGTGGGAACAAGAGAAGCCACTGCAATGAGAACCCCGCTTTTAATATATTTTCTACTAAAAATCAAGCTGTCAAGACAGGAAAATATTACTGGTTTTGTTATGACAAGGGAACAGGTAAGAATTGTGAATTCATAAAGGATGAAAACACAAGACATTGTTCTCATTATACATACAGTATACATAAGCTGATTAGCTGTGGACTATTAAAACATTTAAGACGTCACACACACATGTACATTGAAACAAGAAACACAGGACAATTTTAATCTTTGATATGTCATAACTACCAAGAGAAAGAACATCACTGATTTGAGTCTAATTGTTTTCCTGGCATACAATCATTATATAGGCCAGGCCTAAAGCATACTGTATATTGTTAAAGACATCTTTAGGCAAATATAAACATTCTCATTTGGGAGCTTTTTCTCCCTACCCAAACTGGCTTTCTCAGAAGCCAGTTCAGAGGTCTGTGAAGCCCTGTGACGAACCCTCACTTTGCCCCACACCCCTTCAGATTTTACTTCAAGTCAGGGGAAGGATTATGTTGAATGGTGCCTGGATCCCAGCCTGGGTTTGTTCTGTTTTTGCATGGAGGCAACAGTTGAATCCAGGTCTTCTTTTTAGCTTGGGTGCTTTCTCTGAATCTCCGTTCTTTCCTGTCAAATGGAATAACAACTGCCTCCCAGGTTATAGCAAAGATCATATGAGATTCTCTATAGAAAACAGCAAGCCCAGAGCCTGGCTGCTTAATAAATGGCAGTACTCCCCTCCTAAGCATCTTCTGTTCCCAAATCCCTTCCAACAAAACCCAGTCCCCCCTGTGAGCTGAATAGAGGTAGTTATTGGGAGCAAAGTGCTATGACTACTTTATGGTTGGGGTGATCACTGATAGTTCCTTCTTGCATGACCCTTCGGGGCTGTTTGCATTTTAAGAGGAGAGGAATGGCTCTACCTTCTGACCACACCAGTAGATTTTGCTGCAATAGGTTTTGTAGGAAGGCAAAATTTTCTCCACGCAGGTCGGTGGAGCGGAAAGACTACGGCACAAGAGGCTCAGGTCCTCCTCCCAGTTCTGCTGCTAACTCACCAGAGACACTGGCAAGTTGCTTCCCCCATAGAACACACTGACTACAAGTTCTAATACTGGCACCAAGTATTTACCTCCCTGTAAACCGTGTGCCTTGCTGGAATTAAGGCTCCAGGGCATAGAGGGAATGCCCACCTTCTCTTTTGGCTCCACCCCCCTTTGGGGGCTCCTATGTGGGGCCTGTCTGCCATTCTTTGTGTCACCCTCGTGGGAAGAGGATTTGACTTCTGTCCCCATCCTGTATTGATCCAGATACATTTCCAGAACCTTCCTAAATCTCTTTTTTTTTTTTCTTTTTTCCTGCATAAGGACGGAGGAAGCAGAGGGCATTTTGGATCCCAAGGAGTCGGAAAAGTTAAACTTTAACGAGAAGTGCACTCGCAGCCCACTACTGACCCAGCTCTGGGCGACAGCTGTTCTCGGGTCCCTCTCAGGTTAGGAGCTGCTGGAGCCTGGCACCAGTTGGAGTAACTGGGCTTCTGTCTGTCTGGGGTTTGCTGCTGGGTCACAGTGGGGACTGGTGCATCTGGGATCTCAGGTTAAGCAAACAGTGATACTGGATGCAGGCTTGTCTATGGAGTCAAGGTTCTGGACAGGCCTGGGGCAGCTGGGCCAGGTCCTCCCTGTTTCCAGACCAGCCTGCTCTGTGCTTGGGTCTGGGATAAATCTTGTTCCTGGAAATTACGTCCTCCTTAAGTCCTGCCCTAGTGCAAGAGCTCAGTATTATTTCTTGGAAACCTAGTTTCTCTTTAAGAAGATATAATTGATGGGCAACTGGAGAGCATCTTGAGCGAGAATTGAGCTTCCCGGATTCGTCTCACTTACTAACTTAACATTGATCAGGCCAGCTAACATGGTCTCCTGCCTCCAGGAATTCCCCGAGTGGGAGGGTTCTCAAAGCAGGCTTCCCCCAAGCTAGATGGAAGCTCCCACACTGCCCGTTGTGGTATTTTCACAATTCACAGAAAGGTTAGGTTAATGGATTGAATTTTCCTCAGTTTTAATCCTCCCTCCCTGCACGTTATCCCTAAAACGTTAGTACAAGCTATAGCTCATCTCTAGATTCTGGTGTCCAGTAGTGCCTGATCTGCCAGCAGTCCCATTTAGGTAGTTGTAGGAAACTGCATATCTGATGCTTCCAAGCCTCCAGGAACCGTGTCGCTAGGACAAGTCTGATCTGGAAACTGCAGATATGCCCAACTGGAATGCGGTATGATCAGTGTTAGATGCTAAATGTAGGAACAACATGCTGGGTCTTCATTTTGCCCCTGCCACCAACTTGGTGTGTGACCTCGGGGCAACTCGCTTCTCCTCTCTGGGTCTTATATCTATCAAAGTTAACAGATGAGCGTCTTGGACTATTAATAACTACTGTGGTCATGGCCACAATTTATTGAGCACTTACTAATGCTTGGCACTTTACATGCATCATCTCATTTGATCCTCACATCCACCCTGTGGTAAGTCCTATTCTGATCCCCATTTTACAGATGAGGAATCTGAGGCTCAGAGAGTAAATGGCTTATCTGCCAGTGAGTGGTGAGGAAGCCCTTTGCTACGTGGCCAGGTTAGGGCTGAGGGTGGGCCTTGGGCAAGTCTGAGAATTCTTTCTGGCAGGCACGGAGGACGTGCGTATCAACGAGAGGACTGTCAGCCCCTTCCTGCAATTGTCAGATGATCAAAGGACCCTGACCTTCAACGCCAAGAAGTCCAAGACCTGTGCAGATGGCCCGGAGCGCTTTGACCACTGGCCCAATGCCCTGGCCACCACTTCCTTCCAGGCTGGGCTCCATGCCTGGACGGTGAACGTCGAGAACAGTTGTGCCTATAAGGTGGGTGTGGCCTTAGGCCAGCTGCCCCGCAAGGGTTCTGGCAGTGACTCTCGTCTGGGCTACAATGCCTTCTCCTGGGTCTTCTCCCGCTACGACCAGGAGTTCCGTTTCTCACACGATGGGCAGCATGAGCCCCTGGCATTGCTGCGCTGCCCAGCTCAGCTGGGGGTGCTGCTGGACTTGCAGGCACAGGAGCTGCTATTCTACGAGGCAGGCTCGGGCACGGTGCTCCACACCCACCACGCGTCCTTCCCTGGGCCCCTCTTCCCAGTCTTTGCTGTGGCTGACCAGACCATTTCCATCGTCCGCTGACCTTTAGCCATGGGGAGACCAGGTCTACCTCCCCACCACTCTTTCAGGCCATATTTCTACCCAGTGTCTTTTTCCCAGATGTTGCCTGTGCCCAATGGGCAGCTTTTAGGAGGGGTTCTGGGTACAACCATTAAAAGCCAGGTATCTGTGGGGAACCTGCTACTCCCTGGGCCTTGGTTTCCCAAATGCACTGTGCATCTGCCCCTCTGAGGGTGTCTTGTTCACCACTTTCTCTCTGGCATCCAGCATGGTACCTGGTGCATAGTAAGTGTGCGATAAATATTTGGCCAGCAAGTGGACGGATGGACGGATGGATGGTGCATGGATGGGTGGATGGACAGGTGACCGGATGCACGTGGTAGACTCTTCTGGAGCAGCACTGCCCCCAGTAGATGCCGTTCTCTGGCAGAAAAGCCTGTGGCTGAAGCTCGTCATCCCCTCAGTTCAGTGTTTCTCAGTCCTTTTCATGACACGGCATACAGAGGAAACATTTTTCTAGCACAAGGACAACCTGGAAGGGATTCAGAACTCCTGCCAGGCTGCTGTTGGCCAGAGGACTCCGGCCCGTAGGGCTGTGTCCTCACCCAGGTTTTGCATAGCCACTGGGAAGACTGAGGGGACCCTGTCTCCAGGTAGCCTGGCTGCGGCACACCCATCGGCAGTGCTGCCTTGGACTAGGCAGGGCTCCAGCCAGCACTCACCCGTGGCAACAGGGATGAGCTTTTTCCCCAACTGCAGCTGATGTGTGCTCCCAACTAATGACTTCTCTAACATAATGTGGGGACCAGGGTGAGGACTTCAAGCCAGAAAGGGCTGAGGGAGTAAGAGGGCCAGCCTTAGGGAACATGTACATTATTAAAGGTTTTCAAAGACTGAAAATTTCTTCCATGTTCTTTGTTGGTAATTGGGCAAATCTCCCAGGTGCCAGCTCAGATCTTAGTGGTATGTTTGCTGGGAAAGGGATATCTTCCTCACCCCCATCCACGTTCTCAGGTATAGGTGGGAGGCAGCTCAGCATACACAGCTGAAAGAGCCTGGAGACAGGGTTCTGTGCCCTGCATTGCGGGGACCAAGGGCAAGTCCCTTCCTGTCTTCTGAGGAGGTCACTTTAGAACAGTGGTCCTCCCATTTTGTTTCATCTGGGAACACAGTTCAAAGGCAATCTTACCTGCAACTTACCTATAAGGCTCTTGGGCTCAAAGATGCGGGCCAGAGGGCTTCCCTGGTGGCGCAGTGGTTGAGAGTCTGCCTGCCAATGCAGGGGACGTGGGTTCGTGCCCCGGTCCAGGAAGACCCCACATGCCACGGAGCGGCTGGGCCCATGAGCCATGGCCGCTGAGCCTGTGCGTCCGGAGCCTGTGCTCCGCAACGGGAGAGGCCACAACAGTGAGAGGCCCGTGTACCACAAAAAAAACCAAAAACAAAAACAAAGATGGGGGCCAGAGTCCTCCCCACTCTTCAGTTTGCTCAATAATTTACTTGAAACACCGGGTGGATCAAACCAACTTTTTCAGTTGACATGACTTCTGAGGCCCTTGCAGTTCTGAAACCACAGCTCATGCCCCATCTCCTCACTGCCTGACAGTTGGGAATTAATGTTGGGTCGCCTGGCCTCAGCACCAAGCCCAAGGAAGACAGACCCACAAGAGGTTCGGCCAAGTCTGAGAAGAGCTTCCCTGCCTTTGCCTGGGCACAGTCTCTGCTCAAACCTGGGTCAAAGCCAATTTCTTCTACTTGGCACCCAAAGGCCCCCAGGCCATGCTCCCCCAACCACCAGTCCAACTCCCCACAGCAGTCTTCAGTCCACAGTTTGTGGGCCCACTGCCAGGAATGCCCCTCTTATCCCTCTGCCCATCTACAGGCCACCCCCAGCTCAGGGTCCACTCCAGAGTCCTCCCTGCCTGTTGGCACCAGAACATACACTGTGTATGCCTGTTTGTGTGCTTTTTACTTGTGGTACCCCCTGTGCCTGGCACTGGGCAAGGCACAGGTGTCCAGTAAATACGATGTAGAGAGGTGTGTGAAGGGGGAAAGGCAGGAAGAGACATAGAATTTTAAAAGCCTAACCTACTTCAATCTCCAGTGATTCCCCCCATATTCCCTGCACTCCTGCCACCTCGTGTTCCAGTCCCTGTTCCCTGTGCTTTCCCACCCCCAAGCTATTCCTATGACTGGGGTGCCCTTCAGGACCGCCATCCTTAGGACACCTTCTCTGTTCTCCCTGGATCCCCGCTGCATTACGCCTCGTGTGACACGGATCCCATTCTACTTGTAACCTCGCAGTCAAGCCAGTGGGCTTCGGAGTGAGACACGCCTAAACGAGACCTCCAGTACCCGCAGGTACTAAGCTCTGATCTCAGGCTTCTCAGGGGAGAGTCGCAGAGGCTTCAGGGCCTGAATGAAGGGCCCCAGGACCTCTGCTTCAACCCTAGCAGTTTCTCATTTTTCCTGATTTGCATGTTGGGGTTCCACATAAGCTCTCCCATGACGAAAGGCCCTGCTGCTAAAAAGAAAGTTTGAAAGTGTTGGTCTTGAAGCTAGTTGGGCCCTCATGAATCTTGTTGGAGGTGAGGGGGGACTCATGGTAGAAAATGGACACAGGTGTGAGGAATGAAGCATCTCAGAGACCAGGAGCTGGTTAGTGGCGCAGGGTTGAATGCCCCGCATTCACTGCTTTATAGTCGGAATGCATTATGGAGGCTGCGGGGGGTGGGGGGGTGAAGGCCAGATCTCAGGGAAAGAAGGAGCTCCCTGTCTCCAGTGTCTGTTGGGCCTGACCGCTTCCCTCGCCAGACTCAAAGCCCTGGGGGTGAGCCCTCCAGGCGGTCAAGGGCAGGCAGGAGATGGGACAGTGAGGGGAGAATGTGTTCTTGGGGTACAGAATCCTTGACCGCAGGGTCCAAAGGCTCAGGGCCAGCCACCAGGAAGCTGTGCATACCCACGGCCCGTGCTCCCTTGTAATCACATTGGTAACTGTCCCCAATGTGGGCTGCCACTGCCGGTTCCACCTGAGCAAGGCGCAAGGCCTCATGGAAAATGCGGGGATCGGGCTTGGGCCAGCCGGCAGCCTCGGAGGTCAGCACAAACTCGAAGTGTTCCTGCAGACCAAGACCCGCCAGGATGTCCTCCAGTCGTCGGTCAAAGTTGGAGACCACTGCCAGCCTCAGACCTCGTTTTCGGCACCCCCTCAGGGTGGCCTCAGCCCCCTCCAACACCTGCCAGGTGCGGGAACTGCTGAAGTCCTCGTACAACTGGTCAGCGATGGGGGCCACAGCCTGGGCATCCCGAATGCCTGCCTGGTGGAAGGTCTGCAGGATCACATCCAGCCACCACTGGCGGGAGGTGAGGCCACGGCTCAGGCCATAGCTGGGGAAGCTGTGGCTCTGAGCCCTATATGCCCGCCCGAAGGCCTGTCCCAGGGCCGCGGCCTCCACCTCCAGCCCGTGGGCCCGGGCCTTGGCGGCATATTCCTCCCCCACGGGGTGGCGGAGCCTGAGCAGCGTGTCCTTCACATCCCACGTCAGCAGTTGTAACTGGAGCCGACGCGCCATGGGTCTGCAGGAGGGGGGCCAGGCCACCCCACTTCCACCTCTGCTCAGGTCCGGGGGCCTCTAGGGGAGGTGGAGCTGGACGGCACCGCGCCCAAGAACCTGATGGTCTTCTCTTTCCAGGCTTCGTGGGTCAGATCTGCTGGTACTTAGGTAACGTCTTCACAGCAGAAGATCCTGGAGTGTGAGGGCAAGTGAGGTGGAAGTTCAGGCCTCGGAGTCTGAGACAGACTGGGTTCAAATTCTGACACTGCCAACTCACTGTGTGACCCTAAGAGTGTCACTCTCTGAAGCCCAGTCTCTTCATGTGTAAGAAGAGCACAGTGACTCAACCTCATAAGACTGCTGGACTAAATGAGATTATCTGTTCACTCCACCTATTATGTGCTAGATGTTGGGAAAGGGACAGATTTCTAGGCCTCATGGCATGCACAGGCATTAAAGAACAGAGGATACAGCTATCGGACAAAGAACTACATGAATACTTAAGCATAATGAAGACAGCATGTACCATGAGGAAGGATATCAATCCAGAAACCCGATTTAGTCTTTGTTGTCGGGGAACTTCCTAAGCAAGTGACGTGTCAGTGGAGATCTGAGAAAGCCTATTCAGGAAATGGAGATGATTAAATATTCCTGGCACTGGAAACAGCAAGTGCAAAGGCCCTGAGGCAGGGCAAGGAGTCTGGTGCTTTGGGTAGATAGGGGCCAGCTCAGGCAGGGCCTCGTAGGTCAGCTAAGGAAACAATTATTATGACTGCTATTACTATTGTTCGGAATATGAAAGACAGCAGAGTCTTTGCAGACCATCTGACCCACCCCTTGACTGTTCAGCCGGGAAAGACTGAGCCAGAGAGGGGCAGATATTCGCCTAAGGTCACAGGCAGCCAGCGGCACAGCCAGGACTAGAACCCAAACCTCCACATTCTCTGGCCAGTACTCCCTTCCACTGCTTAGACGTACTTGGATTAAAAAAAAAAAAAATCTGATTTTAGTGAACCTGTACAGCCCAGGACAAAAGGCAGGACAGAGCAGCCTGTTCCTACCTGTCTTAAAGCCTCTCTCAGCCCCAGATGATGACGCCTCCCTGGGTGGAGAGCCAGTGAAGGATTACTGACCCAGTGCACAGAAAACAAATTCCTCAGCCTAAAGTCTAGAGGCTGGACGCAGCTTCTTGCCCCAGACGGAACTGATTCCAGACATGCAACCTGTTCAGCTAAAACTTGAGGGACCAGAGTTCAGAGTGCTGCCAAGTTGTTGCTGAGGGACGGACTTGGCTGGTGAATCTGGGGACAAGCCCTAGAGGAAGTTTATCAAGGAAATGAATTTAAGTCAGTCTGGAACTTAGGGAGACCCGTCCAAAGACCCTCTCACTTTGCAGATAGGTAGACGGAGGCCCAGAGAGGGGCGGGAACTCGTCCAGAGTCACGCAGGGAGCCACTGGCATAGCTAAGACTAGAACAAAGGGCCCACAGCGTTTTCCATTTCTGGAAGCCGAAGTTGGGGCCTCCGGCTGCAGGCCTGAATTGCTCACTCTCCCTCCCCACCTCCAGGGTTCGGTGAGGCCAAAGTCCAGGTAGCCTTCTGCTAGAGCGACATCTCTACCCCTGCGGTATGCAGCGGAACCTCCCGCGCCAGTCCCCGGGGCACACGACCCACCTGCCTCGCGGGGAAGCCGGTCAAGAAAGAAGCCGCAGCCGCACGCCCGCTCGGGAAAGGGGGCAGCAGCTCAGCGGCGACCCTCTTCTCCCGTGTCCCAGCACTCCGCCGGCCTCCTCCGCCGGCCTCCTCCGCCTCGCCTCGCCCCCTACGCATCGCCTCGCCCCGCCCCTACGCTTCGCCCCGCCCCCTACGCTTCTCCCCGTCCCCTACGCCACGCCTCGTCCCGCCCCGCCCCCTCCACTTCTTTCTGGCCTCTCCGCTTGTTCCCGCTGAACCTTCGCCTTCCTCAACCCGGAACTCTAGTCCCCGCTCACCGTGCTCCTTTGCCCTCCCCGTCCCTTCCGTGACCCTCTCTGCCCCTTCTGAAGACCCACTCCTCCTCCCAAGGATCCGGACACCGCCCCCCACTCCCCGGAGGTAACCAGCCTGATTTGGGAGGGGGGAATTTGGGTCCCGGTCTGGCTTGCTGAGTGCTGGGTAAACTTGGGCAAGGCGCTGCCCCTCTCTGGTCTGAGTTCCCCGTCGGTACTAGGAGGGAATTGCTTTCAGGTGGAAACCTGTCTTAACCCAAGACAATTTGCTGAGGGTAGAGTCCTCTGCAGTAACCTGCTGATTTATTTTTTCTTTTGATGAAAAAAAAGTTGTCGTTCATCTCAAAAACGTTTGAAAATACAAAGTGTACAAAGTGAAAAGCAAAAGCCCAACCTCATTCCTTCACTAACTGCTTATTGAACATCTACTCTGTGCCTGACCCTGTTCTTCACGGAGGATATAGCGAGAAATAAGACGGGGTTCCTGCCTTCATGCAACATGGCATGGCAGACAAAAATCAAGATTTCAGAAGTGGTAAGAGCTATGGAGGTAGAAAACAGTGGTTTCATGAGCAGTGACGAGGGACCTCTTTGGATGAACCAGTTAGGGGAGGAGCAAAAGATCTGAATGGCAGCCAGGTGAAGCTTAAGGACAAGTACAGCTGAGCAAGGGCAATGGCCTCCCCATTTCCCAACCACCTCCCAGGGATTGCTGCAGTTTTGGTTGTTATGCTATCAGACATTTTTCTAGGGCACACAAATATGCATGCAATCTTCTTTCTTCCTTCCCTCCACCCCCCCCCCGTTTTTTTAAAAAAATAAAAACAACACATCCTTCTATATGCCAAGGCTGGTCTGTTCATTTCATTCAGAACTGCCTTACCCTCACTGGGCTCAGGCCTGTGAGGAAACACAAAGGTCAGAGTCTCAGACCTTGCCTGGCAAGGGAGAGCCTGACTCCAGTCCTTTCTTTCTCTGAGTAACTTTTTCAGCTGAGAAAAGGGAACCTTACATGTCACAGGAAAGCCAATGAGAGGTCCTGCTATTTTGAAACAAGCTTCTTTTTGATTTGTCAGTTCAAAAATGGGTCCACTTCCTGGGTATAGTTTCCTTCCTAAGGCAGATGACAAATTCCTAGGGGGTTTCATCCTGTGATCTACCCTGTGTGGACTCTGGCCTGGTGATTGCTCCTGGAGGGACCTGGCATGTCACAATACTGGCTGCTGGCTTAGGTTATTTCTCTTTGAGAAACCAAGCTTCTTACATGAGGGTTTTTTCCTTGAGCTTCTCATCCAAAAGCACTAAGTAAACCCAGGCTGGGCCCACCACACACACATCTCTCTCTCTTTAAAATTTCATTTAGGGAATTCCCCGGTGGTCCAGTGGTTAGGACTCCATGCTTGCCAAGGGTGCGGCTTCAATCCCTGGTCAGGGAAGATCCTGCAAGCTGCGTGGCGTGGCCAAAAAAAAAAAGAAAAAAAATCGAATTTCATTTACTTATTTTTTAACTTTTATTAAAATATACATAGAGAAAAGTGCAAAGAAGTGTATATGTCCTTGAATTTTTATGAAGTGAACATACCTATGCAGTCAGCACCAAGACCAAGAAAAAGAACATCTCCAGAACCCTGGTGTCCCTGTCCTCTCCAAGTCACTTACTCCCATGAAGGGGAACCACTACGCTGTCTTCTAAATTCATGGTTATACTTGTCTTTGAACTGTATCTAAATGGAATAATACAGCATGCACTCTTTTGTCTTGCTTCCTTTGCTCAAAATGTTAGTTGTAAGATTCATCCATGTTGCTTTGAGTAGTTACAGGTCATTCATTCTCCTTCCTGTGATATTCCATTATATGAATACCCCACATTTTATTGTTGATGGGCATTTGGGTTATCTCCAGTTTTTGGTTATTACAAATATTAGAAAATGTTGCTATGGACATTCTTGCACACATCTTTTGGTCACATGTGTACACATTTCTGTTGGGTAAATCCCTAGATGTGGAATCACTAGCCTATACATATGTGTATGTCCAGTTTCAGTAGATGGGGCAAGTTTTCTGAAGTGGTTGTACCAGTCGTGTGAGATTCCACTTGCTCCACAGTCTCAAAAATTGGCATTGTTGGGCTTCCCCGGTGGGGCAGTGGTTAAGAATCCGCCTGCCAATGTAGGGGACACAGATTCGAGCCCTGGTCCAGGAAGATCCCACGTGCCGTGGAGCAACTAAGCCTGTGCACCACAACTACTGAGCCTGCGCTCTAGAGCCCGCGAGCCACAACTACTGAGCCCGCGTGCCACAACTACTGAAGCCCACGCACCCAGAGCCCGTGCTCCACAACAAGAGAAGCCACTGCAATGAGAAGCCCGTGCACCACAATGAAGAGTAGCCCCCGCTCACCACAACTTCCGGGCACTGCAAGGAAGACCCAATGCAGCCAAAAATAAATAAATTAATTTTTTTTTTTTTTTTTTTTTTTGTGGTACGCGGGCCTCTCACTGTTGTGGGCTCTCCCGTTGTGGAGCACAGGCTCCGGACGCACAGGCTCAGCGGCCATGGCTCACGGGCCCAGCCACTCCGCGGCATGTGGGTTCTTCCCGGACCGGGGCACGAACCTGTGTCCCCTGCATTGGCAGGCGGACTCTCAACCACTGCGCCACCAGGGAAGCCCAAATAAATTAATTTTTAAAAAATTGGCATTGTCTATTTTTTAAAAAATTTTAGGCATTCTGATAGATGTATGGTGGTATCTCATTATGGTTTTAAGTTTAATTTCTCCGTTGACTAGTGAAGATAAAACCTTTTCATGTGTATTGGCCAAGTTTTCACTTAATTTACATGAATAACACATGAATATATCCTTGTTAGATAAAATACATGAATATAAAAATGCACTTCAAGCTAAGGTAATACATAAAAGGAGAAAGTCCCTCTAAAAGCAATCCCTCACCTCTACCCCTTGCAATCCCTCCCTGACTTTTGAGCACTGGGCTTGGAGTTAGGAGACCTATATCCATCCTTGGTCTGCCACTGACTTGTGTGAATTTGGACAAGTCCCCTTTCTGAGTCTGTCTCTCATCTATAGAATTAGAATGGTTACTTAGTAACCTAAGTGGTTACTTAGGTTACTAAGGACCTCTTTACTTTGATAGTCTGAGCACTGTTTCCGTGATTACAAGAAACTCCATGTGTTGGGAATGGCCATTTGCCTGCATATCCATTCTCTCCATCTTCCTTAGTAATTGAACCCCTGAGTTTTAGCTGAGTACAGGGCTGCCCCACCAGGCTCTGTTTTCCAGCCTCCCTTACACAACTAGGTGTGACCCTGTGACTAAGTTCAGACAAGGGCAGAATGGTGTGTACAACTTTCAGGTTGGGCCCTTGTAAAGAAGCGTCATGCCCTCTTGCCCTTCTCCTCTTTCACCTGACTGAAAAGAGGACCTGATGGTGGGAACTGGACCCTCCATCTATGATCACGAGATAGAAGCGGAGATGTGTTGAGGATGAAGAACGAGGCAGGAGCCGTGACCCACCACCCCATATAGCTGACATAGCCTGGACTACTTAGAGAGAAACGTATTTCCATCTTAAGTTACCGTTATTTTGGCTTTTGTTATAATTACTACACTTGAATCCTGACTAACACAGGGTGACGGGGGAATGACTTTAAATTGGGTGTCAGGGCAGGTTTCTTTGAGGACGTGACACTTAAACCAAGATTTTAACAATGAAAAGGAAACGGCCATACAGATTTTGGGGAAAGCATTCCTGGCAAAGGGGACGACCACAGGTGCAAAAGCCCTGAGATCCCACCAGCCTTCCGTGTAAGGAGGGAGACCTTGTCAATCATGGTGCCACATCTCCCATTCCATTGTTTATAGGGACTGAACGGAGAGGCTGGTTATGTGACCTGAGCAGAACCAATCAGAGACCTCCAGAGATTTGCTATGTGAATAATGGGATAGAAAGGATCTTTCTCTGGGATTAAGGACCATCTAAGGATCATGTGCTGTTAAGTGGCAAAAGCCCATTTTAGAATAAAGCCAAGCTGAGGCAAACACATCTGAGAGCTAGGAAGGGACAGAGGTCTCCAGGAGAGCCTTTGACCCTAGATCCAGCTACACTTGACCTTATTACAGCCCAATTATAGAAACCAATTACTTCCTTTTTTGTTACTGAATTAAGTTTCTGTCACTGGCAACCAAGAGTACCCAGAACAATGTAGAATATAGGGTGTTATAAGTCACAGGCCCTGATATGTGGAATTGGCCGGCAGAGTCCACATGGGGCATATAATAGGTCAGGACTCCCCCTTCCCTAGTTGGGAAATTGGTAGTAAAATGTTTGGTTAAAATGCCTGTTGTTTTGGGGGACCCTCAACCATAGGCCCACTGAGGTAGTTTTAGGGACCTTTTTTTTTTTTTAATAAATTTATTTATTTATTTTTGGCTGCTCTGGGTCTTCGTTGCTGCGCACGGGCTTTCTCTAGTTGCGGCAAGAGAGGGCTACTCTTCGTTGCGGTGCGCGGGCTACTCATTGCGGTGGCTTCTCTTGTTGCGGAGCACGGGCTCTAGGGCACGCGGGCTTCAGTGGTTGTGGCACGCGGGCTCGGTAGTTGTGGCTCAAGGGCTCTAGAGCACAGGCTCAGTAGTTGAGGCGCACAGGCTTAGTTGCTCCGCGGCATGTGGGATCTTCCTGGACCAGGGCTCGAACCCGTGTCCCCTGCATTGGCAGGTGGATTCTTAACCACTGTGCCGCCAGGGAAGCCCAGTTTTAGGGATCTTAGAGAAACAAAAAGTGAGGACGATGGAATGTGTCGGCTATTTGTGGTGGCCTTCAGGATGTCCCAGAGACAAGCTACCGTCCACGCTGGCACATCTGAGAGGGAAATAAAAAAATCAAATCTTGTTGAGAGAGGCCCTTAATGCTCACCAGATGCCTGGAAATCTGAGAATAAAATGCCTTGTTGATTGTTAAAAACTGAGTTCTCTGCCCAAAGATAAAATTACGACTAGCAAGAAGAAGGCACACAGCAGGAGACGGGGACTATGGAGGAGCCAGGCCCCCCAGGACCACCCAGATCCCTCCAGCTGCCTGCCTGGTCATTACTGCGTTTGTAGACAAAGCATAGAGGGGTGGGGGTGGAGCAGACAGTAGGCTGGTACCTCAGGTGCCGAGTCCTGACTCCAGAGGGTGCCACTCACATAGACCATGATGCCTGAAGGCAACCCCATTACTGGAACTACTAATAGCATAATGTTAGGGCCATAATTTTGTTAGTTTATTAGGAGGTGGTATGGCACAGTGGGTAAGGGTAGAGGCCTTGGAGTTGGGCTCTGTGAGTTCAAATCCCAGCTCTGCTGTTTTTGGTGACTGGGGTTCTGCCCCAGTTCTGCCACAAACTTGTTGAGTGGCCTTGGGAGAGTCACATAAACTCTGTCGATAGAGCTTCCTCATTGCAAACCCAAGCTCAATTTAGGATTCCCCTTCCAAGCTTTCCCACCTCAGTAAATGGCCTATCAGCCACCCAGGAGCTCAAGCCAGGTTCGTCCTTGACATCTAAACTACCTTCTAAATCCATTCCCTTCTCCATCCCCACCGTCACCACTCAGTCTAGGCCACATTTCTTATTTGCACTTTGCCACAGTGCTGTCAAAATGCTTTTATAAAATGCAAATCGAGAGCCACTCATTCCCCTGAGTAAAGCCTTCAGATGGCTTCCCTTTCTCCGGGAATCATGAGAAGGCTCTCCCTCTTCCTTCAGCATGGCTTCTGAACCCCGGCACGCTCTGGCCCTGGTGTCTCTCTGCTCAGTTCAGGCCTCTCTTCCCCATCCTTCCCTGTGTTCCAGCCACGCCAGCCTTCCAGCTCATTTTAGCCCCAGGGTTCCCTCTGCCGGGAATGCCCTTCCCTAAACATGTCTCAGCTTGGTGGCTCGTTCTCCAGGTCTAGGTTTAAATATCAGACCCTAGGGGAAGTATTTTCTGATCTTCAAACCAGGTCAGGCCAGGTGTGGCCTTCACAGCACCTGTCACATCATTGGTAACAGGTCCGCCTCTTGGTTCTCCTCAGGAAGACTCATCATCACTCCACTCAAAGTTTACCCCTGGGGGCTCTCGACACGGTTATGTGCTCCCTGAGGGCTGTTTGTACCTAAAAGGCAGTGTCTATCTCCCATCTCCATGTGCCTAGAACAGAGCCAGGCCCCCATATGTGCTCGGCAATGATGAATGTAGGATGGCCTTGAAGGATGTTCCCTTCCACACTAACCAGAAATGAGCTCAGGGGCCAGGGGCCAGGAAGCCAAGAAACCAAGGTGGTGGAAGGGTCTGGTGTGGCCCAAGCCCTGAGGCCCATCAATGGCTGATCTCCCATGAATGTTTCAGGCCTCTAGGTGACTCTTCAAGTCCCAAAGGCTGAGGACAGAATGAGCTCAGATCTTCAGTTAAGTCGGCCACAGCTCTGGGGAAAACTAGCAGGAGTTAGAGGGGAGCTGCTTCTGACTCATATAATTCCAAATTTTATAACATCCAAACTAACCTTGCTTTGACTCTAGAGTTGGGATTCTGTCACTTTGCAGACCGGCAGGTGGACTTACAAACTGGCACCTCCTTAGCTGGCCCTGATCCTTCACTGGGGGGAAACATTACGTCGCGTCACCCTCAGAATGAATGGAAACCAGCTGCCCAAGCCAGAAACCCATGAAGGCATCTGTTGCCTCCCATTCCCTCCCTCAATCCCCCCAATGTGAAAGCATCAGCAAAATCTTATTCTATCTCCAGAGTGTATTCTGAATATGTTCTGCTTCCTTCTCTCTCCACTGCCACCACCCTGGTCCAGGCCACTGTCTTTGCTCCAGGGGGTCACCAACAGTCTCCCGACCAGGCCTTTTCTGGCTCACCTCTCCATTTTTTTTTTTTTTTTTTGCTGTACGTGGGCCTCTTACTGTTGTGGCCTCTCCCGTTGCAGAGCACAGGCTCCAGACGCGCAGGCTCAGCGGCCATGGCTCACAGGCTCAGCCGCTCCGCGGCATGTGGGATCTTCCCGGACCGGGCACGAACCCGTGTCCCCTGCATCGGCAGGCGGACTCTCAACCACTGCGCCACGAGGGAGGCCCCTCACCCCTCCATTTTTTTCACAGGAGCAGAATGGGGGAAATTGGAACACATACAAGTCCTGGTGAAGATCCTTCAGATGGCTTTCTATCAGATGCAAAATAGAACCCAAGTTTCCTACAAGGTGCAGGATCTACCTTTCCAACCTCCAGTCCTGCAGCCCACCTTCCTCTTCCTCATCTGGCTCCCAGCGGCCCTGCCAAGCCCCTCCCACTGCAGGAGCCCGTGCACTCCGTCATTCTCGCAGCTTCTGGTGTCTGCTTCCCTCTGTCCTCTGTAAGGGTCTTTCCTTGTCCCTCAACCTCATGGAGGGCTTCTCAAGTGAGGCCCATCATCTGTTATTCTCTGTCTCAGACCCTTTCTTTCCCTAGAAGCACTACTACAATGTATAACTGCCTCGTCTGTTTTCTTGTTGTTTTCTGTCACCCCTGTTCTCCTTGTATAGATTCCACTCAGAGACAAGCTGAGGTCTGTCCTGCTATACCCCCAGGACCCAGCATTGTGTGTGGGCACAAAGCAGACCTTCTCAAAAAACACCTCTTCAATAAAAATCCTTTTTGGTGGTGGCATCTCCAACCGTCAGGAACTCTCTCTTTGCTTCCGAATTTCTATCCTTAGGCAGTGTTCCTGCTTGTTAATGAATAATTCTTTTCTGCTCGTTAATGAGTAATTCTTCTCTGGGGTTATGGCTCAGAGAACAACAGGAGATCTCAGGCAGCCTGGCAAGCACTGGCCTGTGTGGGAATCGCCTTCCAGTGGAATCGCAGCAAATCTCAACTCTAAACCCAGGGTGTCAATCTAAGCCTCAGTCCCAGTGTGCCCAGCTCTGCTGCCAGAGGCCTCGAGCTTTCCAGAGCTTCTGAGGGTCCAAGATTCAACTGCCCTCCTTTTCCTTTAATGCTCCAAGCCTTCCTCCCAGGCCCCACTGAGCCAATGCCCCTGATTCCTGGTGGCTTTCAAGCTGAAGCCGCCCCTGAGGAAGGAGCTGGGGTGGCAGAGGTGAGCCTCAGGGTTGACCCAGGGGAGGGGTAGGGAAGCCTAGGAGAGCCCATGAGGATGTGGCTGTGAGTGGGGAGATGTGGCACTCTGGCAGAAACACCCAGGGCTTCTGGGTGCCTGCCAGCGCGTAAGCAGGAAGCGGGCACGAGCACACAGTTCCAAAAGCATCGTTTACTTTGGTTTTCACTTCTCCAAGGCTCAGGAGTTAAAAAGTTCTAGTTCTTGGGTCTTGCACGTTTTCTCCATCACTCCTTCAGCCACTGCAATAGCTGAGGCGTGTAGTAGGTGATGATGACGTCGGCACCTGTGTTGGGAGAGAAGCGGGAAGCAGGGGGAGGGCAGGGCGTCAGCTCGGGGAATACCTTCTGGGAGATGAGGGCCGGGGGTGGGAAGAAGGCTACCATGAAGAGGCACAGCCCACGGGTGTCACAACCTAAGCCTGAGTTCAGTTCTGGTGAGTCCTAGCTCTGTACGTTGTGTGACCTCGGGGAAGGCATTTTCTCCTTCTGGGCCTCAGTTTGCCAATATATAAGACTGCACAGTGGGGGAAACAGGTAAGCTGTGAGTTCCCTCCCCACGCTGTATGCTTTACCAACAAAACCAGCTCCCATTTATGAAGTGACAAGCATACGCCAATTACACGTAGCATCTCATTTAATCCTCCTGACAACCACGCACCAGCTATCTTATCCCTAGTTCATAGGCAAGGACACTGAACTTAGAGAAGTGGCTTGGCCAAGGTCTCAAAACCAAAAAATAACAGAGGGCTCTGCGTACTTCACTGTTCCACATTCTGTCCTGCGGTTTCATGTCTTTTCCCCAGCCTGTCTAGATCTCTGGCATTTCCAGGCATGAGACTCCAGGCTGTCTCATGACTTTATTTCCCTGTCTGGTCAAAGTGCCTATCAGTCCCTGCGGCACATGTCAAAAACTCCCACCCCTGCTTGCTCACCTGCTCTGCGGAAGGCAGTCATGACCTCCAGTACAGCAGCCTTGAGATCAAACGCTCCGGCCTGGGCTCCATGCCACAGCATGGCAAACTCTCCAGAAACGTGGTACACGGCGAGAGGGAGCTCAGGGTGCTGGGGAGAAGCAGCGGGGGGCAGGCAGGTTGAAGTGGGGGTGGGCATGCCTCTGGGAGTATCCCTTCCTCCCTGCTCAATGTGTGACCGTCTTGAGCCCCAAGCCCTGAGTCACTGCTGCTGCCGGCCTGGCCCATCCTCGAGCTGTTAAAGCAGAACTGTTCAAAGGCTCCTGCGAGCCCTGGCGCAGAGGCCCACAGTGGTTCCCGGGCGGGGACAGGGACGGGGGAGGGGGAGGGGGGTTGCTGGGGATTCCTGTTCCTGGGAAGACTGCTCAACTCCGAGATTCTGCAGTCCCTCGATCAAAGGGCCCAGAATCTGTGGACACACTCTCATCTCCCCGAGCCCCCTCTGGTCTCTGCCCTGTGCTCACCTTGTTCTTTACCTCCCGCACGATGTCCAGGTAGGGCATTCCTGGCTTCACCATGAGCATGTCAGCTCCTTCCCGTACATCCCGGTCCTAAGGGATGAGTTACGGTGTGGGCAGTGCCTGGGAGGCGAGGTGACAGGGGGACAGGCCGGGTGGGGCTGGCGCTCTGGTCACTCACCACCGCGCGGAGGGCCAGGCCTCGTGCTCCGGGCGGCAGCTGGTAGCAGCGGCGATCTCCAAAAGCTGGGCTCGACTGAGCTGCGTCCCTGGGAATCAGAGACACCAGGGTGGGCTCCAGCTTTGGGTTAACGGGTCAGGGATTCAACAGCAGACCCCTGCCCATCCCCACTCACCGGAAAGGTCCGTAGAAACAGGAAGCGAATTTGGCACTATAGCTCATCACTGATACCTACGGGCAGATAATAGGGGTCTCGGCTCAGCCAGCCCTCCAGATGTCCCAGGGTGAAGTGACAGGGAGAGAAAGGACCCAGGCCGGAAGTAGAGGTGTGTGTCCTAGTCCCACTGGAGCTCTGGGCCTTGCTTTCTCTGTGCGAGGTGCAGACACGGGGGCAGGTCTGGTCCAGGCTCTCTTACTTCCTCCCCACGTGCTGCCTGCACCCCTGCCCCTACCCTGTTGCCAAATCCATGTGCCATCAGAGCCTCCTTGATGGCTTCCACACGTCCGTCCATCATGTCCGACGGGGCCACCACCTGACATCCTAAAGGGCAGAGGGTGGCCTTCAGAACTCTGGGACCCTCCTACCACCCTGCCACCTCTCCGACCCAGGGGTGCCCATTTCTGCTGGTGGCTCACTCACCTGCCTTGGCATAGGCCAGCGCCACCTCTGCCAGCCGCTGGCGGCTCTCCTCAGCTTGGAACGACCCATTCTCACTCAGAAGCCCTGCAGGACACACAGCTGGGTTTGGGGGAGCATCCTGGGCTTTGGCCCGTCTCCACCGCAGTGGGAGTGCTGGTGGCAGCAGGGCTGGTGGAAGGAGGGAAGCTCACCGCAGTGACCGTGGGAGGTGTAGGGGCACAGGCACACATCGCACGCCACCAGGAGGCTGGGGAAATTCTTGCGCAACAGACGGATGGCTTCGATAGTTGGGGAGTCCTCGGAGTCTGCCGCAGAGCCTCGCTCATCCTAGGGACAGAGGAAGGACAAAGCGGAAGGACAAAATCACAGGAAGCCTTTGGGAGGCACGGTGGCCAGCCACCAGGGCACAGCCCCGGCTCTCTCCTGTATCACCACGACAGCCCCTGGATGAGGAGGCACGGGGAGGACTGTTCCCACTTTGCAGAGGGAAACCTGACTTGACCATTCAGAGCTGCAGCCCTACTTAGCTTCCTGATCCTACATGGCTGCTGTTTCAAGGGCAGTGGCTGTGTCCGTTCACCGGTGGCCCCAGGGCCAGCACAAGGCTGGAGCGAGGGTGTGATCAGCGTGCAACCTCAGCTTATCCTCACGCAGCCTCCCCCTCCCCTTCCCTCTGACCCCTCCTCTGATCTGTCACCTTGGGAACTCTGCTGGGGACGCCGAAGACTAGGACACAGCACAGGCCCTCCTCCACCAGGGGCTTCAGCATCTCTTCCAGCCGGTTCACACCATACCTGCATGGAGGGGCTGAAGTGAGGCAGGTCCCAGGCTAGGGTCCCCCCATGCCTCTGGCCTGCGCCTCTGTTAAGAGTCAAGGTGCACATGGCACCAGGAGGGCTCAAGCCTCACAGTACATGGAGAGGCAGGAATGCACCCACCAAACAGATGGGAAAACCGAGGCCCCACGTAGCAGAGCTATGGGATTCAGCTGTGGAAGGCCCCTTCAAGGTTCTGTTATTGACCTCCCATCTGAAGTTCAGCGTTCCTCTGCTGTGGCGCCTCTGGTGACAGGTAGCTCATTACTGACCGAGGCTGCCTCTTTTGTTGTGGAACAACTCTGCCCCCCGAGACAGTCCTTCTGAGCTGAAGTCAGCCTCTCTGGATCTTCTGCCTCCTGGGTCTGCTTCTGCTTCCTGTCACCTCCACCTGTGAAATTGCTCCCTCCATCATAACCCCGCCCTCCCCACTCCGTCTCCTACCTGGCCACTCCTGGGAGGCTGGCGATAGGCTGTTTGTCATCAGGAACATCCCTGCAAGAGCGGGGGATGGGCTATGGATTGGTAGCTGTGGGAAGGGCCAGTGGTGAGGGGGTGACTGGGAGAGATGGTTGGGAAACTCGGAAGGAATATGGAGGTGGAGATGGTGGGAGGAAGATGGGATCCAGTGTCTGGTTCCCCTGCCTGGCCAAGCCCAGGGCCTGAAATAATAATAGGAACAACAAGAATAACAGTGACAACAAGCAACTGTACTCAAAGAACAGTACTCCTAGGAAGGAGTCAAGTGGTTAAGAACTTGGACACTGAGATCAGAAGGTCCTTGCTTGCTATCCCAGCCACTTACTGACTGGGCGACCTTGGCCAAATGGTACTCTTTGAGCCTCAGGGCCTTCATCTGTATCCTGGGTCAGTTCATTCATTCATTCAACAAATATTTATCGAGCACTTATTATGTGTCAGGTACTGTTCTAGGCTCTGGCAACACAACAGTGAACAAAACAGACAAAAATCCCTGCCCTCGTGGAGATGACATTCTAAGGGTTAATATCCGTATTTTTCTCATATGAATACTGTCAGGGTGGAATGAGATAATATACATCGGTGCTTAGCATACTAGTACCTGGGACACAGTAAGCCCTCAATACGTATCAGCTGTGCTATCATGACTGATCATGACTGCCACCTCTGACATGTACACAGTACTTTACAGCCAACAAAACATCGTCTCGGCTTCTGTCTTGTTGCAAAAACTCAGGATGAAAAAGGCAAGGGTTGTTTTTATTTTCCAAATGGGAAGACTGTATTCTCTTCAAGGTTTGTTTTTTTCTTAATGGCTGTCCTTAACCCAGTAGGCCACTTCCAATACCTTGAGCTCCAAGCTGACGGCCCCACTTTATCCCCGCAACACAGACACCTGCTCTGTTCACGTGCATGCACACACACTCAACCCACCCCCTGCCGATCAGAGACCTGGCTCATTTGCGGACTCACGTGACAAAGATGGGGTAGATGAGGCTGGAGGCACTGAGGCTGGTGGTGGTTGCCTGCCAGGTCCGAAGTAGTGGGTGGAAGTAGCCGCTGTGCAGAACTGACTGGGGCTGCATGGTGGGCAGGGGGGACAGAGGGCAGCCGGGTGGCTGGAACTGAGGGCTCTTGGGGGTCTGTCTCGTGCTCAGCTCTGTGAGGGCGACGAGAGGCGCATGAGACGTGGTCCCTGGCACCGGGAGGTGGTCACATACCCGCAGAGTTTTCCAGATTCCTGCTTCCCCTGCTCTCTACCCCAGTGCTACTCCTAGTGGGGTTCACCAATCCCTGCCGGTGTGCACCAAGATAAACAGGCACTTTCATGAAACTTCAGAAATCTCCAGAGCAAGTTGAATCTAATAATATAAAATCTGGGTTTGTATTTTATTTGGTCTCTTTTTTTAAAACAACATGTCTCTATTAATTCATTTTCATTGCATTTTATCAAAGAATCAGTCTAGGATGGACTGGACATTACTATGAGAAGCCCTGATCTAGCCACCACTTAAACTTTGCCTATTCCATGAACAATGTCCATGGCCATGGCAGAAATTTTAGAAAAGTACAGATAAGCAAAAAGAGAAAAATTTCCTGTAATTCTACCTCTAGGGGAAAACTGTTAACCCCTTGGTACACGGACACACACTAAGAGGATTAAATCTCACCGTGCCGACAGACAGACATGCCTGTGGAGTGGCCATGGAGGCTGCTTTTCCAGCCCGAGAGCCTCCTGCCGCTCCCCAAGCACACTTGGCTGCGTTCCGCTCACCCTCTTTCCCTAGGGGGCTGGTGCTCTTTCCACAACTTGCCCATCCCCAAGTCCTACCAGGTTGTTCACCAGGCGGCCCCTCCTTCCCTCTCCCCTGCAGCATCTCTTCTTGCCCAGATCACAGTCTCTCTTATATACCAGTTCTCTGTGGCCTTATCTTATCTCGTCCCAGTAGGTGGAGCTTCTGCAGGGCAGGGTCCACACTTAGTTCATGTTTGCCTCCTGCACAGCACTCTGCCACACAGTAAATACATTTACCCACATGAAGTACAAGACAATATGCCCTAAATGCCAAATAAGGGGTGTAAGACGGAAGCTGGGGCATTAACGTTTGTTTCTTGAGCACCTACTATGTGCCAGGCCATGCTAGGCACTCGCACACATGATTTCTCATCCAGTTGGCACCGCAGTCCCAGGGGATCGGGCTGACTGAGCGCATCTCGGAGAGGCCGAGCCTACCATGAAGGAACCATGACTTCCAATGTGAGTTAGGAGGTCAGAAGCTTGTTGGAAGAAGACAGGACTAGAACTCGGTTTTGCAGGATGAGTGGGCTCGGCTTGGCAGAGGGAAAGGGGAGAATGTTCCCTCCGGAGGGGAAAGAAGGGGCCAGGAGGACGGGCTGTGGACTGCTCTGAGGACTGAAGAGGCAATCGAGGATGTGTGTTTGGAGGGGAGGGGCGGCCAGACCTAGGACGGGGAAGATTTCTGAGCAGGGGGCGGGGCAGGGGCCTGCTCAGAGCCTGGCTTTAGGAAGATAATTCTTGCATCCTGAGCAGAGCTGACTAGAAGCAGAGGAGGACAGAGGCTGTGGGGCGAGAGGGGTAGGGAGGAGGGGCCATCCTAAGGCGGCCAAGAGGCAGTCTCTTGGGGCGGATGCGCTAGCTTGCTTGACCTGGAGGGCAGCGGAGACAGGGACAGGCAGGAAGAGGGCGGGGGGAGGTGAGCTTGGAGAGAGAGGAGGTGGGGAGCTCCGTTTTAGACGCTTCCTTTTGGAGGTGCCTAACAGCCAAGTAGGGGGAAAACAAAGAGCCACCAATCTCTCCTTGTATGAATGGGACCTCAAGGCCCAGAGAGGGGCAGGGACTTACCCACAGCTGCACACTCTCTGGGCCTGGTGGGGGGTCCTTCAGTACACTGATGATGCCTTCCCCTCCCCCTGTCCTCCAGCCTCCCAGGCCCCTTGGCTCCCTCCCAACTAGCTCAGGGGCCTGTTTCATCTGATCCTCCTCCTTGGCGGGGTTGGGGTTATCAGGAGCCGCACAGGATCCACTCCACCACCACACCCCTGGGCCAGCCGCATCATCTGACCCAGGGGCAAGCCAGGCCTCCCCAAAGATGTCCCAACTCCCATATGAGCAATCATTTAGCAGATACAAAGTCCTGAGTGCCCATTTTGTGCAAGATTTTGCTCTTAGGTCTGCCAAGGATTAGCCCAGCTCAGAGAGGTTAAGTCACTTGCCCAAGACCACACAGCTAGTGACTGAGCCAGAATTTGAGTTTGTTGTAGACAATGAGTGCAGGGTTTTACCTACCATACCCCATACTACTGATAAACACTTGATTCAGTAGGCGTTGCTCTGCCTATACTATCTCTGCCTTGGAGAGATGGAGGGTATCAGAGAAAAATATACTGAGTGTATGTTGTGTGCTGGGCACTGCCCTAGGTACTTTACACATATATATTATCCCATTTAATTGCAGAGAATTGTTCTAACTTTTAATGATAAGGAGACGGAGGCTCAGAGAGGTTAACTGACTTGCTCAATGTCATACTAGAGTCACATCATATTTTGAAGGTAGGTCTTTGGGTCTCTAACTCACTTTCCAGAGAACCTTTATAGCAGCAGGCCCCCAGCTTCTGGAATCCAAAGCTGCATTCCACTGGCTTCAAACCCACATTTACTTTAGAAGGCTGAGAAAGCGAATGCCTTCTGCTTATCAGAAGCGAAAGGGCAGGGCTGCCTAGGGGCCTTGCAGTCCAATTCACCCGGAGGAGACTGGGGGTTTGGGGATGGGGGTTAGAGAGTGGTGAGGGGGAGGCCTTACTAGGGCAGTTCCACTTTTATCTGTTTTTTTTTTTTTTTAATTTTAGGATTCAGAGAGAGATTTGAGAAATGGGTATTAGTGCTGAAAAAAATAAAAAAGTTGAAAATCACCAACCCTGTTTAATCTTTTACATTCTGCTGTGGAAAGTAGGGCGCAGAAAGGAGACAGGAGTTATTTGACATCCACAGCGAGTCAGGTACAAAGCTGGGCTTGACCATGGGTCTCCTGGCTTCTACTCAAGGGCCTGTCACCTGCCCCACAGGTAGTCATTCTGTTACATACGTGCTTAATAAACAAACATCTGTTTTTTTTGTTGTTGTTTGTTTTGCTGTGCCACGTGTCACCTTAGTTCCCCAAACAGGGATCGAACCCGTGCCCGCTGCAGTGGAAGCGTGGCGTCTTAACCACTGGACCGCCAGGGAAGCCCCAATAAACAAAGAACTGTGCAGTAGAACAACACCCCCTGAGCAACAGAGGTGCTTCTCTGTTTGCAGAGCCAAATCCAGGTGGAGGTTTTGCTTTGCCAAAAGTCCCTGAAAAATTGGAAGATGTTCACATACTTGGAAGGGGCACTTCTCCCAAATTAAGGGAGCCCGTAAGCCACAGCTTAAATCCTGTGACACCACACTGAAGACAAGGGTAAGTCACCATGGGATGCAGAACAGCTTAGCTTAACTGGAAGGCTGTAGCAGGCAGTGCAGAAAGAGTAATGTTTCAGGGTCAAACAGTCCCAGGTCTGCTCTGTGCTCTGTGTATGACTTTGGGCAAGGTTGCAGAATCTTCATTTCGTAATCTATGAAATGGGAATGATACTATCAAACTTGCAAAGCTGCAGAGAAAATCAGAGATAGTGAAGAGGTGCATGCCTGGCACAGTAGCCGCTCAGTAAATAGGCAGCTACTTTTACTATCATTAGGAGTAGAAGTGGGCTGACAAGACCTCCTGGAGTGGATCACAGCTGTGTCCTCTGCACCACACCCAGAAGGGAGAACTTTCACTCAAACCTGGATGGGCCACAGGGTCTCCCAGGATATCTGAGGTGGGGTCCTTGCCTTCCAGCAGCTTATGTGGTGAAGGAGAAATAGTCACCATACAGTTGCTACAGTAGAGGGGTGGACTATATGCTATAGGAGGGACCTGTGTCTCTGGGAATCAAGGATGGATGGCTTCATGGAACAGGCAACACTGAGGGATAAGTAAAATTTCAGATTGATTGTGAAAGTATCTCCTTCCTTAGAAGGTAACTTCTCCAACTTGGGAGTAACCTAAGCTGGGCCCTGAGAACTACCACCCGGAGGGGCTGAGAAGAGATGCAGGGCCTGATCCCCCCATGTTGTGCTCCACTGAGGATTTCAGAGGCTGTGGTCTTGGCACAGAGGGTTGTGAGCTGCTGCCAGCGATGGCAGGCTCTGCCACTTGCAGGGGAGGGCCAGCTAGGTAGAAGGTGGCCAGGGCTGAGAAATCCAAACCCCCAGAAGGGCCCAGGACAGCAGCTGTCAGGCAGTTCTGAAAAGGAGCCAACTGGCTACCTGTTTATTCAAACTGCATTTCCTGAATATCTACTCTGGGCCTGCCCCAGTGCTAGGAACAGGGATTAAAGAGAAGGAGACCCAGGCCTTGACTTGGCTTTGAAGAGCCCAAATCTCCTCTGGAGCTAAAGGAGAATCAGCCAGTTCCACAAATTCCTAGAACGTACTGACGAAGAGGTTCCTTAAAGCTTGCTGACTATATTATTGAAATGATGGTGATACTGGGCTGACATTGGTCCAAGATCCTGCAGGGGGTCAGTGGCAGATCTCGGGGAGGAATCCAGGTCTCCAGCAGAGAAGTCCTCAATGTCCACCATTACCCCTTGATACTTTAAGTATAGATTTCAAAGCTGCTTATCAGTGGAGCTGGGCTCCTGGAGAGCTCCGGGTGAAGGGGGTGAGGGAGGAAAGAGGCAGAACGGTGACTCTGTACATGGCTGCAGTTGGCAGCATGAGGGTTACGGGTGTGGGTTTTGGAGTCTGTAGATGTGGGTTCAAATCCTGTGTCTGTCACCTTCCAGCTGTCTGACCTCAGAATCCTCATCTGGTAAATAAGGACTTGAACAGACGTCAATGGGCTGTTGTTAAGACTGAATGGGCCAATGCATGTAACTTATGTACAATCCTAGCACAGAGCGGCTGTTATTGTTTGCACCTCCCTCCCCCATCCTGCGAGGCACCTCGGGCTCTCCACTGATGGAGACTACCCAAGCGGTCTCCAAGGGAATGGACCCCAGCCAGGACACTCGGAGCCCAGACCCGGGTCCCCAAGGGCAACGGCCACGCAGAGACCTCAACCCCGCTGCAGCAGAACAATCTACCTCTAAGAGCCTAAATAGGAGTCCCAGAGTGACTCCGTCCCCGGCTGCACCGCCAGCGCTTGTGGATTACAGCAGAGTCTGGGTCTGGGGACACAAGACTTTGATGCCACAGCCCCTGCCTCCAAGTCCGCCATCTCCCCGAGTCCAGTCCCCACTCACCTGCCTCCCTAAGGAATCTGAGACGCCACTCCCGCCAGCACTGCCGCGCGCTCTAGTCTCCCAGGGCCCACGTGGGGGCGGGGCGGCTCTCCCGGAAGCAGCTCCCTCTCTCACAGCCCGCCCCCTACCGCGTGCAGGCCATCCCCCCTGCGGGCACTTGGCCTGAGGTCGGCTCCGGTCGATGCCACGCCCACTGACGTCAGTAGGCCTGGCCAATCGGGTTGCCGAAAGGCTGAAGGGCCCGCCCCTCCCTACGCTGAGGTTCGCTCCTGAGCTGCGGAAGTCCCGGGGGAGCCCACTTGGGGGCGCAGGAGCGGCGCGGCAAGGGTGCTGCGTGTGAACCGGCCTCGAGGTTAGAGCCCTGAGGTGTTCTTTATAGCTCCTCTTTTCCCAGCCTAGCGCATACTTGGCACTGGTTGTTTATTGAAAGAATAATTAGATGTCAAGGACATTAAAACAACACCATAGTGCCTAACACAATAACTAAGTCCATTTTTGCGGACTGAGCATTTTAAAGTTGTTGAGTTCAGCACCAGGCTGCCCTCCAAGTTTTCAGAGAAAATTTATTCCAGCGTAATTTCTCAGGGCTTACTCACTCTGTACCATAGTTTGGGAGATGTGATGTGAAAGACATGGGCACTTTGGAAAGGCTCCAAGTCTGATAGGGGCATCAGACCTGTCTATTATGGGTACAATGAGAGATTTGACCAAAAGTCTGGGGGGGAAAGATGGGGCAGGAGGGCTCTGGTGAGGCTTATGGGGCTTGGGTGAACTGGTAGCATTAGATGAGTGAAATAGGGGTCAGGATCAATACCCTAGCAAATTAATTCCTTTTCCCCCCCCTAAATATTTACTTATTTATTAATTTGGCTGTGCCCGGTCTTAGTTGCTGCACGCGGGATCTTTAGTCGTGGCATGCGGGATCTTTAGTTGTGGCATGTGGGATCTAGTTCCCTGACCAGGGATCGAACCCAGGCCTCTTGCATTGGGAGTGTATTAACTGCTGGACCACCAGGGAAGTCCCAGGAAATCCTTTGTGAAAGTGAGAGGGGGATTATTGAAAAGTCGACTTTGAACTGTGAAGAATGTCAGAGGGTTGTATTACACTTATTCTCAGATTTTATTTCTCAAAATCTGTACCCCAAACCTGTTTTATACCGCCTTATACTCCAAGTCTAAGAGGCAGAGAGGCTTAATGCTAGGAAAATATGACACTGCTTAGTTCCCAGCTGCTAGAGTTCTGATCTGTGTTCCAATAAGGAAGGTGGTGGAAAGAAAGTAATGCTTTTTTGTGCATTAAAGAGTTAGGGACAGTACCATACATTTTACATTCACTTACCTAATTTTGATGACAACTATGTTACTATCCTCATTTTATAGACTGGGAAAATAATTGCCAGGAGATTAATTTGCCCCATGCCACACTGGGACTTCTCTTCATTGCCTGCGAACCATATTCCTTCAACTCACAGAGGTAATTACTATTTATTTTTTTCCCCAGTTTAGATCCCCTGCCCAGCAGGTCTTTCATAACACCTCTCCTGGACTTCCCTGGTGGTCCAGTAGTTAAGACTCCATGCTTCCAATGCAGGGGACATGGGTTCAATCCCTGGGCGGGGAAGTTCCGCATGCTACATGGCATGGCCAAAAACAACAACAACAAAATACCTCTCCTATCTCTGAGTTTATTGATAACTAAAAATAATTAGTACCATTGGATACCTCCAAGATCCCAAACAGGGTGGAAAACTTAAGAATGTTGCTGTTTGGTGTAATCTATTTTTCCCATGTCACTCTTATTCTTGACTGAGAGACCTGTTCCCACTTCTAGCACCCCCCCCTTTAAAATATAATTTTACCTTAATCTGTCACTCTTATCCATAAAAAGTATTGTGAATGCAACAACATGACTCTTAAATGTAACGCTGAGCAAAAGGAGTCAGACACAAGAGAACATATTGTATGAATTCATTTATATGAAGCACAAACCCAGGCAAAATTAACCTGTGCTGGAATTCAAGATAGCGACTACTACTGGGGAGATAGGAAGTGACTGGAAGGGAGATTGAAGGTTCTTCTTAGGGTGCTGGTCATGTTGTTTATTGATCTCAGTGTTACTTTCATGGATATGTTTAATTAATTAATTAATTAAATTTTTTTCTTGGCTGTACCTGTGCTGCTTGTGGTATCTTGGTTCCCCAACCAGGGATTGAACCCGGGCCCTTGGCAGTGAAAGTGTGGAGTCCTAACCTCTGGACCACCAGGGAATTCCTTCATAGATGTCTTTAGTTTGTGAAAATTTATCAACCTCTACTCTTATTTGCACCTTTTAGTATGTATATTCTACTTACTAAGTAAAAAGTAAAAAAAAAAAAAACCCAAACTCCCACTTTATTGAGTGCCTTCCAGGTAGGTACATGGCACTGGGCTAAATGCTTGTGAAGAGCATAAAAAGAACCAGATATTAGTGGTTGCCAGGGGCAAGGGGAGGGAAGCATGGGGAATAACTGCTTGACTGGTATGAGGTTTTATTTTGGGGTGATGAACATGTTTTGGAACTAGATAGACGTGGTGGCTGTGAATGTGCTAAATGCCACCGAGTTGCTCGTTTTAAAATGGTTAATTTTGGGCTTCCCCATTGGTGCAGTGGTTAAGAATCTGCCTGCCAATGCAGGGGACACGGGTTCGACCCCTGGTCTGGGAAGATCCCACATGCCGCGGACCAACTAAGCCCATGCGCCACAAGTACTGAGCCTGCACTCTAGAGCTTACGAGCCACAACTACTGAGCCCGCGTGCCTAGAGCCCGTGCTCCGCAACAAGGGAAGCCATCACAATGAGAAGCCCGCGCACCACAACGAATAGTAGCCCCCGCTCACCACAACTAGAGAAAGCCCGCACGCAGCAACGAAGACCCAATGCAGCCAAAAATAAATAAATAACTTTATTAAAAAAAAGGTTAATTTTATGTTCTGTGAATTTTATCTCAATCAAAAAAGGAAATTGGTTAACCAAATCCAAATGGGTTTTTTCTTAGCTTTGACAAATGTACCATGGTTATGTAAGATTAACATGAGGGCAAATTGGGTGATGGTTATACTCTGCTACTTTTCTGTAAATCTAAAATTGTTCAAAAATAAAGTTTAGTTAACAAAAAAATAGAAGCAAGGCAGTGGACCACTGGAACGGAATCCCAGCTTTTATAAATTAGTGGTAAGTCACTTCTCTCTGATGAGCCTCAATTTCCCATCTGTGAAAATAGGAGATTTTTTGTAATTTTGCATGGGTAAGGATGGTAATCCTCCCACCCTCCAAATCCAAATCAGAATCTCTAAGCATGAAGGGCTGTGCTTAAAAACAGAGGAGAAACATTACCTTGGCCTAGTAAGGAAACTTCAAAATCCAGATACCACTACAGGATTGAGAGAGGTGTGGTTGGGAAAAACTGGCGGATGACCTCAAAGATTCTTCCCAGTCCTTGAATTCTATAGTTTTAAGTTATAGTCCCCACTCGCAGGAAACATGGTTTTTCTTAGGTAGTCATAGTTTGGTAAGAACTAGGGTTGTGTGGAAGAGTTCTTTGGGGGATTCATTCTTGACTGGAGCCTTACGTTGGGGTAGAAACATGTTACAGAAGGTCAGGTGAGCCCACCTTAAGCAGGCTTTGAATAACAACAGGCCTAGGTATGGATTTGACTTAACAGAAAGCAGTGAGGGACTGCAACATAGCAATGTTCCAGGAAGATCCACTTGGCAAGCAGTACACAGAGGAAGCTAAGGGAAGCAGAGATGAGGCAGGAAACTGAGCTCAAAGGAAGCCACAGAAGTCCAGATGGGACTTGAGGGCTTGGCTGTGTGGTGCTCATGGGAATTAAGAAACGATATGTTAAAAAAAAAAAAAAAAGAAACGACATATTTCTAGGGACTTCCCTAGTCATCCAGTGGTTAAGACTCCATGCTACCACTGAAGGGGGCTCAGGTTCAACTGAGATCCCACATGCTGTGCAGCACGGCCAAAAAAGAAAAACCAATATATTTCTAGATATACGCCCCTATGTTCATCGTGGCACAGCATTCTTTACAATAGCCAAGATATGGAAACAACCTAAGTGCCCACCAACGAATGGATAATGAAGATGTGGTGTATATATACAATGGAATACTATTCAGCCATAAAAAAGATGAAACCCTGCCATTTGTGACAACATGAATGGACCTTGAGGTTATTATGCTAAGTGAAATAAGTCCTGTGGAGAAACACAAATACCGTATGATTTCACTCATATGTGCAACATAAAAAACTAAAACAAAACCCCAAA
This sequence comes from Tursiops truncatus, assembly GCF_011762595.2. Taxonomy (NCBI): domain Eukaryota; kingdom Metazoa; phylum Chordata; class Mammalia; order Artiodactyla; family Delphinidae; genus Tursiops; species Tursiops truncatus. The sequence goes on from NC_047039.1 coordinate 95,243,224, forward strand.
TAAATTAACAAACCAAACCAAACCTACAGAGAACTGAGCAGCAGTTACCAGAGGGGGAGGGGCAAGGAGGAGGGAAAAATGGGTAAAGGGAATCAACAGTATGGTGATGAATGGAAAATAAAATTTTGGTGGGTAGCATGTTGTAGAGTATACAGAAGTAGAAACAGAATGTTGTACACAAGAAACCTATGTTATAAATCAATATTACATAAATTAAAAAATTACACAATTAGAAATGAATATATTAATATAGAATGAGCAAACTGAGGTTAAACTTGAACTATTTTGGTAATCCTTAAATAATATTCTTCTGCTCCAAAAGCAATCAAATACTTGGTAACAGTGCCTATGTCTAGTAGAAGCCACAGAGATTAGTCTTTATCACACAGAGTACAAATGTTATGCTGTGTATGTATCCAGACTTTACATTCTCCTTAGGCTACTATTATGAAAGAAAACAGATTATCTTCGACAAGATTATAAAAATGATTTCTTTCCTATTCTGAAGCTGCTCTGTTAATTCAAAGGGAAATGAAAATATGTATGGAAGAGAAAAACAAAAATAAAAACAAGGCCTTGCTGTGTACATGCCACTGTGCTAAAAGTCTTGTTATCTTTCAAAATTCTCCTTTTAAGGTAGGTATTAATACTGCCAATTTAGAGAAGAAAAAACTGAAGTTCAGTGTATTTAAAAAAAAAATCATTTGTACAATAACCGACTATGAAGGACTCAGTGTATGCTGTTTTCCCAGAAACATATACTGTGACATGTAGAACTTGTAGAACTTGTAGAAATAGCATCAATATAAATTTCAAGGGAGAAATAAGAAATATATTGAATAGCTTTGTCTTTCATACAAATATAAATGTGAGAGACAGGAAAAAAAAAGAAGCGATGTTTCTGCTGTGGAGAAGGAAAAAGCCACTGGACCTAATGAGCGTTGGGCTTGTGTATCTATCTGTGAATTATGATTTGAAACAGTTACGTAATCTAGAGGTAATACAGTGTCATAGCTGAAATCATGGAGATATCAGCGGTGTTCCTTCATAGGATTTAAGAGTTAATACTTGAAAGCATTTAAAACAGTGCCAGGAACACAGCAGGGACTCAATAAATGTTTGGAGTTGTTGAGCATCTACCATGTATAGAACCAGCAGAGCCATGGGAAGCTCTCACTGTGGTTGAAGAGCAGCAGCGCCCCTTCTTGTTAATGAGCAGCATCTGCTGGTCATCCAAGGTGACGCAGGATCCCATATTTATAAGGGTCTGGCTCAGTCCACACCCCAAGAACTGTATAGAGCATGATCAGTGGTCCTCCCCAAAAGCAAACTTACAAACAAGAAGGATTAAAGAGGAGTCATCACTTTTAACAAGAATTTTTATTTATACAAAGCATTATAATTTTCTCAATATTCTTCACTCATTTATCAACAAACTTTCCACTGTATTCATTTAACAAATTAACAGTGTCACACTACATTTCACTACCTTTCAACCTCCAAGCACTCAACTTAGAGACGAACAAAAAAGTGCTTGAAGCACCAAATGGAAAGAGGAGAAAACTAGGAAAGGTCAACAGAGATCCTTCAGAAGCAGTTAAAGGGGATGGCTTAGGGGAGGAATTAAGATTCCTGAGCACCATCAGATTTCCCTTATGGTTCAGAGAGGTTTACAAAATCATTTTTAAAAGACATGAGATTAGAACTAGGGAATCAGAGGAAACCACACTTTGGGATATTAAGCAGGTCATCCAAGTTCCTGGATTGGGAGAAGTGTGAAAAAGAGGGACAGAGAAAGTGGGAATGGGGAGCAGAGGAGAGGCAGAACAGAGACAGGAGGTGAGAAGCACAGAGGGAGAAAGTTGTGCCTAGAAGAAATAAAGTCTGGAACTTGTCATGAATTGGAATAATGAAAAGCCAAGTCACAAGTCTAGGAGATGGACTAAAAGAAGAGAAAGCCTGGAATTTTATACCTTCCAGGAGGTGACAACAAATCCTGAAGCTGTACAGTCGCAGGCAGTGAGGTGCATTTAAGACTAAACCATCTGTTTTACAAGAGTTGGCAACCTTACTTGACTAATTCTACTCTGTTGATTTAAAAGCGTTATGTGCCGAGAACATAGCCACCCAAGCAGGTAACATGCCTATAGGCAATATAGAAGGGGTCCAAGCCAACTGAGTCTGTAGAAACCAAAATTCAGTTAATGTTACTGTCAAGTGAGGAAACAATAGAAAAGATTTCATTGTTCTCTCGAACCCTTATAGTAATTTCCTAAAGCTAAGCCATTCTGATTACCTGAAATAAGCTAGTATTGCCCAATACTGTACAATCAAATAGGCTGACCATGATCAAACCCCAATTTTTCCTGAGCCTTGGCTGCCTCTGTGATCTGGAACACAGTCGGCAGCATAGAAGTTATTATTACTTTTTTGGGGGGTGGGAGGGAACTGGGGATCAACAACCGCCTAACTATACGTGTAAGTAAACAAGAAAGATCAAATTGACCAATTAAATTAGCTGTTCAGAATCTCTCTTGCCAAAAAGTCATAACCTTGAGACTGATTAAGCAAAACAGGATTCCGCTACTCAGATGCTCCGAGTCTGGGAAGCGCTGGTTTTGATGATAATTCTGATGATAATTCAGTTTTTATTTCGATCTTCTGCCTAAGACTACTCTGCCCAGCACGAAAATGCTTCACACAAACGTGTACGGCGTTTCAGAGTGGTACCTTCCGAGCTACGTCTCCCCATCCTCTCAGTTGTCCACTTCCTCCTCTTCATTCTGTTCTTCTTCCTCCAGCCTCTCCTCATCTTCATCGTTGTCCTCATCCCTGCTCTTGTCTTGCTCTTCTGAATCTGTTTTTTTGTCTTTGTCCTTCTTCTTTTGCTCTGAAGCTTCCTTCTTGCCTTTTTGCTCCCTCCTGTAAGCTGTAAGGATGAAGGGGAGGGAGTTAGGAGGCAAGACTGAACCAGACTGCAGCAGCTAACTCCACTGCATAATTGGAAAAGCTGAGGCACAGAAGGAAAAATAACCCGCCCAGCACCACAAACAGTTATGCGGTGGTGCCTGCCATCGGAGTCGCATCCAATACTTTGCTTACCGGACTTAAAGGCACCCCAGCTGATAAAGGCTTAGGGCCAGGTGAGCAGATCATACAGGATGAACATCTACTTGGATGAGAAAACGAAAGGGTAGTTACCTTCCAGAGCTTCTTTTAACGGGGTCACGAACCGCTGAAACTCCATCTCCTCCATGGCGGAGAGCACATCGCTGGCATTCAGTGTCTTGCGTTTCCCTTTCATCGCGAAGTTGTTGGCACTGAAAGAAGAAAGATTAAGGGCTGTCAGATGCCCTCTTGCCGCGTACGGAGTGGGTGGGAAAAGGAGCACCCAGAAGTGGCACGAGAAAGCCTGCATGCACGGATTTTTGTGACACGGTAAGTCCCTCCCTTACCTGTACAAAAGGGTTAAAGCAAAGTTACTGTTTTCTTATTTTGTTTCAGAGATTGCAAGACCTGGACGAGGGCTCTGAACCTCCCTCCACTGAGGTAGAACATAATTCCTGGGGGTTGCGGGCTCCAGGCCACGAACTCCGAACCAGTGTGTGTGTGTGTGGGGGGGGGTCTCTTTACGCCTTATGCCCAGCTAAGCTCTGCCTAGCTCTGTCCGCCTCACCAGGATGTGGCGTACAGCACGAAGACGCTGGCGGCGCGGGAGATGGCGCTCCGGGCCTCCTTGGAGATGCTGACACCGTCCGGGAGCTGTGAGAAAAGCGCGGGTGAGCAAAGCTACCGGTCCAGGACCTGTTTTCCCCTGCCCGCTCGTCCGCCCCTGGCCCGTCCGCCAGCCGGAGCTGCTCACCGCCTCCTTGATGATCCTGGTGATGACGGCATTGGGCAGGTTTAGGTCCTCGGGCCTCTCCGCCATTGCCGCGGCCGGGGCCCAGGCCTCGGACCTCCTCTTCAGGCAGCTACAGCGTCCGGACTTCCCGCGTCGACACGGTCTGACCCAACGAGGCTTCCGTCGCGCCCCGCGTTGCCCACACAGTGTCCCACAGTGCCCCGCGCGCCATAACCTTCCTCCTCCTCCAGCCCAGCTTCCGCCTCCAGTGGCTGGTGCTTCCGAGCTTTGCACGCTGCCATGGTTTTGGCTCGAGGGGTTTCCGTCCGGCCTCACCGGCACCTGGCGTCCCTTCCCAGGCTCGTTTCTCTGCTTCACGCCACCACCGTCTCTGGAACTTGCTTAGCAAATGAAGTATGGCTCACTGGGCTTCCGTCCCTTTCCCATAGTGCTCTGCGCTGCTGCCTGGCGACGTCGCAGCCTGGTGGCTAGCGTGGGAGACGGAGGCGTGGACTGAGCTGGTGGGGCGGGGCTCCTCCCGATGAGAGGCTGGGCCCGTCGTTCACTTCACCGCGGGTCGAAGAGTGGCGTTTTTCTGTGGGCTTCGGCCGCTTGGCTTCCGCTTTGGTTTCGCGGAAGCGCGGCCCTCCGAGGCTGCATTCTCCCACTTCCCTTTTCCGGAACGAAGCGGGAAATCTTTTTTCAATTCTGCCGGCGCAAATGGTCACCTCTAATGTTTTTAGCCCTCTCGACTTTGTAGTAATGGTATTAAGAAAAACTATTACCTAAAATTTTTTTTTAACGCTCACTGCTTTGCCAGCACCGTGCTAGGGCTGGCGACATAGAGATGGGCATGACTAGACCTCGGGGCTCAATTCGGGCTGGTCAGGTAACAAAAGGGCAACACGCAGCCGGTTGTAAGAATAATGTAACATTATATTCGCATTGAAAAACAAACCCTCTTACAATTGTATTTGCTTTTTAGTTAATCGAATTGTTTATCGTGCATCTTTCCTAGTAAAAAAACATTTCCATGGTTTTGCAGTGGGTTTTTTAAAAAAATTATTTATTTATTTTTGGCTGCGTTGGGTCTTCATTGCTACACGTGGGCTTTCTCTAGTTGTGGTTCTCTTGTTGCGGAGTACGAGTGTGGGCTCTAGTGTGGGCGTCAGTAGTTGTGGCTCATGGACTCTAGAGCACAGGCTTAGTTGCTCTGCGGCATGTGAGACCTTCCCTGACCAGGGCTCGAACCCGTGTCCTCTGTATTGGCAGGCGGATCCTTAACCACTGCACCACCAGGGAAGTCCCTGCAGTGGCTTGTTGAGCTCTACCATTTTCCTATTACATTTGTAGCAATTGTCCTCACTCCCGCAAAGCAGAAACGCTTTTTTTTTTTCTTGAAACCTGCTGTTTCAGGCCACCCATAGTTTCCCTGTTTTTGACAGTGACATGAACACGGAGAAATATTTCCCTATTATAAAAAAAAACCAACAGCATATAAGATGATAAATGGCAACTGAAACTGCTTCAGTTAGAGATTATAGGGTTTGGTGGGAGAACTGTCCACTTGGCTAGAATACACCTGGTTTAAAGATGTCAGGAAGTGCTCAGCTCCAGCCAGTTGCTATCTAGTTGGAATTGGGCCCCTGTGTTGTTAGATATTTTAATTTTTAAGAGGAGCCAGCAATCTGGACATTATGGACTCTTTTCATCTCTGCGTAATGGCTCAAAGTGCAGGCCAAACAAAACAAATCATAGGCCAGGTGCAATCCCAGGCCAATAGTTTGCTATCTTTGGTATAAATTATAAGCACTTTAGAACAGGAACTTATTTTGTTCTTTATTGTTCTCTATGCCCATAACAGGTCTCCTCACATATTTGGTAGTCAATAAATGAGTAAAAGAAAAAAGAAATGGACACAGTCCTTAAAAAGTTATTAGGGATCAGGTGGTACTGATTGCCTAAAACATTTCTAGAGAGAGAAAGATAACATTTATTGAGCACCTGTTGTATACCATACATAAAAGTACATTATTTTATTTAATGCTTCTATGATGCTACTTAGGGATTTCCCCTTCCCTACTTTATATGAGGAAACAGGCTGAGGGAGGTGAAGTAACTTGCCCAAGAGCATACAGCCAGTAAGTGAAAAGCCAGTGGCTTCTGATGCAACTGTGGGTCGACTGATTTGCTGTTTGAGCAAACCCATTCATTTCTGGTGGGTATTTTAGCTGCCTGAGTGAGAACTGGAGCATACTGAAAATTGAAGCATCTCTTCCAAAAGTTTGAGCCATCTATAGCACTTCTGTGACTCAGCCGTCGCTCAGTATCCACAGAGGATTGGTTCCAGGAGCCCCTGTGTATAACAAAATCTGACGATACTCAAGTGCTATGTACATTACTTATAATTTGATAAGGCTTTTTGGAGATGGTGGCATCTTCTCCCTAATGATTAATGAAGGGGAAAAGGAAAGGATGCTAATATTTATTTTGAACTATATGCCAGAACTTTTTTCCTCTCTCCCTTTTTTTTTTTGCGGTACGTGGGCCTCTCACTGTTGTGGCCTCTCCCGTTGCGGAGCACAGGCTCCGGACGCGCAGGGTTAGCGGCCATGGCTCACGGGCCCAGCCGCTGCGTGACATGTGGGATCTTCCCGGACTGGGCACGAACCCGTGTCCCCTGCATTGACAGGAGGACTCCCAACCACTGCGCCACCAGGGAAGCCCTATGCCAGAACTTTTAATGTCCATTAATTAATTGTTGTGGTGATCCTGTGAAATAGACTTATCCTCATTTTGCAGCTGAGGAGACTGAAGCGCAGATTGGTTAAATCTCAGGTCACTCAGTTATTAATTTAAATGGTCAGTTAGGAGACCTTCTGGAGTCAGTCTGAACCCAAACTCTTATCACTCTACTCCATGCTGAGATAATTTCATGCTTGCTTGTTACCCAACTCCTAATTATCCTGTGACCACCATTTATCTATATGGTTCAACAGAAATATTTCATGCTTTGAGTGCAAATTAATATCTGGACTGCATGGCTAATGTATAGTATTCCCTAATTATGTGGTGATTGTTTTTCCAGAGGGCTAGAAAGCTGCAAGATTGGCTTTTGTCCTAAACCATTTGTAGCTATGGACTTGCCAGATAAAAGCCAGTGGGATGAAACTACCTGTGACCTGGCTGTTTGTCAGCATCCACAATGCTGGGCAACTCTCCGCCGAATTGAGAGGGGCCACCCTCGAATTCTGGACTCCTCCCGCAAATCTCCTCCAGATGCTGAAGGTGAATTAACCATCCCTGTCTCCTTCCGTACAAGATCCTTGAATTGTTTCTGTTTGGCTCCCTTTTGACATGTTACCTGTTTTCCTCTGGTCTGGTCTTTCAGACAGACTCCCAGTGCTCACCATTGTAAACATCACAGATTCCTGCTTCCAGGCCAAGAGACTTGCTTGTGGTCATTCATCAGGATTTACCTTCCCCAAGGCTCACTCTTTATTGTCTCAACGTTCAAAGTTTTACTCCAAATTTCAACGCAGGTAAATTATCATGGAATCTTCCTTAAAGGGCTTATGACCTCAAAATTCTGGGTTAACTTCCTTTGTTCATGTAGTAGACTTTGAGAAAGCTAGATTAAAAACGAAACATTAATGGGAGTTCCCTGGTGGTCCACTGGTTAGGACTCGGCTCTTTCACTGCTGTGGCCCGGGTTCAATCCCTGGTCGGGGAGGTGAGATTCCTCAAGCTGCATGGCGTGGCAAAAAAAACCCAAACAAACCCTCACTTAAAGGAGTGATGAATAGTTAGTGGGAAACAGAAAGAAAGTGTTCTTTTTTATTTTTTTTTTAAAATTATTTATTTATTTATGTTTGGCTGCATTGGGTCTTCGTTGCTATGCTCGGGCTTTTCTCTGGTTGCGTCGAGCAGGGCTACTCTTCGTTGTGGTGCATGGGCTTCTCATTGCGGTGGCTTCTCTTGTTGCAGAGCAGCATGGGCTCTAGGCACGCCGGCTTCAGTAGTTGTGGCACGTGGGCTCAGTAGTTGTGGCTTGTGGGCTCTAGAGTGCAGGGCCAGTAGTTGTGGTGCACGGGCTTAGTTGCTCCACGGCATGTGGGATCTTCCCGGACCAGGGCTCGAACCCGTGTCCCCTGCATTGGCAGGCAGATTCTTAACCACTGCACCACCAGGGAAGTCCAAGAAAGTATTCTTACTTGTCTTGTAGGAGTTGTTTAAAAGAGGGGAGAGTGTATTAGTTTTCTACGGTTACCATAAAAAATGTACTATAGACTGTGGGTTAAACAACAGAAATTTATTTTCTCACAGTCCTAGAGGATACAAGTCCAAGATTAAGGTATTGGCAGAGTTGTTTTCTTCTGAGCCCTCTCTCTTTGGCTTGTAGGTGGCCATCTTCTCCTTGTGTCTTAGCATTGTCTTCCTTCTGTGTGTGTCTGTGTACTGATCTCTTCCTACAAGCACACCAGTCATATTGGATTAGGGCCCACCTATATGACCTCATTTTACCTTAATTATCTCCTTAAAAACCCTATCTCCAAATATAGTCAAATTCTTTTTTTTTTTACTTTTTTTTGGCTGCACTGGGTCTTAGTTGTGGCACACAGGATCTTCGTTGCAGCACACAGACTTGTTTAGTTGTGGCATGCGGACTCTTGGTTGCGGCATGCATGCGGGATCTAGTTCCCTGACCAGGGATCGAACCTGGGCCCCCTGCATTATGAGCTTGGAGTCTTACCCACTGGACCACAGGGAAGTCCCCAAATACAGTCACATTCTGAGATACTGGGGGTTAGGACTTCAACATAAGAATTTTGTGGAACACAATTCAGCTCATAACAGGGAGGATCTCATCAGCTTCTGTGGGTCTTGAGAAAACTGTGTCCATATATGCTGTTTTTCTTATCTTTTATTTTTAGGTATGAAATTATTTGTAAGCTCTCGAAGGCAGAAGCAGTGGTTTCCTTTTGAATCTCCTGCAGAGTCTAGGCACCCAGTTAGAGCTTGCTGATGTTGGAAACTAAGGGACGTGTGTCTGTGGAAAACGTAGACTTAAAATTCAAAGGCCCTGTTGCCTGGAATCAAAACACTAATGGGGGCCCTTATAGTGGTTTCTTATTCCTGTTTGATTTAAGCAGCGCTTGATGATTTCTGTTAGGCTAAAAGGTAGTATAGGAGAGGGTAGGACTACTTTCTGGTTTTCTAAGACTTGAACGCTGAGAAAATGGTGGCTTCTTGCAGTCAGGGCCTGTCAAAGCAGACTATGACATCATTTGCTTAGTTGCTCATTGAATTCAGAAATATATCTTAGTGGGGTCACTTTATTGTGTGCTGGGGGTATTATGGTAAACAAGATACGGTCTTTACCTCCAAGGGGCTTTCAGCCTAGTTGGGGAGACAAAGAACCATTCAGTGTGATGTGTCTGGTGAGAGGAGTGCCCCTTTGGTATGTGGAAGCACACAGGTAGGGCTCCTAGCCCAGGGCACTGTCTTCTGTACAGATGACATCTGTGCCTAGACCTGAAAGCAGAGCAGCCTAGTAAAGTGGGGCTTATAGGTGGGTAATGCATGGGAAGAGAGTTCTAGACTATAGCACATGCAAAGGCCTGGAGGCAAGAGGAAACTGTTTACATATCAGGAAAGTAGCTCATCGTGTCTAGAACAGAGAGCAGGAATGGTCAGAGATGAGGCTGGGGAGCTGGAGTAAAAAGTAGGGGCCTGTGTCTCAGAGGACTTGATAAATCAGGCCAAGGAGTCAGGTCTTTATCTTATACCTCTTTGCAATATTCATTCATTTATACATTTAACATGTTTTAAAAAAAATAAAATAGTAAATGATATGAAAATGTAAAGGGTTGATATTCTTTTTTTTACTGTGGTAAATATACATAACATAAAATTGACCATTTTAACTATTTTTTTAAAAAAATTATTTATTTTTGGTTGCATTGGGTCTTCGTTGCTGCGTGGTGTGTGGGCTTCTCACTGCGGTGGCTTCTAGTTGTGGCATGCGGTCTCAGTAGTTGTGGTGCACAGGCTTAGTTGCTCCGCGGCATGTGGGATCTTCCTGGACCAGGGCTTGAACCCATGTCCCCTGAATTGGCAGCTGGATTCTTAACCACTGCACCACCAGGGAAGCCCTTAACCATTTTTAAGTGTACAGTAGCATCAAGTACACTCAACAGTCTTGTGCAACTATTGCCACTATCCACTTCTAGAACTTTTTCATCATCTCAAACAGAAACTCTGTGCCCATTAAACAATAACTCCCCTTTCCCTCCTCCCTGTGGCCCCTGGTAATCTCTATTCAATTTTTTTGTCTCTATGCATTTGCCTATTCTAGGTACCTCATATAAGTGGAGTCATACAATGTTTGTCCTTTTGTGTCTAGCTTATTTCACCTTGCATAATGTTTTCAAGCTTCACTCCTGTTGTCACATTTTTCAGAATTTCATTCCTTTTTAAGGTTGAAAAATAGTCCATTGTATGTCTGTGCGCCACATTTTGTTTATTTACCATGTTTTTGAACATCTGCATCAAAGTAGCTTAATAAATTTTTATTGATGGTGATGTAACTATCTGTAGTTGGAGAGAGAAGCACATAGGCTATGAATTCAGTTTGATGCAACAAATAGTTGTGAAGTGTTTGCAATGTGCAATGTCTGGAAGCTGTTCCACGAAAAACAAACAAAACTTAAGGCGATGCTGAGACCCTGCATTCATTTGGTAGGAATTAAGCCCAAGGGTTTCTGTATATAAGTAAGAGGCTTTTCCTCATAGCACTAATTTTATCATTCCAGTTAAGTCTTTTGTGACTCTGTTTCATGTTTGGAAACTCTCATTTTTTAGGCCTTGGAAGGATTTACCTGACAGAGACTTAATACACCGTACTAACAGATCTCCCAAAGTAAGTCACAGATTAAAAAAGGTACTTCCTCAGCATTTTCTCTTTACTAGTGGGAATAAAATATTTGCCTTTATTTAACATTCAGGATGACTATAATCTGAATAATGATGATGATCACTATCTAATATTGGGCCCTTACTGTGTGCTGGGCTCTGTGCTGATGCCTTTACATGTTACACTGTTTTTAGAAATCCCAGACACAGCAGGATTGATTTGTGGTAGTTTGGCATAGGTGAGAATTTCCTATGTCTGTCCTGCATAGAGCATGTTCAGCTACTAAGTAAACACTGTCATCTCATAACACAGGGAAATTAGAATGCCGGGATGTCAGATCTAAAATAAGCCTCACGATCGTCTACACTCATGACTTTCAGAGTTTTGTAGCTATGACCTATGGTAAGAGATACACCTTACAACAAAATATCATGGAACAGTCTTTACCGTAACTATGAGTGATATACTCTGAAATTTTCTATCCTGTTCTATTTCACTTTAAAACAGTGTAGGCTGTGATTCACAAAATTTGATTTCGTGACCTATGAATAAGTTGCAACTGCAGTTTGAAGAATATTGCTATGGTCTATCTCATATATCTTACAGTTGAGGAAACTGAGGCCCAGATAGGAAGTGATTTGCTGAAGCACAGCTAGTTAGGAGAAGAGCTAAATTTTAAGAAGGAAAAAACCCTTCTACTTGTCTACAATAGAGATTTACTAGTTTTTGCAGTCCTACTGGATGCCTTATATTTCTCCCATAAGATCCTTCACTTTTCATGTGGTGGAGAGTGTAAGGGACCAAGAGAGGGTAGATGGGTTTGAAAAGATGAATGTACAAATCACTTACCTCTTTGACCTCTTCAGAATGAGAGGGTTAGATTCAATTAGTTTTAAGTTAATTGTCTAGGATAATACACGCGCATGGTTCTAAATTCAAAATGCATAAAAGGGTTTATGGTGCAAAAAAGGTCTTCTCTGTTCCCCCAAGCCAGTTAGTTCCTTTTCATGGGGACAGCCTTATTTTTAATAGTTTTTTTTTCCCTGCCTGAATCCTGCCAGAGGTATAGACTAGATGATTTATAAGATTTCCTTATAAATCTAGGATCCTAAATAGTGAAATGTGAAAAAATTTATGACTTTAACTTTTATGTAGATGCTTATAATTGTAGACAGGCTGTAAAAGTAGAAAACTTGCTTCTGCCTCTATCGGTTCTCTCCCTGCTCCCAGACTGTGTTGTTTTATCTGCAGGGGATCTAAGTCTCTGTAGTGCAGTGGGCAGAATGAGTAGTGTTCCCTTAGGTAAGCCCCAAGGTATCCTCCTATGAGGTGGGGTTGGGAGTTGCTAAATGCTACCCTAATGTGGCAGGGCGACAGGGGACACTATACACTTACCAGTGCTCACTCTTGCAGAGTACCTTTACTGATACCTAGTTTCTCGGAGGAGCAGTATGAAGATATTTTGGGGATCGGAAATGTTTTTTTTCTTACCATCTTCTGAACCACCATACCTTTTGGTTAGCATGATGATTCAGTCCTTATCCTGGTACATACACAGGCTTTATATCTTTCTCTTAGCTATCAGTGCTAAATTTGAATGAGACACAACTTCCTTGTCCTCAAGATGTAGGAAATATGGATGTAATTTGGATCCCAGAGAAGCATATGAGGTGAGTATCATGTCGAGAACTTGGGAGTCTTCAACTCTTGTGTTCTACAAATGCCTATCGTCCTCTACAGACCTTCTCTCTGTGACTTTTTCTTTTCTTTTTTTAAAATTAATCAATTAATTAATTTTTGGCTGTGTTGGGTCTTCATTGCTGCGTGTGGGTTTTCTCTAGTTGTGGTGAGCGGGGGCTGCTCTTCATTGCGGTGCGTGGGCTTCTCACTGTGATGGCTTCTCTTGTTGGGGAGCACTGGCTCTAGGGCACAGGCTCAGAAGTTGTGGCCCACGGGCTTAGTTGCTCCACGGCATGTGGGATCTTCCCGGACCAGGGATCGAACCCGTGCCCGCAGCATTGGCAGGCGGATTCTTAACCACTGCGCCACCAGGGAAGTCCTCTGTAACCTCGCTTTTAGCTACCTCATTGCAAGAAGCAGGAGGTCAAGCAGAGCAGAAGGCTATGGTCTCTTGTATTTGCCTCTTGCTACACTGGAATTCTTGTTAGTACACTTTGAGATTCATGCTTTGGGAGTTTCCTACATAAGATTCTACCTGACAGTAAATAGCATAAAGATAGGGCCCAATGTATTTGTGAGGTTTGATTAAGAAACAAATGCCTTCTGACTATCAGTTTTTCTTATTAGCCATCAGCAACTAGTAAAAAAGTTTTCAGTGAAGGCTGTGACTCTTTGGTGTCAACCCTAAGAACTAGCACACTGGTACAAAATAAATAGCATATATATAGAACTTGTGTACAAAGCAAGCGTGATGAAGATCATCTGGCGAAGGTCCAAAGGCTTGCTAATATTGGCAATCATTGGAAGAAATTGGTTTTTCTTTCGTGACTGCTGAGGCTTTCAGATTCTTTTTGAGTGACTGTTTAGAGATGGTGAGACTTTATTTTCTTCAAAAAATTCCTGTGTATGCTTCTTTATATGCATTTTGTGTGTGAATATGTATGGTGTAAACAAGAAACCCCTAAGGATTTATTTCCTTACATGTAAAAGAAGCCCAGAGTTGGGTGGGCCAGGGCTAGTATGTCAGCTCCATGAGGTAACCAGAAGCCAGAGCTCCTTCTAGCTTTTTGGGTCGTCATCCTTAGCCCATGGCTTCCATCTTCTTAGGTGCTTTCTAGGGGCTTTCAAAGTCTAAGCTGACTGCTAGAGCTTCAGCCATCATATCTGTGCTCCAGGCAAGAAGGAGGAGGGAGATGACAGAGCCAAAAATATTTGAGCACCTCTGTGCTAAGCAGTGGAATTCAGTGGAGAACTAAATACTTTGTCCCTTCCTCCTGGAGTCTTATGGTGGTGGTGGGATTCAGACATTATAGACATTGCTGCACCTAAGTATATAATTACTAATTTGGATGAATACTATGAAAGTAAGTAACTGGATTGTATGAGAGAATGGTGGGGAACCTAGTTCAGATGTGAGGGCGAGGTGGGGGTGGGGTTCTTGTTTTTAGCAGCCTCTGGGAAGCAGGTACCCCTGGCTTCCCAGCCAGCTGTCTTAGAGTACTGGATGGAGGATGGAAATCTTCATGCTCATCATTCATACATATCCCTGATGTTTCTGTGTAAGATGTCTGGGAATAAGTTGTGGTTATTCTTATTTCAAGTCCAGCTGAGAAGAAGCATATTATTCGCAGCCAGGATGGGGAGATGAAAAGAAAGAAATCTACAGGGGTAAGTTTGCTGTTTTGGCCAAACCTTCATGATATTACTCCGCAGAGTTTATTTTTGTTTTCCTTTCAGGTATCTTCCCCATCCCCCCATTCTCTCTTTAAATGAACAAAATCTGCCAAAGAAAACCCCTCTTAAGGAAGGAATAATTACCAAACCATCTTCTACTCCGAGACTCTTTCCCCCTACCTCCTCCTTGTAGGAAGGTAAAAGAACACCTTGAAGAGATGTTAGGAGGAACTGTTGGGTATTCAGAGGGAATTTTTGGTTGATTAAAAGCTAATTTTCATTGTGATGGGAATAGAATTTCAACAGACTAGAAGTTATAATGGACCTGTGCTTCTAATTCTAATTCTGCCATTTATTGGGTAAATGTAGCCTGGGGTAAGTCACAGAGCTGGCAGGTTGCTGTGTCCAGGAGAATAGTGTCTTGGCCCATTTTGTTTGTTGCTGAATCCCCAGCCCTAGCCCTATGCCTGGCACATAGTTGGCCAATAAGTATTTGTTCAGAACTTTTTGGGGGAAAAATGACACAAAACAGCTAATCCTCGTATTTTCTGAATTCAACAGTAGGATTGAAGAGCCAGATTGGGAAAAATGTGGTGGGTCTGGTAGCGTAGAGGAGGTGAGGATGCTGGAGTAGGTCTGGAAACAAGAGTTTCCCATGGCACCGTTGTACTGGGAAGCTGGAATGCTAATGGGACAAAGTGGCATTGAAGAGAGTGCTTCAGCAAGTTCTTTCCATCATTTCTCTTCCAGAAACACAAGTCATCTCGGGACACAGAAGCACAGTTGGGACTTCCAGGGATGATTGTGCCTCCTCCCTCCCCAGTACACTTGTTTGAAGAACTAAGTTCAGAACGTGTACCTTTATGGAAGCAGTATGACATGTTACCTCAGGATCTACTGAAGGAGTAAGTACCATGTAAGCCTGTGGGAGAACCAGAGCATCTTCTTTTTTTCAGAAGCTGAGAAGGGTCTAAGCAGTGTGCTCTTTCTGAGGAGGGAGGGGAGAAAACTGCCACCCTACTTGGTCACTGAGTTCTTGGACTTATCAGTGTGCAGTGATGACAGTAATCACCCCCATTTATTAAGTACACTTACATCTGCCAGGCCCTGTGCACACTGTGTATCTTCTCTCATTTAAACCTCCACCAGGAGGTAGACATGCTCTTCTTTCTGTAGATGAGTTACGGGTAAGTGGGAGGCAGAATGGATATGTGGTTTGGAGCGAGACAACCTTTGAATTTTGTATTGAAATTTACCGCCTTTGTGAATTTTGACTATTTAGTTAGCATCTTTCGTCTTCATTTTCCTCATTTGAAAAATGAGAATAATAATACCTGTCCTTAGGGTGTGGTAACGATTCAGAGGTATAAAACACATGAGCCTGACATATAGTAAACACTTAATCCATTCAGCTACAATTATCATACTTGCATCTCAAAGCCATTACCGAATGAGCACCTGTTGGTACAGCCTTTTAAGGCCCAGAGTGGACATGTCTTCACATTTGGAGCCTTTTCATCTCTTTCTCCTCAGCCAAGAAGAGCTGTTGCTGACTTTCTGCTGTCTCTGTTCCTTGCAGCCTCTTGCTGGATAAAGGGAAAACCATACCTTATCTGGAGATGCAGACACAGTTGGCCCTGATGAAAAAGAAACCTCCCCTGGAAAAGAGCCGAACTTACAGTGCCATTTCTGCTAAGATGCATTTATCTGTACGCTGCCTCACCCAGCAAGTAAGAGCTAGGGAACCTCAGAGGAAGAAGTCTGTATGCAAGTCCAAACTCATCTCTCCTCAAGGCTGGAGGAGTTAACATTCTATTTCTTCTTTCTCTTCTATCCTTCCACTCTGGATCCAGGCCCCATAGAAGGGCTGGGCTGTATGTAGGTGAAAGCAAATGTACAGGGAAAGGTTTTAGGAGAGCAGCGTTCTCTATTTCTTCTGCATTTTGCTTTCCACAACTTTCCCCTCTCCAGAGCCCCTGGTACAATGCTGCACACATTGGCTTCTCAAAAAATGTTTGTTGACTAGTTGGATGAATGCATTTGGGGATACATTTTGGGAAAGGGAAAGACCTACAGTAGAGATTTTCTTCTTTTTTTTTTCTCTAGAGACCAGCATTGAGATACCCTGAACATTTGAAGAAACTATATTACAACCTGACAACAGAAGGTAGGTTTTTCTCGTGCTGCTAGATCTCCAGGTACCATTCGCCATCAGCCCACATTTCTTATACTTGATCTTGGTCCCATGTTTGTGGCCACAGTCTTATAGGGTCACATGTAGAACTCAGAAAACTGCAGCTTCAAAAAGCACCCACTCCCGGCTTGGTCCTGACCAGAGAGAGAGTGTCACCATTGGGTAGCAGAGCACAGCAAGCAGCCCCACGGAAGGGTGGGAGCTGTCAGGGAGAAGAGGATTGAGCTGGCTCTCTGGTCACCAGGTTACAGGAAGCAGCAGTGGCAGCAGCAGAGGAAGGTGAAGACAGCTACTGGGAAACAGGTAGAGTGGCAGCGAGGGGACCCCCAGGACCTGCTAGGATTTGAGCAAGTGGGTGATGCCTGGAGCAGGAAGGGATGTATGAGAGATGGGATTCTCCCTGGTGTCTGCTGGTTGTAGATGCAAAGTTCCTGTATGGTTATAGATACTAACTTCCTTCCTTTAAACCCTTTTTTTTCCGGCGGTACGTGGGCCTCTCACTGTTGAGGCCTCTCCCGTTGTGGAGCACAGGCTCCGGACGCGCAGGCTCAGCGGCCATAGCTCACGGGCCTAGCCGCTCCACGGCATGTGGGATCTTCCCGGACCGGGGCACGAACCCGTGTCCCCTGCATCGGCAGGCAGACTCCCAACCACTGCGCCACCAGGGAAGCCCCCTTTAAACCCCTTTTGAAAAGGTTTCTTCACTTCCAAAAATCCTAATTCAGTTTCCCCTCATGTTGGTTTCAGGAGGCTAAAAAGAAATCCAAGAGTGAACCAGGGAGCCACAACGCCTCGCATAAACGTTCAGGTGCCATGGTTTATGACCCATGCTGTGGTAAGGAGAATGTATGGGTTTGGGAGTGACAGAATCCCAGGACCTAGCTGAGGACAGGAAAAGCTGAACACGTTTATCATTTGAGGACCTGCCTTTATCAGGCACTCGGAATTCCCCTTGGAATGCTTTGGTTTGGCTGGTCTACCATGTATCATCCTTCCATCAAATATTTACTAAGCAAGCGAGCTGGTCCAGGTGTCTGCTTCACATGGGGATTTGAGAGATGACCATGAACATGAGTCAGAGTCACTTTCCCCTCAGGTCCTACTTTAGTAAAGGCAGCGGTTTGAGGATGAAGAGCTAGCCCAGGTTATTGAAGAGAAGAGCCCTGAGGGCCCATGGCCAGTAAGGCAGGGAAGAGCCAGGGTCCCTCACCAGAGGGCCGTGAGAGTTCTAAGCAAGCAGAGTCAGCCGCTTCTCAGCCATAGGTTAAAGTCTCAGGAGGCTCACACTATCCAGCCCATCCAGCAGGCAGGGGCTAATTCTTGACAGGCGATCCTTTTCCTATGGTGTTCATGCCAGAGATAAGAGATTCCCCTTTTTGGAGTTCTTATCATGTCTGAGCTGAAGGATATACTTGCCCTGGTCCCTCTGACTTTTCTCAGCTTGAGTGCAGAATGGGAGGGAGGGAGAAAGAATCCCCCTAAACCTTGGAAGATTTTTCTGCCCTAAATAGACTGGACATTGCTGTCTGTAATGTGAAAATAACTGTTTAATCATCAGAATTCACTCTGCAACCCTGGGGCACTGAGGGCTCGGGTGAGATGTTTCCTGAGAAGGATGCTGTTCTTGGTTTATCTCCCATCCCACTGAGCTCTCTGATACCTAAAGTGTCTTCTAACATGAAGATCTAAGAAGGCTCCTGACCTTCACATGGGAGGTAGACAGAACTGGGGCAGAGGTACTTGTCCAAGGTTAGCCCTGCATCCAGGGTGATAACCAGTCCCCCGAGTTTCATTCTGGTGCCTCTGTTCCTCTTCCTGGTGCCTCTAATAGGAGCAGCTTTGCTTGGATGACTGGGGGCCCTTTGAATTGTGTTCTTAGAGCAGTGGCTTGTCTTCCTTGATCTGAGAAAGGCCTCATGAAAGAGATGATTTTTGGTTTCTTTTTGTAAAAAATTTTTAAGCTGCACCATGTGGCATGCAGGATCTTAGTTCCCCAACCAGGGATCGAACCCGTGCCCCCTGCCCTAGGAGCATGGAGTCTTAACCACTGGACTGCCAGGGAAGTCCTGAGGTTATTCTTGCGTTGGATCTTGAATATGTGTGAGAGTTTTCCCAGTATGGACGAGAATTCCTGGAAACAGGAATAGGCTGGGTAAAGGCATCTTGGAGGAGCATGGCTGCAGGGAGGAGCATTGAGCAGTCTGACGTGGCTGTGGGGTCAGGTGTTTAAGGGAGAGAGGTAAATCAGGCCGAAGAGCCTGCTGAGATGTTTGATCTTTATCGTCGGTGATGCTCTACCTTAACGGTGCCCTGAAATCAATTGAGGAGCTTTTAAAAACCTAAAACCCAGGCTGCACCCCAGACCTGTCAAATCAGAGTTTCTGGTGTTAGTATCCAGGCCTCGGTGGTTTTTAGAATGCCCCAGTGCTTCCAGTGCGTGGCTAAGGTGAGGGCTAGTGCTGTTAGGGAGCCAACACAAGTGCCGAGCAAGGGAGGCCCTTGATTAGCGTTCCCTTTACCATCATACCTCTGCTGGCAGATTGGAAGATGTTCATTTAAAGCAAGGGAAACTGAGAAAGGAAAGAATAAGTGCATTTAGGGACTAGTTGGGGAAACATCTGATACAAAAGAATCATAGATCTAGAGTTTTTTTTGGAGGGAGGATGTTCATTTTCAGAAGCCAATATAGGTACATAGGGATGGCACAAGAAAGTAAGAGCAGTATTCATAGACTGAAAAGGTAGACTTAGAGGTTCTTTTGCTACTATGATGTACAGGCACCTGCCCCTTAGGTTTCATGGAGGAATCCTGGATATTTCAATACAGACTTTATCTTAATCGCTAATTCTGTAATAGGTGTGGTCACAGTCCCAGGTCAACAGAATCACACGTAGAACTCAGAGGGCTTAACTCCCTTTTACCTGCCTCTAAGGTTCTGTATTGTCCTGGATGGGGAGTCACCTGTAGACTAGGGATCAACTAGAAGTCCAACAATGGGATATGAAATACCAATAAGAAGAGAATTGCATTGATTTTGTGGTCACTAGGTCACAGAACTCTACCAGGTCGGGAAAGTGACAAAAAACAGCAGCAGCAGATGAAGATAGAAGGCCCCACTTCGAAACAGGTGAGAGTGTCTGAGGGCCATTCTGCTAGGCCTGTTTCAGTTGTCTGTCACTGTATAACAAGCCACCCCAAAGCAGAACCATATTGGTTTGCTATTTCTCATGGTTTTGTGGGTTGACCGGACAGTTTTTCTGGTCTTGCTTAAGGTCACTCATGCAGCGGCATTCAGCTGGAGGCTGGGTTGGGGCTCTTGGCCAAACTGTCTTAGTTCTCTTCTATGAGGCCTCTCCATGTGGCTAGTTTGGGCTTCTTGACAGCATAGTAATCTCATGAAAGCACTTTCCTAGGGATGGGCCTGGAACTGGAACAGTATCACTTCTGCCACATTTTATTTGTCAAAAAAATCACAAATCTAGTCCAGATTCAAGAGGAGAGGAAATCAACTCCATCTCTTGATGGAAAGAACAGCATGTGCATACAGGAACGGGAGGAATTCTTGGAATCCACCTTTGGAGGCAATCTACCCTTAGCTGACAGCTGGAAATGGGGGAAACTGGGCTCTGGCTTCATCTGGTCAGCCTGGAGGTCAAAGAATGCGTGGCACGAGCTTCTCTCTTCAGTCTCAGGAGGCGGCATTTTGTTCTGTCTTAGATATTAATTTCTCCAAGAAAAGCATCTTTTAGAAAAGCCCTTTGTTTCCTAAAGTCCTGATTCAAGTTTCCTTACACGTATGAATTTCAGGATTCCACAGAGAGACCACAGATGGACTGCACTAAGAAAAACCTGGATTCCTTCCCTGGTAGGCAGAGTAAGATACTAGGGTGGAGGAACCTTAGTAAGTGACTGAGGACAGGGAGAGCTGAACCTGTGCTGACCAGGATGGTTCAGAAGGGTCCTAAAGACATTCCAGCCCTTCCTTTGTCTCTTGATTTTTCACAGTTAGTTGGGAGAAGGCTACAGGTGCGATTAATGGCTGGGTCTTTTTTTAGGTCCTGAATTATCCACAATAGAATGCGCTAACAAGGACATCAGGACTCAGATGGAGATTTTGCTGGAAGCCCAAGAGAGGACCCCAAACAGTACTTCTAGAACAGCTGGAACCCTGAGCTCAAACTGCTGAGGATTCTTCGGGACACTGATGAAGAGGATGAGGAGAACCAACCCTCTGGGGCACAGAGTGAAGAGTCTCTGGAGGCATAGGCGGAAGGCATCATGGGGCAGCCTTATTCCAGAGCAGGATGCTTGGATTCCTGAGGACAGTGACCTTGGACATAAGGGCCGGAAGGAGAGGGGACTTCTACTTCCTGGAGCCTCTACCGGGGTCTGACCTTAGGGATTCTGTTTGCTTCATTCACTTCTACTTGCTTCTAAAATAAGCGAGGGAGAAAAAGCCCCACCCCTTTCTAACTTAGACTCTTTCTCTTCCATTAGGGCCAGGATAATTTTAGTGATTAAATACAACTGCTGCTTATCAAAAGACTCATTTCTCTGTTTCTGGGTCACTTTTATCTCCTCTCTGAAACTGAAAAGTTTCTAGTTACAGGAAGATGAATTTGGCCTCTGGGAACCCCTACTGTGTTGCTTTTCCTCTTATTCCCTGGAAATGGTTTATTTTGAGGATGGCATCTGCATCATTATCAAATAACATTCATTGTGCTGTGTGGTATGTGTAGTATTCTTTGTGTGGTAGAGGACTCATATTCACCTAAAAGAGTCTAAGGATCCAGTTCCTAAGTACTGAGTCTATGGGAAAATTTCAGTGATGTTCATAAAGACGCAGAATTTCAGAGTCTCAGGGTTGCTTGTACTTGGTTTTTGGAAGGATTTCTAAAAATGTTTTTGTCCTTAAACTTTTTAGTACAGAAAAATTTCAAAATTACGTAAAAGAGAATAATATAAGGAAACTCAGGATTTAAGTCGTGATGATTAGTACAGAGTTACCTTTTTTTTTTTTTTTTTTTGTGGTACGTGGGCATCTCACTGTTGTGGCCTTAGATTTGGGTAATAAAAGCCTGGGCTCCATGCCCCATGAGTTGAGGTAAGGGCAGTTGGGGCCCCAGTATTCTCAGCAGCTCTACCCAAGGTAGAGCTTCCCTCCCACAGTTAGGGTCTGGGTGGAAGAAGAGAGACTCTGCCTATGGGCTGTACTCACAGAACTTAGTCTCAGCGACAGGTAGCTAGGGGCAGGATGAGAAATGATGACATTCTGTTCCTCCTGGAAAGTAGCCCTCTGACTTGGAACTAGGGAGTGAGGGAGCCCTGCATCCTTGGGCGCAGCAGTCTGGAGTCGAGTTGTCCCACTGAAGTGGGGGGAAAGGACGGGGGAGTGGGCCTAGGGTCACATACCGTAGACTCTTGCAGTTCTTACCGAGGTTTTGTAGATTTTCTTGAACAAGTGTTTCTTCATTTGTTGTGTGCACTTAGAGCCATTTCCAGAGACTTAAATAAATTAAAATAATTTTCATTAGTTTCACTGGAGAGCTGTTTGTGGAGCTCCTTGCACTGTGAGGCAAGAAGTGGAATTCTGGACTGGGCCTGTGAACTTTTTGTAAAGAGGAACTTACCCCTCATCAATTATTGGTTACCCTACGTACAGTTCGTACAAGAAAGGCAGGTTAAATGTTCTACCTTTTTTTAACATTGTCTCAAAACAGACCAAATTAGAAAGCTAAAACTGCTGCCTGTCCATTCTTCATCTTTTCCAAGCCAAATCAAAATTATATGACATCATTTGTGTTACTAGACTGAACCATATTTAGCTGAATCTTCGTGATGAAAGGAATCCAAGAGGCATTATATAGGCTGTTTTTCTGAAAATAATTATTTCTCAAATGTACATTACATTGCAGAATGACTCCTGTGGGCTAACTTAAAAATTTACAACTTTTTCCACTTCTCCTTAGCCTACCCTTAGACCTGTCCTTCTGAGCAAACTGGATTTCCAATGGTCACTAGTGGGGTTGAGGATGGGCAGGGCTTAGCTTTAATTTGCTCATTTTATCTGAAGACTTAGAGAAGGTCTAACTATAGTAAATTTACTCTCAGAAATTGGAACATTCGTTTAAGTTGTGATGATTAGTACAGAGTTACCTGTTTTTTTTGTTTGTTTTTTGCGGTACGTGGGCCTCTCACTGTTGTGACCTCTCCCGTTGCGGAGCACAGGCTCCGGACGCGCAGGCTCAGCGGCCATGGCTCACGGGCCCAGCCGCTCCGCGGCACGTGGGATCCTCCCGGACCGGGGCACGAACCCGCGTCCCCTGCATCGGCAGGCAGACTCTCAACCACTGCGCCATCAGGGAAGCCCCAGAGTTACCTTTTGAATCATGACATATTTTGAGTGAGAAGATATTTGCTATCTGAATACTGGCCTTTGCTTCTATTTTCAAAGAGAGAAAAAATATTGTAGGCTGAAACTTGTTTCATCTTTGTTATGCCAGTCCCTCAAATTTGGATAATCATAAACAGAATTTAGGGAAATATCATCTACATACCACATTACAGTTTTCAAGGCACTTTATACTCACTATTTTTATTGGTTCTCTGGCCAACTCTATAGGTAGGTGTGGATTGTCTCTGTTTTATAGTTTAAGAAACTCAGGCTCAGAATAAAGGGCTGATGATAGCCCCTTTGGAGCCTTTGGGTGAATTAGAAAAAAGGGACCCTTTAAGACACTTTACTACTACCTGCTAAAAATTATTTCAATGAATATACAAATCTACGGTGATTACAATTTGAGCAACACCAACACCCCTAGTGTTGGTCCACTGCACAACAGTACCTGGTGGCCTTGCTGGAGAGGTTAAGTAATTTGCCAGAAATCAAAGGCCAGCAAGTGAAGGGGGTTGGGCTTAGAACCTGAGTCCTTGTCTCTTCCACTGTGTTCTGATGCCTCTCTGATTCCCTCTCTTTATGCACAGCTGACAATCTTAATCTGAAAGGAAGGATGAGGCCCTGTAGAAAAGAATCGACTGATGGGGAGGAGCCCTCATGAACCCTTTGTTTCAGCCTCCCAATGTTCTGAGAGAGAAGGAGCCAGGTAACTGTTGCTAACTGCCGTTTCCCCACCATCTGTGCCATAGGAGTCAGGAGAATCGAGGCCTAATAGCCAGGAGGCTCCAGCCAGAATCGCTTGGAGATCTGCTCTACGCACTTGAGCAGACAGGAGGACTTAAGACTTGGTCTGTTTGAGTACTGTCTGGCGAGACTTTTGTTCCTAAGAAACTAGATTCTGTTTTGTTGTTGTTGTTGTTGTTTTTATTTTCTACTTTCTGTGTGATCTCTACTAGGGATAGGCCACTTTATTTGCTCGCCTTGGTTTTCTGAGCATACTTCCCAATGACACCTGGCCCAGTTTGACCTGTGTGCAGAAGCAGAGTCAGTGAAAGCATCTTCAGACATTCTGTGCCCACACTCTCATCCTTGCAGAGCCAGCTGTCTTTTGTTTTGCTATTGGTCCTGACATCTGGGGTAACAGACTCTGTTCTTCATTGTTTTTGGATTACAGAAAGCTCCCTTTGGAGGGAGGGAGTCAGGGTTTTCATTCACCGTGGCAGTGACCCTTAAAAAAATCAGTGTATTCAAATGTGCCTAAAGGAATTGCTCGCTAAATTAAGGACAGAAATGCCTCTTGCTTTTAGATGAAAATGATTAGAGGTTCTTTGGAATCCAGAAGAATGTGGGAGAAAAAAATTATAAATTTTCAATTGCTATAAGGTACTAAGGTATGAAATTAATTTGCTCTTCTGTTTATACATTTATTTTAAAAATATTAAGTACTTATTATATGTTAGAGGATCCACCCCTAGATTATCCTGATAGAGAAAGGAAATGTTCTGGAGAGATGGTGGGGAGTCATTCATAGGAATATAGCTAGAAGTTTCACTGGAGCAAATGGTAAAGTTGTTTGAGACCACTAGGTGGTGATATTACATTATGAAAATGATATTCTTCTAAGACTGGAGGCCTCTGGTTGTTTCTGAGAGCGTCTGTATACACAGCCAAAGAGACTTCTTTATGAGTAAATGGAGGAAAAGCTACATTTCACCCTTTACATAAGTGATCTAATTTAAGTGCTCAAGGGGACTGGAAGCTCCTGGAGGGATTGGGCTGTGTCTGTTGTGTCATGCTTATAGCCCCAACTTATAGCTCCAGCATGTAGTAGGCACTCAGTAAATGAATGAATGAATGAATGAATCAGCCTTTGAACAATTTAGATTCTCATTAGAAGAACAATTTCAAGAGTGTGGAAAATTCTGGAACATGCACAGAGGCCTAGGATTTGGGGAAGTTGGGGGCTATTGATGGTCCTGACAGATCATCAGCTGGGCAGAGACTCAGGGAGGCAGCATTTGGGCAGGTAGAAGCATCAAAGGCTATCTGAGACGCTTATATTGCTTTGTGTCTCCTAAATTTATCTTGATGAGATTTCCCCTGCTTAATATAGGGACGGTGTAAACCAACAAATTTGGATTTTTTTCTTGCATCTGTATTACTTCTAATGATGGCTCTGCCTTGGAAAGGATCTCCAAAAATAACTTACTCTTCTCTGCCTCTCATTCATTGGTACAGTTGTTCATTCAGTAATTTATTTATTGTTCATTCATTCAGTCCACAAATATTAATTGAGCACCTATTATGTGCAAAGCACTGGTCTAGGCTGTGTGATCATCTCTGACCTTTTCCTATCATGGCCCCTTTGAGTTCAGGGAATCACCAAATCCTATTAGCTATAGAATCCAAATTTATGCTCCTCTCTGTTCCTTCTGCTCTTACCCTAGTCCAGGCCTCCATCTTCTTTCATCTGGGTCACTGCATCAACCCCTGCTCCCATTCATTCTCCCGTCTTTCCAATGTGCAAATATGGTCATGTTACTCCTTTCCTTAAAACTCTCCCTTGGGGACTTCCCTGGTGGCACAGTTGTTAAGAATCCGCCTGCCAATGCAGGGGACATGGATTCAATCCCTTGTCCGGGAAGATCCTACATGCTGTGGAGCAACTAAGCCCATGCACCACAACTAATGAGCCTGCGTGCCACAACTACTGAAGCCCACGCACCTAGAGCCTATGCTCCGCAACAAGAGAAGACACCACAATGAGAAGCCCACGCACTGCAACAAAGAGTATCCCCCGCTCGCCACAACTAGAGAAAGCCTGCGTGCAGCAAGAGGACCCAAAGCAGCCAAAAATAAATAAATAAATAAAATAATAAAAAAAAAAACCTACCAAACAAAAAAACTCTTCCTTGCCCTCAGGGTCAAACCCAACCTCTTTTGCTTGTTTTACGAGCCTTACAAGATAGGGCTGTGACCTGGTTGGGCCCTACTTGTTTTCGGTAGCCCCAATTCCCTCAACTCTCACCTCCTTCTGTGCGCTACAGTCAGATATTTTCTTTTGGTTCTTTTATTAAGCCCTGTCCTCTCTTACCTTCAGACTTTTTCTTCCCCCATACTCTTCCTTTAACCTATCAAATTCTTTTCTTCCTCCTTCTGCCTGGCGACTTTCTACTCATTCTTTAGATCTCAGCTTGTGTGTTATTATTTTGGGGAGCTTTTTGTGAGCACTGTCGTGGTGAGGTTCCGCTCTTTCCTCTTTCCTCTCATACCCTTTCCTCACAGCTCATCCGTTGCCACCCTCCACTGCCAGACTCTCAGTTCTATGACTGGCATCTGTCTTCACTGCGTATCTTTACCACCGGGTTGACTGCCTGGCACATTGTAAATGCTCAATAACATATGCTGAATGAGTGAATGAATAAAAAACACAGTGACATATCTCCTCCACTGGGGTACATTTAATGTAGCAGTGTGAGCTGAGTGGTACAAAGAAGGAGCTATAGTGGTAAGAAGGAAGGGGTACTTTGGGTACTCCCATCTGAGGCTGAATTAAGTTTTGGCAAGTGGAGATGTTTGTGGAGGTGGCCTTTAGGTAGAGGGAAGTGGGAAAAGTTTGGGGGATAGGCAAGGGGTGTAGCGTTCCTGTCTGGGAAGAGTGGAATGTAGGACTGGAGATAACTTGTGACTAGATAGTTTAGGGCCTTGAATGCCAGCCTGGAGAGAGTGGACTCTATCTGATAACACTGAGGGCTTTTGCACAGAGGAGTGATAGAACTAAATTAGTGCTTTAGAAAATGTTAATCCAATGGCAGTGAAACAAGAATTGGAGCGAGACCAGCTCTGTGTCGTAGGAGGCTGTCATAGAAGTCAAGATGGGAGGTGACCAGGGCCTGGATCATGTATGTGGCAGTAAGAATGGAGACAAAGGGAAGTTGTGCAGAGGAAGAATTAAGAAGCTGGAAAGTGGAAAGAAAGAGTGAGGGAGAGGGACGAGTTGAATTTTCAGCCTGACAGTGAGGTGCTGTCATCAGAAATTGTGAAGTTAAAAGGAAGAACCAGTTTAAGGGAAGATAAAGGAATTCATTCATCAAACCTTTCAGTGGAGTCCTGGCTATCTGTGCTTTTCACTTACAGAAATTCAGGCAGTGTGCGGGGCTCAAACATGGAGCACAAGTGTGAGGGAGTGACAGACTATCATGCAGCTGGCGGGGGCTGTTCTGGCTCTGCACTCAGTGAAAATACATCCCGGAGGGAGTGCAAGACAGAGAAGGTGAATTTTCTGTTCCCCTTTTGATTCACAATACAATGTGCATTTTATGGGTGACTAAAGGCTTATTTGAGGGTAATTTTGACTATTCACAGTCTATACTTTATATGCCAATTTAGATCTGAATTCCCTGGCAAGATTTGCCTTTTTAAAATGTGTGCCAGACTAGGCTGGGCAGTAGCAGCTACTAAGAAGACACATCTCAGCCGCTGCATTAGAATTGTTCACAGTTAGCTGGGTAGAAAGATACGAAAGCAGACAATTAGGGCTACAGTCTAGGTGAGCTGTTGGGGGGAGGGCGGGTGCGGAGAGGAAGGAGATTTTTGGTTCGTGTGTCAAAGCAGAGGTGGCCCTGGGCCCTGGCGTTGCAGAGCGATCCAGGAGTCATCATCAGAACAGGTAGCTGAGAGTAAAAGTAGGAGTGGATGAGATCTCAGAGGGGGAGAATGTTGAGGAAGGAGGGAGACTGAAGGGCACAACTGGGTAGCATACTCTCACTAGGAGGCAGGAAGAGCCATAAAATAGAGGAATTTTCAGAGAAGTGGGAGGAAAACTAAGGCAAGGGGGATGAGGACTGAGAAGAGGCAAATGATATTCAGAATATGGAAGTCAGTGATGACCTCTGAGTGAACAGTTTCAGTAAGTGGTGGGAGCAGAAAAAGGCGTCCAAGGTGATTGGTAAGAATCTGGAAGCAAAAGGAATACATGCCACTGCTCTCAGTTACAGTTCCAGTAAAACCAACCTAGATATATTCCCTAGTTCCCAAGGAAATTCTCTTGGAGAATGTTTGGGATCTCTAGATGCCATGACCTCTGTCCCTGTATGATCTGCTACTGTCCACTGGAAGACAGTTCATCATCACCTTACATTGATCCAGAAAAAGGCTTTGGTCTACATAAGCTTTATATTCAAGCTTGAGTGTCATCCATCTGAGCCACAGATCTCAGCTGTGGTTGTTGCATTTTATACTAAATACATCCATATTATTTTCTTCCATAAGTAGAATCCACATTCCCACCTGACTGCAAAAGCTAAGTTGCTAATAGCTTCCCTGGAGTTTGCTTCTTGCAGTTACCTCATCAGAATTTAGACAAGGCAACATGTAACAATTTATTCCAGGACGCAGGGAGCTCTGGGTGTTTTTTTAAATTTAATTTAATTTTATTTTTGGCTGCATTGGGTCTTCATCGCTGTGTGCAGGCTTTCTCTCGTTGCGCCGAGCGGGGCTACTCTTTGTTGCGGTGCGCGGGCTTCTCATTGCCGTGGCCTCTCGTTGTGGAGCACAGGCTCTAGGAGCGTGGGCTCAGTAGTTGTGGCATGTGGGCTCTAGAGTGCAGACTCAGTAGCTGTGGTGCATGGGCCCAGTTGCTCCGCGGCATATGGGATCTTCCTGGACCAGGGCTCGAACCCTTGTCCCCTGCATTGGCAGATGGATTCTTAACCACTGTGCTACCAGGGAAGCCCTCTGGGTGTTTTTTTTAGTTTTAATCATTTATTATCCTAGTTCTTTTATTTTTTTAATTTTTAATTTTTAAAAAATTCTTTATTTTTTGCAGCATGAGAACAGTAACGGTTTTGATTCACTTTATTTACTTTTTTAAACATCTTTGTTGGAGTATAATTGCTTTACAATGGTGTGTTAGTTTCTGCTGTATAACAAATTGAATCAGCTGTACATATACCCCCATATCTCCTCCCTCCCACCCTCCCTATCCCACCGCTCTAGGTGGACACAAAGCACCGAGCTGATCTCCCTGTGCTATGTGGCTGCTTCCCACTAGCTACCTGTTCTACATTTGGTAGTATATATATGTCAATGCCACTCTCTCGCTTCGTCCCAGCTTACCCTTCCCCCTCCCCGTGTCCTCAAGTCCATTCTCTACGTCTGTGTCTTTATTCCTGTCCTGCCCCAGGTTCTTCAGAACCTTTTTTTTTTTTTTTTAGATTCCATATATATGTGTTAGCATACGGTATTTGTTTTTCTCTTTCTGACTTACTTCACTCTGTATGACAGTCTCTAGGTCCATCTATAGTGTTCTTTTAAAGAGAATTAAATAATAGGAAAAAACCCTCTTTTATATGTGCCCATATAGTTACCATTTCTGGTGTTCTCTTCATTCCTTTTGTAGATCAAGCTTTCCATATGATATTGTTTTCCTCCTGCCTGAAAGACTTTAGCACCTCTTGTAGTGCAGGTTTGTCGATGATGAATTCAATCAGCTTTTGTAAGTCTGAGAACATCTTTATTTTCGCCTTCATTTTTAAAAGATGTTTTTGCTGGGTATAGAATTCTAGGTTGACAGTTTTTTTCTTTAAAGTTGTTGCTTCACTGTCTTCAGGTACATATTTTGGGTAAGTCCAATGTCATTCTTTTCTTTGTTTCTCTGTATATAATGTGGTTTTTTGCTGCTTTCAAGATTTTTCTCTTTGTCACTGGTTACTTAGAAAGCTTTTGATCTTTTTGGGTCTTGCTTTTAGGGTTTTTTAGATGAGAACAGAGCATCATTTAGTCTAGGGCTAATTATTCCCCACAACTGGGGTAAAACCCTTCTGAGTACCTACCCAATGCCCCATGAATTAGAAGGTCTTTCCACTCTGGCTGATGAGAATAAGAGCTAATCCTGGTCCTGTGAGAGCCTGGGAAAGATTATTCCCACTAGTTCTTTTTGGTGGTTCCTTCCCCAGCCTCAAGGTACTTTCCTGACACCTATGAGCTCATTAGCACTTAGTTGAAGATTTGAAGGGAGACCCTCTGCAGATCTTTGAAGCTCTCTGTGCAGCTCTTTCCTCTCTGATGCTCTATCCTGTGAACTCTAGCTGCCTTGAGGACTTGGAGTTGGTCTCTCCAGGCAAGGAGCTGCAGCAGTCGTACGGCTCACCTTGCTGGTTTTGTTTCCCAGGGATCACCGCCCTTTGTTGCTTGATGTCCAGTATCTTGAAAACTGTTGATTCATATATTTTGTCCAGTCTTTTAGTTGTTTCAGGTGAGAGGGAAAATCCAGTCCCTGGATTGGTCCAGTCCCAAGATGTTACTCCATCTTGGCAGGAGGCAGAAGTTTATATTGTTTTTTTTTTTTTTTTTTTTTTTTTTGATACGTGGGCCTCTCACTGTTGTGGCCTCTCCCATTGTGGAGCACAGGCTCCGGACGCGCAGGCTCAGCGGCCATGGCTAACGGGCCTAGCCGCTCCACGGCATGTGGAATCTTCCCAGACCGGGGCACGAACCCGTGTCCCCTGCATCGGCAGGCGGACTCTCAACCACTGCGCCACCAGGGAAGCCCCTATATTGTTTTTTAAGTTTGGAAAACTTTTTGAGGGCCTCTGGAGCCCTTGACTATGCCAAGCCAAGCTGCTTGTTATCAGGTCAGGAAAACGGGTGCTTATTGAAGAGGCTAAAAGGGCTTCCAATATAACTACAAGGAAACTGAGCCATTCTAGAAGAGACAGGTGACTCTGCTTTTCTGTCAAGTCTTTGGCCCTTATCATTGGACTCAACTAACTATTTCACGTTCCTCTGGCAGTGAAGGTTTTGTTCTCTTCTATTTTGAAACAATATCTCTCAGCTTACTTGAAATCTTGAGTTTTTTTTTTTCTTGGTTCCCACTTAGACGCTATTTGTGTATTTAGGTCACCAAAGGCTTCTATAGCTGAGGCAAATTGAAGTTTCTCAGTGGTATTTACAGCAACCAGCACCTGCTCCTGTAGAGAACCACTAACCCAAGATACTGTGTTTTACCTTGAAGATTAATTGCAGACATACTTTTAAAAGGCAAATCCTTCATTTCAAGGGTGAAAAAAATACCACTTAACAAAACATTCCAGCTGGTTAAATTTAGGACAAGAAAAAAACCTGACCCAAGAATATTCTCTGGCTTTGAGCCCAGGGTATTTTTCCTTTTGGAGTGAATTTGGTACAGTTTCATTCATGTGGAGCTGTTGCCTCCCAGCATTTTATTCTGGGATGGAAGGTCAATAATGATTGTCTTGTTGCTAAATCCAATGGACACTTCTCAGTCATTAACCTCCTTGACCTCTCGACAGTGTTTGAGATTGTTGACTATTGTCTCTTTCTTAATACATTGCCTGGCTTTCCTTCTCCCTTTGTAGCCTTTCTTCCTCTACCTGTCTTTTCTGTTGGTATTCTTCTTGGTTCTTTCCTGAGCCTTCTTCTCACATTAAACATTCTATTTGGTATCTTTTGTCCATGCCATGGCTTCACTGGGAATTCCTAAATCTATATTTTAGCCTAAGTATTTTTTCCTGTACTTATGTCCAGTGTATTCAACAGTTCACTTGACATATTCAGTTGGACAGCAAGTAAATAACTCAACCTTAGCAGGCTCAGAGGTGAGCTCATCAAGTCTCCCCTCAGTCCAGCCCTTCCTCTCATGTTCTCCATCTCTGTAAAGGTCACTTCTGAATAGCTAATTTCTCAAGCCAGGATTTCTTGCCTTTTACCTTCCAATCAACCACCAAGTCCTGTTGATTCTACCTTTTTCCATCCCTACTGCTACTACACTAGTGTATTTTTTAACCTGGGCCACTGGTAAAAACTTCACCTAACAGCACTTTTGGATTCCAACCCTCATGCCACCCCTCCACCTTCCCAATCCATTTTTTAAAAAAAATTATTTATTTATTATTTATTTTTGGCTGTGTTCGGTCTTTGTTGCTGCATGCGGGCTTTCTCTAGTTGTGGCGAGCGGGGGCTACTCTTCGTTGTGGTGTGCGGGCTTCTTATCGCGGTGACTTCTTTTGTTTTGGAGCATGGGTTCTAGGTGCTCAGGCTTCAGTAGTTGTGGCATGCGGGCTCTGTAGTTGTGGCACTCAGGCTCAGTAGTTGTGGCTCGTGAGCTCTAGAGCGCAGGCTCAGTAGTTGAGGCGCATGGGCTTAGTTGCTCCGCGGCATGTGGGATCTTCCCAGACCAGGGCTCGAACCCGTGTCCCTTGCATTGGCAGCTGGATTCCTTTGTTTTTTTTTTTTAAAGATACAAAAGGTGTCTTTTATTTCTTCAATAAAGCCCTCCAGGTTCCCTGGTGGCGCAATGGTTAAGAATCCGCCTGCTGGGGCTTCCCTGGTGGCGCAGTGGTTGAGAGTCCGCCTGCCGATTCAGGGGACATGGGTTCATGCCCTGGTCCGGGAAGATCCCACATGCCGTGGAGCGGCTGGGCCCGTGAGCTGTGTCCGGGAAGATCCCACGTACTGCGGAGCAACTAAGCCTGTATGCCACAACTACTGAGCCTGTGCTCTAGAGCCTGCAAGCCACTACTACTGAAGCCCATGGGCCTAGAGCCCGTGCTCGACAATAAAAGAAGCCACTGCAGTGAGAAGCCCGCACATCAGTATGAAGAGCAGCCCCTGCTCAACGCAACTAGAGAAAGCCTGCACGCAGCAATGAAAACTCAACACAGCCATAAATAAATAAATAAATAAATAAATAAATAAATAAGGCCCTCCAAAATTTACTCTCCCATCTTGTAAGGCCCACATTTTCTCCAAGGACAAAACCCACAGCCTTTGGCATTGCCTAATTTACTTTACCAAGTAATTAAAACCATGAACCAAAGCTTGCTGCTTAACCCTTTCACTGCTGACCTTCCCCATATCCGGGGCGGGGAGGGGGCGTCGGGGGTGTGTGTGTGTGTGACAATGAAATGCAGAGAGGAGAGGCCAGACACACAGGATGTACTCATGAGATGCGGGAGCACCAGCGTTAATGGAAATAAAGCCAGCTTTGGATAGGGGGCTCAGAAAGTTAGTCCCGGATGTACTGGGACACGATGGGTCCCCTCCTCACACTACATCTCTGGGCTTTCCTCTCCTCTGCTGCAGGTATCAAACCAAGCACTGTTCTTCCAAGATGCCCTACCGGCCCAGGGGTCCAAGAGGCCATAGGTCTGGCCTCTGTGACATTCTGAATGCCTCCTAAGAACAGCAGTTTGACAACATAAATTATCCAGTGGCGTGGAGTCAGGCTCAGGCTGTATACCTCCACACTGCTCTTTATGGATCCCGCCCCGTGAGCTTCCCGATTCCCCCCTGACCCCCCCACCCCCCTTCCTGCCACATTTGGAGCTAAAGACACCAGCATTTGTTATGACTTCTGCATAACGCAGTCATGGAAGCGGCCCCTTCAGGGTCTCTGGCTGTCCACTTCCTCTTGATCCTCCCCCACCCCTACAAAGTCCAGTCAACGCAGAAAAGATCATGCCTAGAGTTAAAAAGTGCAGTGTTTCTAAAGGGAAGAGAAACGTCACATAGAAAGTATTACAAAAAAGGATTAACTTTGTCAGCTGTCCACACACTATTAAGACCACATGCTTTATACAGCGGCAATGCAGTCAAGCCTACTTCTTCACTCAGCAGGCAGAGCTGGGAACAGGCCTCTCCGGCTCAGGAGGAGGCAGCTGAGGAAGACGGGGAGGCGCTAGGAGCTCTGCTGCTTCTGAAGTCTCCACTCCGAGGCGGCAGGGTGGGAGGATTCTTAACCACTGCGCCACAAAGGAAGTCCCCCCAATCCATTTTTTAATACTCTAGCCAGAGTGATCTTTCTAAAACACAAAACCTTTTGGGATAGCTCAAAATCTTTCAACGACTGCCCTACATTTAGGATAAAGCCCAAGCTCCTTTTAATAATATGTGAAGCCCTTCTTGCATATTCCTCCCTCCCTGCCATGTGTCCCATTGTTCCATTCCTCAAATGTATAAGCTTCTCTCATTATCTGGCCTTTGCATGTTTTGTTCTTTTTGCCTATAACCCCCTTCCTTCACCTCATTGGCTTGGCTAAATCATCCTTCAGGTCACTTTCTTTGAGAAGTCTTCTCTGACTTCCATTCTCATCTTGGTTGGCCCAGATCCCCAGGCTAAGTGAGATACTAATCTGTGTTTCTGCAGGTTGCCATGTTTCCTCCATTGTAACACTCATCCAGTCTTCCACCAGATTGTAAGCTCCGTCTTGTTCACTTCTTATGCTCAGCGTTCAGTGTAAGGCTCAGCACAGCATGGGTGCTTGGCTTAGTAAACATCTGTTGAATTGAATTTTAATGTGTTAGAAGCCATGGAGGTCTTAGTACTACTAGTTGAAGATTAGTGTGAAAGATGACATTCTATAGTGGTTCTTTGGCTGGATTCTTATTTCTCCACTGTTTATTTACTACCTTAGCAACCTGATTCATTTAACAACTCTGAAAAATTTAGTTGTCTCGTCTGTAAATACAAATGCTTGAACTTCCTGAAGGCAAATGGTGGGATGATTTTTTTCTTTTTCTGGTTGCTAGTATTTTATGTATTAGTCAATTACATTTCCTCTCTTGTGCAATGATTATTCATGTTCTTTGGTACATTTATTTTTTCTTACTGATTTGTAAGACTTCTTTGTACATATATACATATTTGCCATATATTTTGTAAATATTTTGCATTCATTTTTTAATTTAAAAATTTTTTATGACCATAGAAATACCATTTTTTTAAATTAAAAAAATTTTTTTTTCAACCATTAAAAGCTGTAAAATCCACTCTTAGCTTACTTGCTGTACAAAAGTAGGTGGCTGGCCAGATTGGCCTGTAGGCAGCGTTGCCAACTGCTGCACTAATATGTTCATGAAATCTGAGCTGTCTTTGCATTCCTGGAATATATACCATTTGAATGTATCATGAATATACTGCTGGATCTGATTTGCTAATATTTAGGAGGTTTGTGTCTATATTCATAAATCAGATTGGTCTAGCAGAGATTTCAAACTAGTTATAGGGCAGAGATATATTTTATTTGGCCTACATAATGTTTTTCAAAAATTTGAATGAATAGTCAATATTAAAAAATTGGGAGATGTCATATTAAAATTTAGACATTTCTAGCTTTTCTTTTAAAAAAGGAATGGGGCAAAACTGGGGGAATGTGGGCCTAGTTTTTGTCACATTTTTAATAGGTCTTCTTTTATCTATGTTTTCCATTTCATTAACTTCTACTCTTATTTTTATCTTTGACCTTTGGTCTATAGTTTTCTGGTGCTAACCTTATCTGGTTTTTGTCTTTGCCTAGCCTTGTGTCCAGTACTGACAAATCTTCCAATTTTTTTTTTTTCTAGTTCTGAAACAGTTTTAAATTACATAGGCATTATCTGTTTCTTGAAGGTCTAATAGAATTGTCCTCTAAAACTGAGTCTTCTGTAATTTTGTCAGATAGATTTTTTATTTCCTTTTGTATTTTGTCTATGGTCAGTGATCTATTAAAAATTTCAAACTCTTGTATCAATTTTAGTAATTAATACTTTCTAGAAAAGCACCAATTTCCCCCCAGATTTTCAAATTTATAAATAAAGTTGCAATGGTTTTCTCTCATAATTTAAAGAATTACCTTTGTATCTTGGCTATCTTTCTCTTTCCTAAACTTGTTTATTTATAGTTTTCTTTGTTTTGCCAGAGTTCTGTTTTATTGGTCTTTTCAAAGAACCAGGCTATGGTTTTATTGTTGAAGTCTGTTTCTTAAAAATAAATTTCAACTTTAACCTTATTATTTCCTTTTAAAATTTTCATCTCAATTAGCTGTTCCATTTCTCTTTGAAATGACTTTAGTTTAAAGAATTTTGAACATTGTCTTGTTTTCTAAGTAAAATCATATTTCCCCTGAACTTTCTATTCTGTTCCATTGATCTGTTTATCTTCTTTCTACATTATTATAAGACTGTTTAACATCTGGTAGTCCTAGTCGCCTTTATTATTATTTTTCAAAATTGTTTTGGATATTGGGCCAGATGATATCTTAAAGGCATGAAGGTTCTTTGATAGCTAATGTAAAAATGCACCCAAATAAACCTCTTTAGTCCCTTGCCTCCAAACACAAGTAGTCCTTATTCTTCTTGAAACAGAGTCAGTCTTAAAAAATATAATCAATCAATCTTTGTATGTGGATGTGCTGTATGTATATAGTGCATTTAAGTGGGGTTTTTTGGTGTGTGTGTATGTCTGTGTGTGTGTGTCTGTGCGCTTGTGTATGTGCATAGGATGCATGAAAATCTGTGGGGTGTGATTGTATATATATGTGAGGTGTGTATGTGGTGTGTTTATTTGTGTGTGGGCTGTATGTATATGGTATGCTTGTGTATCTGGTGTATTCGTGAATGTATGTGGGAAGTGTTACGGTATGTGTGGGTGTGTGTGCAGAGTGTGTGTAGTGTTAATATTGTATGTGTAGTTTGTTTATGTATGTGTGGAGTGTGTGTGAGTGTTAGAGGGATACTGAGGCCCGTGACCAGGGGAGCTAGAGTGTTCAGGGCATGTCAGAAAGCCAGGCGTGGTCCTCAAACTCCCTTGTCTTTTTGGAGAAAGCAGGGCCATAAACCTCAACCCTTTCTGGATGTCTGCTGTAAACAGTAGTGTGGGTTAATGGGGCCAGTGTCTCCTGCAGTGCCACTGCCCAGGCTCCCGCTCACTTCTGTCCTCCCCTTCCTGAGAAAAGAGTGACCTGCCCCTTTAAGAGCGGGAAGCTTCTAGTGCTCTACTAAGTAAAGGGGCCTTAATGTTGGTGGTGAGGGTGGTGGAGGTGGTGCCACCACTGGAGTCAGATCACTATCAGAGTGGCACTGGGGTCCCCAACTGATGGGGCAGGAGGAGTCAGGAGGGAACCTGCAAGGCAGCAGGACCTTTGTCCCGAGTAGGGGTGAAGTGCCAAGTGCGGGCCTCAGTCTTTTCTGCCCCAGGCCACATACAGATAATGCAAGTCTACCCAGCTCTCCTGCTGGCTTCTACCCTCCTGAATGTGTATCTGCCGGTTGCTCACAGCTTCCTGAGTCCAAGGCGGTCTCCCTTAGTGCAGGTGCTACAGTGGTCCCTGAGCTGTGAAGGGGCCACTGTCACCTTGGGCACATCACTTTTCCCTTTGTGGGCCTCCCTTTGCTCAGACTCCTGAACATCATCCTTTCTAATTCCTACTGGGGTGGACCCCCCTTTCAGGGGGCATCCTCAGGCCATGCCTAACTCATGTTCCCATCTTGGTCCCGCAGGTCTACAGCACTTCCAGCCTCCGTGTCCTGTCTGAATCCTGTGGCTTGAGCCTGAGGTTGCCTGTTTTCCTTGGCTGGATGGAGTGGCAGAGCCGGGATACTTCCCTGCCCAGAAAGGATGCCTGGACTCAGACTTCCCCAGCCAGGAGAAGGATCAGGCCCGCTCAAGTCCAGGGTGCAGGTAAGTCTGTCTGTCACTGGGCTGGGGCCAAGGGAGCAGGCTTGCCCCTGCTAAGGGCAGTGCTCAAGGAGTTGGGGTGGGGGAACTGCAGAGCAGGGCTTCACAATGTGCCAGGATTTGAACAACCCACTGGCCTTTATGTGACTCATTTGCACTTGACCACTACTTTGTTGATTTCTGGGCTCCTTTTCCGGGTTCTGTTCCCCTCTGGTGGCCAGCTGGCCCTGTGGCATCTAGTTTCCTTACCTGCCTCAAGAAGGCAGGTCTGCTCCCTCCACCTGCCATTGGCCATGGGGCAGGAGTGGAGGCCAAGGAAGAACAGGAGGAGGATGGCCTTTGGGGCAGACCAGGCCTGGGTCCAAATTCCAGCCCTGCCCACCTTGGAAAAGTCACCTGCCCTCTCTGTGTGAGATTTACCAGGTTTATCCCTGGTAAATTGGGGCTAATACTTCTTAGGGTTACTGTGAAGATTAAATGAGAAGATGTGTGTAAATTGCCCAGCTCAGCCACTGGCACCTGGTACTCCATACATATAACTCTTCTCCCCACTTCCTTTCTTGCATCCCCCAACCTTGTCTTGAGTGGATCACTGAGCCACAGATATCCATTTGGCAACTGCCTACACTTCCTGTTTTTAGATTTACATAAGACCAGCAGCTTTCCCCGGCAGCAACAGAGAGTTGCAGAGCAGATGTCTTTGAAACTGCTCCCGGGAGGCATCCCATGAATGTTTGCGGACAAAGCAGCGCAGGGGCTGACCTTCCTTCCAGCTCTGCTTCCTCGCAACGAGCTCTGGAGATTGAAAGTGCCTGCCCCCTCCACATACTATACTGTGCATTTCTGTCCCTCAGGAGCTGGGGGCCTGTGCTCTTGTCTCATGGCACCAGGCTGCCCATGGGGGGCCATGAGGGGAGGAAGCTGCTCTGGTCTGGACCTGTGCCAGGCTGCTCTCATCCAAGAGAGGGCTCAAGAGAGAGATGGGCCAGGGTCAGGGAAGGGCCCTGCAGCTGGTGGGGGGTGGAGGTCCAAGGGTGGAGAACGTTTTCCCAAACCCCACCGCTTTGGGCCAGGAGGGTGCTCCCCTGCCCTTGCTTGGGTCCGGTGAGTACAGGTCTGAGCTTCAAAGCATGTTGCAAACCTAGCTAACTGCTGGCCTGGGGCAGCTGGGCGAGCAGGCCAAGCCCGCCGAGTGGGCGCGCCAGGAGCTGCGGGCCTGGTATGGGGCTGGCACCTGCAGCCCAGAGTGGCCCCCGAGCCCCGAGCCTCTGTGGAGCCGCCCATCCTGCCGGCTCCACGGGGAGGACCGCCGTCCCGGCAGCAGATGGGCCGCGGGCGCCTCCTCCCCTCGGCCGGTGGCGGCTCGGTCAGGTGGAAATCTCCGCATTCAAACCGGCGCGGGCCAATCAGGGCCTGGCGCGCCCGCAGGTTCAAACGCGCGCTGAAGCCGGCCTCCCGCGCCCGCCGCCTAGACACTGGCGCGGGGGCGGTGAACCTGCTGCCTCGGTTACTGGGAGCAACACAGACGCCTCGAGTTACAGGCACCCCGGCCCGGCGGGAGCGGGGCCATTGCCATGGAGCGCTCCCTGCACCGCGTCTCCCTCGGGAGCCGGCGCGCCCACCCGGGCTTGTCCTTCTACCTCACCACTTTTGGTAAGTGCCCGCGGCGGCTGCCGCCAGGGACTGCTTCACCCTGCCCGCAGCGCCCAGAGAGGGCAACCCTCTCTGGTGAGAGGTGAGGCAGGGAGCAGCCATCCTTCTGTTTGGGGACATCTGCCTCCCGTGGTCGCGCAGGAGGGGCTCAGGGCACAGGCTCAGGCAGCTCAGGCCGCTCAAGCCGCTGGGCCCCACCTGCTGCCCGGCCACTGGTGCCGAGTGCAGTTGGTTGTGCCTCACTTGGCTGGAACAGTCGTGCCCCAGTTAATCTTTCAGGGATGGGGTTTGCCACCACTGAGCTTCCCATTAACAAGCAGCTCAGGGTTAAGTCAAGGTCTTGTTACTACATGTCCAGACCTCCTCAGTCCTCTTCCCTTTGGCTCAGGGACAGGACAGGTGCTGGGTCAGCCCCAATGGCCTTGGCTTCCTGTGGGCTCACCTTGGAGCGGCTGCAGCGCCACGGCTCCGGTGGATGCCTGACCTGCAGCAGAGATGGGAGAATTCTCCCCTCCAGGAGCTACTGCGCTCTCAGCAGGGTCCCAGGGCTGCCCTGGGGGCTTGAGGCGGAAAGAATTGGGCAGTAGGCTCCTGCTTCCAAGCCCCTAGATAGCAGGAGTGGGTTCCCCCACATAATAGCTGGGCAGCAGCTGCCCCAATGGTCTGGGCAAACCTGGCCTTCCAAGTCCCCACAGTAAGATAAATAGCTGTGTCCTAGGATACAGCTCTTCCTAGCCCTTGTTTCCTCACTGGTTCTGCAACTCTCTGTGGGCAGGGAGTTATGTCTCCTCTCTGAAGACTTGAGATCCCGAGAGGAAGGTCTCCCAGTGAGCCAGCTGCAGAGTTGGTACCTGAGCTCAAGCCTTCCGAGATGACGTGTACAGCACATTAAAAAAAAACTTTTATACAATTTTCCTCATGAAAGTTGGGGCAGTTACTGCAACATAAGTGGACTTTGCCCACATTTCAAAGACAGAGCACCTAAGGAGTTGTGCCCTCCTTGGGGTTCCGGCTCTCCTACTCTCGGGCTTACCTCTATCAGCACGCTTGGCTCTTCACAACCTGCCTTCTTCTCTAGGGGCAGAGGGAGTAACGGAAAAGCAGTGGCTTGGCCCCTAGAAATGGCCTGTGGTCTGGCATCCTGGAATTCACGGGTCCAGTTGGTAGAGGGTAACAAGAGTAATTAACTCAACACCGTTTATTGCATGTTTATCACGTGCCATGCCGTGTGCCAGGTGCTTTCCCTGCATCATCTCATTTAATCCTCCCAACCGGTGGAGGCAATCCTGTTAACCCCACGAGGATGTGGCATTCTACCAGATAGGAGAGGTTCCCGGGATGCTCTGAGCTGGTGGTACTGGAGTGGTCAGGAAAGAGTGGCGGAGAGCTGTGAGGCCTTGTTACCTTAGCCGTGTCCTGATTAAAAAGTAAAAAACGTTTCACTGTTTTTTCTCCTTATTATCACGGTAAGATGTATTCATTGTTGAAAACTTAGTGAAAAGAAGAAAGTGAAAATCACCTGTAATCTGACTCCCCAGAGGAGGCCATTGTTAACATGGTTTATATCCTTCCAGACTTATTTCTCTCTCTCTCTCTGTGTGTGTGTGTGTGTGTGTGTGTGTGTGTGTGTGTGTGTGTATTTGTGTGTGCCTAATTTTAACAAAATTGAGATTCTGCTGTATGTACAGCTTTGTAACCCGTTTCTTTTCCTTACTGGTATGATGTGACTATTTCCTTGTATCAGCCCATATTCTTGTACTGAGTTAATCTCCCTGCCAGATCTGGGAAGTTGGGGAGGGTCCAACCCAGCAGGGAGTGGATGACCTGCCCAGCCACGGCCTCAGGGCTGTGTTGGGTGGGTATCAGGGTGTGATGTGACCTGAGTGTGCACCGGGGCGGGCAGGAACCTGGTGGGGTGGGGAGCCTCCCACTCCACGTATGCGGCCTCCTCTCAAATCTCTCCGTGGACTGACACTGGAAGAGTTCTCTCCTGCTTCCTTCATTAGCTCTGTTTCCTTGACAAATGCCGTCCCTCTTCCAGGCTGCTGATTTCTTTGTACACTGTGTGATCTTTGCTTTTCTGCTTGGGAATGAAGAGTTTTACCGGTAGTTTTCAAACGTGGCTAGTTATCAGAAGCACCTGGAGATCCCAGAGATCCTGGTTTAATAGGTCTGGGGTGCAGTCAAAGAATCTGTAGTTTTAAGAAGTCACAGAAGTATTTTGTTGATGAGCCAGGTTTGGAAGCTATGGATTCAGAGTCAGTTGGCTATCAAGTATTCAGTTTTTGGCTATCAACTATTCAGTTTGATAGCCAACTTGGACTCCCTTAAAATGAAGGTCTTTGCTAAGTTTTCCTCAGTTCACTGGCTTTTCCCCAGCATGGCAGGTAGCCCCTGGCCTTCAGCAGTGGGCTTTGCTTTGCCCTGGTGGAACCAGAGGAAGCTGCTGCTTAACTGGTAGTTCCCTGAGCACAAATAGGTAAAGGGAGCTAAATTTCCAGCATCTCTGGAACTAAAAAGAAACAAAATTGTTTTGACCAGAATTTTTTTCAGGGAGAATACTGTATGGAATATGTCGTGATTTATGTATTTGTGTGTGTGTGTGTGTGTGTGTGTGTGTGTGTGTATGTGTGTGCATAAGTACAGCTCCTTGTCCCCCAATAAGGGGCACCTTCAAGTAACGTTAGTTGGCCATACATTATGTTGCCTTCTAAGGAGGTGGCCTGGCTTCAAGGGAGGGGGGTAAGTAAACTAGAGCTCGAACCCAACTACTCCAGAGGGATTTTATATTTATGAGAAATGGTATAATTTGAAGAAGCCATTACAGGTGCACATAAGTTTTTTTTCCTTCAGGATTATATATTTTAATTTTATTAGTATGTTTGTTAACTTAAAAAATAGCTTTTTTGAGATATAATTCACATACATACAATTCACTCATTTAAATTATACAATTAAATGGTTTTCAGTACATTCACAGAGTTGTGTAACCATTACCACAGTCAATTTTAGACCATTTTTATCACTTCAAAAAGAAACACTATACCCTTTAGTTTATTACCCCCAATTCCCAATCCCCTCTGTCCCCTAACTCTAAGCAATCACTAATTTACTTTCTGTCCTTATATACTTGCTTATTCTGGACATTTCATATAAATGGAATCCTATAATAGGTGGCCTTTTGTGACTGGCTTCTTTCAGTTAGCATAATGTTTACAAGGTTCATCCATGTTGTAGCATATATCAGTATTTCATTCATTTTTACAGCTGAGTAATATTCTATTGTATGGATATACCACATTTTGTTTATTAATTCATTGATGGACATCTGCATTTTTTCTGTCTTTTGGCTATTATGAGTATTGCTCAGCTATGAACACTGATACACAAGTTTTTGTGTGGACAAATGTTTTCAGTTCTCTTGGGTATACACCTAGGAGTGGAATTACTAGGTCAAATGGTAACTCTATGTTTAACTATTTGAGAAACTACGAAACTCTTTTCCAGAGTGGTTGCACCATTTTGCATTTCTGTCAGCAAGGCATGAGGGTTTTGCTTTCTCCACAACCTCACCAACACTTGCTATTATCTGACTTTTTTTTTTTTTGCGGTACGCGGGCCTCTCACTGTTGTGGCCTCTCCCGTTGCGGAGCACAGGCTCCGGATGCGCAGGCTCAGCAGCCATGGCTCACAGGCCTAGCCGCTCCGTGGCATGTGGGATCTTCCTGGACCGGGGCACGAACCCGTGTCCCCTGCATCGGCAGGCGGACTCTCAACCACTGCGCCACCAGGGAAGCCCAATCTGTGGGTTTTTTGATCCACTTTCTTGATAGTGTTCTATGAAGCTCAAATTTTTTTCATTTTGATGGAGTCCAATTAATCCATTTTTAATTTTGTTGCTGTGATTTTGGTGTCAAATCTCAGCATCTACTATCATATCCAAGGTCACAGAAATTTACTTCTATGTTTTCTTCTTAGAGTTTTATAGTTTTGAGGGCTTCCCTGGTGGCGCAGTGGTTAGGAGTCTGCCTGCCAATGCAGGGGACATAGGTTCGAGCCCTGGTCTGGGAAGATCCCACATGCCGCGGAGCAACTAAGCCCGTGCACCACAACTACTGACTGTACTCTAGAGCCCGCGAACCACAACTACTGAGCCCGCGCAGCACAACTACTGCAGCCTGCACACCTAGAGCCTGTGCTCCGCAACAAGAGAAGCCACAGCAATGAGAAGCCTGTGCACCACAACGAAGAGTAGCCCCCACTTGCCACAACTAGAGAAAGCCCGTGTGCAGCAACAAAGACCCAGTGCAGCCAAAAATAAATAAAATAAATAAATTTATAAAAAAAAAGAGTTGTATAGT
The DNA here is from genome assembly GCF_011762595.2 of Tursiops truncatus. Classification (NCBI taxonomy): domain Eukaryota; kingdom Metazoa; phylum Chordata; class Mammalia; order Artiodactyla; family Delphinidae; genus Tursiops; species Tursiops truncatus. Next base: position 95,286,395 of record NC_047039.1, read on the forward strand.
TTTGACTCTTAGATTTAGGTCTTTGAGTTTGAGTTAAAAGCTTATCTTTAAAAAAACATTTTGAGTTAATTTTTGTGTATCGTGTGAGGAAAGGATCCAACTTCATTCACGTATATATGGTATCCAGTTGTCCTGGCATCGTTTATTGAAAATACTATTATATCGTCATTGGATGGTCTTGGCACCTATGTTGAAAATTAATTGACCATACATACATGAGTTTCTTTCTGGACTTTTAATTCTATTCCATTAATCTGTTTGTCTTTTCTTATGCCAGTATCACACTGTCTTGAAAACGGCTGCTTTGTAGTAAGTTTTGAAATTGGGAAGTGTGAGTCCTTCAATTTTGTTCTTCTTTTTCAAGATTGTTTTTACTACCTTGGGTTCCTTGATTTTCCATATGAATTTAGGCATAATATTTTATATAGAAAATATAAACCCAAGTTCATAAAAATGTTTGATAAGTATTTAAAGCATATCTTCTTGAAAGAATACCAACTTATTAGTTTGCCTGAGGCAACAGATAATTAACTTACCTGGGATTTGGTCCAGGGCCTGAATGTGGTGAGTGGTCATGGGAGAGAACAGCTTGCCTTTCCTCCAGGGTCTGAGCCAGGAGGTGATAGGCAGGCTGGACACGTTCTGAGGGCTGCAGGGAGCTGCGGCCATTCGGTGACCAACCCAACTCTCTTTAGAACGGTTATACCCAAATGAAAGCTGTGGGTAGCGGCTCTGCCTGTAAGCTCTAGAGAAAGTGCCTGGAATCTTGGACACTAGAAGCAAGTCAGAAAGATGTGGTTCTGCAGGCAGAGTAGACTAAGGAATGTCGTTAATTTGGTGGGCATTTTCTTTGTTTTTCTATGTTTGTTGTGATAGTACAATATTAGCTGGGACCTGTCCCTCTCCTTTCTCTGCCTCTATAGAAGCCGCAGAGATAAAAAGTCCATTTTCTGTAGTGAGAATGAAGCTTGGGAACAGATGCCAGGCAGGATGATGTGTTGGGCAGTGTGAAGTCAGGCCCTGAACTTGAGGCCTGCGACATGTCCTGTCCCTGCCAGCTGCCCCTGGCTCTCCCGGCTGCTCTGAGCCCAGGACGATGGGGAAACCCATCCAACCATTTCTCAAAAGCTTGTCATTTGCTGGTCAGGGGCCTCAGCATTTATTGGCTTTCCTGTCATTTGGAGTCCATTTGCTTGGGAGCATTCAGAAATTCTCAGTCTGGCCTGTTGATAACCCTTTGTTTTCTTTTCCAGTTCTGCTCTCTCTGTTCTTTTTTAAAACACTTTTTATTATGAAATATAACACACATACAGAAAAGTGTCCCTCCAAATGATGTGCAGTTCAGTGATTTATTGTGAAGCAAATACTGTGTAACTTAAACTGGGGATTGGCTTCTGGATTGCCAATATCCGGAAGCCTCATGTGGTTTTTTTTGGGGTTTTTTTTTTTTTTTTTTTTTGCGGTATGTGGGCCTCTCACCGTTGTGGCCTCTCCCGTTGTGGAGCACAGGCTCCAGACGCGCAGGCTCAGCGGCCATGGCTCATGGGCCCAGCCGCTCCACGGCACGTGGGATCTTCCCGGACCGGGTCACGAACCCGTGTCCCCTGCATCGGCAGGCGGACTCTCAACCACTGCGCCACCAGGGAAGCCCCAGAAGCCTCATGTTTGATACGTAAATTGTTTTTTTCTTTATCATTCCGTTCAAAATGTTTTCTAATTTTCGAGTAATTTCTTCTTGGATCCATGGGTTATTTGGAATTATATTTCTTAATTTCCAAATACTGGGGTTTTTAGTAGTTTTCTTGTTCCTTATTTTACCTTTACGCAGAGAACGTACTCTGCATTCATTCAGTCCTTTGATGGCTCGGCTTTTATAAATGTTCTGTGTGTACTTGAAAAGATCTGAAGTAGGTGGGTGTAGTGTGCTTTGCATATGTCAGGTTTAGGTGAAGTTTACTACTTATGCTGTTCATATATTCTATATCCTTGCTGATTTCTTCCCCCCCCCATCAGTTACTGAGAGAAGTGTGTTAAAATTCCTACTATGATTATAAATTTATGTATTTCTCATTATAGTTCTGTCACTTTTTTCCTTTATATATTTTGAAGCAATATTAAGAACATAAAAATTTAGAATCATTATCTTTCTGATGAGTTGAAACTCTTATTATTCTGGTCTTTTTTTATTGTTATGAAGTCTTCTCTTCATTTCTAGTGGAGACAGAGTCCACTTTTCCTGAGATTGACGTAGATACCCAGCCTTCTTTTGGTTAATAATTGCTTGGCATATCTTTTTCCATCCTATTTCTTTCAATCTTTCTGTTTCTTTACATTTTAGGTGTGCTGTGTCTGTTACAAACGGCAGACACAGACTTGTTATTTTTTTCTTCTTAATGCAGACCTGGGATGATATCTTCTTTAAAAAGATCTTTATTTGTTTCTGTCAGGTGCTGGAGGTCACTAGCATCTGGGATAATCTTAATTCAATGTTAGGGACTCAGATTGAGGTGAGCTGCAGTCCCTTGAGGAACTGTGTCTGACCATGGTTTACTCTGTTCCTAAGGAGCAACCCTTTGGGGCTCCAACCCAAAATGTAGGGGTGCAGAAGGACCCCACTTCTTGGCAGGCCCTGGTCTCCAACTCCTGTTCCTCCAGCCCCAAGAGGCAGGCAGAAACTCTGCTCAGGCTATCAGACTTTGCTACCTCTGGAATTTGTAAATACCCCTAGGAGAAAATGAGCCCAGAAAAACAGTAAACTTAATTGCATGGACCTCCATCCCCCCAGATCCTGCTTCGTAGTTCCTCTCTATCTTGTTACATCTCCAAGAAGCTGCTTTTAAATATTTTGTCTAGTTTTTCTAGATTTCCTCAGTGCGTCTGTCATCCCAGGAATAGAAGTCCCCTACATATGTTTTCTAATTTTTCTGACTTGTTTTTTTTCTTTTTCTTCTTTCCTCCCTTCCTAGTGTCATTTCAGTGGGAATGCCTTCTATTTGCCAGGTACTTCACATATATTAGTTCCCACTTTTACAACAGCTCCATTAGGGCTGTATTATTATTATTCTTTCCATTGTACAGATGAGAAAACTGAGGATGTAGTGATTAAGGATCATCAGTGGTGGAACCAGGACCCAAACTAGGTCTTAATGATTCCAAAATGCTTTGCTTAGAGATACATGCTTCCTCTCTTGTGTTTTTCCTATTAGATTTGTTCTGCTGGAAAACTTCATTTGATAGAGAAAAAAATAATGAAAATGTAAAACATAATGAAAACAGGGGACTTCCCTGGTGGTCAGTGAGTAAGACTCCATGCACCCAATGCAAGAGACCTGGGTTTGATCCCTGGTTGGGGAACTAGATCCCACATGCATGCCGCAACTAAGAGTTCGCATGCCGCAACTAAGAAGCCCGCATGCCGCAACTAAGAAGTCCGCATGCTGCAACAGATCCCACATGCTGCAACGAAGATTCTGTGCCGTAACTAAGACCCGGTGCAGCCAAAATAAATAAATAAATAAATAAATAAATATTTAAAAAGCCTAATGAAAATAAATAATTGATTCCATTGTATGGCTCAAAGCTATTAGCAAGCACATAACAGGTGCTAATCATTATATAACAACATACTTAAATTTGGAGAAGCCTGTAATATGAAATGGATAAGGATGCTGAGTAATTTATAAAATGTGATAAAACTGACAATTCTGGAATTAAACTTATATGACTTTACAGATGTGATTAAATTACTATAATAAAACTTAAAGGAGAATTGGAAAAGGCAGGATAATGTGAATTTTCTATATATTATAGTATTGTACACAAATATGTATAAAAGAAAACCATTTGCTCTGTAGGTAAAGCATTTTCTTGAATGTGCTGGGCTGTCCTTGGGTTAATGTGGGACATTTCCAGATTTTGCAGTTTGGTGATAATGAGTATGGTTTAAATCTATCAAAATTCTTTATTAAGAAAAGGACGGACCTCAAAAACTGGCAGTCTTCTTTATCCTTAGTCATACTATGCTGATTTATCTTAGAACTGTATTTTCTTAACAATTTTTAAAATTGAAAAATTGCTTCAGAATTGAGATCAGATTTATGTCACACAATTGTGGAGGCAACATGGGTATGTGTTAGTTATCTACTGCTTCATAACAGGTGATCCCACTACCTATTGGCTTAAAAAACCAAACATTTTTTATCTCACTGTTTCTGTGAGTCAGGAGTTTGAGGATGGCTTAGCTGGGTGTTTTTGCTGAGGGTCTCTCACGTAGGTTGCAGTCAAGATGTTAGCAGACTCATGCTGGCAGTGCAATCTACTTCTGGAAGGAAAAACAGCTTGGGAAGCCACATGAATATGAGGTTTCACAGGAAGCAGAGAGTCAAATGAACAGGGTTGAATTGACCCATCATGATTTTTATTCCACCACGGCAGCCCCCTCCTCACTTTTGTTCTGCCAGCACTTACCATCAAAAGCCAGGGCCGCTTCTCCAAATGGAACTCAAGGTTCTCCCTCCTCCAAACAAAACACTTGAAATTCTACAGGGCTACATCCTAGGAGCTGTGTGGCTCCAGTTCCCCAGCACCGCTACCATTTCTCCCTTAGAGGCAGAGAGTGAAATGCATGAACAGGGCATAACTCTCTCTGAGTGTTAGCGGCTGGCCAGGCTCCATGTAGACCCAACCTCCTTTGTATGTTTGTCCCGTTATCATCCTCCTTCCTGTGGCTTTTAACACATGACAGCTCTTAAATGGGGAATTGTTTTTGGGGCGAATTGAGTTTGGGGATGACTGCTGCTCCGTGCTAGCCAGGCAAGTCCCTCATAAATGTAGTCTCCGCACACCTCTGGGTGGTGTGAGCTCCTTCTAGGACACATTCCTGCTGACCCCTGTGTTCAGCAGTGGTGTGCAGCCCTCATCTTCTTGCTTCATTTTCTGAGTAGGTCTCTTCCTGACTGTGTCCTTAGAGTCGGAGCTCATCTTCCTGTGGCCCTCTATTTAGGAAGGTCTGGCGGATTAAATTTCTTTAGCTGGCTTCTATAACATTTTTCCCATGGTGTCCAGTGAGTCCGAAACCCCCAAGTCCTGTACCCAGCAGAACATGGTTTCGTTGCTTTCTCTGCACTTTCTGAAGCTCACTCTCATCTGGTGTTTTTCCTGCCATATGGGGCTCGTCTGTTCTCCCTTTACCTCTGGGCCCCCGCTCTCTGGTGACCTCCTGCAGCCTCTCTGGGCACCTGTCACCACCACCCTTTGCAGACAGAGTCGGTGCCCAACTGTAGCCCCATGGGAACTGGGGATGTGCCCTCTCCAGGGCTCCCAAACACCTGGTGAGGATGACTTCAGGCCCTCTAGCCTGAACTTCCTGCATATTCTCAGGCCACACCCTGAGCCTAGGGAGAAAGTAGGGATATTGACAAGACCACAGATTTGGGGGGCTTGATTAGCTGGTACCTAGACCAGCTGAAGCCCCCAGGGATTCAACCTGACTTCCCCTCCTCCTGGTGGTTCATTTCTCTAGACTTGAAGACATTTCTTGGAGCCCGCCCTCTCTTGGGCTTCCTCTTGGCTTCTCAAGCAAAGGGCAAACCTTGTCCTGTGTCTGATGGCTCTCTCTGCTCCTGGACCCCAGGGTTGCATTGGCAGATGCCATGGTGCATAGTTAGAGGGCTGTGAGTGTTCTGGAAAACCAGTTCAGTGCACAGGAAAGGTTTGGGCAGAGTTCTGGTCTCTAGTTCTGGCTCAGTCTACCCTGGTCCCTCTGGGCCCAGGGCAAGTCACGTTTCATCTCTGGGCAGGACTGTTCTGGCTACCGGGTGAGGAGGTTGGGCAAGGTGATTTCAGGAGTCTTAGACATTCGATGGAATGGACTAAAGGGGGGGACAGAGGGGACAGTCATAGCCAAGGGAAGGGTTCTTATTCTTCATCTTGCTGTCCCTCATCGGTGAGCCTGAGAATGGGCTGGGGTAGGGTGTGTACTGCCCTGGGGACTTGGAGCTTGGTCTGCTGGGTTTAGTTTCTCTGCTGTTACAGGGTGTAGGCGGGGCCTGGAAGAGGAGCTGCGTGGAGCTGTGCAGACTCATCTGATTTCTGAGTCAGTCTTCACCCCAGGCCCATCCTCTGCTCCAGCTCCACCCTTGACCTTGCTCACGCCCCTGTCCTAGCCACTGGGCTCTGAGTTCCCTGAGGGTAGGCACTGTTCAGATCTGCCCTTCCTCCCTCAGGCCTTCGTGCAGGTGCCCGGCAGATGTTTGTCAAATGGAATTAGTGACCATTTGTGTCGGGAGATTTCTCGGTTCTGATTTCTGGGGAAGGGGATAGGTGTTGGGCAGCACGGTGGTTCCCACGGCTGTGGAAAGCCAGATGTGTTTGGGCCCGAGTCGGCTTTGCACTGGTAACAGTTTCAGAAAAAATGTGTTAAGTGTAGATGCCTTTGGGTCGATGAGATCCAGTCCATGGCTGCTGGCCCTGTTCATCTGTTTCCAGCCTCCTTCTCCCACCCCACGCTGGATCTGGGCCCAGGTTTTGTAGGAGGTTTCTCAGCTCTAGGGATCCCCAAAGTGGTAATTGCTCAGACCTTGAACTAATAATACCATGGATTCACCTGGCGCCTTTCATCCAAGGACCTCCTCGCCCTCCAGCATTATCTGATCCCCACACAGCTCAGAAAGTGTGATAACCCCTATTATTAGCTCCACCTCACAGCCGAGGACATTGTGGCTCTGAGAGAGGAGCGTAGTTGGGTCTGGGGCTGGAGCAGACCTCCTGGGCTTCTGAGATCAGTGTCCTGGGCAGGAGAGTGGCAGGGATTTCTGATGGGTGAAGAGCTGGACCAGGGTTTGCTGCAGCCTGAATTGCTTGGGACTGTAGATTAAACACCCCAGAGTATGAGGGGCAAGATCATAGTGGTTGGTGGACTGCTGTAGAGCTATGAGGCGTGGAGTTTCCCTCCTTTCCGTGCTATGCCTGCCCTTCTGCCAGCCAGCAACTAAGCACGAGCCCCAACCATCAGTCCCGTTTCACGGGGCATGTCCAGAGATGAACAGTTGGGATGACGAGGGGTGTCTAACTGTGCCATGAGGAATGCTGGAGGGACTTCAGACTTTGGTGTAAAGGAGAGAGCCCAGAGACTGCAGAGTGAGGTCCAGTCAATGAAAGGTACTGAGAGATCACTTTTGGCTCAATAAAGATGAAGCACGGAACAATCAGATCTATCTCAAAAGGGACAGGGCTCTCATTGTGGGAAGCGAGCTCCCCATCACTGGAGGTGATCAAGCAGAGGCAGATAACTTCTAGACAGTGTTGTCATGGATGGAACAGATGCAGGGCTTTCTGGATGATGTGCTGGTTTGCTGCAGGCTGGGAAGCCCTGCCCTTCCTCTGTGTCCACTGGGTAGATCCAGTTCAGTGGTTTCTTGAAGTTCTAGGAGGAGTCTATTGAATGGAGAGAAGATTTTTCCACGTGTCATTGAGGAGGAGGAGTGTGGTCCTAGCTCTCCTCTATCCATGCTGGAGAGCCACTGGGTGTCTGTGAGGATGACCTGATGTTCTGCTTTTTGTGTTTTTTTATACATTTATTTATTTATTTTTGGCTGTGTTGGGTCTTCATTGCTGCACGTGGGCTTTCTCTGGTTGCGGTGAGCAGGGACTACTCTTCATTGCAGTACGTGGGCTTCTCATCGCAGTGGCTTCTCTTGTTGTGGAGCACCGGCTCTAGGTGCGCGGGCTTCAGTAGTTGTGGCACGTGGGCTCAGTAGTTGTGGCTCGCGGGCTCTAGAGCGCAGGCTCAGTCGTTGTGGTGCATGGGCTTAGTTGCTCCGCAGCATGTGGGATCTTCCCAGACCAGGGCTCCCACCCGTGTCCCCTGCATCGGCAGGTGGATTCTTAACCACTGTGCCACCAGGGAAGTCCCCCTCTTTCCTTCTTTATTTGTTTCCTCTTTATTTATTTTTTTTAAGTTTTGTTGAAATATAGTTGATTTACAATGTTGTGTTAATTTCTCCTGTATATATTTTTTCATATTTTTGCATTATGGTTTGTCACAGGATGTTGACTATAGTTCCCTGTGCTATACAGTAGGACCTTGTTGTTTATCCATCCTATATATAATCGTTTGCCTCTGCCAATCCCAAACTCCCATTCCTTCCCTCCCCTACCCCTGCTCCCCCTTGGCAACCAGAAGTCTGTTCTCTATGTCTCTGTGTTTCCTCTTTAGTTTATTTTTAATTATAAAAGTACTATAGGTCATGGATATATTTGTACTGTTACAACAACTACAATAGTGATAGATTGAGATTCCCCTTGACTTCCCTCCCTCCAACTCACAGTCTCTTCCCTAGAGGTGATCACTGTTTTTAATTTGACATCCTTTCAGAACACACACACACACAGCACACCACACACACAGAAATATATACCATCTGTATTGTTCTGCAATTTGCTTGTTCCACTTAAAAACATGTCTCAATAACGTTCCTATTCCAGGACTTATACTGCTCCCCCATTGTTTATATCAGCCCATAGTATCCCACAACACAGCTATAGTTCGTTCATTTAACCATTTTCATATGGATGGATTTTTCAGGTGTTTCCAATTTTTTCCAGTGCTGTGGTGCCAGCCTTTGTGCACACTTGAGTTTTTGTCTATCATAGTTACCTGGAAGTATAACTGCTAGGTTGAATGCTAAGGACATTTATATTTAATAGATATTGTCAGAAATTACCCTCCATTTACACTTCCTCCAGCGGGGTATGAGGGTATCTGTTTTCCTGCATCTTTACCAACATTTGACATTATCGTCTTTTAGATTATCTGCCAATCAGATTGGGGGAAGGTGGTATTTTATTGTTAATTTGCATGTCTCAGATCTCCGTGAAGTTGAGCATCTTTTTGCATGTTTATGGGCCATTTTGTCATCGCTCAATTTCCAATTCAATATCCTTTGCTTGTTTTTCTATTGTGTTGTCTCATAACTTTGTTTATGATATGTTTAATTGTAACAGACATTTTAAAAGTCTTATGGAGTCAGATTTATCTATCTTTTCCCTGTGGCCTCTGCTTTTTTGTGTTTTGCTTAAGAGGGCCATCTCCAAGCTTAGAAACATGTTCAGAGACCCTTCAGTGTGCTCTGGTCTAGCGCTCCTCAACCTTTAATGTGCATGCAACTTCCTGGGGATATTGTTAAACTGTAGCCCTGAATTCAGGAGGCCTGGGCCAGGGCTTGAGGTGCTGAATTTTTAACTATCTTCCACAAGCTTCTTGTGCTGCTGGTTCTTGGACCTCACTTTGAGTAGCAAGGCTCTAAGCCAAGGTCAGAGGAAGCCTCCTTAGCTTTTCTTTAGGGAGGTCAGGATTCTGTGGAATGACTGGGGGCAGCAGCATTGACTTCGAAGGATCTCTCTGCCCACAGCTGATCTCTTTCCTTTTGCTTTTCCCCAAACTCATTCATCGTGTGTCCTTGTATTGTTATTGCCTTCCCAGAACATAGCTAGCTGTCTGTCACAGCTGGAAAGCTTTGGCCAACCCCCCAGCATGGACTTCTGACTGAGACCCAGGATCCTTAACTCTCCAGTCTAGCCTCACTGAGATGTGGATGCAACAACTTTTCTGGCTGTCCAACAGTGAGAGCTCCCCAGCATTGACCTGGGCTGCTTTGTAAAGTAGTCAGCTCCCCATCACCTGGGGGAGTCAGGATGGAAATCAGTACCGCTGGAGGTACTGACGTGGTGAGGAGGCTTAACTAGGTGGTTTCTGAGCTCCCTTCCAACCCAGAGACTGTATGAATCTTTGAATCGCTTCACAGGAACAGAAGCACATTCCCGTCAACGTCACTCCATTTTTCACCTGGCAAGGAAATGAGGTGAAGCTGTCTCTCTTGTCGTTTCCTCAGGTCAGCTGAAGCTGTCCATCGATGCCCAGGACCGGGTTCTGCTGCTCCACAGTGAGTATGGGGGCTGTGTGCCGGGCTCACCGGGGAAGGTTGGGCTACTTGGCCTCCCGCGTGGAGCCAGGGCCGGGTGGAGGTATTACCATGGCCAAGGCTACTTTTCCATCTTTGTAGAGTGTCCTGCTATGTGTCTGTTGAAAACAAGTGTGTATTCACTTGGGACTCCTAGAGACGTTTCCCTGGTCCTGCTCCGATGCAGGTGGAGTCCACAGCAGGCTGGAGCTGTCCCCGGGCACCTCAGCATCCTCCTTGGCCCCAGTGGAGAGGGGCCACAGGAGAGCTTCCCTGTCCTTCTTCTCGTCTTCCTTCCTTCCTTTCTTCTCTCTTTCTCTTTTTCTCATCCATTCATTCGTTCATTGATGGCAGTGTCACGGTTTAGGTCGCCACCTTTGGAACCAGACTGCTCGTGTCTGAATCCCAGCTCTGATACTTTCTTGCCAAGTGACCTTAAACAAGCTTAGTTTCTCATCTGCTGGATGGCAATAAAAGTACCTATCTTATGGGATGTGACAAGGATTAAAGGAGTCAATATTAGTAAAGTGCTTAGGACAGCGCCCAGCATGTGGTAAACCCTATATTAGTATTTGTTAAATAAGATAGAAAACCATAAATTCCAAAAATAGTGATTGAGCATTGGCCCTGTGCCAGGGGCTGGGGACACCAAGGAGAAGCATCCACCTCTGTCTGGGTGGCGCTGATAGGATGGCAGGAAGGCTTGGCAGAGGGGGCGATGCCCACACTCCATCCTGAAGGAGGACCGAGCCTGAGCCGGGCAGAGGGGAGCAGGAGGGCCGGGCACTTCACGTCGGGGGAGCTGCAGGTGCGAAGGCCTGGGGTCAGAGAGAGCACGACGCCCTTGAGGACTGTCTAACGTGCCCGCGGCGCAGCACAGGAGTGGGTGCAGGGGTGAGCTGGGACCGGGCCATGAAGGTCTGATGTGCCACCCAGAGGATTTTATACTTTCCCTGCCATTTATCCATTTGTTTATCCTTCTGTCCAGCACACAAATAGTTACTGGGCTTCTTTCGTGGCCGGCTCTTCTGTTTGGCCCAGCAGGCCCTGCCTGTCTCTCCAGCCTCCCTGGCTCTTGCTGTTCAAGGCACCCTCCGCCCCCTGTTCTGTCCGGTTTTGTGCCCTCCTCGCCCCCCAGTGCATCACGCTTGCTTATGCCCCTGCCTTCGCACCTCCTGTTCCTTGCGTCTGAGCCTGCCTTCTGCTTGAACTCCTTTTGAAGAATAGGTCTCCCTTCCTCTGATTTCGTAAGAAATATGCCTGCCTTAATCTCATTAAGACTCAGGAAGGAAGGCTCATTTTGGCTCATTTTTTCCCCTCCAGGAATCACCCCCTGACCCATCTGCAGGGCTGAGTTGGTTGCTTCCTCCTCTGTGTCCTCATCACAGTCCTGACTACACTGTGTCACCCTGGTGTGTCCAGGATCTGTCTCCTTCAGTAGACGGCGAGTGTAGCGAGGGTGGGGACCATGTCTGCCTCAACTCCATGGCGGGGACAGGTAGACCAAGGGCTTCATCAGGCCTGGATCCCGCCCTCAAGAACCACACCCACAGGAAGGTCTCACGCAGGAACAGTTGCTAGGACACCAGGCAGAGGAGACCAGCAAGTGCCTGGGTCCTCCAGTCTTGGCCTTGGGGGGCCCAAGGTGAACTTCCCAAGGACCGGCAGAGGGGGGTTCTTTGCCTGCCAGAGCCTGACTCCAGCTGTGCAAACAGTTTTTGCCAAGTGCATCTTAGCCTCCCCCGGTCCATTCGTCCTGCACAGTTTGCTTTGGCTTCACCCCAGTCTTAGGCCCTTCATCACTTTCAGCCTGTTCCCCTCTCTCCTTTGGCTTCCCAGGCCTCACGCCTCAGACTACAGGGGCTCCGTCTGAGCCAAGCCCTAGGGCTCAATTAAAACCGAACAGAAAAGAAAATAGAAAAGAGGCTCAGCTTCTGTTAGGTCCACTGTCTGCTTTCTACAGACCTCAGGCAAACAAGCCACACTTGCTTTCGTGGCCAGACCTGCACCCCGCACCCCCCCCATCCCTTGCCTTTATTTATTCTTGTTTTCTTTAGCAAACCTTTCTTGAGCAGTTACCTTGCCGGGCACTCTACTAAGCACCTTAGACACATGATCTCGTTTAATCTGCACAACTACCACGTGAAGTGGATATTATTATCAGTAACCCATTATTATCGCTGACCCATTACAAAATGGCAGATTCAGTCTCCTGGTGAAGCAACTTGCTCTGGCTCACGTGACTATGTCCTGCAACTTGGCCCTTCCATCCCAGGAGGCAGTCTTGTACGGTGGAAGGAGCACTGGACTGGGAGTCAAGAGACAGGGATCTAAACCAAGCTCTGTCATTCGCATTGCTCTGTGACTTTGGGCACGTTTCTTACTGTCTTTGGATGCCCCTCATAGCCTCATCGTCGCCATTAAATGAGGGGTTGGACTCCATAAACTTTACATTCCCTTTCAGGGAGTCAGGGAATTGAAAGCATCCTATCATGCCTCGGTGAAGGTGCTGCCTGAGTGTGGGAGATGGTGGGAGTGGGCTAGACCAGAGAGGGGTTAATATCAGTGGTTGGTATGTAGCTTAAGAGCCTGGTAACGATCCTTCCCACCCACCCACCCCAACATTTTAATTCTCTGTTTAGTCATAGAAGGCAAAGGCCTGGTGAGCAAGGAGCCTGGCGTCTGTGATTCCTACGTGAAGGTATGTGATGAGCTGGAGGTGGGGTGGGGCGTGGTGAGGGACCACATCACCGGACTGAGTCCCAAGCTCCCAGCACACCTGTGGGCCTCGGGTCATTCGAGGTGGCAGCTGCGGTTACATCATTTGGTCAGTAGGCGTTTATTAAGCCTAGTGACGAGGCCCTGAGCTGACCCCCTTCCCTTAGCCCGGCTTGGTCTCTAGGGCTTCCTGCAAGCTCTGGAATCTTATGGGTGACCTTGTGCGTCACCCCATAGGTGAGCACTGTGAGCGTGTGGTTGACGGAAATCCACAGGCAATCGCAAGCCCTCTGGTGAAAAGCAGCATCTTCACCCCTCCCTTCCTCAAAACTAGAGGCAGCGTGGCAGTTTGGGTGGTGGGGTAGAGGGAGTGTCTCTGAGGGCTGCAGGATCCGTCCGAAAGGAGCCCTTGCAGTGAAGACAGAGGCCCCATAGGGGCAGGGGGCCTACTTCCAGCCGGAGCCAAAGGCCAGGCGCCTCCCAGAGTGTGGCAGCCGGATGTCAGGTGCAGGCCTTGGTGCACCGCTCTGCCTTCTTCGCGAAGCCGCCAGGCTGCTCAGAGGCCCCTGTGGGCTGGGACAAGGTCAGGAGCGGGGTGGGAACCTGCGGCGGGGGATGCATGGCACTAGGACGAGAGCGTGGGTGGGGGGCCTTGGCAGAGGCTGGCCTGGAGCCTCCTGGGAAGGGAGCACTCAGCAGCTGCTGGGAACTTAGAAGTGAAGAGGCCTTGTGCTTTGGGGGAACCTCTCTGCTTGGAGGAAGAGCAGAGATGGTCAAGTTGCACCCCATCTCTGCCTGGGCCTGGTGCTGCCTCCTGGGTACCACCCCTATGAGGCCCTGTCCTGGCATCTGACTGCAGTGCCTCCAGCCCAGGGCTCCTCTTTCTTTCCTGGCATTTGATTGAGGACTCCACTCTGTCCGCTGCAGAAGCTGATTTGAAGAACACTTGGGAAGCCTTTAGCTTGGAGATGTGCAGAGTCAGCCACTGGGGTTAGGTGATTCCATGGCTCTGAGATCGGCTAACCCTTACTTTTCTCCAATTCAAGATTTCTTTGGTCCCCGAAGATAATCGACTACGCTGTCAGAAGACGCAGACCATTCCAGACAGCAGAGACCCAGTCTTCCACGAGCACTTCTTCCTGTAAGAGCCTGGAGCAGCTGGGCCCTCGAGAGCAGAGGGAAGGAGTGTTTATCTGGAAACAGCTCTGTTTGCCAAATCTAGAATCAGATCTAAGCAGAAAAACAGTGACTTCTAAAGGATATCTTTGCCTTCTCATTTACTTGTGTCCTTGCCTCCCTGGCACCTGGCCCAGCAGCAAGGTCCACAGTGATACGGTATCATGTGGCTGGTTCTCATAACTAAAATGTCGAGCCTGAGACTGGCAGCCCCTGAAAAAAGTAGGCAATTTCCCACTGTGCCTCAGGACAAACCTTCTCCTTTAGCAGAAGGAATTTTCCAAGCTGAGGGATGTTTTGCCTCCCCTCCCGACTGTCCCCAACTTGCTAACCTTTCTGAGTCTTGGCTTCCTTATTTGTAAAATGGGGCTAATAACGTAGCAACCTCAGAGAGTGGAGGTGTAAATGAAACAGTATAACACAGAGTGTCAGGTGTTATTGTTATTATTTCTTCCCCTCATCCCTGAACTCTGGGACCAATGGGAAGGTAATGGATATTTTGTATTTTCCTATTAGTGAAAACTAATCATATTTTGTTATTTTCCTTACTACACAAGGTAATTTTGCTTATTGTAGAAAAATAGAAAATATAGGCAAACAAGAAGAAGAAGAGAGAAAACACTCCAAGTCCTGCTACTCACTGATATGTTCTGTGGTATTTCTTTTCAGATCTTCGAATTTGTGTGGGTGTGTGTTTCCAAAGATGGCATTGTTCTATAGTATCGTGTTGTAACCTCCTTTTCATCCCTAACAATGTAATGTAAACTCTTTCATGAATGTAAATACTCATCTCCCACACTATTTGTGCTGTAGTTTATTTAACCAGATCCTATGGTTGGTATTCAGGTTATTTCCAAAATTTGCCCTGATGCTGGACTCCGTGGGTCTGGACTGGAGCTCGGCCCTGCTAACACACTGACTGTCTGGTTTGCTTTGCAGTCCTGTCCAAGAGGAAGACGAACAGAAGCGCCTTCTGGTCACAGTGTGGAACAGGGCAGGTGACTCCAGGTGAGGGGAACTGCTGAGCTGGAGGGGAGATCCTGCTCTGGGCTCATGGGTGGCAGCCAGGTGGCCAGCATACAGAAGGGGCTCAGTTAGTGCTTGTTGGATAAATGAATGGTGGTGGCTAAGTTTGAGAGGCTGCCGCTCCCCTGAGTCCCCGTCACTCCAGGTGATGCCAAGGATCGTGTTACCAACGTGCATTTGCTGAGCCCTTGGTATCAACAAGACGCTGTGTTGGCCACTGGGATGCCAACCAGCCTACATGTGGCTTCTGCTCTCAAGGCACCTACTTTCAGAAGAGGACACCAGGCTCTGCATGGAGGCAAATTACAGTCACAATACGCACAGGATCAGTCCCACAGGAGCAGAAGCTGCATGAAAAATGGGTCCATTTCTCTCTTAGTCACCACTGTACCCAGTGCCTAGCACGTAGATGTTTGGTGATTATTGGCTGAAGGAATAAAGGAACAAAATGAGTAATAGGACAGTAAGTGTGGGAAGAAGGAGAGTTCATCATGGGCTGAGGCGATCGAGGAAGGCTTCGTTGCAAAAAGTGGGACTTTGAACTTGGGGCAGAGCTCAAGAATAAGACAAGGAGAGTAGGCTGGAAAGGGCATTGCAGGCAGGAGCACAGCACGAGCAAAGGCAAAGAGGCAGGAACACGTGCGGGGGGCTCAGGCTGCCATGAGGAGGCCAGTTTAGGAGGTGCAGAGTTTTGTGTAGGAGAAACCTAACAGATTTCAGGCAGCCCAGGACGCAGGAGGCGGATGTGGTCGTTAGTAATGGCGGCCAGTACAGAGCAAGGGAAGAGTGCTGGGTGGTGAGGGTGAGAATCAGCTGCTAAGGGAAGGGAATGGAAGTGGGTGAGAGCACTTGACTGCATGGCCTGCTGTGAGCAGCAGGGCCTCATTCAGCTGGTTCAGCCCGAGAAATCTGGGAGACTCTGTGGCCAGTAACATTTGTCCAATAATCGTAGAAGAAAATGGTGACCGGAAAAGGGCCTAGGTGAATGAAAGTCAGCTCAGCTCACCAGCTTAGACCCAGAAAATATTTTTGGGCTCAGTGCTTTTTGGTACCCTAAATCTGATAGCTAGTATGCTTTTAAAGTTGAGCCTTCCTCAACTTTCATAATGAAAGATTTGTCTTTCAATAGAGTATCATTTACTGATACTTTATCGTTTACTGATATCGTAAACAAGAGCAATCGTTTACTGGGTGTTGACCACAAGCCAGGGTTTAACAGTGCATTATCTCATTTAGTTCTTAAAGCAACTCTAAGGAAAGTGTGTTTTTGTCTTAAGTTTTCAGAAAAGGAAACTGAAGCTAAGAAAGGGAGTTACTCGCCTAAGTTCGCATGGCCAGGGAACAGTAGGGGCAAGATGGGAACCCAGGTATTTAGACCCTAGAGTCTTCAGTCTCAACCAGTAGAGTACAGAGGGCAGGGCAGGAGTGGAGAGGGATCTGCAAACTCATTGGTGTTGCCGGAGGGTCAATTACAAAGTAGGGAGTGACTGGAGGTAAGATGAAGAGGCTGGCATAAAGCACATCGGATCATTCTGTAGGGTTTCTTTGGAGTGTGAATTTTCTCAGAAGGGCCAGTAGTTCTCAGTCCTGGCTATGCATCAGAATCACCTGGGATGCTGGTGAGGAACATAGGTTCCCAGGGAACACATCAGATTGATTAAGTCCGAATTTTCACGGGCAGGGCCTAGGAATCTGCACTTACCCAAGTTCTCAGGGTGACTCTCATGCAGCCAGCTTGGTGTTTGGGAATCTGGTGACGGGGAGATACTGAAGGGTGTTGAGCAGGTGAGTGACAGGTGTGTATTCTAGATCTATCACTCTGGTAGGTCTTTTGGAGGTTGGAGAGGAGCTGGGAGATTCTTGTGGTGACTCTGTGAGAGAGATGATGTAGGGATAGAGAGGAGGGAAACAGACCCAGGATATATTTAGGAGCTTAAACCAATAGTACTTAGCGGTGATCTGGCTGTGAGAGCAGTGGGAGAAGTCAAGGATAACTCCTGGGTAGCTGGTGACGTCTTCAGCTAAGCCAGAGTGTACCGGAGGGGAAGGGGGAGCAGCTGTGGATATGGTGAGCTGGAGGTGCCTGGAGGGCAGCCAGCTGAGAGCTGTGTTGGAGGGTTGCCTTTGCTGACCTGGAGCTCAGGGGAGAGAGAGGTCTGTGGAGATGTGGGAGCCGTGCCCGCCAAGGTGGTGGGTGAAATTTTGAGCAGGTGAGACCACCCAGGAAGACAGTAGGTGCCAAGGACGAAGGGTCAGAATCCAGCCTTGAAGGGATGGGCACAGGAAGGGAAAGCCCTGAAGGAGACAGAGGAGGAATGGCGGAGAGACAGAAGGACGCCTGGCGAGCCTTCTGGACGGAGGCAGACACCAAACTGGGAGTCGCCGCTCCCTCTGCTGTGACCACTCTCCTGCGAGAGCACAGTGAGCCAGGCGGAGCCTGCTGGAGAAGGGGCAGCAGTGCACTTGGCGGTTTTTGGAAAAGAAAGTGAGGCCGGGGAAAGTGAGTCAGCGCCCAGTGAGGCAGCGTGACAGAGGCAGTGTCTCTGCTTGTTGCCTATTTTGGGAAAGTGAGATTCCTTATTAAACAAAACAGGCAAACTCGTGGTCACAGTCCCAACCCGAAGCTCAAGAGGGACAGAGCAAGCTCAGGCAGACCTGCTTTCCCAACAGATGGCCCTGCCCAAGGTGCCAGCACCGCAGTGACCGGCTCAGCAGGTGGGAAGCATAGTATTGATCCATCCCTGAATGAGAAGGCCTCTGAGCTGGAGGAGACAGACAGGGCGCTTGCTGTGTGTTGCATACTGTCCTGGGTACTCTGTGCCGAACACTCTCAGATCAAATTGTGCTACTCCGAAGGACGGACATGCAACTTCACAACATGAAGGACAATTACAGAAGGAAGGAAACAAACATTTATGAACTCTTCTCTGTGCCAAGCACTTTACATACATTATCTCAGTTAATCCTCACAGCGACCCTGAGAGGTAGGAATTATTACTGTCTCTCTCTTCAGAGAAGAGAAAACTGAGATTTACGAAGGCTAAGGAGCTTGCCCAAGGTTATATGATACCTCATATTTATTAATCACTTAATGTCCACTAAGTGTGTGGACATTAAGCATATTCCATGCATTTTCTAATTTAATCCTCACAACACCATGTAAAGTAGGCATTATTGATGTCTCTCTTTTACAGGCACAGAGAGGTTAAGTAACTTGCCCAAGGTAACACAGACAGCACGTGGTGAAAACAAGATGCAAATCCAGGTAGCCTGGTGCCAAACCACATTATAGTACACTTGACCAGCTCACCCAGGTGATAAAGGGCTCCAAAGCCATACCCTTTCTGTGTCAGTACACTTGTGCCTCAGGCCTCAGGCTACCTCTCATAGCATTTATAATGTAGTTTTATATAAATCATCCAGCTGAATATGTGGCAGTTACATTGTTTTAAAAAAATTATTTATTTATTTATTTAGGCTGCGCTGGGTCTTAGCTGCGGCACACGGGATCTTTGTTGCCACGTGTGGGCTCTTCGTTGCAGGATGAGGGATCTTTAGTTGCGGCACGCAGGCTCTTTTAGTTGTGGCATGTGGGCTCTTTTAGTTGCAGCATGCGGGCTTTAGTTGCGCCGTGCGGGATCTAGTTCTCTGACCAGGGATCGAACCCCTGCCCCCTGCATTGGGAGCACAGTCTTAACTACTGGACTGCCAGGGAAGTGTCCCGTCAGTTAGGAAATGAAAAGGGGGCATCTGTTTCATGAATTCTCATGATCCTTCCAGTTATGGCTGTAAGTTTGTATTAGAGAAGCAAGATGATCTACAAGGAAGTTCGGGGGGTGCCGGCTGATTTCAGCTCACACAGTGGTTTCAGCTCTTGGTGGGAGCTGAGGAGAACCAGGCCTCAGAGCAGTAGACTTTGGCTTGGCTCCAGCTCGCTATGAGACTGTGGGTAGGTCCCTTCCCTGCTCTGGGCCTCATTTTCTTCACCTGTAAAATGCAGTGATCTCAAAGATTTCTTTTGGCTTGCAGGTTCTGTGAGTTTTTAAGAAATTATAGACATTTTCAAACATATGCGAAGTTAGAAAATAGTATGTAATAAACCCTCACATACTCATAGCCCAGCTTCATCCGTTATCAATATATGGC
This sequence comes from Tursiops truncatus, assembly GCF_011762595.2. Lineage (NCBI taxonomy): Eukaryota > Metazoa > Chordata > Mammalia > Artiodactyla > Delphinidae > Tursiops > Tursiops truncatus. Next base: position 95,305,420 of record NC_047039.1, read on the forward strand.
CAATTTTATTTCATTTATGCCCTCACCCACTTTCCCCTCCTCCAGTGGATTATTTTAAAGCAAATCCCAGACATCATCTCATCTCAGCTATATAAATCTCTAAAAGATGGCTTAAGAAAACAACCACAATGCCATTATCACATTTAAAAATTAGCAGTAACTCCTTAATATCACTGATTATGGAACTGAACTACTTAAAAGTTTTGTTTGATGATATGGTAGAAGCCAAACTGAAGCTTCTAGTGTCAATCATAGTGTTTTCAGAACTTGTGGTCAGAGAACAATCTTAGAGGGAATTGTAATGTTATGCACCAAGTTAAAAAACCCCCAAAACACACACAGCATGTGTTGAAAAGCGTAATCTTTTATGCTAATAGTAATTACGTACATGCAGAGGCTGCTTGCTGTGTGTCGCACGCTATCCTGGGTACTCTGTGCTCTTTCCTTTAAACTATTTTATAAAAAACCTCAGTGCCAAGTGCAGTGCCATAAAGTTAGAAAGCTTGTGACCAGAGGTGGGGACTGAGCTTAAGGAAAGAAAAAATGATCGGAAAAATATTGTGCGATTTAAGCCATCAAATTAAAAATAAATTGAGATTAAATGGGAGAAGTCTGTAACAGAAATAGTTTAAGCCCCTGAGAGAGAGAATTAAAGTGCATTCCCTTAAAATAATGCATTTTCATTTTGTAGCGGGTCTCCTACCCTGTGCTCAAAAGTAACCTGAGCCAAGTACAGCCTTCCCTCTGTGTCCATGGGGGATTTGTTCCAGGACCCCTGTGGATACCAAAATCCACGGATGCCCAAGTCCCTTTGTATAAAGTGGTACAGTATAGTCGGCCCTCCGTATCCATGGGTTCCGCATCCTTTCATATGGAGGGCTGGCTGTACTATTGCCCTTGAATGTTCCATGAAGCCTTACCTCTGAGCCTTTGTACCAGCTGTTGCCTTTGCCTGAGATGCTCTTCCTTTCCTTCTCTTTGACTTAACTCTTTAGGCCTTCTTTGAGCATCTCAGTCCTAAACTACCTCTTGCCTCTCTAAGTTTTCAGCATTTGTTGCCTGTACTGTTCATCTCTCAGTCTCACTCTGTCTAGTGACATCCCTTGTATTGCTGTCTTGAACTGGTATTTAAATTCCTGAATGTTTGTCTTGTTTCCTTAATGCTGCAGCTCCTTGCCCAGTGCCTGCCAACGTGGGCATGATGGATTCATCCGTTTGTCAAGGCTTCACTGAGCTTAGGGTTTGGCATTCAGAAGTACCCAAGGCTTGGCCCCTGAGACTTTGTGCCTAGAGAAATTTCAGGCGGTGTCCCAAGTTTATTACCTGACCAGTGTATTACCGTGTACTCAGGCTGCATGTAGAAAAAGTCTTTCTTCTTCCAAAGGTTTTCAAAAACAGGCTTCAGAAGTAACTAATTGAAGAACACTTAGAGGTTCCTGCTTATGGACATTAACTGTGACCATTTGCTTGGCCTAAATTATCATGAAATCATTGGAGGCCCCTTAGCAGGAAGCAAAGCTCACGGGAGGCTATTAACCATTTAGTATTCTCTAAGCACCAGGGGGTGAAATTTTCTACTTACTGAAGAGCAGGGAGAGGCAGCCTTTATTACAGCTAAAGCATCCTGCCTGGAGCTTTAGAAAGTTACAGCCATACTCAGTGTGAAAGAAAAGTGTACAGCAAGGCGGTGTGGGCACCTAGATACCAGCTGGGTTGCTTTTGAATGTGTTGACACACACAATTAAATCAGTGATGAGGACTCTGGCAAAGTCTTGACAGGGCTTTTCTGGGATGTCAGCTCAGGTCAGTGTCTGCCACTCATGTTGGTCACTGCAGCTGCCCCTCCATTAGTGCTGACTTGGCCACTTGCCAGGAGGGAGGAGTATTTGTTTTTGGTGCTGGGTGGGCAGGTGGATGTGGAAGGGTCGCTTTAATGGAGTGACTCCACTGTTCTCTATCGGTAGATGGTTAATATGGCCTGGTATGATGGGAGGGGGCAAAGAAGGAGAAGAGAGCAGGTGCAGCCCGGGCTGCAGGAAAGCAGGGGCAGGAAGAGAGAGCTGGGGGCGGGGGTGGTAGCAGAGTGAGAGTAGCTGGGGAGACATGGCCTGGTGCAGAGTGTGCATCTGTGGGGGAGGGGTACCAGCTTTGAGAATCCATCCCCAGCATTCTGCATCCCTGGCCCTCAATCGGCTTGGCTCCCGGCAAGAAGCCAGTTTGGTTTTGCTTGGGACTGTCAGGCGGTAGGCTGCCACCCTTTCTGGAGAATCCAAACAAAATGTATTAATAAAGTTGTTGTACACTACCGGTCCTCGACTGGGGCAGGCACGGGTGGGTGCCCTGTAGGATCCCCTGGATAGCTTTCTCCAGACCCCCATGCGCAGACCCCACCTTGGACATACTGAGTCTGGATCTCAGGAGCAGGCTCTGGGGCACAGGACTTGGACAGGCTCTTCAGGGTGTTCTGTGGACTTGTTCAGGCCCCCTTAGACCGGGCTCCTAGGGGGCACATCTCCAGGGAGTTAGTTCACTACCCATCTCGGCAGCTCATTACATCCTTGGCTTTGATATGGTGCCTTCCCCAGAACATGCTGAATCCCTCGTCTGTGTGGGTCCCTCACATATTGAAGTCAACCATCAGGGTTCTGCTCCAGTCTTAATACCCATGTTGTTTCTTGATTAATAGCTATTAAGCCAATCTCTGAAGAGGCCTGAGTTGGCGATATGCTAAGAGAGAAGAGGTAGGAAAAAAAAAAAAAAACAAAAGCAACTCTAGTGTTAGGGTAGAGAAAGGTGTGGTAGAATAGAAGTACTTTCAAATACATTTATACTACTTTTTTTTTTTCTGATTTCTTAAAGTAGTGCTTGTTCCCAGTGAAAATTTAAAAACAGTAAAAACCCAAAGGAGAAAAGAAAAACCTTTCTATTCCTACCTGCCAGATACACCCATTGTTAATATTTTGGTGGACATCCTTTTCATTAAACTATAGATTTGTAAACTTGCTTTTATCTCAAAATAGCAATATTATTTTTGGCATTTCATTAATATTCATCTATGCCATCACTGTTGGAAGCTGCCAGGTATCAATCAGTCCCTCAGTGTTGCACACTGGAACTCAATGATGGACATGTTTCAGGAGCTTTGAATTAACCCTTAGTCAAGTAGGACCCAAATGAACTCAGCCTGTCTGCACATGAGTCCTGACCCTGGCTCGTGTGTACTGGCCCACTGGCAGCCAGGTCAGGGTGGTCTTGGCAACTTTTGTGTGTCAGGTTGGTTTGGACCTTGACCTGGAACTGTCCAAGCACTGCCCAGGCCTTGCCTGGACCTAAGACAAAGCTTCTTGAGCTTGAGGTCCCATAACTTTTCTCCTGGATTGAGCATCACCAGCAGACGTGGGAGCTGAAATTCCCGTTGGGGACTGGCTCTTCAGACCTACCAGCACCAGAACAGTTCAAACCTCCGAGGTAACTCTGAGCTTCTGTGGTTGGCTTCCCATGGGACTCTACTACTAATGAGTCCTGTGACCTTGGCAAGGGGATCAACTCAGCCTCAGTTTTTTCCTCTGTGAAGTGGAGAGAATAGCTCCAGCCTCACTCACAAAGTTGGAAAGATCAAATGAGACAATGCAGGTAAAAGTGCTTCGTAAACCACAGTGCATCAGGCAAACCTATGTTACACTTGACAATCGACCTCCCGATGTGGTGCAATGAAAAGGTGCTCACTCGAGCTTCTCTTGTTCTCCCAGACAGAGTGGACTCATCGGCTGCATGAGCTTCGGGGTGAAGTCCCTCCTGACTCCGGACAAGGTGGGTCCTAGGGAAGCTTCTGGCAGGGTCAGACCACCTAGGCCAGGGCTGGTACAGGCAGAGGCCTTTGTCTGGAAGCCCTGCGGCGGGGCTTCAGTGAGATGGTGCCCCACTGAGACAGTGCCCCCAGGCCTGATAACAACACTGTTACCGGTGTGACCAAGGGTCTGGGTTCCTGCCTTGGCTCATTCTTGTCAGAGACCAGTTGTTAGGCGGCTCCAAGTCTTCCCAGAAGGCTCTAGGTCTGGTGTCTTCCCTTAAGGACACAGGCAGGTCCCTCAGAGCTCAGAGCACTCTCTGCCCTGGAGGATGAGGGACGGGTGCTTCTCGTGGTCTGTTCCAGGGGTTGCCTTGACGTTGTTTGCCAGGTCTCAGGTTTCTGGGCCTAGCAGGTGCTCAGGGATGGAGTGAGCATCCTCTGTGGAGCTTTTCTTCAGGCTGGGTGAGGACTCTGGGACCTAGAGGCCCCTCCGTCTGGGTGGCCAGACCCTTACGCAGCTCTGCTTGGATGGCGCTCCCCGCGTTGGAGGCTTTTGAGCAGGGGAGGGATGTGCACCTCTTGCATATCCCTGGAGATGTCCTGGTGGCCTGCTGCAAGGAGTTGCCAGGTGGCCCTGCCACCCAGCTCTGTGTCCTGGAAGTGAAGTCTGGGGTAGGTGGCTGAGGACCCTTTACCCTACATGTGGGTCCCAACTATCTTGTCTTGACTGCAGTCTTGGCCTTATTCCCTCTTGGGAGAAGATGTCTGCCCCTGGGGACTGCTCAGGGGCCTCAGGACGCCTGCTTTCTGGCCTCTCCCTCCCTCCCTCCCTCCCTTCCTCCCTCCCTTCCTCCCTTCCTTCTGTTCTGTCAACATTTATTGGGCTCCTGCTGTGTACCAGGCACAGTGCTAGGCACATCAAGGAACCTGTGCACAGCCTAGTGGGGGAGGCAAGCCTGTGAGTAGACTTGTTCTCCAGGGACAAGAGGCGTGGGAAGTCGGCAGAGGGGAGGATCATCTCTGCCTGGAGCATCAAGGAGGGCTTCCTGGAGGTGGGAAGCGAGGGTTCGGGGAAGGGAGGCTGGAGTGTGTGTGTCTGCAGAGACGCTGCTCCTGAGGAGGCTGTCCAGCTGCTGCTTTTTGACGGGGACTGGTGGCTGCCTGACCTGTGCCCTCTGTCTCCTCTGAGCATGTCACGCCTTCTCTTGTGACAGGAGACCAGCGGCTGGTACTACCTGCTGGGAGAGGACCTGGGCCGGACCAAGCACCTGAAGGTGGCCAGGCGGAGACTGCGGCCCCTGAGAGGTGCATGCCCACCACCTTCAGTTCTGCCCAGACATGCCGACCCCCAGGGCTCCCCCCACTCCACTGTGTAGTAGCCTCAGTCCCTGTGTTTTGTGGCATGTGTCACCCTAGGCTGCCATCAGACCCTGGGTCCAGGGACTTCTCACGAGTGCTTGCTAGAATGCAGCCTGCAGGCAGCCTCATGCCCATGACTCCTTTATTTATCTAGCTCATGGAGGGCTGGGCTTTTGGACCTTCCCATGTGGCCATTCCTCAGGGTCCGTGGTCTCAGGATCCCCTCTGGGCTGCCTGGCTGACCTTGGGGCGCCCACCTCTGCAGACAGGCCATGTGGGCCCTGCTGTGGGTCCTGAGGATTCTCCCCTTCTGCTCTGTCCTTCCCATGCACCCATCTGTCTCCTGAGCCCCTGCCTGGCCCGAGCCTGGGCATTCTCACATCCTGGGGGCCAGCAGTGACCTTGTCCTCCACATGGGCCTGGCACCCTGGCCTCATCCTCTGGGTGGTCTGTGGAACGGGCACTTAGATGCCAGCAGAAACTTTCTGACTCTGCTCTGTCACCTTCCAGACCCTTTGTTGAGACTGTTGGGAGGTGAGGACACCGAGAACAGGGAGAAACTCAAGGTAGGTGGGGACAACCTGGGCAGGACTGACGGGCCCTGAGCACTGCTCTGGGCTCTAACCTGCTTCTGGTCAGTCCCTTGGCCCAGGAGACCCCTAAACAGGGCAGCACTCGGTGACTGAGACTCAGATTCACTTGGTGCTTGGAAACTCAGCAAGTTGTGCATTTTTAAGAGGTTATTTCTGGTGCTTTTCTCGGGTTACTCAAGCTTGGGGCGGGAGTGGGGAGAGAGCCGGGCCCCGGCCCCTGGAAATAGAGGAGTCTGGGTTGTACTGACTTTTGGTCTCTTGAAGCCGAGTCCTCCCTTTCCTGCAGGCCCCCTCAGGCCCCTTGCCTCCCCTGCCACTGTGGCCCAATTCCCCTTCCGGTTTGGCCCCCTTGATATCAGGGAGCAGCTGTGAGTCTGAGCCCGAGACCGATGGGTCCTCACTTCATTAGGGCTTTGAAGCTAGAGAGGAACCTTCCTGTAGGGATTTTGGGGAATTCATCCAAATTTGTCCCTTTGCAGGCCATGGCAGGTGATCTCTGCTTTTCTCTAACCACTAAGGGAGGGAGAAACAAGCCCCCAGTGCTGAGTAGCCCCTCGGTTGTTATCTAACATGACCCTCACTCCCACCTCTGAGGTGGTTGTTACTACCCATTTCACAGATGAGTGAGACTTGTAAGGTTCAGAGATGTTAGGTCACTCTCTGTGGTCACACAGCCAGCAAATATGCCTTCTGGTATGGCTGTCTCCTGCAAGTGGCCTAGTTGGGAAGATACGACAGTGATATTTTCCATGATAATATATGACACTTAGGTGTATTATTAGCTACAAGACATTTCCCCTTTCATTCACTCAAGTCATTCACTCATTCATTCATTCATTATTTATTGAACATCTACGTGGGCTAGGCCTTGTGCCGGGTGCCAGGATATAGCTGTCAAAGATCCCAGCCCTCACAGAGCGTACAGGCGAGGGCTGCACTGCCCATTATGGCAGCCGCTAGCCACCGGTGGCTACTGAGCATTCGAAATTGTGGCTAGTATGAACGAGGACCTGAATTTTAAATTTTATTTTAAAATTTATATTGCACCTGTGTCTAATCACTACCATATTGGATAGTACAGCATTAGAGTAACTTGCTGGATCTCTGTTTTCCGTGGCTTCATTACAAGTTTAAAAGCTTTCTTCCAGCTTCAGTGGGGGAGCTGCAAAGGCCTTTCTCCCTCTCTGTGTACATGCCGAGCACAGAGAGGACAGTGACCAGGGAGTCTCCCTGGGGATTTGTGAGAAGTGCCCGGACATCGACACTGCAGGTTTCTAGGTGGCCTGGGAGAGTCCTCCTTCGTGCCGGGCTCTGCACACAGGCCCTGACCTCTGGGGCCGTTGTTCTGAGGGCGTTTGATTTTCCTCGGCTTGCACACGCAGAGATGTCCGTAGGGCTCAGCAAGGTGTGGGCGATCGTCAGAGACTTGGTTAGAGCAGGGGGAGAATCTCAAGAGGTGACCTGTTCAACTCCCTCTTCGTGTGCGTGGAGGGATGGAGGCTTAGAAACCTGGGTGGCCTGACCACTGTCACAGTAACGAGAGCTGGGCTGGACCAAGGGACAGTCTCTGGCATGAAGGATGTGAGTGGCTGGGTAGTTTTCCTCAGGGGCTCTGAGGTTGGTGGAAGGGGCTCTAGGCTCACCAGGCGCTGCTCTACAAGGCAGGAATCAAGACTGGGGCTCTGGTCCCAGCTCCACCCCACCCTGCTGTGTGATCTCAACTGCTCAAGGCCCCCACTTCTTCACCAGTAAAAAGAGGATGCTGGATTATCTAGTGATTGGAAATCCCTTCCCAACTTGACTTTATGGTCTGTCATCAGATCCTTCAAGCAGCCCACATACATGGATGAGGAAACTGACTTTTAAGTAGCTTCTGAGTGGCAGGCAAACTCCAGATGTTTTGTATTCCCTGTCTTGACGTGGGATGTCTGTGGGAGCAAAGCATCCTTTGGTTCTTAGGCTGAGTTAGTTCCCTGCATTTGTACCAGGGATCCTGGGATTCGCAGGGGGAGGCGGCGTTGTTACAGAGTGGGCCGTGTTTTCTGCCTGGGTTCTCCTCCAGCCAGGGGTGTTTGTGAGAACACTGGAATCACAAAGTGGCCCATGGCGGAGAATGCAGCCAGAACAAAGGCGCCCTCTCCCCGCCGGGGCCCGGGGAATACTAACTAGTTGACAGGAATTTTAATATAAAACTCTCCCTCTTCCTTGTCATTCGGAGGTTTCAGGAAGCCTTCGGGCTTATCGTGCAGAGGCACACAGCACAGACAGGGCTTGGGGAGGTGAGAGGTGATTTCCTGCCATTCTTCTGCGGGGCGGGCTTCCCAGGGCGGTCATGCCAGGCTGACGGGGCGCAGTGCGGGCTCCCACTGCTGGGGGGGAGAGCCGGGTTTTCATGGGGCGGCAGTCGAGGCAGGACCCGCAGCCATGAACCGCTTCAATGGGCTCTGCAAGGTGTGTTCGGAGCGCCGCTACCGCCAGGTGGGTGCTTGGCCCCTTGGGGGGTGCATGGGGTGTCATTGGGGGTCAGGGGTGAGGGCTCACTGAGCAGGACTTGTCTTCCCACAAGGCCTTTCTTGCCTCCTCCTGGCCCCTTGCAGGTTCATTGTGATCTGGGGGGGAGGATAGAGGCAGGAACTGGCCCCAAGGTGGCCTTTACCTGCCGCCCCTCTTTAGGGGCAGACGAGGCCAGCTCTTCGCCATCCTAACCACTGACTGGGTGGTGTCCATGGTGAGATTATCTAGTTGATTTTCTGTCATTTTTATTTGGGAGGCGTGTGGGTTAAAAAGAGCATCCCAAGCCTGAGTTTTTAAGTGGCGAGGCTGCTGAGCAGCTGGATTTGTGTTTTTTTGCTAACTTTCCCTACTTCTGATGGGACGGCAGTGCCTGTCCTGTGTTGTGTAGGTGTGATTGTGTTCTAGCGTGTGTTGGTGTGTGCTTGTGAGCGAGGTAGGATGTGTCTGCGTATATGTGCGCACACACGATTTTCCTCCCGGGTGGCTGTGATGCCTTGAAGTGGGTCCGGAGTCCTCTGGCTCCAGAGCCCAACTTCACGGAGAGGGCTTGGCCCTCGGCCTCCAGTCTCAGGACGTGGGGCAGAGTGGGAGTGATGATCCCTTAGCCCCCAAGACTCTTCTGGAACTGTGAGGGACATTTTTTTTTCTTATAAAAAGGGCATGGTGTCAGACAGGGTGAAGGCAAGGGATGTCCAGATTTGGGGAATGTCCAAGCTGATGGGACTCTGGAATGGTTCTGATTTTAAAAGTATAGAAAAATCCCTCTGTGTTTTAATGACCAGCCTGGAATCTGGGTCCTGAACTCCTTCAAACTGGCAGACTTAGGTCTCAGGGAGATGCTCAGAGGGGCCTCCTGCACCGTGAGTGGGACACGTGTGTTCTCTCTCCAGTCCCCAGCTCTCAGGGCCCTCCCGCACTCCTGGAGCCTGCAGAGGCGCCCCTGTGACGCTGGCAACTGGATGGCGGGGTGGTGAGGCGCAGAGGGCACTGGATGGGAGGTCGAGAAGTCCTCGGTCACTTGGGACTACAGGCCTGAGGACCGGGACCCTCTGGCAGTCACAGTAGGACCAGGCATGAGTGCGGTCCGGGCCTGGGGCTCTGGGACTCAAGTTCAAGACGGATCCCCTGCTAGAAAGTAGTGCGGGGTTGAGAGCACCAGCTTTGTGCCGGACCCGGGCTCACATCCAGCTCTGCCCTTCTTGAGGTCTGACTCTTGTGCATGGCAGTTTACCTCCCTGAGCCTCAGTCTTCCTGTCAGTGGAATAGGGTGATAATGTGACGATGCTGTGAAAGTAAATGGAATATGTATGAAGTGCCTGGTGCAGGGGTTTCAATAACTATGGCATTTAGGGATTGGGATTGAAGTCTAGCATTACAGAGGGTCGGAAATCAGGCAGGAGGGCAGAAGTGAGATGCTGGCATGGGTGAGATCTGAGAGCAGTAGCAGTTCCTGCACTGGACAGGAAAGAGCAAGAAGCACCCCAGGAAGGATGGCCTCTGCCAGGAGTCGCTGAGGTCCCAGAGATAGGGCAGGGCTGCTTCCCTTGTCTCTTGACCCTGAGGCCTGAGGTCAGAGAGGAGGGCTGAGAGCTTACTTGCTTCAGGCCTCAGTTTCCTTCTCTGTAAAATGGGCATACTGAAACTAGCCCTGCATTCCCTCAGGGCTGCAGTGATGATCAGGTTCTTTGGACATTGTCCTCTCAACGTGGTCGTGGTCACGATGGACAGAGCATAATTCTGCTTCCTTTATGCAGTCCCACCCCCTCACACTGAGCAGGAGAGGGGCTTGCTTCCCAACACCGTCTCCTCTTCCCCTCTTCCCAGCCCCCAGCTGGCCTGGACTGTTGTCTGGACTGGCTCTGCTTAGCCTGGTGCCCAGGAAGGCAGAGGGGTCTCCTGTCCACAGTCCCACCTGGATGCGGGGAACAGGCTGTTTTCTGGAGCACCCTCCTTCTCTCCAGATTCAGCTTTGGGGCCAGTCCCCAAACTGTTAGCCCTGGGTGCTGGGACTGGTTTTCCAGAGCCGCACCCCAGGCAGGAGGGGCCGTGGCTCTTGGTGGTGTAGGACTGGGGAAGTGCTAGCAAAATGCTCGCATCCCAGCTTCTGCCTGGGTTGAGGGTGGGCTGTGAGGTCCCTAAAATCCCTGCTGGTTGCATGGAGTGGACTGGGCTCCTGTCATCGTCCCTTGGCCTCAGTCTGGGCTTTCCGCGCTCACTCCAGAGTTTGTTTTTCTTTCTTTCTTTCCATTTTTTTTCTCTTCCTGTCTTAGCTGTGTGTTTTCCCAGAATTCTTATGGGAACAGGGTATTTTCCTGCCCCCCCCGCCCCTTCCCCTTGTCTGTCAGATTTCCTGTTTTACAAACTCGCTTTGAATCCAGGCCCAGGGCTGGTGGGAAGCAGAGCCTCAGGGGCCTCCCCAGCAGCATCCAAGGGCCTGGGTCACCCCAGGCTCCCCGGCCCCCCCTTTCCCATGCCTGGCCTTTGGGACAGCTGGCAGGTGAATGCCGGGCACCCAGCCTGGAAGAGGTAACCCCTAAAGGAAGGAGACAGCAGTCTCCTAACGAGGCGGTGGCCCTTGACCTCTCTCAGGGCTGCTGAGCTGGCTTCTTCCTCAGCCTGCCTGGGGTGCCCTACCCCATGCTGCACCGGGGCCCACGCCACATCCAGGGCGCCAGACCCCTTTTCTGACTTCAACTGCCTTAGTCTGTTGCTCTCATACACCTGCTCTGAGCAGCCTGGAATTGCTCTTTGAGTGGGCAGGGGCTGGGCTTTCTGCACCCCTCCCAAAGCCTAACTGGGGGTGCACAGAGAGGGCATGCAGCAAGGTAGAACTGAACTGAGCTAGCAGACCGCGCCGCCCCCTGCCAGCTTTCCGCTGCTGGTGGGAGGCTGCAGCGCTGTCCTCACTAGCGGAGCAGTTGCTGGTTCCTGCCGTGCTCCAGGCCTGTCATCTAAAGTCAAAGCACAAAGGACTCTTCCCAGCACCATCCTCACGTTTTGCTGTACTGCTTAACATGACCTGCTTTGCTTTCTAGAGATCAGTGTACCCTCATGCTCCTCTGGGAGCCAGAGACCAAGGCCTCATGACCTGGTACCTCAGCAGAGCCTGGCATGCAGTAGGAGCTCAATAATTGCATGTTGCTTTGAAAAGAGCATCCAGGTGGCAGGGCCCTTTCAGGGGACTTCTGAAAGTAGGGGTTGTGCACCTGCCACGCACACAGGCTGCAGCAGGCACAGTGAGGTCATTGGCTAGTTCAGGTTCAGCCAGGAAGCCTATCTGTGCCCTCACTTGCCCCCTCACCCGGGAGCCCTCACTGATACCTTGAGGCCCTGGCAGTGGACGGCCCTGAGACCCCTAGCACGTGTCCCCTGCCCCTTGGCCTGAGGTGGTGAGTGTGTGCATCCCTGTCTTGCCTCCCCTGTGCTCTGGGAGGGCAGCCAACAGGCCAGCTTTGTCTCTGGGCCCTCAGCATGGGGCCAGCCTTGGGCTGACGCTCCATGAACCCCTGGGGAAAGGAGGAGGGGACCGAGCAGGCAGTGGGTCACAGGTGAGGTGGAGACGTGCAGTGCAGTGGGCCCTTGGGTAAAGGGCTAGGCCACATGTCTGCCAGGGCTGAGGAAGGCGAGATTCAGCCTTCCAAGGCTTGGTCTGGGCCCTTCCACATGGGCCTGGCTTACCTCCTGAGCTCCCAGCCTTCCTGCTTGGCCCACAACCCAGTGCTCAAGATGCCTGGGCCAAGATAGGGACAGCGAGGGGCCGGCCAGCCTCCTTCTTGGCTCCAGCAGCCTTGGAGAGGAAGGTGGCTCTGGGGTGGGGACTGTGTTCTTCACGACCTTGGAGCAGAGGCAGCAGCCTCATGGCTTCTGGGAGTAACTGGGCAGGGCTGTGTCCTAGATTACCATCCCGAGGGGGAAGGACGGCTTCGGCTTCACCATCTGCTGCGACTCTCCGGTCCGAGTCCAGGCCGTGGATTCCGGTGAGTGAGTGTCTCGGGTGATGCCAGCCCGAGGCTTTGCAAACAAGATGTTGGAACTGAAAGGGGAGCCCTAAACTGGAGCAAAGTGTCCTGGTTTTTCAAAACGAGAAGAATAATATTTTTAAATGACCACAGATGAAAGTGAGGTCTATGAAAATACACCTACTCTTTTTTTTTTGTTGTTTTTAATCAAAATGAAAATAGATTTTTATATTTTGTTTCCCAATCATTTCAAACAGGAACTAAACCTATATTTTCAGTAATGGCTGCATGGGAAAATGAGAGTCATTTATGAACTCGATTTGGAAGCAGTATTTTATCCTATTCCAGCCTGATTAGCACTTAAAAATAGTCATTCCCTCCCTATTTTTCACAAAGAAAAGACTTCTAGTCACAGAGTGAGCATCCAAAGTGGAGAAGCTGGGACATGGTGATCTGGGTGCCCCCATTGCCTGTGAGCCTGGCAGCAAGGAAGGGTTCTCAAGGGGCGGGAGGCCCTGGGCAGGGAGGGGGGCCTGGCGGGGAGGTGGACAGCAGAGAGAGGTCAGCCAGTACTGGGTATGCGGGCAGGGAGGAAGTGAGGGCAAAGGGGAGCCTCCCTTCAAGGTCCCCGAGAGCCCCCGAGGTTGGCCCCTCATTGACAGGTGAAGAAACAGAGGGGAGCGGTCCTTGTCCAAGGTCACTGGAAGCAAAGGACCCCGGAGCTTTTGAGGGGGGTGTGGGCTTCAGGAGCCCTTGAGTGGCTTTTCTTTGTCCCTGCAGGGGGCCCGGCAGAGCGGGCAGGGCTGCAGCAGCTGGACACGGTGCTGCAGCTGAACGAGAGGCCCGTGGAGCACTGGAAATGCGTGGAGCTGGCACACGAGATCCGGTGACAGGGGCGGCGGGCAGCCCGGGGCCTCGGGCTGGGGCGCACCTCCCCTCCCCTCCCCAGACCTGGGCACACGCCTCGCCCGTCCCTCCTTCCCAGCCGTGAGCAATTCACTTTGCTCCTTGGGGAATCAGTTTCTTGGCCTGAAATTGGAAGGTTCAGGTTCTGAGCGATTTTGGATCCCAGAGCAGACAGCGGGGAAGAAGCTCTCAAACAGACCCTGTGGTTCGTGGTGCAGCTCCAGGGGGTTGCTCTCTACTTTAGCTCATTAGTTCTGCTACCTCAGAGCTAAGCCCTTGGTTTCCTAAGGATGCGTAGATGTTGCGAACGTTTTCAATTGCACAATTAAACAGTTATTCTTTAAATTTTGGGGTCTCCTAAATTTCAACCCTCTGGGTTAAAGCCCTTGTGGCCCATTTTAGGTTTGCTTCTGGAATGACCGGATGAGGGGTTGTACACAGGCCGTGGCTTGCCTGCTCCTCCTTGATAACACTTTGTGTCCAGGAGGCGCGTCGCTAGTTGAGTTTGGTCTTCTTTCTCGTTTACTTGGCCTTGGCCTCAGTGTCCTTCCCAGCCTCTGCCAGTCAACTAGAGTCGACCTAAGGGACCCCTTTGCTGTCTCTACTTCAGATGGCCTCTGCATCCCTTCCTGTTCTGGCACTGGGGCTTCCCTGCCCTCTTCCCCTCTCTTCCTCTCTGCCCCCACAGGCCCCTACCATGGCTGACTTTGGTCTCCCCCAGACTCAACTTCCCTTTGTGACTCCCCGCCTCCTCCAACTTCCAGGAGCTGCCCCAGCGAGATCATCCTGCTTGTGTGGCGTATGGTCCCCCAGGTCAAGCCGGGGCCAGATGGCGGGGTCCTGCGGCGCGCGTCCTGCAAGTCGACCCATGACCTCCAGTCGCCCCCCAACAAGCGGGAGAAGAACTGCACCCACGGGGCCCAGGCACGGCCAGAGCAGCGCCACAGCTGTCACCTGGTGTGTGACAGCTCGGATGGGCTGCTGCTCGGTGGCTGGGAGCGCTACACTGAGGTGACCAAGCGCGGGGGCCAGCACACCCTGCCTGCACTGTCCCGTGCCACTGCCCCCGCCGACCCCAACTACATCATCCTGGCCCCGCTGAACCCTGGGAGCCAGGTATGGACAGCTGGTTCCGGGGAGGTGAAGGGCATGGGTCCCTGAGTGAGGCCAGGAAGATGCGAAGACTCAAAGTTGTGTTGTGAGGAGCCTGCCAGGGGCTTGGAGTGGGGAGCAGGGAAGTGGACTATGTGTTAGCTCCAGCTTCTATAGGGCTGTCCTGTTGGGCTGTCCCCGGCAGAGACAGCAGGTGGGTCTTTGTGGCCTCAGGGCACAGATCCAGGACCATGGGAGGTCACACGGTAGAAGATTTCACCTCAAAAGAAGGAAGAGCTTTCTGCCAGTCTGCACTTATCCTCAGCGGAATGGGCTGCGTGGTAGGCAGCAAGCCCGTCGTAGGAGCTGTAAGATGGAGTAATGGAATGTCAGCGTGTGTGCCCCAAAATATCGGTCCCAGGAGATACTCTGGGAAGAAAGTTTCTTGATGTCAAATGAGTTTGAGAAACACCTTATACTCTCTTCCTCTTCTGGGAGATTCCCAATGCATATTAGCCTATTTGAGGCTCTGAGGGCATCTGCAGTGAAGAAGGTGGTTTACCCTTGTTTAACCGAGCATTTCTCAAACTCCCCTGACGGTGCACCCTTTGTGGCGGAGTTGTTAGCGTCCCAAGTGCCAGTGTTTCACAGAACACACTTCAAGGGGTTAGACTTGATGACAGCTAAAGCCTCGTTCAACTCGAACATTCTAGATTCTGTGATCCCTCCAGGCCCCCCTCTCAGCTCGTTAGCGGGACTGCTGTTTTGCCCTCGTGCCCTGAGGTGCTCCCCTCCTGTCCCCAGGCCAGGGCTGAGCAGCCTGCCTGGTGGTCTGCCCCGTTCCTGGGGCTGAGGTAGTTCTATGTCTTTCCCTCGCAGCTGCTGCGGCCTGTGTACCAGGAGGATGCCATCCCCGAAGGTGAGTCTCTCCTCTGCTGCTGTGCCCTCTGAGCCCCGGAGAGATGGCGAGGTTAGCTGCGAGGCTGGGCCCCACCTCCTCCTCTGAGTTGGGAGACCTTCCCAACAGAGTCAAGATCCCCCCCCCATTTTGACACAGAGTCCGTCTCCTCTTGGGACCTTTTTCTTCCTCACTGAACCAGTGTCTTTCTTCCTTGGACCCTGAACTGAGGAGGAAGAGAGGGCATCTTCCCAGAGCAGTCTAACAGATGGTGTTCAGGACTCAGGCATTCAGCTGAGATTCAACCAACGTTACTGAGCAACCAATATATGTAAGGTGCTGTAGGCACTGTGGTCAGGCCAGCTCGGGAGGGAGGCACGGAACTTGGAGCTGGGAGGTTCCAAATTGGAGTTGTATGAGTTTGAGCAACTCATGTCCCCTCACTGAGCCTCAGTTTCTTTATCTATAAAACGGGGCTGATAATTCCCACTTCAGAGGGTGTTGGGAGGATTGAAGGAGATAATGGTTTTGAGTGGCAGCCTATTTGCTGAGTGATGTTACACAGAAGTTAGCTGTCTTTGAAGTACACAGATGGCTCTGCTGTTTGAAGGGATTTTTCTCCTTTGTCCTTCAAATCCTGACCTTAGTTTTTAAGGGCCAGGGAGAGAAGCTGGGCTCAAAACCAGTTCCTTCTCCCAGGAAACCTGAGGTATCAGTGTTGCTGCTGGAGTTGGCTGGGCATTCCTTTAGGCCCTCTCTGCGCTGGCCTGAGCCTAGCTGGCTGGAGTCCAGGTGGTATCTGGAAGGTTGAGACCAACCTTGCCTGGTGGTCCATGGTGCTGACCTTGGGTATGCTTGAGCCCTTCCTTCTTTGACCTCCTTCTTTGTGAATGGCCTTTTCCCAACCACTTGCAGACTTGCTTCCTTGCTGTCCCCCTCTGTCAGTAGCATGAAGACGACGCTTGCTTAGAGCAGGTGCCCTTTGGAGGGAAAAGGGCTCCCATCAGGCTCAGAGTTGCAGATGGAAGCCATCTTTGTTCTCTCCAGGCTGGGGCATTTGGGTGTTAGGGCTTGGTCTGTTGGAAATGAATCTGTGTTCCTTCCGGAGAAAAGTCTGATGGAGATTCAACACTGAGTTTTAAAAAAGCTTTTAGTTGCCGCATCAGGTTAGAGTGGAGATGTCACTGCTAAATGGTGACCCCATTAAGGGCAGGGCCTAGGCCTGCTCACCTCCGTGTGTCTGATGCTGGTCCCAGGGTCTGACAGACAGCAGGTACTCAACAGAATTTTATTGGAGTGACTGACTGAAGGGGAGTGACTCTGGTTGCCTCCAAGGTTTGCAGACTGCTCATGGGAGAAGGGAGCTGGAGAGATGTGTGGGTTGAGGCAGGCTGGTGTGGTTCCTTTTCGGCCGAGAGATGCCTCTTGGTGTCCTCCCCTCTGTCCACGTTTTGGTTCCCCTCTGAGAATACAGTACTTAGTAAACCAAGAAGGGCAGAGTCACGCAGGCTGTGGGAGAGGGACAAGCGAGGAAATGATGCTGCTGTTAATAACAGTGGTAACTTTTGAATGCATTATATTAAGAACTTGACCTGACTTCATTCATTCTTTTTTTAAAATTTATTTATTTATTTAATATTTATTTTTGGCTGTGTTGGGTCTTCGTTTCTTTGCGAGGGCTTTCTCCAGTTGCGGCGAGCAGGGGCCACTCTTCATCGCGGTGCGCGGGCCTCTCACTGATGTGGCCTCTCCCGTTGCGGAGCACCGGCTCCGGACGCGCAGGCTCAGCGGCCATGGCTCACGGGCCCAGCCGCTCCACGGCATGTGGGATCTTCCCGGACCGGGGCACGGACCCGTGTCCCCTGCACTGGCAGGTGGATTCCTAACCACTGCGCCACCAGAGGAGCCCTGACTTCATCTATTCTTCACGATGATAATTATTTTGGTATCCAAGGACATCTTTGCTCTTTACCAGGGATCAAATATTCCTAGCTCCTGGTCCGTGGGTTCAGAGGAAGGGGTGGAATTCAGGGTACAGATCTTCCCTTAAACGCACTCAGGGTTCTCCAGAGGCTAAAGCTGTCGCCAGGGTGACGACTTCTGTCTCCTCCTCTGGCTGGGCTGCTCGGCCTCCTTGCAGGAGGGTGGGTGGGTTGAGCCAACCTGAATAGAATGGGGTCTGGTGCCCTTCTGGGGCCTGTGGTGCCTGCCCGCCTGTCGTCGGCGTGTTCTCCAGGGCTGCGGGTGCCCTTGGCATTGTCCCTTGCCCTGTGAAAGCAGCCCAGCCTCAGATTCGCCACGGCCGGGGGACGGATGGCTGCCAAGGCTCACCTCGGAAGCCGGAGCAAAGCCGAGTAATTACTGTTTGGTCAGTGAAGCAGGTGTTTAAGGGGTGATATGGGGGTTTAGACCAGAGGGTGTAAGCGGTAGCAGGTGGGAAGTTAAGGAGTTTGCCTTCGCAGAGCTCAGTAGCTGGGTTATAACTTGGACTGTTTTTTAAAAAAAATACTTCAAAAAATCAGTTTTGGAAAATCAAGCCCACTTGCTACACACTATCCAGGGTATGTGGAGATGGGGCACGAGGGCATGCCACATAGGTTGGGTTGATTCCGCTTTGTACCAGTTACTGACCAGATGACCTTGGGCAAGTCCCTCAGTCACTCCAGGCCTCAGTTGCCTTGTCTATAAAATGGGGCTGCTTCCCACCTGAAGGCAAAGGTGTATGTCAAGTGGCTTATTCATGACTCTCTAGGCCCAAGGCAAAGATTCTGTGACAGCCCTATGCAGCTGGGCTAGGGCAGGGAAGAAGTGGATTCCTTTAAAGGTCAGACTGGGGGCGGGCAAAAGCCCAGATTTGGGCATTAGCAAACAGCCCCCTTTGTTAAGTTTGGTCTACTTTGCCTTGCTTGTCGGTCCTGTGTGGTTTTGCCTTCTCTGGTCTAGGCTCGGTTGTGTTAAATTAGACTGTCTAGTTCCAGACTGACCCTTTGATCCCCGTTCGTGGTAAAGCTTGTGGCGCAGCAGCCCTGTCCTAATGCCAGCCCTGACGGGTGGATTATTTGTTGGCTTGGGTTTATAATCCTTGTGCCCTCACACCCTGGTACCATTCACCAAACCCTTTCCCATCGGGTCTCTCGTGTGCGCCCTCACCTGCCCTGGGGCAGGCAAGGCAGCAGTCTGTATTATCTCTGCTTTGCAGTGGAGAAAACTCTGGCTCAGAGGGGGAAGGAACCTGGTCAGGGTTATTACACAGCCAGTCTCAGAGGAGGCCAGTGCTCAAGTTCAGGTGTCTTGTCCAACTCAAATCCAGTGCAGAGCTTGAGAGCCAGGATGGGTTCTTTCAGCAAAGGGGCCAGTGCCTGGCAGCACAGAGCCCTCTGGGGCGGACGTCCGGGGCCAGAGCAGACGAGGAGCTGGGTAGGTACTTCCATGCATCTGCCCCCCGCCCCTGTCCTGGGCGCACGCTCTTTTTTACTCTTCTCTAAGTGACTCCCTGAAGAAGCAGGAAGTGGTTTAGGTTATTATGGTTCGAGTGCTGCCCCAGGATACTGCTGTGATCAGTGGTCACTTGTGTGTGTGGGTTGACTTGTTTTTCTTACCCTGCTCGGTGAGAAGGGGCATGGGGTGGGTAGAGGAGGAAAGTGTGAAACCTTCCGAGCTGAGTTTTTCCCCTGAGGCTGTGGACCACGCGTTGGTGGGGAGCTTCCCCGAGATGTAGTTGGGGTCAGGCCACCTGTTCACCCCCAGGCTGCCAGGACTGGGGGTGGCAGAAGGAGACCTGGGCCCCCGTGGACTGCACATTCAGGTCAGGGAGGGCTGATCAGTTGCCCACCTGACAGCAGGGACCCTCGGAGGGGGCCCAGGTGTGTGCAGAGTCTGAATGCCCTGGAGTTTATCTCCTACCTGCTTGTGTCCAAGAATTCCTGACTTTTTAGCTACTCTGTGTTTTGCTCTTCTGCCCATTGGATGAGACATGATAAAGATCTGTATGCCACCCCTTGTTCAGTATGAGGGTGTGTGTCCTGCTGTGGCACCTTATAGAGGGACTCCCTGCAGCTCTCTGCTCTCTTTCCTGGGGGTGATTCATTCTCTCTCTCTCTCTCTCTCTCTCTCTCTCTTCTCTCTCTCTCTCTCCCCCTTTTCTGATGAGAATAATTTGTGAGTTGATAGCCAAGCCGGGGAATACCTCCTGGCTGCGATGAAGCCTAGGATTCCCAGAGTCCCTGGAGTATCTGATTAACTCGCTTTCCCAAGTGGAGAAATCACAACAACAAAACCACAATAAGTTAGCAGCTCACTTTTACCGCGCACTTACCAGGTCCCAGGCATTATTCTAGGGGCTTTACTTGGAGTGTCTCATTTAATCCTCACAGCAACCCCATGAGCTTGGTACTATAATTGCAGTGAGGAAACCAAGACTCTGAGGGGCGAAGTGAGTTTCTGGTGGTCACCAAGCTGGGGAGCAGAGGAGTGGGATTTGGGTGCAGCCCTCTGGCTCAGAACGGGTGCTCTTCCCCGGGAACTGGAGTGGCAGGTGCCACTCCCTATTCCGGACTGACTCAGTGAGCCAGGCCGCTCCAGCTCCCTTGGCTAGGAGAAGGCAGACACCCATACATCCTGAGAAAGCCCACTGTCTCTGCTATCACTGCAGAGACATGACCTCCAGTCCCTTTGTTCAAGGGACCTGGGAGGCAATGAAACGGGCCAGCAGTGTTGGGTGTGCGCAGGGAGCAGTGGGGATGGGGACAAGGGGGACCACACGTGCTCTGCCACCCAGGACGCTCCATCTGATTGCTTGTTTGACGTGGGACTGTGGGCCCGGTGAGGTCAGATCTTCTGATTTTTCGAATCTGAGAGATTTTCTGATTTTTAAATGTACGAGGCCAAACCGATAGGTCTGGTTCAGGTCCTGGTGACCTGAACCTGTCCTTGCCCTGGAGTTGTGGGTTTACACGGTAGTATCTCTCACAGAGTGTGAGGAGATTCCTTCTGAGGCCTCCCTGTCCTCTCAGCACCTTGCTCAGGGCCCGGCGCATGGTAGCCGCTGTTGTTAATGGCTGTTAATGGACTGAGACCATGTTCCCTGTTTCGGCAGAGGCCTGCCTCTGCAGGGGGCGTAGAAATGCCTCACGGTCCCCCATCTCTGTTCCACAGAATCAGGGAGTCCCAGCAAAGGGAAGTCTTACACGGGCCTGGGGAAGAAGTGTCGGCTGATGAAGACGGTGCAGACCATGAAGGGCCATGGGAACTACCAGAATTGCCCAGTCATGAGGCCGCATGCCCCACACTCAAGCTATGGCACCTACGTCACCCTGGCCCCCAAGGTCCTGGTGTTCCCCATCTTTGTTCAGGTGAGCTGATGACCGACCCCAAGGGCTCCCTCTGGAGGAGGTGAGAAAGAATAGGGTCCTTCACCCCGGGACTCAGAGATGGTACCTCGTTCCAGGTCTGAGGACCCCCTTTTGGGAAAGACAAATAGCTTTAGGGGCTCAGGATTCCGGGGGTTATACTGAGGGAGCAGAGGTTTCCAGGAGGAGGAACAGGAGAGTGGGAGCAGGGAAGCTCGGCGACAAGCGGGTCCCCCCTCCCCCCTCCCCTCCCCTCCCCCTCCCCTCCCCTCCCCTCCCCTCCCCTCCCCCTCCCCTCCCCTCCCCCTCCCCTCCCACTCCCCTCCCCTTCCCCCTCCCCCTTCCCTCCCCTTTCTCTGGGGCCATTGCAGACACGCTACAGCTGCTGGTTGTATTGTCACAGGGCCTGTGTGCTGAGGGTTCTGCTTCCTGGCTCCTCCAGTGCTTTGTTGTTTGGAGATGACCAAGGGAGAGAGCCTCGAGGTCTGGCATCTTGTCTGGCCATCAGACATCTTAGCAAACATGTCTGGCCAGTACTAGCTGGTGGCCTGAGATTATTTAGATCTCCCTTCCCCTGCTTTTCTCTCTTTTTCCTTCTCTTCCTCCCCATTTCCAAACCTTTATTTATTCTATCACCCAGATATAACCAATGTGAGCATTTAGATATCTTTCCTGTGCATATACATATTTTAGAAAAAACCCAGACAGATCTTATTGTACATTTTATATCCTGTTGCCTTTTTTAAACAAGAATTGCAGCATGAACATTTCCTACATCATTAAATACTCTTTGAGACTGTGTCTTGTAGCGATTGGACACTACTATGTGGATGTACCATATTTATTTAAGCAGTTCTCTATTCTGTTCAGACACTTGTGTTATGTCTACTCTTTTGCTATTGTAAATAACTCTGTGATGAAGATCCTCATGCGTGAATTGCCTCTCAGATTATTTTCCTTGGGGGAGATTCCAAGAAGCAAAATGACTGGGCTATGGGTCATAAACATCTTAAAGGCTCTTGATGCGTATTTTGACAAATTGCTTTCCAGAGACACTCTTAGTTTATCCTCTCATCAGCAACCTAGAGGGGACATGGCCCCAAGAGCTTCATTTCTGACCATGCCTGCCTTCTCTGGTCTCCCTGGCGACCCATTCCAGGCCTGTCACTGGCCAGTGGATCTTAGAACTCATACGTTTATAGGACGCTCACAACGCAACTCTGGCAGGTGATGCGCCTCTCCCCAGACAACTCTGTGGGTCTGCCCTTTGCCTTTCTCTTGGTCTCTTCTCTTTCTCGGGATGTAACCACAAAGGTCTTGGAATCCACGGAACTTATTTTTTATTTTTAAATTTTTACAAAAAAAATTAAAAATTAGTTTTTAAAAGTTATAAAAAACTTTTGAGTTGTAAAATATATAAACCAAAAATGGCATAACACTTAAATGCAGAGTTTAACGGGTAATTATAAAGCGGATA
This sequence comes from Tursiops truncatus, assembly GCF_011762595.2. Lineage (NCBI taxonomy): Eukaryota > Metazoa > Chordata > Mammalia > Artiodactyla > Delphinidae > Tursiops > Tursiops truncatus. The sequence continues at coordinate 95,327,356 of NC_047039.1, forward strand.
TCGACTAAGAGAAAGGACTAGACCATTGCCACCACTCCAGAGGCTGTGTATCTCTCCTCCTGATTACGATGCCCCCTCCCCCCGAGACATACCCACTAGCATGACTTTATGATAATCATTTCCTAGCTTTTCTTTAGCTTTACCACCTATATGTGCTTTCCTAAATGACTTCTTTTTGAATATTGCTTAATGAAACCATATCTCATATCTTCTTTGGGCCTTGCTTCTTTTGCCTCACGTTACTTGTAAGATCCATCTTGGTTGTTGTGAGTGGTTGACCTTTGTTTCGTTATCGTTCTTCCAGCACCTTGCTTGGTGTCAGGTGCCCAGAAGCCATGTTTTAAATGTGCATTCACGAGGATAAGCCCTGCTGGGTAGTCCAGGGCTGAGGGAGGTTGCTTCAGGCTGTGCGGGGGCAGGGCTCCACCGTGGGTATGGGGCAGGGTCATGTGCTGGGGTGAGAGGTTTGGCTGACTTGGTCCCTGGGAACTGACAGCTGAGAAGGACTCAGTTAACTCAAGTGTGTTATGAATGTAGAGCAGGGACTGGCCTGGCCTTGAAGGGACTCAGGTGACCAAATCCGGCATGAGGCTCTCAGGATACTGCCAGAGGCGTCCTGAGAGCCTGGGCCTGACAGCATGAACAGGACAGATGGGGGAATGTGGGGGCCGGGAGCGCCCAGGAGCTCGGTGCAGTGGGGGAGCTGGGGCGGGCTCGGGTGGTAGGGTCGGGGGCGGGGAGGATGGCAAAGGCCGACCATGTGGTTGGACTCCTGCAGCTGTTGTGTGAGGGCGGGTGGGGAAGGTAGCAGCAGCAGTTCCGCCCAGGATGAGCGTCTCTGTCTTTCTGTTTCTGTCTGTGTATGAGGGGGTGTGTGGGCTCTTGGGGTGTTGGGGCAGGGCTAGCGGTCTTCAGTCTTCTGTGGCTGGCTTTGGCAGGCTGCCTCCCCCTCCCCTTCCCCTCCCCTCCCTCCCCTCCCCCTCCAATCCCTTCCCTCCCCCTCCCCCTCCCCTCCCTCCCCTCCCCTTCCCTCCCCTCCCCTTCCCTTCACCTCCCCCTCCCCTCCCTTCCCCTCCCCATCCCCTCCCCCTCCCCTCCCCCTCCCTCTCCCCCCCATTGCCACCAGGCTTCTTTGAACTGTCCTCTTTGTTTTCAGCCTTTAGATCTCTGTAACCCTGCCCGGACCCTCCTGTTGTCGGAGGAGCTGCTGCTGTATGAGGGGAGAAACAAGGCTGCCGAGGTAAGACACTCACATTTCCTGGGTGGGGTTTCTGGTGGGCTTCATCGGCCATCCTCCAGGCCCCTAACTTTCCTCTCTTCCTGATGGTCTCAGAATTGTACAATTGGGGTAGAAAAGACCGGAAAAGGCCTCCATGCCCTCTTTACCAAATGGCTACCCAGCTTTTGTTGGTATATTCCCAGTGATAGGGAACTTGCCACCTCTCAAAGCCATAGAGTGCATCTTTGATGGTTACAGAGCTTTCCCAACACCTAATGACGTTCCACTGTTTCTCCCATCTTCCTCTAAGGAGCAGGAGAGATGGCATTTCACCCCAGCTGTGATGAATGACTTTGTGGGTGAGAAGATAAAGCTGTTAGCCAAAGAGAATTTTAGAAGAGCACCCGTTACCTGGGTTTTTGGGTGTATATTAACCCAAATCCAAAATCTTCTTCTGAGGGATAAGTCTGTGATCTCTCTTTGGGCTCTAGCTCTGCCAACAGAGACCTGGGTGTGTAGGTCATGCTGCTTTTCCTGGGAGCTGGCCCCGGCTTATCTCTAACTGGGGGGATTTCACTCGCCCACACCATCCCCAGAGCTGGCCAGGTTCCGGCTCAGTCTCATGAGTTTAAATCTACTTGGGAACAGAAGTTGGAGCTCTGGGGTCTGACTGGGCTACCTGGGAGCCTTGAGGAGAGGGTAGGGGGCTTGCCTCCAATCAGGCCCTGATTCAGAGCTGGCAGTGTGGCTTGGCTGGGTTGAGTGACAGCTTGGGGTGGTGGAAAGATCAGGAAACTTGGAGGCAGAAGGCATGTAGCCAGCTCTTGCTCCGCGGCTGGTTCACTTACAACTTCTTCCTTCTTCCTCAGTCTTCCCATCGGAACAGTGGGGTGTGTGTGTGTTTGAGGCAGCAAGGGCAGGGTCTGAGGTCAGCTGATCTCTAAGGGCCCTTTCAGCCTCAGCATTCCGGGACATTTTGTGTAGTCGTGACTAAAGCAGGCTGCTTTTGTTTTGTTTGTGGAACAAGCAGACCAGAACTCATATTTTCCAAATGAGCGTTGTCTTTCAGGGGCGCTCCCTGGGGAGACTGCAGGATTATTTCTACCACACTGGCATTGCTTACCACATTTCTGGACCTCCTCTTCGGGAACTTTCTTAAGAACCTTGGCATAACTTCTGAATTGCCTCTGTGGGAGTAAAACTTCATCTGTTGCGGAGGATTTGGGTTTTAGGAATGAGAAGTCCTTTGGAGCTATGCTTGGTGAATAAGTGTGTGGTGGAGCTCAGTCAGGTAGCCAAAGGTCAGAAACTGAGGTGTGTGGCTATAAACCCACAAGACTCAGAAGGAGGCGGTTAGGAATGGCAGCCACTGTGGGGTACATTCATATGTCTCAAGGTGCTCTTTTCTTCCCCTACTCACTCACCATTAAACCTGCAAACCTTGAGCACTTCTTATTTATCCTCACTGTGCAAGTTTTCCATTCTTGATCCCAGTTAACTCGCACAGCTTCCCGAGGAGAGGCACGTTTGCCCCTACTCAGTAGATGAGGAAACTGAGGCTCGAGTGAGATTTACTAGGACCTGAGGGTCTCAAGACTCCTAAGAGATGGAGCCATGATTAGCACTTGGGATCTCTCTGGCTCAGCAGTTCTTTCCAGGATCCCATGCTGGCTCTGGTGTGTTTGTTTAAAAACAAACTAACAAACATAAGCTGAAGCCAGGGCCTGATGATAGTTAAAATCTGTCCAAAAGCTCTTTGCCTAGTGGGCCTTTGGAGCCCTAGAACTAAGAGACCCCTTTTGACGGTTGAAAGAAATGATTTGAACACAAGGAAAAATAATACATTTCTTTTTCTTGAAATATGATAGGAAGCAAATATGTGGCTGTTAGTAGCCTGTCGTGTTATTCAGGCCAAAAATATAAACCAATTCAAGAGGGGTTTGGCGAAGTTCAGAGAATCGCATCGTGGCTGGGCCCTCAGGAGCCGTCCATTCTAATTGCTTCCCTGTAACTTTCCAGCTGATTGTTCTCCATCCAGCCTCTTCTTGAGTCTGCTGAGGGAGCCCTCCCGGCAGTGGTTCTATTACCAGAGAGCCCTAAATTGTAGAAAGTTGCTCGACAGAAATCTTTGTTCATGGAATGTTCCCCCTTGGCTTGGTGTCCCTTCTCTTCTCTGGGCATGCTCCGTGAGCTGATCCAATCCCACACCGTGAACTGCCCTCATCACACGCCCTCCCGGAAGTCACCAACTTGATTAACGTGCCCTGAGATCAAATCAGCGTTTTGGTACAGACTCATTTCTACATTCAAAGAATGGTTACTGAGCATCTACGATGGAGCCAGGCCCTGTGCTGGAGGTTCCAGGAGTCCTATGGGGCACAAGAGAGACATGCCCTCACTTTACACACTGACTCATTAAGTTTACCGTTTGCTGGGTCACCAAGGCCTTTGCTGCAAACCCTGCCCTCAGGCAAGATTCCTCCGAGGAAGCTTGGTTAGGACCACGTGGGATTAGTGGTGCTTCAAGTCTCAAGGATTTCCTAACCAAGCGATTCCTCGACTCTTGAGCCTTTGGGAAAACAAATGTGTCCTTGGAACAAGTGTGGGGAAGACAGCTGGCGGCCCCCAGGGCCTGCTGTGGGAAGCAGAAGGTAACTGGGCTGTGGAGATGGGCGTCACTGCACTGCAGGCTGCTGTGGCTCTGCGGGGAGCAAGGCCTGCAGGGTGCTGGTGAGACGGGAGAGGGGCCCACCTGCCCTCCTCTGGCACCCTCGCCTCTCTGCCCTGTCTCCCGCTGTGCAGCAGCTCTGTCCTTTCCCTGACCCGGCTTTTGGGGAAATTCTTCGTTCAGGCCTTAATCACTTCCTGTCTAGACCACATTCTCAGCTCTGGGAATCTGGGCCAGAGCAGCGACCTGGGTCTTTTCTCACCTTGCTGGTACCTCTTCTCCACTTGCCATCCATCCAGCCCTCTCTGGGCCTGCGTTGTTTTTTGAATTTTTAGGCTCCTGACAGACTATCTCCTCTGACCCTTCCGCTGCCAGCTTCCCTGTGGGTCCAGAGACCACTTCCTGGTTTCCACTGAGTGGGTCAGGGGACCCTGAGGGTTTGTCTTGTGCTTGCCTAGTGTAGAGCTTTCTCCTTTCCACTCACTGGACGTTGAAGTCTTCTCCTCAGACAACCAACCCCTAAACTCCTTCTGAACTCTGAGATCATTTTCTTCCCTTCCCTTAACTTCATGTTTCTGTCTCCTTTGTGCCTCTTTTTTGGTCCCTGCTTGGATTCTTTCACATTCAGGGACAGGACAACTGTAGGCACATTGCTACCTCACCATATTGTGAGAGCTTTGCGGTCATCCAGACCTGGGCAATGGTCTCTGGCTGTGTAGCCTTGGACAGGTCACTTAACCTCTCGGTGCTGTAGGGTCCTCACCTATACATGAGGGCAATGATGTTAGTTACAAGTGAGGATCCACTGAGCAGAAAGTAAGTGCTCAGTAAATGGAGGCTTCTGTGGACTATGTTGGGTCAGGGCTGTGACGGGAAGGGGTTTGGAGAGAGTCACTGCCAGGATGCCTTCCAGCCCAGGGTTCAGGAGCCCTTGTGTTTGGTCCCCGTTAGATAAGCCAGAGCCCCTGAATGCCTCCTGCTCAAGAATGCCCCCTACCGTCTCTGTGGCCCAGATTCCCTCAAACCTCTGTGTGCCACGTAGTCCTTTGAAAAACATTTATGTATTTTTAAATTATAAAAGTAACAGATTCTCATTGCAAACTAATGCAAATTAAACAGAAACGTATAAAGTCAAGTCCCATTCCCCACAGTGAAGACTGTGATGAGTATTTTAGACGTTAAAAAATGTATAAATACAGACAGGTTTACAGTTTGGTTTTACGAAGTTGGATTATACGCTAGCTATTTTTTGGACCTTGCACTATTTTGATTTATGATGGACAGATTTCCATTTCTGCCCACATGGCTCTACTTTCTTCTTTCAATAGTTGCATAAAATTCTCCCACATGAAGGTAGCATAATTTAGTTTATCCATCCTCTCTTAATGGGTGTTTATGTTCTTTTTTAAAATTACAAAATTTTGTAATGCTGAGAACATCCCTACATGTTCATATTTCTATGTCCTTGTAAGTATTTCTATAGGCTAGAGTCATAGAGGTGGAGTTGTTAGGTCATCTTCAACAGTCTGACAGCTAAATGTCAACGTGTTGGCTTTTTAAACTTCGTCAACAATCCAGCACACACTCACTGTGGCCCTTCGTGGTGCATGCCAACCTTCCAGCGGACTCTTCTTACCCCAGATGAGATGAAATGTCAGATTTTGACACCTCCAAGGGAATTCCACAAAATTAATAATATTTTGTTTTCTTCGGAGAATCTGAAATAGGGTTTTTATTGCTTTTGACTAAAGGCCACCGCAGGATTTACAAAACAAAGACCAGTGTAATCTTTACTGGCATTAGAGGATCAAGTGGATTTTTTTTTAGCATAAAAATATGCTGAGCATGCCTGATGGTTTACCTATAATGTCTAAAAATATCTTTCTCCTTTATTTTTGGAGCAGCTAGTGTATGAAAGAGATAAAAGTTCTGTGCTTGTCTGTGTTGGAGCATAAGTAACTGGCTTTTTCTTGAACTGACTGTGCATGAACGCAGTTAAAATTATCTACAAGGAATTTGGTAAGGATACTCACATTGCATGATGCTTCAAATTCACTGTCTACACAGACCTTGTGAAAGAAGCCTGTAGGGAGCTGGGCAGGGACGTTCCCCCCCGTTTGCACAGATGAAAAAAAACTGAGGCAGAAGGGATTCAGCAGACTTAACCAAGTTTTCATGGCTACTTAGTGGGACAGGTGCCTCGACTTCTGACTCCAAGCCCAGTGCTCTTTCAGCCGGACATTTAGAGGAGAATGCAAGCAAATGTGGCACGTCCTGCAGCTCAAGGGTGGCTCCAAGCCAAGGGCACTGGGCTGGAGATTCCAGAGGCGTTTGGTCAGAGAGGTGGGCCTGTGGGATGTCGGGCTGTTGAGAGGCTGGCAGAGGCCGTCAGGAGGCATGGAGAATGAGGATGAGGGCTGATTTTTGTTCTGTTATTTTTTCCTACTGTGAGGAGTAGCAAAAGGGTAGCCTTGACTGCAGGTCAGGTCTCGGCCCTTGGCTTAGGCCATGCTGAGCATCTGCTCCTGGTTATGCCCGAGATGATGGAGACGCGTTACCTGGACTCCCAGGGGAGGCTGTGGCTTCTGGCCTCTGGGACAGCAGAACAGCGAGCTCTGTTTGCTCTCTCCCTGTGCAGGTGACGCTGTTTGCCTACTCTGACCTGCTGCTCTTCACCAAGGAGGATGAGCCAGGCCGCTGCAACGTCCTGAGGAACCCCCTCTACCTCCAGAGCGTGAAGCTGCAGGAAGGTGAGTGCATGCCCGAGATGCCCTGGGCTCCCTCTGCACTCTCTCTGAGGCCTGCTCTGGGCAGCATGGATGGGCTGTGTGCCCCTAGGTCTGGTTCTCAGACACTGGCGTTCCAGTCTAGGCTGGCAGGCCCCTGTACACCCTGAGCTTTGCTGGGAGGCTTCTGCTCCAGTGAGGTCTCAGGGAGGCTTGGGAGTGGAGTGGGAAAAGCGCTGGCTTCAGACAGACCTGTGTTCAAATCTTGGCTCTGCCCCTCACTACCTGTGTGACCTCAGGCAAGTTCCTCAACCTCTCTGAGCCTGTTTCCTCATGCGTAAGTGAGGACACCAATAGTATCTCAGAAGGTTTTTGTGAAGATTAAATTAGGTCGTTTATGCAAAATGGCTGGCCCACACTGTGTGCCCAGGCAACACATCCGGGACATGAGCACCTGGGAGGGTGAAGTGAGTCTCTACCCCACACTTGCCACGGTGCCCTCCCCTCCACTCGGGAATGGGAAACCAGCGGGAGTATCTGTCGAGTGGTTTGGTTTGGCGCCTGAGGTCTCTGCTGAAAGGGGCTCAATTTCCTCTCCCAGATTATGAAAACAACACCAGACCTGTTTGAGCATGGGTGACAGGGGCAGGGAGGAAAATATTACCCAGTGAAAGAATTCTGTTTTGACGGGTTTTGCTCCAGGAAAACTTCCTGCCTGTTTGCAAACCCGGCCTGCGTGCTCGGTGCCCCCGCTGTTCTTCCTCCTTAGAAACCCAGGGCGTGTGAGAACCTCCATTCTCGCAACCCCACAGGAAGTCGCTTACAACTTCTCCTTCTCTGCCTCTGGCTTTCTCCTGCCCACTGCCCACTGCAGCCACTGAGGGGAAAAAGCAAGTCACCTTGCTTGGGGCCAGCCTCTCCTACAGGGTGGGCTGGGCCTGACCAAGGTCATGGGGAGGAACAGCCCTCTGAGCAAGTTCAGCTGAGATCCTGGCATTCCAAGGAGCCCCCCATTACCTGCGGGAGCGGGGTGGGCGAGAGCTACAGTGACTCTGCCCTTGGCTTCCCTGCTGCCCTGCCCCTCTCTCTGTCCCTCACGCCCAGCTTCCCCTACACACCCATTCTCCCGTCCCTCCCACCCCTCTGCACACACATGCACTCACACGCCTGCCCACCCCCAGCTCCCACTATCTAGGACCCAGTCATATTTGAGGGGTGCTGGTGGGGGGCTGTGCTTGGTAATACAGGCTGATTGATTATAACCATCACACAAGTCAGGCTCATCACACAAGTCTGGGGCCTGCAAGCCCAGGACCCTGGGCAGCTCAGCCTCCTGCTGAAAGGAGGGAGGGGGAAGAGGGCTTTCAAACTGGCTGAGCGTTGGGTGCGGGTTGGGAGCCACAGGGCAGAGGAAGAGCCGAGGGCAGTAGCTGGGGGCGTGAGGCCCTGGGCCGGCTTTGCTGCTGACGTGTGGTGTGGCTTCAGCTGCTCCTTTCTCCCTTTTCTGGGCTGTGGTTTTTCTGACTGTGAAGCCAGGTTTGGGCAGTCCAGCGTGTTCCCTCCCAGACCTGACGTGCCCACATGGACCCCGAGGTTGCTCTGAGAAGCTGGACAGTGCTCATTTGTCTGGTCCCCACCCCTAGCCCGGGTGCAGGGAGCCCGCTGGGAATTGGTTGGAGCTTCCCCTCCTGGAGGCCCCAACCTAAGGCTTGAAGTGAGAGGCAGGGTAAGCACCATCCTCCCCTGGGTGGCGGCTGGTCAGGGTGGGTGGCGTGAGGCCTTGGGGCGTGGCAGAGAAACCGCCCGCGTGCCAGGTTGCATGTGAGCGCCAGCCTGTGCGGGCATGGCCTCCTGGGGCTGGAGACTGTGGGTGGCCAAGACCAGCACTGCTCAGGAGAGATGACCACAGCCCTTGGAGCCTATTGGGTTGGCACGTGAGGGGGTGTGTGTGTGTGTGTGCGCACGCGCGCGCCTGTCCTGGCTGGCCGGGCCGTTGTTCTGGTGCGAACTGTCTTGCCTTTCTCCAGCAGTGTCAGTCAGCAAACACAGCGAGTGTGGCTTTCCATGGAGCCAGGGAGCTGCTGGGAGCGAAGGCAATGGCTCAGAGACACTGAGCACTCAAGGTGCACATTCCAATGCTTAGATGTCTTTTCAGGCACTTGTGGGGAGCCCTTGCCCCGCTCCCTGAGGCAGCCTTGGGGGTCCCAGGGTTTGCAGAAGTCCGGTGGCCACCTCTCCAGCTGTCGGAGTTGGAGCCGCAGGACCCGGTGTCCTGAGTCCTGGCGCCCGCACTCCTGCCCGCCTCCCCGCACCCCCAGAGACTCGCTGCAGCAGCACTGGCCTGAGTGAGGCTTTTAAGAGATGCATTTGGGGCCTCAGCTGGAGCTCCTCTTGGCAGGATGGTCTCTGATTAACATTGCTCATGACTCCTAAGGTTTCTTGTCTCTTTCAAATCAACATGTGCGGAAAGTTCAGTTTGAGGCAGAGAAGATGTTGAACAAGGAGCACACCCAGCCTTTCCTGCAGGCTGGGGCTGGCGAGGGCAGTTCCCTGGCCGAGGAGGATCTGCCCCACCCAGGGACCAAGGACTCCCTTGTGTGACATGCCTGATGCGTGCTTGGCTCTGCTGGCCAAGCCTACTCCCAGGGCTGGGCATGGGCACAGAGTATCGTGGATGCCCAATGACTGTTTGTTGGGTGAATGAGTGTAGGACCCAAGGGAGATGGGAAGCATGGCCTCAGCTTGGGGGCTGGGGTGCACTCCTCCCTGAGGGCTCCTGGCTGGTGGCCACTTAAACCTTGCCCGCCCTCCTCCTGCCCAGCTTCCCCCGAGCTTCAGCAAGGCTGAATGGCAGTGTAATGGGAACAGGCGGAGAGCTGGCGCTAACAACTGGGACATCTCCGGTCAGCCGGGGCCCATTGTGGTCTCTTCCTGCCTCTGCCGCCCACTGGCTTTGCTGTTCTTTGTGTTTCTGCCTCCCGGGTGGCCAGTATCCCACCCACAGTGTGTCTTCCTGACCTGCTGTGGTCTCTCAGGATGGCCTGGAAATGTCCAGCTGATTCTTGGGTTCACCATCCACCCTGAGGAGCCCAGGCGCCCCATCTTGGAAACTCAGCTGCTTAGGTCCAGGCTGCTGGTACACTTGGAGTTAAATTTAGTCGGTTGACATATTCTGAGCACCTCCTCAGAGCCCACCTCAGTGCTGGCCGCCAGGGTGAGAGCAGAGGAAGAGACGCACATACATTCCCACCTCCGGAGCGCATGGCCAGGTGAAATGACAGATGAGTAAACCGGGAGAGGGACAGAAGTGTGACATAGTGGTCAGAGCACAGGCTTTGGAGGCAGGCAGTCCTGGGTTCAAGTCTCAGCTCTGTCACTTGCCCACTGCATGCCTTCTGCAAGTTGTTTTCCTTCCCTGGGCCTCAGTTTCTGCATCTGGAAAACGGGGACAACAGCCCTCCTGGCCTGTCTCACAGGTGGGGAGGACTTGGTAACTGGTTGATTTGGGGATCTCAGACCAGGCCTGAGAGGGCTCTGGGAAAATGGCAGAGGGGCCAGACTTGGGCCGGGAAGCCACCTCTGGGCTCCCCCCAGCCCATGACTGGGGATCACCCTTGCATAGCCCATGGTCCATGGCCCACATTCCTTGATGGGAAAGAGGGTTCACGCAGGAACCAAATGGCTCCTTGTTAAATTTCAAAATGGTGAAAGTGGTTGGAGTGTTGGATGGAAAGCCCGAATGTGTGCTGCCTCACTGTCCCTTTTCCTTTACACCTGCCCCCGTTTCCACGCTCTGGAAAGTCCAGAGCCCAGTCCAGTGTTTTGGAAGGATTTCCGGCGGAGCTGAGGTTTCTCTCCTGGGTCAGCCACGCTGCAGCCTCCTTTTCTGCAGCTGCCGCTCCTTACAGGCACCCTTGGCTCCTGAGCCTTGCTGTCCTTCTTTATGAGGCTCTGAGCCATGCTGAGCGCTGCCCCCATTCTGTCCTCCTCCCATAGTGCTGCCAGCACAAGGCCATGACGGGGAGCAGATTTCAGTGAAGGTGTGCAGTAACGCAGGGGTGCGATGGTGGGGTGTCACGGCACAGAAAAGTTTCAAGGCGATCCGTCAGCGATCCCTCGTCACTGGGAATATGTCCTAGGCTGCATCCCCCAACCTTGGCCTCCTGTCTCCCTGAGGCTCCCATCTGCCTGGCTTTCCACTCCCTTCTAGAACCTCTTCTCTCACTGGCAGCTTCTAAAACCCAAAATTCTGTTATTTTCTTACACAGATCTTTTTGTTTCTCCCTTGGCACTAAAGTCCGCTTCTGGAAAGTCAAGGAAACGTCCCAGTGTGTTTTCTTAAACAAAAGAAGCCACCTCCCCTTGTCTCCACCCTCAGCAATGCAAGGAACTGGCAGAAGCTTTGAAATTAGAGGGTTCTTAAACACGATGGACTTCTTAGGCAGGGCTGCCCCCTGCCCCCCAACCCATCTCTAGGTGGGGAGAAGCAGAAGGATTTATTCTAATTCCAAAGCAAACCCCCATTTACTTATGAGCTATTTTCATCTAGCTCTGGCTGACATCCCTGGCCTTAGGGATACATTTGCCCAGGAAACTGCCCATATGCTTGCTCCGAGGGGGCCTGGCCTCCACCCACGTGAGGACCTCACTCACTACTTTTCTTAGGAATAGGCTTGACCCACCGTCTCTGTTTTTCCCTTGCCGCCTCTACTTTGTAAGGCATTTTGACAATTTCTTTGATTCAGGTGTATGTTGAGGGTTCTGCGTTGAGCCCAGCACTAGTCCTGTTTCCTTGAGGGGACAGGTGCCTGGGTAGGGCCTACGTGGTGGGCATTTGAGAGGCAGGTGTGTAGTGGTTCGGAGCGTGAGTTCTGGGACCAGGCTTCCCGGGTGTAAATCTGGGTTCTTCCCCCTTCTACCTGAGGCATGTTACTCACCCCCTGTGCCTCAGTTTTCTCACATGAATCATGGATGATAATAACCCCTGCCTCATAGGGGTTGTTGTGAGTGTCGAGTTTATGCACATGAAACATTTGGCGCTGTGGTTGGCACACAGCACTGGGTACTCTAAACCCCTATGGCAGTTTAAGTGTTTGCCGTTATATGTGCTGTATGATTGCTTCCCTCAAAAAGGATGACCTGCCTGGTGAGGTCGAATGCTTGAAATACAGGAAGTTCCTAACCAGCCCTGGCCTGTGCTCAGATGAGTGGCGCACGGGGAGTGCTGCCAGGTTCCGAGGAGCAGCCTGCAGCAGTCAGGGAAGGCCACCTGGAGGAGGAGGCGGGGCTACCTCACAGTCGCCATCCCTTGAGCACAACTTGTGCTTCTGCATCTCCATGCCTTTGCCCATGCTGTTCCCACCTCCCAGAGTGCCCTCTCTTCCCACCTTGAGTTCAAGCTCAGAAGAGTCCCCCTTTTGTCAGGAAGCCTTCCCTGACAGCTGTGGGTCATCTCTTGGCTCTTGTGTTTCTGCAGCAGGCTGACCAAATCATCTTCCGCCTTAGGGTAGGTATCCCGCCTCAGCTTCTCTGCTGGAGGAGCGGGGAGTGGCCAACAGGCCCTCCCAGCTGCCTCCCAGGTGGAGAGGGTTTGGTGAGTGTTTGAGTTTGGGATTCTAGACCAGGGGTGAGAAGGCTTTAGGAAAACACACTGAGGGGTTGGGCCTGGGCTGGGAAGCCATCTCCGGGCTCCACCCAGCCCGTGATTGGGGATCCCCCTGCATAGCCCATGCATTCCTGGGTGGCTCCTTGTTGAATTTCAAAATGGCAAAGGCAGTTGGAGTGTTTAAAAGAAAACCCAAGTGTGTGCTGCCTCCGTGTCCCTCATTGCAGGGGACATGGAAAGGAAGAGGCCTCCTGGGATGGATGACAGCTCCCTGTACCCCACTGCTTGATGCCCAGAGGGTGCTCCTGGCTACCTCTCATAGGGTGAGAGCTCAGTATTCCTTGGGTCAGGCTGACCTGCAGGCAAAGGCCTTACATCTGTATCTCAACCTAATTAGATATTAAGTGGGCTTTCCTCCAGAGATTTCCCTGCCCCTTTCTTCTTCTTTTTACAGGAAGTACCACACACAGCCCTCTGGGTGAGACAGCTGGCTGTGCTTAAGCAAACAGTTGAGACTCTGTAACCAGTTCTAAAGCAAGTCTTACTTTTTGTTCCCTCAAAGGTTCTTCAAAAGACCTGAAATTCTGTGTGCTGTATCTAGCAGAGGTGAGTCCTTCCCCCTGAATCTGAAGAGAGAGATCTGTGTCCTGGTGCTTGAAGGAAGATGTTGGGCCGGGTTCTAGTGCAGGTTCTGATGCTGCCTCCACACCAACTCCTGCAGGGGTTCCGGGCAGGTCCAGAGTGGCAGTGTCCTGCTCTGTGGAATGGGAACAGCAACCCCTGCCCCTGTGTCTCTTACCTCTGTGTAGAAGAGCAGTGGACATGAAGGCGCTTAGAGGGGACAGAAGGACACTGTGGTCTCCTGCTTAGGACTTCCTGGTCTCCAGCCCCTGCAGGGGGTCACAGTGAGGGTGTGGCCTGAGAGCCAGGCAACACCCTATTCACTTGGTAGTCCTTCCTCTATAGAGCGCCCTGATTCTTGTGCCCACCTCTTTCCTCCTCTCTTTCTAGAAGGTACCACCTATGTCCCCTCCTGCAGGGTCTTGTCAATGTTTCAAAAGGCCTGAAGGTAACTGTACCTTTACCTGGGCCAGATGATACAGGTGAAAGAAACCATCTAGCGTCTGTGTTTTGGGCTGGAGTGACGCCCACTCAGTGTGATTGATGTTCCTTAGTTCCTTAAGACTGGTTACCTCAGTCTGATGAGAAGCTCAGCTAGACAGTGTGCCTTTGCTGAGCAAAATGGGGGCACACAGCTGATTGCTTGACGTGGTTCGGGAGATAAAATATCATTACCAGGGGTTTAATCAAAGAGGGCCTTGGTGATGAAAAAGTTGAGAGCCACTGATCCATACAAATTTTTTCAATTTTCAGCAAATTTTCTAATCCCAGCCTTGTACCTCTGCTCATATGAGTCTGCTACCAGTTCCAGGCAGGGTTTATTAGACCCATTCCTTCCCTCTGCTTCTGCTCGTCTGTCTTACTCAGTAACAGTCCTGGGAAACTGCCTATTCCGTGGGAGAATCTACACTGGCCACACGTTATGGGTGAGGCCTGGTCTACACTGGCTGGCCAAGAGGAGTACACCATTTTGGGAAGGAATTTGCATGTTGTTTGTGATTGGAAAATCATTCCTTCAGTTCCTGGCTAAGATAGGAGGTGCAGGGCTTCAGGTGAGTCCCTTGGGTGAACACAGACCCCTGAGGACAAGACAGTTGATGAGAAGTTAGCTTCAGGGGACAGCAGGGAATCCAAAGGACAGTGGACCTTGTTGGAGCTGAGCCGGGGACCCTGGCAGCCTAGAATGGCCATTCGAGGTCCAAGAAGGCATTGATGTCCTCCCCTGTGTCAGCATATCCCCACCGGGCACAGGAAGTAGCTGGTGGAGACCCTTCAGGGCGGCGTGAGTTCATTTCCCCGGAGCCGAGCGAGCAGCTTAGGAGAAGCTGTGAGGCAGGCTGGGAAGAGTCAGAGCATTTACCTCCCCAGCCTCACCCATCTGGATTCCAGTTCTCTGCAGCGGGGCCTGAAATGAGACTCCAGGTTCTTTAATGCCAAGACAGCTTCCTGCCAGGCTGGGGTTATTTTTCCCAGAGAAAAGCACTTCTGCTCCTTGGTTTCCAGGGAGTTGTGACCTCCTACCCCTCCAAAGATTGATGAAGGGATATTGATCTGGGACCTTTTATTTCAGTAAAGTGTCAGGTGATCTGACCCCAAGGGGCTGGGTGTTTGAAGATCACAGGCAGCTAGAAGCCCCTCTGTTCTCTTAATGGGCTGCTCTTTACGAGAGGCATGTCTGTATCACAGGGAAGACAAGATCCCTGCTTGCCCTGTGGCCTGGAATAGGCTTGACAACAGTGGTTTTGGAACTCATGGGGAACCCCAGACTCATGTCTTAGTTGGAACTCCCAGCAAGTGGTTTCTCTTCATTGCCTAACATGCAGGTAGTGTCCAGAGAAGAACCAGGGCAGGGCAAGAGAGTCAGGATTTGGGGACAGTTTTCCACTCTGCATTGGGAAAGCCCCAACTGCCTGGGGGGCAGCAGCTCTGATTGTTCCCCAGCAGTAGGTCCTGGTTAGTTATCAAGTGGGTGGGATTGTTCTGAGCAGTCCTTGGCCCTGGGGCCTCTATTTCCCTGGACAGGTGTCCCTCAGCCCCTACGAATCCATGGGAGAGATGCAGCCCACAACTGGCTGTACCAGGGGTGTCGGGTCAAAGGCCACACAGGTCAGGGACCATCCGCTAACTTGGAATTTGATCCTGGCTCCATTAATTTAAGAGTTTGCTCTTTGGGGTTAGGAAGACCTAGATTGGAATCTTGGCCCTGCCAAGATTGAGCAAGTCACATACTCATCTCTGAAACAAGGCTGAGGAGTCCTACCTTGTAAGGTTGTTGTAATGATTAAATGAGATCCAGTAAGATACTGTGTCCAAGGCACTTAGCGCAGAACCTGCCACACGGTTAGTGCTCGATAAATGGTAGCTATTATTTCTGTCAGCTTCCTAACAGGCGGAGAGCTTTTCATATTCAGTTACTCTCCATTAGAGACATCACCAATGATTTATTGATCCTTTAAAATAAAAGCTAAGAGGAAGATCTCACATTTTTTGTAATGTACGTATACTGTTAAACAAATGAGGCAAGATCCAAGGCTCTGGAGGAGGCGGAAGACAGACTTTGAATCCCTCCTCTCCTGAGACCTCCTGGGGCTGCTGACTTCACCTCTCTGAGCCTTAGTTTTCTCATCTGAAAAACGGTAACAGCTGTGTTTTTCCTTCCTCCCTATGTCATTGGGTCACTGAGAGAATTGAATAAAATGAGAGAACATCTGTCACAGCAAGTGAGCAAACATAAATTGTAGTAGAAGAGGTTTTAGGTTTTTGTTTGTTCGTTTGTTTTTTCGGTACTCGGGCCTCTCACTGTTGTGGCCTCTCCCGTTGCGGAGCACAAGCTCCGGATGCGCAGGCTCAGCGGCCATGGCTCACGGGCCCAGCCGCTCCGCGGCACGTGGGATCTTCCCAGACCGGGGCACGAACCCGTGTCCCCTGCATCGGCAGGCGGACTCTCAACCACTGCGCCACCAGGGAAGCCCCGAGGTTTTAGTTTTTACAAGGATAATATTAATTCAGGAACAAGGAGGTTGAGGCAAGATGGGGGTTTTAAAGAAGGCAAGGGGAGCCATGTTTCTAGTTGGATTTGGGGATGCTCATGTTTGAATGCAGAGGTCTGGGCCCAGTGCTGTCGCGTCTGGCGGGCTCTGTGCTTAGCTAACCACGCTGCAGTCAAGGAAGCCCTGCCTCTGAGTGAGTTTCGTGAGGATGCTTTCAGGGCAGCTTACAACCTTGACCTTGGAGCCTGATATTTGAGGGCACGGTGTCTAACAGTGTTGAAACTGATGAGTGGGATCACAGAGTGGACCAAGAGAGACGGTTCACATGCAGGGACAGCCAGGCAGACAGTGGGGGCCCCTGATTTAGACAGACTTAGGCAGATGGGAATTCAGCCTCCCTGGAGGGAGCTGTCTCCATGCTCCCTCTCTTGGCCAGGCCAGCCTCCAAAGCTTCAGGCAACACTTAGAGAGGAGCCTTGGGAGCAAGGCCTTCCCCCAAATGTGTGCCCGTCTAAAACAGCCAGCCCTACCCCCCAGCCAGGCCTAGGGTTAGGTCCTTGGTGCCTCGGATGCCTTCTCGAGATCATGGATGGGAAGGTGCTTTTAAAATCGATACTTAGATCAAGGGAATTATTATTAAGGCAGAATCCTGCTTCAGAACAGAAAGAGAGGAGGAAGTTGGGGCTCAGGAAGATAAAGGCAGAGGCAGGCCTGGGAGGCTCGGGCCAGGACCAGATTTGTGGAGTGATGGCCTTTCCAAGCGGGAAGGGACCACAGTCCCTGCCCCAACTCTCCCCTCGCAGGGGCAACACAATGAGACAGGGAGCAGAGGGCCCTCTAGTCAGCTCCTGCCCCACCTGGTTTCTCCCTGGAGCATCTTGGGGTCTTTGCTGGGTGTGTCCTTCCCCTGCAGTGGGCTGGGGGTTCCGGGAAGTGGTGGGAATCGGTTATTAAGTGGGAGGATTGCCTCACCACATCCACTCAGTTCCCTGAAACCAAGAGGTGGGGCTTTCTTCCCTCTCTCCTCTGATGCTTTTAGGAAGAACAGCTTCTGAGCACTTTGGGGCTGGAAAGGAATGGCTGGCACCCTGGGAACACTTAGCATGGGGTGTGGCCCTTCCCTGAAGGGGAGCATCCCTGAGGGTTGGGTTTGATGGCAGGTAGACTATGTCCCCAAATGCTGTTACATGATGCTGATAACCACCCCAGCTCAGAGCCCTTGCATTTGCTGTTCCTTCTGCCTGGAACAGTTTCTCCCTAGCACTTTCCTGGCTGGCTCTTTCTCGTTCAGCCTTTGCTGGAGTGCGGCCCCTTCAGAATGGCCTTCTCCGTCTGTCAGGCTCAGATAGGACCTCTCCCTTTTGGCCTTTCCACAATTTGTAATTACACTGTTTAATTGTTTATTGGTTTATTGTCTCTGCCCCCATCCTGAGGGCAAGAACTCAGTCTCTCTTATCTCCCTCTTCACCCCCAGGGCCTACTACAGTCCCTGACACACAATAGGTGCTCAATAAATATTTCTTAAACAAATGAAGTACTAATAACAACAATAGCTGCTGTTTATTGAGGCCTGGGTTATTGCTTGCCCTCCCAATAGCTCTGGGAGGTAGGTGATATCACTGTCATTCCCATTTTACAGGCTTTCCTGAGGTGACAGCTAGGAAGTGGCAAAGCTGGGATTCAAACCAGGCCTGTCCAACTGCAAAACAAGGAAGGACTGCGTAGAAACACTGTCTTTTTCTCTGTTCCAATCCATCCGGCTCACGCTCTTAGCTCCTTGGATGAGTTAATCTAATCGCAGTCCTGTGGGGTTATAATCAGATTCCAGCGGAGACAGAAAGAGCTAGCCATCCCCTCCTCAGAGCGTCCTGGAGAGGATAACACTGGGCATGCTGTCCCGCCCCTCCCCGCCCCCAGCACATTCTGACTCCTTCGGGGCGGGGCCGGCTCCCTGGGTCCCAGCCGCTCCCCGGTGCCTGTAAGCTGGCCTGGATTTGACCTCATCCCGGAAGTCCCTCCAGGGAGCCAGAGCTTACTGAGGCCTTCACTTGCCAAGCACTGCACTAGGCCCGGCTGAAAAAGGCCTTCCTAGAGGGAGTTTCTAGTCTAGTTGGGGAGACAAGACTGCAGCATTTAACAAGGTTAAATAGCAAAGTGAGATTTAAATGACAGCAGTGGTAGAGACTTGCACTCAGTTGAGCTGAACAGTCATTGATCAGACCCAGCTCACGTGTCAGGCAGTAGTGGGGCTGTACGAGGCCACACAATTGCTCCCCAAGGACTTTCCAAAGGGACCGAGTCGCTGTTTGGGCACCCATCTAACCTTGGCCTTGTGATCAGATGAGTGTGCTGAGGTGGGGGAGAGGGGTTCTGTGAGCCCGGGGAGGGGTCCTGGCTCCGTAGAGCATCAGAGGGGCGGAGACCTTGGCCCTCTGGGTTCCCCACGTGCTCCCCCAGCTGCTGCCTTGTGCTGCCTGTCCCCGGGGGTGACCTCACCATCACAGTCGGTGGCTCTCCACAGAACTCCACTGTGTTGGGAACCACTGCCTCCCCCAACCCATGGGCACACGGCTTGCCAGCTGGCCCCTGAGTCAGCTTCCCTGCTCGTCTGGCTGCCTCGATGTCACCGGGGATTAGTGTGCATTTGTGGCTTTTAGCGGTCACTCCCCTCCCTGCTGCAGCCTCACCCTCTGGAGCCCAGGGATGTGCTTGGGCTTGGTCCTGGGAGCCCCTGAACCAGGGAGCAGCGCTGACTGCCGCTCTCTCTGTTTCCCCTGACATCAGAAGGCAGAGTGCTTATTCACCTTGGAAGCTCACTCGCACGAGCAGAAGAAGAGAGTGTGCTGGTGCCTGTCGGAGAACATTGCGAAGCAGCAACAGCTGGCGGCTCCGTCCCCTGAGAGCAAGGTAAGGGCCTCGCTGGTGGCCACAGCCCTGGCTGCCTGGCTCCCCCTAGGCCCGCCTGCACCCTTGAGCCTCCAAATTGAGCTTGGGACCAGCCCTGGCTTAGGACTTGGATCTGGGCAGCAAGCTCTTGGCAAGGAGGCCTGTGCTCGAACGACTCTCCCCCTTGGCGTGTCACTGGATCTGCTGAGTGAGTTTGACAGTGCTCAGGGAGAGCGACAGAGCCAGATGGAGCACGACCCATCAATTCTCGGTTCTGTTCTCTAGTTTGCCGACGGCAAGGTCTAGTTCGGGCCGGCCTCCCGGCTGCTGCCTGGCATGCGGCCCCCCTCTGCTATTGGGTGTAGGTCGTGCCCAGGGACGGTGAGCTCACTGGTGTTTAACACTGGCCCGAAGCAGACATAGTTGGGAGGAGACGTTTGCGGCAGAAGCCGTGCTGGTTCGATGCAGGCCACGGCCGGGTGGAGCCAAGTGGAGTTTTCTGGGGACTGGGAGCCGGCCGGCTGGAGCATCAGGGAAGATTAGAGACTCCCAGCTGAAGCTGATCTGGGGCAGGCACCCCCTCGGCTGGTCCCGTGCCTGTGGAGGGCGTTGGGATCGGAGCTGGACTACAGCCTTCCCCTTGGTCCCCCGGATGCCAGGCCGAGGCACAGTTGTATTCCCCCATTTGTGAGCCACTCAGGTCCCTTCTCTTGCTGAACGTGTTGGCCGTGTTGGGATTTGGTCTGATTTGCTGCAGAGGGAGCCGTGGTGGTTGGTTGGCCGGAACCAGGGAGAAGAGGGTAAAGGAAAGCGAGCGCCAGCTGGTCAACTCGCAGGCCTCGTGCTTCTTCCTGCTGCGTTGAGGGCCGCCCTGCGCGCCATGCACACGTAGCCCAACGGGGCAGTGGGGCAGGCTGCTGAGGACGGGAGGTGGGGAAGAGGCTGCTGCGCAGCCCCTGCTGGTGGGGTGGTGGCGGACGGCAGCTCCTCAAATAGCGCGTGTCTGAGAATTATGTGATCTCAGACTCAACAGTTATCTTGTTTTACACTTGCCAGGGGCAAGAATAACTGTGATGAGGGAGGACAGCGGGCACAGCATGGACTTCCGAGTCACATTCTGCTGCTGGCTGGCGGGTGACCTTGGGCAAGTCACTGTACTATTCTGTGCCTTGGTGTCCCCATCTGGGGCTAGTAGTTTCTCCTCCAAAGGGTTGTTGTGCAAATTAAATGAGACAGTGCGTACACAGTTCATAGCACAGTGCCTGGTATTCAGTAGGTGCTCTTGCTATGCTGGCTGGTTCCCAGTCTCAGCTTCTACTCCTCAACAGAGACTTGCCAAGGCTGTAGGCTGCCTGGCCCCCTTGATCCTGGGTCGGTCACAATCAGAGACCAGGCCACTTCCTCCTCACTGGGGTGGCCGCTGGGATGTGGCACGCGTGCACTGGTGTTCCTCAGTTTTCTTGTGTTTTAGGCTTAGCTCCTCCTGATCTGGGGAAGAAGTTCTTTCTGCCTCAGCTTCAGAGTTTGCCGGCTCTGGAGAGTGTTGGCAACAGCCTTCTCAACGCCCTGGGGAGTCTCTCCACCTTCAGTTGGGGGGTGAGGGGGACAATTTGAGTGACTGAAGGTAGGCTGGGTTTCTGGCGCTGGTTGCCGCAGGGCTGCGGCTTCGCTGACTGACCCTTGAAGGGCCCGAGGGTTTGGGGCCTGGCTTCCGGGCCATGCCAAGATATATGGGCAGCCCGGGCAGGCAACAGCTGGACGCGTCTTCAAATCAAAACTCTTTAAACGTGTGCTTAATGGAGAAGCTCTGTGTTGGGCGTGAGGAGGGAAAAGACGGAGAGCCTGACCGCTGGGACGGCCTCAGGATTGCCCCCTCACCTGGGAGCGGGCCCTGCCCAGCTGTCACACCCCACTTGGCCCACGCTGCTTGAAAGGCACTTAGTAACCACTTTTTGTTAGGCAGGCCCCTTGGGGAGGATGCCCAACCTTCCCTACCCCCATCACACCCACTGGAAGAGTCATAGCAGCTCATTCCTTCTAGTCGCTTGCAGCAAGCTTCCTGAGAGAAGTTCCCGTAAATAGGATTTTCTCCAGCCCCGTATGGTTCCAGGAGTGCTTCAGCAAAAAACAAAACCTTAACCACCGGGCCCAGGTGGCTGTCCAACCGGCACAGGCCATCCACCTGCACTCAGCTCCATCAGGTCCTGGCTGCCTCCGAGGTGACCGTGAACCTCCTTGCCAAGGGCTGGGCCACAGCCCTTTTACTAGGCTTGCTGTCCTCCAGGGGAGAGAGAAGAGGGAAGGCCAAGCAGACCTTGGACACTGGCTTCTTGCTTTGGTCAAGCAGAACACTTCTGCCTGAAATCTGTTTTGAGCCCTCACTGAGGAGCGTGCCTTTTTTTTTTTTAATGCCTTTTCGTTGTTCTGAGACTGTTCCGCCTTCTGCTGCAGAATGGAAACCGATGCCTAAGCCACTCCTTGTCTGCCCAACTCCAGTGCCTCTCTGGGGAAAGAGGGCTTTGCAAGGCAGCTCCCCAAACTCCTGTGCTGCCACTTCTCAACCCTGTTCCTTTCAGCGGTGTTTGCTGACACTTGGAATGTGGGATTCTTCAAACATCTCAAAAAATGCAAAAGTTCTTCCCCAATTTGCAAAACATGATAAATGTGATATGCCCTGAACATGAAATGCTTCTGGGGAAAGACAGAGGGAATTGGAGGAAGATGGATTCAAACAAAGGACAGTAGAGAGGCAGGTGTGCCACTCCCTGCTGTGTGACCTTTGGCAACCGCTTCCCGCCATGGCGGTCCCATCTATGCATTGGTCAGGTGGCTCTTCGCAGCTCTTCAAGCTTTGTGATTCTCATGAAAGTTGAGGACCTAGAGTCGTCCAGTTATCCAAGATTTCTGTATAACTTGATTGCCTGTGAAGTGCGCTGCCCTTAGGGGCCAGGTCTACTCCCCTCCTGTCGGGGGAGAGGGGCAGACATAGGCTTTCTGTGCTGTGTCTGAGGTGCCTGTGACCTTGGGTTGCAGTGTTGGGGTCCCGGCTGGGGCAAGGACACAGCGAGGCAGGCAGCAGCCGACTGCATCCCGTCTCTGGGGCTCCACTGCCTTTCTCCGGCTCACTCCTGGCTGACCATGGCAGGTGGAAGGCTGCTGCAGGTGGGCCTGCGTGCTCCCTCTTTCTGTAGAAGTAAGTGGCCGGCTTCCTCTCCTCTCCCAGCTTCCTTTTTCTCACCACCCCGTTCTTCCTCATCAGCATTCTGCCCCGTTTCTTGCTTCATCGTCTATCCCTGGAGGGAAACTACCTGTCTTCTTTCACCTGGGACAACTTCTACTAAACTCCCTGCCATGGGGAACGCTGCCATGCTGCTAATCTAGAATAACTCACAGATGGTCCTACCTGTGACTGTTAAGGCTAAGCTAATAGGGAGAGATAAATGCATATTGTGTTGGTTATTCAATCAAATATAGAAATAAATGCCTGCTCTGGGCCAGACACTAGTTTAGGTCCTTTATGGGGGCGGGCGGAGGGCTCTTGGCTGTACATTCATTGTCAGTGAACCTCCACGAGCTCCCACCACATGCACAGCGCTGGCCTGGGCAATGGACCTTTCTCGGGGTGCACCCTGAGCTCAGTGCTGGGAATGCACGGGTGAATCTGTCATATTCTTTCCTTGGGAAATTGCGGTCCAGCAGTGGAGACCGATCTGCCCACAGACGGTTCAAAAATAAACATAGCGAGTGATATGGGAGGCGTGAGCTCTTACCGCTCTGTGACCTCAGGTGAGGCACCGAGGCTCTCTGAGACTCAAGATTTTCATTAGTAAAGTAGATGGATGAACAGGGTTCTCGTGAGGATTAGACTCATGTAATGCGCTTAGCAAAGTGGCACACCAGAAGAACTCTGTGAATTATTATTATTATTAAAGTTATGTCTATATAGGAAGATTTATCTAGTGACCTTGTTTATTGAAGCTGAATGCTGCCGCTTTGAGCACATGTGACGACTGCTCCATGTCACTTCCTGGTAGCCACCTGCTGTATTCCTGGGACCAGGCAGGGAAACTGAGGCCTCCTGGGTGTGCCCTGGCTGTAAGACTTCTCCCAGGTGTGATACCAAGGTGCGTGCCACCTCGTCATCTCCACTAGGGCGGCTAGAGATGGGGCCCTGGAGATGCCAGGGTCTATCTGAGCACCGTAGAAAGCAGCAGGGGCAGGTCCTGGAGTCAGGCAGCCCTGGCCCGAGTCGACAGCGAGCTAATTCCAGTTCTGTCTGGTTCCACAGAAACTGCACCCTTATGGCTCTCTCCAGCAGGAGATGGGGCCGGCCAACTCAACCAATGCTACCCAGGATAGAAGCTTTACCTCATCAGGACAGACTCTGATTGGCTGAGCAAACCCAAGGGCAGGACTCTGCTTCTGGCAACTTAACTCTTTCTTGGGCATCCCTTACCACACAGTAACCTCACCTCAACTGGACCCAAAACGGAGGACCAAGATGGTGGGCCTAGGGTCATCTGAAGGGAGTGGCCCCACGGGTGTGTGGACTGGCGTCAGAAGGACCACAGTGGTGTGAGAGGCCCTGTGGGCAGATGCAGACTGGCTCAGAAAGTCCCAAATGGAGAAGACCCAGAAGCTTATTCCCTACAAGGAAGAAGGAGGTGAAATAGCATCTGGGCTACCGGTGGTTCCAGTGCCTGCCTCAGGGGCAGCAGGAGAAGTTGGGAGAGGTCAGCCCTGATGGAGAACAATGCCAGGATCCGCTGCTGCCAGAAGATATCTCCACCCATTCACTCATTTTTCATCTGAACTCATGCGTTCATTCCTTCATTCATCAGATATTTTTAGGGCGTCTACTTTATGCCAGGTTCTGGGCTAGGAGCTGGAGATACTATGGAGAACGAGAGGGACATGGTCTCTGCGCTTATCAAGGTTTCAGTCTCAGTAGGGGAGAGAGCATTACATAAACACCAACACACACACACGGGGTTACACACTGTGATCATCTATGGAGGAAAAGAAAGGATTCCTTTAAGAGAGAATATTATTAGAGATTGCTGTGTGTGGGTGTGGGGTGGGAGAGAGGAAGAGCATAACCTTTAAGCCAAGGAAGGAGTTAGCCAGTCAAGGACTTTGGAAAGGATTTTCCAGACAGATGGAGCAGCCTGCGAAGAGTACCTGAGCTAGCAAGGAGCAGGATGTGCTGGAGGAACGGAGCCCAGGCCGCTGGAGCTGGAGCTTAGTGAGGGGGAAGACCAAGTAGGTGGGGGCCAGATCGTACAGGGCTTTGGTGGTTAATGTATTGACTGCATTTGAGACACAGTGGGAAGCCATTGAAGGCTTTTGAGAAAGGGAGTCACAGACTCTCAGGGACATTTCTAGACGATGAGAGAACCCAAGGAGGGGCCCAAGTGGGTGTGAGGAGATCAGTTTTTTTTTTGAGGGGGGGGTCCCTTCAGTCCTCCAGGTGATGGGTGATGGTGGCCCGTCCTGGATGATGTCTGGGGAGGCGAGTATGTGAATGCCCAGACCCTCGGGTAGGGGAGGCTCTGCGATGAGAAGAGAGAGTTTCCTGTCCCTCCACTGCTCTCACCCTCATCCTCCACTGTGTCTCACTCTTTCAGCGGATGCACGTAAGGATGGGGCCT
This sequence comes from Tursiops truncatus, assembly GCF_011762595.2. Taxonomy (NCBI): domain Eukaryota; kingdom Metazoa; phylum Chordata; class Mammalia; order Artiodactyla; family Delphinidae; genus Tursiops; species Tursiops truncatus. The sequence goes on from NC_047039.1 coordinate 95,351,722, forward strand.
TCCTCACAGAGCCCCCTCCTGGTGAGGCCTGGGTAGGGACCAGTGCTGAGTTCTGAGAATGTCCCTGGGAGTTGGGAGTTATGGGTGCTTCAGCTGGCCAAGGTGGTCAAGTTCACAGCCCCCCAGCCTCAGCAGGGGTGGCCTGTGCTGTCCCTCCATCCTGTGAACACAGCCCTCTGGAAACTGACTGGGTTTGCTTTCTGCAGAGCTCCTGAGGGTCGGGGACTGGGGCTAAGTGAGGCTCAGCACACTTAGAGGAGGCCGTCCTGCCATGAGGCTGACAAAGGCCTACGTGGGGGCAGCGATTAGAGCGCAGCCTGCTCACTGCTGCTGCATCTTCTGGTGCAGCCCAGCGTTGGGCAGCTTTCACACCCTTCTCTAACTGCGCAGACATAGCTCACACACAAAGGGTATGTGTAGGATCAGGGTCATCTGCATAGAAAGGGGGTCAGAGAGGCTGGACTTCAGTTTAGAGAAGTCCCCTTGGAGCTTGGACACTCCGTGTTGTGTCTTTTAAGAGCTTCTCCGTGTCTTTAGAGAGGGGTCTTGTGCCCTGGTGAGTTTGCTCAGCTGCTTTGGCTACTTGACCCCTAAGAAGGGTGGCCCAGAAGAGAATTTGCCCCTTACCTCCCACGGATCACCCCTCCTCCCAGCCTAGGAAAGATCAGACACGTCGCATCAGTAATCTAACAGGGGATCAGCCCAGTGTCCTGCCCAGCAGGGGAATAGCCTGGGCCTGAAGTGGGACAAGTGATCTGCAGTGTCTATCAGCCGAGACTCCGCCTGCAGGGTTAATTCTGAGCGGCTGAGCAGCTGAGTCTGCACAGACACAAGCTGCACCATGACTTCATTTGATTCCCTTTTACAAAATGACATTAAGGGGAGTGTGAGGCGCAGGAGAATTGCCTGTCTGGGAAGACAGCGAGCTTTTCTCTCCCGGACCTGGGGACCTACCTCTGTCCACCAGACAGGTGCAGAGGACGGGGGAGCTCTGGCAGCAGGGAAACGGAGACTCGGAACACGGCACTTAGCCCTGGGGACGGCACTTTCCTCTGGCTTGTCCCAACAAGCTGCTGAGTGGAGCGGAAGCTCCCGTCAGGGTCCTAGACCTGGCTGGCTGCTGGGAAAGCAGACATCAGCTCCTGGAGGGCCCTGGACCCATCTTCCCAGTGACTGTTGTGAGCCACAGCGCCATTGCTGCTCTGCCTCTCAAATCGATGAGACAATTAATTTGGCTCCACGGGCTCGAGAAGATGAAATATGACCGGGTGGCCACTGCTCCTCAGAGGCCCAGTCCATCCCAGACGTCCAGGATGATGAACGCATCGAAATCGCATTTGAGAGTCATAATCACGGGAAACATGGCCGAGCCCCTCCCTCCACATAAATCACGCTAAGAAGCTCACACAATGGTCTCTTTCCTGATGGGCCAATTGTCTTGGTGTGTGTCTCGGGGCGAGCTGGGAGCATGGGAGCACAACCATTTATTGTTGAAAAGGCCATCTGTGCGATTTGAATACAAAGTGATTCTTTAAGTTCCCCACACATCCTTTGATCCCATTTTTTTGTTTTCTTATTGTCTCAGGCTCTGGGTCTGTTGAAACTCCCAGTCTCTCCTGGAAGCAGTCATGCTCTGGTCTCTGCCGCCTGGGTCCTTTGGCCCTTTGGGAGTTGGAACCTGTCGGAAATAATGATGACATTTATTTATGTATGCCTTTTTTTTTTTTTATTCTTTAGTTTAAATTCTTGTTTCATAAATTCTGCCACCAAAGCCTGAATTTCTCATACACGGCACCAAGAGCGTTCTGCAGATTGAAGGTGTGGGCAATTTCACAATGTGGGAGGGCTGCCCACAGCGAGAGCACGGGCTTCAGAGATGGCAACTGGGATCCCCAGGCATTATCTCCCTTAGGCCTCCCAGCAGCCTTGTTCTATGGATGGAAGGAACTAAGACTCAGAGAAGTTAAGTGATTTATCCAAGGTCACATAACTGGTAAGAGACCGAGCTAGTCCTCAAGCCAAAGCCTTGCAACCTAATCCATTGCTCTTTCCAAATGAAAGGTTTGCCTCTTAGGAGTGGAAGTAAGAGAAATCAATCATCTCCTCCAGGAAGAGCCAGGAGGAAGATATCCTGCATGCAGAAATCGTGGCCCTTTAAGCTCTAGACGGGATGCTTTAGGACTAATAAAAATGAGATGCCTTATTCTCTACACAGTGGAGAATAAACTTTGAGTTCATATGGCCCAGGGGTGGCCCAGGCTGACAAGATGAATAGCTTCACACAAGATTTAAGAGGTCTGATGTGAAAGACAAGGTGGAAGTCCTGAAGACAGGCTCTCAGCAGCACTGGGATGGTGGGGTTACCCCATCCCCCTTTTGAGTCTGGCATTCAAGAGGACCAGCAGCACAGTCTTGGGGTACCTGGCCGCAATGAACAGCGGCCGAAGGCAGAAAGGGATGGCTCAGGTTCAGGCCCAGATGCACTGAGCATGAGTACAGGAAGGAGGCCTTTGACCTCTGCCCTGTTGAGGGTGAGGAGAGAGCCTACTCCAGGTTTTGGGCCCAGATTTTGCCAGTTGACTGACTTGGAATCTCAACCCTAAGTAACTGGGTGTCAAATGGACTAGATTTCAGATATTCTCCACCCGCCGCCACCCCCCCCAACCCACCCACCCCCGCCAAACACCTGTTTTCCAGTCTCTCCAGCTCTCCGCCCTCCCCTCCTCGCTGCCCGTCTGGCTGCGGAGAGACTGCCTTCTTCCCACCTTCCTCTTGGCCTCAGTCATCTTCCTATCTTTTTTTGTTCTTAAGGAAGATAGCACAACCTTACCCTCTATCTTGTCTTGACCTCATCTTTCTTCAAGCCTTTCTCTGCATAGGGCCACTGTCCTCCAAACTGTTCCCAGATCCTTGGTTTAAGAGTAGAATAATAACAGTAGGTAATTTATAAGTGAGCGCTTAGGCCGTGAACCTGGAGCAATGCCAGGCTCTTCACCTACATCGTCTCTTTAATCCTCACTGCAGCTTCGTGAGGTTCTTTGTGGTCCTTACACATTTACTCTCATTATACCCAATTGATATAGGTAAGGACGCTGAGTCTTTGAGAAGAAACTTGCCCAAGGTCACACAGCCAGTGGGTGGCTTGGATTGGAACCTGGGTGCCCAGCTCCAGAGCACTGGCTTTGGATTGCTCTGCTCTCCTGCTTTTCAGCAGTCACGGACCATCCAAGCTGGGAGGGGTGGGGAAGCTGAGCAGTCGCACTTCCCGCTCCAAGACCATCGTGGGAGGCCATGGTCCCAGCCTGCTTCTTAAGGCTCGCCCTCTGTCCTCCTGCTTTGTGCCCACAGCTCGGCCGTATTGGATTATTTTCCTTCTCTGAATTCCCCACGCGTGTTCGTGTGTAGGCTATTTCTTCTGCCTGATGCCGCCTGCCCTCCTCTGCTGTTCCTGACACATACAGCCCTCAGCCTTCAAGCCTCCCCTGAGACACCTTTCTCAGACGTGCATCCGAAGTCACCGCTTCCCCCTCTGTATTCCACAGTATTTTGTTCATCTTTAGCACAGTGAGTTAGGCAGGTATGTCTCACCTGCAAGACCGTGAGCTCCTTGGGAGCCAGTGGAGGTCAAGGTTTATTTCTTGCTGATTCTATTACTGCCTGGTCCTTGGTAGGTGCTCAGGAGATGTTGTAGAATTGGATTGGGCCATGCAGTTCAAGCCTCTCACGTTTTGGAATCTAGACGAGGAAACTGAGGCTCAAAAAGGGGAAGTGACCTGGCCGGGTTCATGGGACAAGGTAGTGGCAGAGCCAGGACTAGAACTCGGGTCTCCTGCCTTTCTTGGCTCAGAGCTTTTTCCATTGCACCTCGGCTTTGTAAGACCAGAGCCTGGATCCCCACTTGATCTTAAGCAATCTAATCTGGCCAGACTCACTTCAGGGTTATAGATGCCACCATATCCACACTGACTTCTGGGCATCCTCAGAGGGAAGGAGACCCTTCTGAGACCCAGAACTGCTCCTATGGTTCTCTTCCCTGGGTTTGTGGAGCTCCCTTCTCACTGAGCTCCTTGCCTTCAGAGAAAACCAGAGTAGGATTCTGAAGATCTTTGTTCAAATACTGATTTTGCTTGTAATTCACTGAGTGACTTTGGGCAAATTACTTCACTTCTCTGATCATTTGTTTCTTTACCACGAAAAATGAGGGAGTTGAATTTAGGTGATCTCCAGGAGTCATCCTCAAAGCCTCAGGACTCTAATAACAGGTTAAAAGAAAAAAGAAATCAGACATTTTGGTCTTCACATTGAAACAAGAGTGTATGTGTGTGAATATATGCAAATGTTGTACGTGGTTAATATTCATCATGTACTTGAGACAAATAAGTATAAGTATGAACCTTATACAGGAAGGGGTCCTCATCACAGGCACTCAGACTGTAAGCACAGCCCTGCTCCCTCCCACCCAAATGTGCCTCCTTCAGGCTCCCCCCCCAGGGAAAGTGGCAAGGAGCTTTCAAACCTAGAATCTTCCCCTGGCCCTTCTTTTTTCCTGCTCACTGAACTCTTGTTTTAACTTCACATATACAGGTATACACTTAGGTTCTTTAATCGGACTCCTGGTCTATGGCATAAAGCTCACTTTCAGTGGAAGTAGTGAGAATCTGTGTGCAGTGCCTTTAGTTTCCAGCGTGGTCAGAAGTCTCCTTCAGACTCTTCCCCAGAAGTTGCCACAGACTTTTTCATTCCCTTTAATGTATATCTTCTTTTGCTCAAACACTACTCAGGGTAAATTTTCTAAAACAGTGTCTTTTAAACGTTAGTCGTTTTCCATTTTGGTTAAATTCTATCACAATATAGGTTTCTGCTGTTTCTCCTCGTGGGAGAAAAGTAAGTGTTCAGTAGGCTAGCCTAGGAAGCTGACCACCATTTATAACACAATTTTCAATGGGAAAATGCATTCTGAGACCCATCATCAACTCTCAGATGATTTGGGAATACAGCTCAACACACACCACAAAGCAGAGGATATAATATTTGTTTCACGAGTGACTAGAATTTTGATAGAACCACAGAATCTTTGAGTGTGGAACTGAAAAGCCTCCTCCCTCCCTCACCAGGATCAATCGATTAACAAGCTGATTTGTAGAAATCAAGACCAAGAGAGGGGCAAGAACTTGGCCAGGGGCACATAGTTGGTGCCAGAGCTGGAACTAGGACCCACCGCTCAGCGCTCCCCTTCAGCGGCCTTTGAAGAGTCTGCCAGGTTGGGGACGGGGCGGGGCACAGACTGTCCTAGAGACGCTTGTCATCTCACTCGGCTGTGTTGTCATTAGAAAAAGTAAGTCATCACTTTGGGCTGTCTAATGGAAATAGTGAGAAATAGCCCTGCTAATGGTGTGGGGAGAGGTTGTCTAGTCGGCTGGCTTGTCTATAAATTCCCCACGCGTTCTTGCTGGAGCAGAATGAATGGGGCTGCTGTGTTTTACCTGGAGCTCTGAGCAGGGCAGGGCTGGCGGAGACGCTCCCAGTTCTAAAAATAGTAGTGGGATTGGAGCTGAGGGGAAGAGGAAGGGGCTCCTTCGGGAGCTGGGTGGGACGCCTCACCCCCTTCCTCTTCCTGCCGGGCCCTCTGTGAGGAAGCGGCGTGGATTCAGAGAATTTAGATCTGGGAGGGTCCTGGAGCCACCAGCCGTCACGGCCCCTCCTCACACAGGAGAGGAGACCCTGGAGGCCCGCAGTAGGGAAAGGACTGGCCAGCTGTCCCCAGCCCAGGGGGAAGGTCCCAGATGGCAGGCTGTTTTCCTCCTGCTTTTAGCAAGGCGGCAGCAGGCCGGGCGAGGTTTTCTCTCCCTGCCACTGGGAGCGCACAGGGCCTGGGAACTCCTGGGGCCGGATGTGGTTAGGCTTCCTGAATGTCGCCCAGCAGGCGAGGAGTCCCTGGCTAGTCTGCCCTGAGCCCTGACCTCAGCCAACTGGCCTGCCAGCGCCACGCCTTCCCCTTGCCGTTGTCCCCACCCTTGCTGATTTGTCCTTCTGTCGCCCCCTAGACTGTGTGCAGGGAGGGAGGACCAGGGCCCGCATAGAACCAGCCTGCAGGACAGAGGGCCTAGTGCCTTGGGACCTTTCTCTGCCCATCCCCAGGAACAAGCAGGGGCAGCTAAGGTAGAGGCAGGGGCCTGATTCAGAGGTAGGCAGGCCAGGGGTCAAATCCCAGCTCTGCTTCTCACTAGCTGTGGGATTACTGGCACGTTACCTAGCCTCTGTCAAATGAGACAAGGACATCTCTCTCACAGGGTTCTCCTCAGGAGTAAGGGGAATGGTCTGTGCAAAGTGCCTGGTATGTAGTAGGTACAGACAGCCCTCCGTATCTGCGGGTTCCGCTTCCACAGATTTAACCAACCGCAGATAGGAAAAAAAACCCAAAAACATTCCAGAAAGTTCCAAGAAGCAAAACTTGAATTTGCTGAGCTGGTGACTATTTACATAGTATTTCCGTCGTACAACTAGTTACATGGCATTTACATTGTATTAGTATTGTAGGTAATCTAGAGATGATTGAAAGTATATGGGAGGGATGTGTGTAGGTTCTATGCAAACACTATGCCAGTTCATATAAGTGACTTGAGCATCCCTGGATTTTGGTATCTGCTGGAGGTCCTGGAACCACCCACCTCCCACCACACAGGATACCAAGGGACGACTGTGCTTAGTGGCAGCTGCTATTGCTAGATCAAGCGTGAACATGTGCTTGACTCTGCAGCCCCCTTCCTTGGCCCTCCACCCATGAGGGCATGGCAGGTGTGGGGTTTTTTGTTTTATGAATGCAGTTGACTTTTGTTATATTGTTACAAAAGTAATTCATGTTTATTATGAAGAAAACATTTAGTACAGTTGAAACAGGAGAAGGAAATGTTCACCCTTCATCCCAACACCCAGAGATAACCACTGTTAACATTTTGGGGTGTATCCTGTCAGGCATTTGTTTATACACACATATACGTTTGTGTGTATAAGCAAATTGCAAATTGGGGTTGCCCATGCACACAGTTTTCTGAGTTGCTTTTTTCCATTTAACAATGTAGTGTATCCACGTTTCCATGTCAATAAATGTGCTTCTACAACATCATTTTTAGTGCCTATAGAGTATTTCATTGTGTAGATGAAACAGGTTTTATTTTTAAAAATCTTCAGTAGGTCAACATTTAGGTTGTTGCCAATATTTCATTGTTACAAAAACCTGAGATAAAAATCTTTATAGCTATATCCCCAGCATCCAGTGTACATCTTTGACCCACCACAAATACTTGTTGATAAATGAACGTTTTGTTAGAATAAATTCCTGCTACTAGAATTTCCAGATGAAAGGGTATATATTTGTAAAAAAGGCTCTTGATACCTATTGCCAAATTACTCTCCAGAATGATTGTACCAATTTATAATCCCAGTTAAGATTGACCAATTCATCCTGCTTTGCCCCAGACTCTCCCTTTTTAACATGAAAAATCTTGCTTCCTGGGAAACCCCTCAGTCCCAAGCAAATTGATACAGTCTGGGTAAGAGACCATTTCCCCACACACTCGCCAACACTGTGCATTGTTACATTTTTTAGGAGGTTCATTTCTTTGAGTACTAGAGATGTTGGATGTTTACATGCCTTTCAGTTATTTACGTTACCTCTTTTGTGAGTAGCTTGTTCAGATCTTTTGCCCATTTTTCTGTTGGGCTGTTTATAGTTTATTAATTCACAAGAGCTCTTTATAAAATAAGGATATCTGTATATTAACCTTTTATTTTTTTAAACTATAGATGTTTCTGATTTATGGGTAGTCATATCTGTAAATTGCTTTGGTGGCAGCTTTATTGAAGTATTATTCACAAATCATACAATTTATCCATTTAAAGTGTACAACTCAATGGTTTTTTAGTATATTTACGGACTCGTGCAACCATCACCACAGTCAATTTTAGAACATTTTCATTATTTCCAAAAGAAACCATACCCTTTAGCTATCACCCACCCATTCCCCCATCTCCTCCAGACCTACACAACCACTAATCCACTTTCTGTCTCTATAGATTTGTTCTAGACAGTTCCTATAAATGGAATCATGTAATATTAAGTCTTTTGTGACTGGCTTCCTTCATTTAGCGTGAGGTTTTCAAGGTTTATCCACGTTGCAGCATGTATCAGGACCTTATTCCTCTTATGGTGGAATAATATTCCATTGTACGGCTATACCACATTTTATTTATTCAGTCATCTGTTGATGAATCTTTGGGTTGTTTCCACCTTTGGACTATTATGAATAATGCTGCCGTAAATGTTTGTGTACAAGTTTTTGTGTGGACGTATGTTTTCATTTCTTTTGAGTATATACATAGGAGTAGAATTCCTGGATCAAATGGTAACTCTTTTGAACTTTCTGAGGAGCTGCTAGAATCTTTTCCAAAGTAGCTTCATGATTTTACCTTCCCACCATCAGCGTACAAGTATTCCGATTTCTCCACATTCTCTCTAACACTTATTTTCCTGTTTTTTTAAAGTCATAGCCATCCTAGTGGTTGTGAAATAGCATCTCATGGTGGTTTTGAATTGTGTTTTTCTGATGACTAATATCATATTTATAAATTTAAAAAAATATTATTTTGCCCTTAGTGTTGTGGTATCCACCCCAGGGTTATACAATATTCACTTCCCCCCACACCTTGAACTTTATGGTTTTATTTTTCAACTTTTAACATTCAGTCTATCTGGAATTTACTTTGGTATATGGTGTGAGCAAAAATGCTTTCCATTCTTTCCAAACAGTTATTTGCTCCAGTGCTTTCACATTATGTTAGGATAAGTATCCTCTCATTACACTTTTTAAAAAAGAATCCTTTTCTCACATATTTGTTCTTTTATTTTTTTTAACATCTTTATTGGAGTATAATTGCTTTACGTTGGTGTGTTAGTTTCTGCTTTATAACAAAGTGAATCAGTTATATGTCTACGTATGTCCCCATATCTCTTCCTTCTTGCGTCTCCCTCCCTCCCACCCTCCCTATCCCACCCTTCTAGGTGGTCACAAAGCACCGAGCTCATCTCCCTGTGCTATGCAGCTGCTTCCCACTAGCTATCTATTTTACATTTGGTAGTGTATATATGTCCATGCCTCTCTTTCGCTTTGTCACAGCTTACCCTTCCCCCTCCCCATATCCTCAAGTCCATTCTCTAGTAGGTCTGCGTCTTTATTCCTGTCTTACCCCTAGGTTCTTCATGACATTTTTTTTTTTAATTCCATATATATGTGTTAGTATACGGTATTTGTCTTTCTCTTTCTGACTTACTTCACTCTGTATGACAGACTCTAGGTCTATCCACCTCATTACAAATAGCTCAATTTAATTTCCTTTTATGGCTGAGTTGTATTCCATTGTATACATGTGCCACATCTTTCTCCATTCATCCGATGATGGACACTTAGGTTGCTTCCATGTCCTGGCTATCGTAAATAGAGCTGCAATGAACATTTTGGTACATGACTCTTTTTGAATTATGGTTTTCTCAGGGTACATGACCAGTAGTGGGATTGCTGGGTCATATGGTAGTTCTATTTGTAGTTTTTTAAGGAACCTCCATACTGTTCTCCGTAGTGGCTGTATCAATTTACATTCCCACCAGCATTGCAAGAGGGTTCCCTTTTCTCCACACCCTCTCCAGCATTTATTGTTTGTAGATTTTTTGATGATGGCCATTCTGACTGATGTGAGATGATATCTCATTGTAGTTTTGATTTGCATTTCTCTAATGATTAATGAATATTTGTTCTTTTAAATGCAATTCAATATAATTTTATTAAGTCCCCACCTCCTCCCTGCCTCTCCCCACCAAATCTCATTGAGATTTGCATTGTAATTACATTTAAAAATATACATCAAAAAGGGGAGTTTTGAAGTCTATACAACACTGTCTTCCCATCCAGCAATAGAATTATGTCTCTTCATTTATGCAAATCTTCTTTTAAGATTTCTGAAGTAAAGTTTTGAAAAAAAAATTTCCATACTGGTCTTGCACATTTGTTGTTAAACTTATTTGAGGAAATTGAAAAATTTTATTTATATTACAAATGGGAATATTTATTTATTTGCATTACATATATTCCTTGATATACTTGTACAAAACTTGTACAAATATATCCTAAACATTGCTGAGCTGAATAAAATAAAGAAAATCTCCCATTCTCCAAGCCCTTTCCCCATTGATAGCCACTGCTGTAAGTTTGGTGTGTTCCTCCAAGTATTTTTTCCATACACATAAACTTAGTATATCATATAAACCTTTCACATCAGTCTTAAAGTTCTCCCTCTTTCTTTTTACTTAAAAAAATTTGTAAATTAATTTTTATTGGAGTATAGTTGATTTACAATGCTGTGTTAGTTTCTGCTGTACAGCAAAGTGAATCAGTTATACATATACATCTATCCCCTCTTTTTTAGATTTCCTTTCCATTTAGGTCACCACAGAGCACTGAGTAGAGTTCCCTGAGCTATGCAGTAGGTTCTCATTAGTTATCTCATTAGTTATCTATTTTATACATAGTAGTGTATATATGTCAATCCCAGTCTCCCAGTTCATCCCACCTCCAACCTCCTTGGTATCCATAAGTTCTCTACATCTGTGTCTCTATTTCTGCTTTGCAAATAAGTTCATCTGTATCATTTTTCTAGGTTCCACATATAAGCAATAGTATATATGACATTTGTCTTCCTCTTTCTGACTTACTTCACCCTGTATGACAGTCTCTAGATCTATCCATATCTTTGCAAATGGCACTGTTTTGTTCCTTTTTATGGCTGAGTAATATTCCATTGTATATATGTAGCACATCTTCTTTATCCATTCCTCTGTTGTTGGACGTTTAGGTTGCTTCCATGTCCTGGCTATTGTAAATAGTGCTTCAATGAACATTGGAGTGTATGTATCTTTTTGAATTATGTTTTTCTCTGGGTATATGACCAGGAGTGGGATTGCTGGGTCATATGGTAATTGTATTTTTAGTGTTTTGAGGAACGTCTATACTGTTCTCCATAGTGGCTGTATATAATTATTTGATTATTAGTGAGGTTGGGCTTCTTCTTACATTTATTAGCCATTTATATTTCTTCTTCGGTTCATCAGTTCATATCATTTGCCCAGTTTTCTACTGGGGCATTTGTTTTATTTGTAATATTAGAATATTAACCGTTTGCTTATTATGTAGGTTACAAATATTTTTTCCAGTTTATTATTTATCTTTTAACTTTATTTATAGTATCTTTTATCATTCAGAAGTTAACATTTTTTAATAATCAAATATTTTTGTAGTCAAGTCTGTTTTTTGAGGGTAGGGGGCTATACTTTCTGAGGCCTTTTCCTCTCCAAAATTATAACGAATATTCTTCTGTATACTTTTCCAGTACTTTTAACCTTTTATGTTTTACATTCATATTTATTTTATTTTATTTTTTGCAGTATGCGGGCCTCTCACTGTTGTGGCCTCTCCCGTTGTGGAGCACAGGCTCCAGAAGCGCAGGCTCAGCAGCCTTGGCTCATGCGCCTAGCCGTTCCGCGGCATGTGGGATCTTCCCGGACTGGGGCACGAACCCATATCCCCTGCATTGGCAGGCGGACTCTCAACCACTGCCCCACCAGGGAAGCCCTACATTCATATTTTTAATTCATCTGCACTTAATCTAGTGCCTGGTGTCAGATGGAACTCTCACTAATTTTTTCCCCAAGTGGTTGACCAATTTTTCCAAACCTATTTTTTTTTAAATGAAAGCTTCTTTCTTTCTTTCTTTCTTTCTTTCTTTCTTTCTTTCTTTCTTTCTTTCTTCCTTCCTTCTTTCCTTCCTTCGTTCCTTCCTTCGTTCCTTCCTTCCTTCGTTCGTTCCTTCCTTCCTTCCTTCCTTCGTTCCTTCCTTCCTTCCTTCCTTCCTTTCGTTTTCGTTTCTGTGCGAGGGCTTTCTCTAGTTGCAGCGAGTGGGGGCCACTCTTCATCGCAGTGCGCGGGCCTCTCACTGTCACGGCTTCTCGTTGCAGAGCACAACCTCTAGATGCGCAGGCTCAGTAGTTGTGGCTCACGGGCCTAGTTGCTCCGCGGCATGTGGGATCTTCCCAGACCAGGGCTCGAACCCGTGTCGCCTGCATTGGCAGGCAGATTCTTAACCACTGCACCACCAGGGAAGCCCCAAACCTATTTTTTTGAGTTATCCTTCCTTTACTCATTTATCATAGACCAAATTTCCACACATTGGTGGGTTGATTTTTGAATTCGCTTGTTTCCCTCATTTATTCGTCTATTTCTACATCATACTGAGACTTAATCACTGTAGCTTCATAATATGTTTTAGTAGTATTAAACATCCCAAGGCTAACTTCTCATTATTCTTCTGTAAAATTTCCTCTGAAGTTACACACCCTAATTCTAGGCTGCTGGTGATTTTACCCATATCTCTTTAACCAACGTATTTCAATATCAAGAATGACACCCCCAAAACCTACAAACAATAAATGCTGGAGAGGATGTGGAGAAGAGGGAACCCTCTTGCACTGTTGGTGGGAATGTAAATTGATACAGCCACTATGGAGAACAGATGGAAGTTCCTTAAAAAACTACAAATAGAACTACCATACGACCCAGCAATCCCACTACTGAGCATATACCCTGAGAAAACCATAATTCAAAAAGAGTCATGGGGCTTCCCTGGTGGCGCAGTCGTTGAGAGTCCGCCTGCTGATGCAGGGGACACGGGGTTTGTGCCCCGGTCCGGGAAGATCCCACATGCCGCGGAGCGGCTGGGCCTGTGAGCCATGGCCGCTGAGCCTGTGCGTCCGGAGCCTGTGCTCCGCAACGGGAGAGGCCACAGCAGTGAGAGGCCCACATACCACAAAAAAAAAAAAAAAAAAAAAAAAAAAGAGTCATGTACCAAAATGGTCATTGCAGCTCTATTTACAATAGCCAGGACATGGAAGCAACCTAAGTGTCCATCAACAGATGAATGGATAAAGAAGATGTGGCACATATATACAATGGGATATTACTCAGCCATAAAAAGAAACGAAACCGAGTTATTTGTAGTGAGGTGGATGGACCTAGAGTCAGTCATACAGAGTGAAGTAAGTCAGAAAGAGAAAAACAAATACCATATGCTAACACATATATATGGAATCTAAATAAAATAAAATAAAATAAAATGGTTCTGAAGAACCTAGGGGGCAAGACAGGAATAAAGACACAGACTTAGAGAATGGACTTGAGGACACGGGGAGGGGGAAGGGTAAGCTGGGTCGAAGTGAGAGAGTGGCATGGACATACATACACTACCAGATGTAAAATAGATAGCTAGTGGGAAGCAGCTGCATAGCACAGGGAGATGAGCTCGGTGCTTTGTGACCGCCTGGAGGGGTGGAATAGGGAGGGTGGGAGGGAGACGCAAGAAGGAGGAGATATGGGGATATATGTTTATGTATAGCTGATTTACTTTGTTATAAAGCAGAAATAACACACCATTGTAAAGCAATTATACTCCAATAAAGATGTTAAAAAAAAAAAAGAATGACACCAGATCTATAATAGCATGTCCTCATGTCCTACAACCCATAATAAGCTGGCCCATACTTCTCTTTGCTCTTCTCCATGACTCCTAGGTATTGCTGAAATCATCTGAAATTTTATTTCTGATTGTTATTATTCTTAAACATTAGTTCTATTGCATTTTGAGAATCATTTACTTAAAATTGCATTTAACTTATCAATTATGTCATCTGTAGTTAAGTGTATAAATGTTTCTGGCTTCATTGCTTGCCAGTGTCTTGTATCCCACAGCATCTTTTTCTTGACTTCTAGATTTTGATTCATTTTGGTTTGGAGAGCTTTCTTGAGTAAATTTTTCAGAAAGGATCTGTGGGTGGCATACTTTCTTAGTCTTTGTAAGTCTGAAAATATTTGCCCTCATGTTTGAGTCATCTTTTGCCTGAGTAGTGAATTCTAGGTTAATAGTCCTTCTCCCCCAGAAACCTGAGAGAAAGGCTCTATTGTCCCAGCATTTGGTGTTGTAAGAAGTGCAGTACTCACTTGATTTGCTAAAGTTTCTTTATGGAAGCAAGCAGGATTTCTCTTTTTAGTCTTTGGAATTTAGAAATTTCCCCAGATTATTTCTAGTTGTTTGCTCTCTTTTGGTAATTTTTCCTGGTACTAACTAGGTAAGCCTTTTTGGTCTGAAGACCCAAGTCTTCCCTTAGTTCAAGGAAATTTTTTACTGATTTTTGGAATAATTTATTTTCTATGTTTTAAAATTTCCTCTTTTTGGATTTCCTACTACAAATAATAATAATAATACCACCTAATATTTATCAAATGTACTTTCCTTCTGCTGTAATATGCAATCTGCTTAACACTGTTGTTATTATTCCCATTTTATAGGTGAAGAAACAAAGGAACAGAGAGGTTAAATAGACTGTACAAGGTCTCACAGCTAGGAGGTATAGTCCATGATCCAAACCCAGGCATCTGGCTTCAGAACCTGTGTTCTTAGCTACTGAGCTATACTCCCTGCCTGTCAGAACCAACCTCCAGACTTGACCCTGACCCTGACCTCGATACCCTTCAGTGCAAATTTGAGTGTTGACAGCTAGGGACTCTATAAGCAGTAGGAGAAAACATAGGGGTGCTAGAATGAAGGAGCCGAAAGAGATTGAGAAACTGAGGACCAGAGAGGAGCAGAGATCATCAGAGGTTCTCCAGTGAATTCGGAATTGGGAATTTTCCCCTCCCCCCTTTTCCCTCTGTTCAGCCGTGCTCTTCAGGCCTCATCTCTGTCCCTGGTACTACTGCATGGTCTCCTGGTGGATCTCCTGGTTCCTACTCCTGTTCCGTTAGTCACCCTCTAAACAGCAGCCAAGATGATTCTTCCTATAAAGCAGACCCGGTCACCTTCTCACCGCTGAATATTTGTTGAATGACTGCATGAATGAAAAAATAATTCCAGAGTACCTACTGTATGTCAGACACTGTGCTAAACACTGGCGATTCAGGACACATTAGGCAAGAACCTTCCAGCTGCAAGTGACAAGAATCCAACTCAAACTAGCTTCAGGCAAGAATTGGAATTTATTGGATTTAGGAGGGTAGCCTCCAGGCATAGCTGGATTCGAGACCTTGAGCAATGTCACCAAGAGCTGGCTTCACCCGCTCTATCTCTTGGCTCTACCTGCTTATGTGTTGGCTCACTCCCTTAGTGATGGAAGATAGTTGCCAGAAATACCAGGATGAAGGCCTTACAGTTTGACTCCCTCAATCATTTCAGCAATAATCCTGGGTCTGAGTCTTATTGGTTCAAGCTGGACCATGTGCCTATCCCAGTCACTGAAGACAATAGGATGGGATAAAGTGATTGGCTGTGGCCTGGGTCACATGGCCATCCCTGGAGTGGGAGATGGGTCAGTTCCACGTGAATCACCTGGTTTGAGAGTGGGGGAAGGACGGGTGGTTCCTCAGATGGCAAAGAAGCACAGATAGAAGCTGGCCAGGCAAATGTCCTCTACTTTGTGGTTCATCAACCAACATAGTTCTCATCTCCATAGGGCTAATTACTAGTCTAGTGTGGTAGAGGACAATTGGAGGAAAGACACACCCCAACCAAGTATGAACAATATATAATGAAAAGATGACATTTGTGACAGAAGGCCCGGTGAGGGCACCTACTGGGAGGATCTGGTCAGGGATGTGAGGCAAGGGGCAGGAGCTGGGGTGTAGGAAGGATCACTCTAGGTGAGGACCTTAAGGCAGACCAGTGTGCGTGGGGGCATGAGGGAGGGGAAAAGGAAGCACGAGGTGAGCTGGAGGAGTGTTCAGGGTCCGAGAGGCTGTGTAAGGAGTCTGAACTTTATCCTGGGGCGCTGGGAGCTCTGTGTTTGATGTGTGTCATAGAAAGCTCACAGCCTTGTTGATGAGAATGGCGTAGAGGATGGCAAGGCGAGAGGCTTGGGGAGCAGTTAGGAGGCTGTTGCCCTCACCCTGGGAAGAGGTGCTGGTGCCTTGGACTAGGGTGCAGGGAGCAGGGATCGAGAGGTGAGAGATCCGCATGATGTGGAGGGTGTGGGATCTGTGAGATCTGGTGAGTAGGTGGATGGGGGGAGAGTTTGGGATAGGGATGACGCCCATGAGTCTGGTTCAGGCAAACAGGCGATTGGTGGTGCCGTTTTCTGAGCTGGCAGCAGTGGAGAGGGAAACATTTGGGTGACAGGATCATGAGTCCCGCTGTAGGTGTGACTGCTATGTTAGAGGCCTAGTTAGTGAGTTCTCGTGGAAACAAGGACATTTTTGACCAGGGCTTCTTAAATCACCTGCGGTGAAGAGCCTTATACTTTTGTTAAAACACACACTGTATATGATATCTCATGCTGGTTTGACAGCACCCGAACTAGCCTTGTAAGTATTCAATCAGACCCGTCCATTGTCTTGCACTTGGGTGTCATGGCGATGTCAAGGTGCTACAGAAGTTTCCAAACACTCTTGATTTTGCTGCTTATCTTGTTGTAAACCAGTAACAAGCAGTTCATGGACCAGTGCATCCTGCAGACCACATGCTGGGTGGCACTGATCTCGTCCAACCCTAGCACCCATTTTAGAGACAGGGAAATTAAGGCCCAAGGAGGGGACTGGCCTTGCCCCAGGTCCTGCAGAAAACAGCAGCAAAGCTAGCATTTCAGTCCAGTCTTTCATCTGCTGACCCTCTGTTTTGGTGACCCGGCCTTACGCCCAACAGTCCAAGCAAGGGGTGAACTCGGGGGAGTCCGGGGGTGAACTGCATTTAGCGGCCAAGGTCACAGGGCTGACCTCCACATCTGTGCCGAACACTTCTCAGGAACTCCAGTAGTCAAGACGGCCTGACCCTGGAGCTGGCACAAGCACATTGGGTCGAGGATTGCTCCCAAGAGCCTGAAATCCCAGGCCAGTGAGTGGCTGGTTGGACCGGGGCCAGGAAAGGAGATGGTCGTGGCTCTTGGCCATCCTGTGCCACTGCAGCGCCCAAGGTCAGGATGATGCTTGGTGGCTGTGATGCGTGCCCCAGGCCAGCGACGGTTCTCAGGACCAGCTCTCCGGGGGGACTTTTGTCTACTGGCTTTTGCTGCACGTGGGCTTCCCCTGGCTGTCGTTGGGAGATGCAGTTCCCATGAGCAGATTGGGGATTGCCCTTGCTGCCTGAAGTTGCTGAGGAGGAGACACATGTGAAGGGCGGAGACATTTGGGGAACATGAATTAGGGCGGGAATACAGCTTAAGAGCATACACCTTGGTGCCATGCTGCCTATCTTGCCATTGCCTTTGCCATGCAACCTTTCTGAACCTTAGTTTTCCCATCTGTAGGATGGGGATGATGATAGTAGCCTGTTGCTCAATAAATGTTAGTGATTGTCAGCTATTAGTAGAACTGGGCACCATGTTAGGCTCTCATCTATTAGACCCTCAACAGATATTTTAACATTTAACATTACTCTTTTTTCTTTTTTTAAATACATTTATTTATTTATGGCTGCGTTGGGTCTTCATTGCTGCATGTGGGCTTCCTCTAGTTGCAGTGAGCAGGGGCTACTCTTCGTTGCGGTGCACGGGCTTCTCATTGCAGTGGCTTCTCTTGTTGCGGAGCACAGGCTCTAGGTGTGCGGGCTTCCATAGTTGTGGCTCGTGGGCTCTAGAGTGCAGGCTCAGTAGTTGTGGTGCACGGACTTAGTTGCTCCTCAGCATGTGGATCTTCCCGGACCAGGGCTCAAACCCGTGTCCCCTGCATTGGCAGGTGGATTCTTAACCACTGCGCCACCAGGAAAGTCCTAACATTACTCTTTTCACCAACCCACTCAAGGTCAATTCTGTCCTTTGACAGATGATAGCAGCAACAATGACAACACAGCAACAGGCCCTCCATATGCACTATCTCATTTAGTTTTCCGCAGGGCCCACTGAGGCGATGGTAATAGCCGCATTTTACAGATGTGGAAACCGAGACTCAGAGACATTAAAGCGACTTGCCGAAGATGACTCACACTCAGATTTTTTTTAGGCTGCAAAGTCTGTGCTCTTTCTAAATACCACTGACAGAACCTAATCCTTTAGTGAGAGGACCTTGTGGGGCCTGGGACTGACTCTTGAAGGGGAGGAGTGAAACTTGGGCGCTACTGGACATCCATCTCTGGCCTCATTTTAGGGATGGAAGACTGAGACCAGTAAGGGGG
Source organism: Tursiops truncatus (assembly GCF_011762595.2). Classification (NCBI taxonomy): domain Eukaryota; kingdom Metazoa; phylum Chordata; class Mammalia; order Artiodactyla; family Delphinidae; genus Tursiops; species Tursiops truncatus. The sequence goes on from NC_047039.1 coordinate 95,369,974, forward strand.
AAGGGACCTGCCCTGGGTTCTGCAGACTACAGGCCAAAACTCTCCCTGGGTTTGAACCTGAGCATGGATGCCTGCTCTGTCCTACTCACCTGCACTCCACTTGCAGCACGTGCCCCCAGGAAGAGCCAGGAGCACGCCCTTAGCAAGCGGTGGGAGACTGTGTCCCTTGCCCTGCTGTTAGGGTCATAGAGGCCAGAACATGGCAGGACAGTTCCTGATTAAGCATCAGCACCAGGGTCAGCTGTGCCCACCCTCCAAGTCAGATCCCAGGAGCAGGCTGCTTCCCTGCCTGTGTCCATAGTTCCGAGTACAGGCTCCAGCACATAATAGGGATTCAGTAGTTATTGAAATAACCAATAAATGTTTCTTGGCCCACTCTTCTGTGGGGATGGCATTTCTGCATGGAGACTATAGACCCCAAAACCAAGGCTGTAAGACCCAATGGGTCTTAGGCCCAGAACTTCCTAAGTGGGTTAGCAGAGTCAAAGCTTGGGCTGGAGGGGCATCTGCAGATACTTCCACAGTTCCCCTGGGCCGCCAGGGCCTTTGCCCTCTTCTGCAACAGGGTGGGGCAGGGGCAGGTCGGGGCCAGTGTGTCCCGGCCCTGGCTTTCATTACCCCCATCACCCAAGCACAGGCCTGGCCCTTTCATTGTCCAAGGCAGTGAAAGCCTGAGCAGCCGCTGGTGGGGGCTGGGGGTGGTCTTAGTCTGTCATAAGCTCTGGAATTCCTGGGACCACATCTCCCTGGCTTTGTGCCCAGTTTCTGCCATAGTGGCGTAACTCTCCTCCCCACCCTGGAATAAAATCCCAGTGGACTTTGGATCAGAAGCCGGGACAGGGAAGCTCATTAAATAGCTTTTGGCAGGTACCCTCCTTTTTTTGAGGAGGATATTGCCAAGGTTCAGTCTCCCCCAGGTGGAGTCTGCGCGGGGAAGGAAGGTGGGTGGGTTTCCGTCTGTGCAGGGTTCATGATGGGGTCTTGCGAACACAATTCCGAGCGGACCAGGCTTAACACAGTGGAGGCAGTGAGGGAAGACAGATGGAGCCTTGCTGCGGTGCAGCTGCAGGGAACGGCCTTTCCGGGGTGTCTGGGCTGTATCTTGCTGCTGCTGCATCTCCCTGGAGCCTTGGGCTCTGCCTGGGGGTGCTGCTTCTCTTAAAATGGGAGGTGCACATACACTGGCTCCCTGCTAACCCTCCCTGGTCCTAGCTCTGGAAGCTGCTGCCAGCTTGCCTGAACAGTGAGACGTTTGCCTGCATGGCTGGGCTGTATAGCCAACTGACTTCTCAGTATGTAGCTGGAGGGCTCTGTTCCATGGCCGCCCTGTGCAGTGGTGCAGGGCACAGCGGATAGTGGATTGGGTTTGATCTGTAGCTGTGCACTTACTGGTGACCTTGAGCAGCTTTCATTATCTCTCCGCCTCTGTTTAACTATCTGTAAAATGGGGACAGTAGACATCATATCTGATAGGGTTATGAAGATTTCATGAGTCAGTAATTGCGAAGTGCTCTGAACAGTGCTGACACGTACCGTCAAATAAGTGTTTGTTAAATAAAATATGGAGATCAATAAATGGGGCCCAGGCTCTGAGGGCCCAGGTGCTGATCCTGTGGCCTGTGGGCCACCTGGATCTCGCTGTTCCCTAGATCCCAAGTCCTCCTGTACTGAATAGCACCATCATTTACATAGGTCTGAGAAGCATTGGGGTGCAACAGAAGGAGCACTGGACTGGCAGTTAGCAAGCTCTGGTCCCAGCCCTGCCTCTCAGTTGCTCTGTTTCCTTGGGAAAGTCACTAACCCTCTCTGGGCCTCAGTTTCTCTGGCTGTAAATAGGGAATATTTATAGAGTGAAAGATCTCCAAGGACCCTTTTGGCTTAGATAGCCTGACTGACAGTGACTCTCCCGTCCTGCCCCAGGCTGTACACTGGGAGGGTCCACATGCTTTGTTGATTTGTGTCTGGAGCTATGGAGAGGCAGTGGGCAGTGGCCGCCTGGGCTCCCCAGGCACTAGATGCTCTCCTAGCCTGGCCTGGCCTGCTTCTGGGCCTCAGGACACTGAAGTGCTGTGCCCTTTCCTCACTGTCCTTGTGGTCCAGAGTACTGATGAATGCATTCTGGATCTGTTCTGGACTCAGTGCCCTGGGTTGGCAGGGCTGCTCTGGCACAGTGTCTAATGATGGGCTGGCTAGTCTGACTGTGAGCCTGATGTCTGTCTCCATCACTAAGCTGTCGGCTTGGCGAGTGCAGGGCCCCTTTCTGCCTGTTCTCCACCGCATCCCCAGGGCCCAGCACAGAACCTGGCACGTAGTTGGTGCTCCGAAACTGTTTGTTGATTGAGAGGTGAAGACTCAGCTGAACTCATAGACTTCTCTCATCTCAAGGAACCTTATATTCAGGCTCTCCACCCTAAGGAATCTTATCCTAAGCACCAGAAATTCCGCCCTGGGAACCATCAGCCTCCCATTGGAACTGGCCGTCTCCTGAGACTCACCTCCTTAGTTTCCCAGGACAAGAATGGGCCCTGTTTCCCAGGAACCTGCAGGATGAGAGCCTTCCAATCTGGAGGGTTCTTGGGCCCTGCAAGGACTGCCTTGGCTCTGCCCCCAGGGACAAGGCAAAGTGTTGATTGGAGTGGGAAGTGCCCAGCTCAGATGAGGGCTGTTCCAAGTTGACCCTAATAAAGGATGTTTTCTTATGTCAGCATGCGTGAACATGCTGGTATGTGTGAGAGAGACAGGAATAGAGAGTCAGAGACAGGGTCAAGGAGGCAGGCAGAGATAGACATTCAGAGACTTTGAGACTAGTACAGGGAGACTAAGAGGCAGAGGGACAGCACTTCAGCCTAGGGTGGCCGAGGCAGGGTGAGGTGGGAAAGGAGGATAGGGGGTCCTCCTGCCCCATTTTTTTCTGGGCTGACATCCAGTTTGCCTGCCACTTGGGTGGTAAGCATGTTCAGGTTGGAACTGGTTATGGGACAGACACCCCTGACCTGAGCCCCAGGCGCAGCCCAGGGTGTGTTTGTTGAAATCAGACAACCAACTGCAGCAGCCGTAGCCTCAGCATCAAACAGCTTTGCGCTGGCAGGACAGCTTCCTGTGGGGCTGCACGGTGGTTTCGAGTGGGCGCCCTGGAGCTGGACCTACCGGTCTTCAGATCCTACTGGTCTTCAAACAGCAAGCTGTGGGCAGCTTCCACTACCGTTCCCTACGCTGGATTCTTCATCTGCAGATAGCGTAATACCAGTACCTGCCTCACAAGGTGCCGATGAGGAGTAAATGAATTAACGAAGGCCGAACTCTCGAAATGGTGCCTGGCCCGGGATCGCTGAATCCTCTGTTAACCCCTCAGGTGGGTAGGTCAAGGGTTGTCAGCCCCATTTTACAGATGAGGAAATCCAGGCTCAGAGATGGGCAGGGACTTGCTCAGCGCACCCAGTCAACCAGGGCTGGAGCTGGGACCTGAGCTGGGGACCCTTGCCTCCCAGTCCATTGCTCTTCCTCTGCCCCCGCGGTCCCTCTGTTAGGGACCTCTCCTTCACTTGTGATCCTGACTCTTGGGCTGTTGTAACATGCTTCTCGCAGCCACCGTCGCGGGGGGAGGAAGCCCCAAGCTCTCTGTCCCTCTCTGCTTGCCCGGATTTGGCACACAGAAGTGCTAAACAAAAACATGCGTGTTGGGCTGCGCTGATGGTGCTGCTGGGAGATGACTGAAGCAGCCGCTCCCCCGGCCCCCGGGGGCGGTGGCATTCTTGGAGTCAGTGCCGGTCGGTCGCAGGACCCTGGGTTAAATTGCAGCCACCCACTGGGACGAGAGCAATGTGGGGGTGGGAGGGCGCCGGGAGGTTTCCATGATTGGCTCCATCCTGGTCCTGCCGGAGAGCCGGAGCTGCGGCCAGTGGGGTCGCGCTGCCCCAGCTGGGGGAGCCCTTGGGATGTGTGTGGGGAACAGCCGGCTGGGAATCCCAGTGCCAGGGAATGCTGCTGTGAGCCATAGATGCCTCTCCCTCCAGAGCGGCACTCCGGGGGGGCCAGCCCCGGGCCTGGGGACTGATGGCAGGGGAGCCAGGGCTGGTGCGTGTGAGCCTGTAACCCAGGAGCCGTCCGGGCCCCTCGCAGGCTGAAGGACGGGGTGGCCGAGGACTCTTCCTCGAGACATCCAGGGCTCCTTTTCAGATGAAAGTGTCTTGGGAAATTACAGAGTTTTCTATCTGATGGAAGAAAGAAGTCCAACCTCTCTCCAGAGTGGCAGCAGCGGGCTGGACAGGGTGTGTGTTTTGGAAGCGCGCTGGAGGAAGAGGAAGAGGAGGCGGGACGAGTGATGCAAGGGTTTGAAAAAGCCACCTAGATGTGGGAGGGGAACCTGGTCATTTGGTTCGGCTTTTCCCGGCAGGTATCGCGCCCCTGGGGACCTTGGGTAAGTCCATGAATAGCCCTGCTGACACAAAGGAGCTCTGTCTGCGGAAGGCAGCCGCTTGACGCGCCACCAGGAGCTGCCACAGCTGCCCGCCCGTCCGCCCGCCCGCCGGCGGGCGGGCGGAGCTGGGCGGAGACCCGCGCGGGCGGGCGGGCTGGCAGCAGCGGCATCCAGGAGTCCCCGGGTCCCTGCCGGAGTGTGCTGGGTAGGTGCCTCGGTGCCAGGGTGTGTGTATGGCGGGCGGGGGGCTCTTGTCCAGGGCACCCCGTGCCCCTGTTTCTATTGTTTCTTCCCCAGGGCAGCCATTGGTAGGCATGTTGCAACCAAACCATGTGTGTTCTGCTCTGAGATAGCTGTGTGTGTGTGTGTGTGTGTGTGTGTGTGTGTGTGTGCGCGCGCGCGCGCGCGCGCGCGCGCGCGCGCTTGTCTGTCTGTCTGTCTCGGGGTGGGTGGGAGAGAGCCTGCAGGGCTAGGGGCATGCTTCCGCTGTGTGCTGCTCCCACTTCAAGGCTGGTCAGCTGGCTTTTCTTTCTGAGGGAAATGAATGTTTGGTGAGCAGAAGTCCGGCCACTGCATAGGGAGGGAACGCTCAGCCAGCGCTGCTGGCGATCTTGTCAGGGATGCTGACCACACACGAGGCACTAGGATGGCTGTTCTTGCCTAGTTCCGTGAGGGGAAGGAGGTGGTCTCAGGGGCTGGACTGGGGGTGGGGTCGCATCTGATCCTTGCGGCTTCGGCTGTTATGTTCACTGGAAGTACAAGCAGAGATGCTCTGCCTCCTGAGCCTCTTGGGAAAGGTCTTGCACCTGCCCCTTTGGCTCCTGCTGAGACCCGTAAGTAAGGAAGGGGATAATTGTTAGGGACCTGCTCACCCCACAGAGCAAGCCGCTGTAAGCAGACAGAGGCCAATTCTTTTATCAACTTGGAGGCCTCACATCTCTATGCTTGTCCTGGGGTGTCCAAGAAGAACCCTCGTGCCCTGGGACCTCAGGGCTGAGGAAAGCCCAGGTCCAGAGAGGGGAGGGGCTGTGCCCACGTTCACACAGCAGGTCTCTGGCCAGGACCAGGATGGAGGACGTCTGTCTCCTGGAACAGTGAGGACAGGATATGTGGGTGCCGTTACCCTGTGCTCAGCTCTGAATGTGGCGTTCCTGGCTTGAGATGCCTAGCTAAGTACAGGGCCACTGGGCCTCTCACCAAAAACTTGCAGCATCTTGCTGCCCTCAGGCCTCACGGCTGGGGGCTATCTGGCTCCCCTCTCGAGGTGGCTGGAGTGGGTATATCTCCTGGAAGGAAGGAGCTGCACTGTCTAACCCGCCAGGGCCCGCGGCATCCCAGCCAGGGCACTGCGGCCATAGTCAAAGTTTCCACCAGGGCCGCTTGAGTCCTCCACGCCCAGCCAAGGGGCACCTCCCCTCTTCGCCAGCCCTAGCATGTGGCAAGGCTTAGCCCAGGGCGGGCCCTTCAGGGAGCGAAGTTCCACAGCAGGGCCTGCTCCAGGCCCGGGCTGGCATCTGCTGCAGCAGGGGGATGGTGAAGATGGGGGCAGCTGAGGTGAGTGACCCCCTGTTGGGGAGTCTCTTTGAACCAGAGATCGTCGATGGGGCTTCTGATTATAAGTATCTGGTATCAGTGAAACCACCCCAGCCCCTAGCCTTCTTGCCTTTGCACGTGCTGTTCCCACTGCCTGGAAAGCCCATCTCTTCTCTTCTCTCCAGGTCTTAATCCTACCCAGACTTCCATGACTAGAGCAAATACTGCAGTTGGAATCTGTCTGTCCCTTGGTGGTGGTACCCACTGTGGTTGCTTCATGTCTTATTCATGTAGGATTTGAGCCTTACTCATCCCTTGGTCCCAAGGGCCCAGCCTGGGACCTGGGGCATGATAGGAAAGGGCTCAGATGGGTTTCCTTGAGGACAAGCTCTGACGTCCAAGTCAGCTCTTTCTACCCATCTCCTAGCTCTGCCTGGCAGACAGTGGGCACTACCAGCTTGAGGCCTGGCGAGGAGTCCCTCTGGAAGGGTCCTAGTTTCTGCATGGCAGGGTTGCTTCTACAGAGCCACGGGTTGGGGGATGGGATTTTTGATAGGAGACAAGGCAGGGAGAACCTTGGCTTCAGCCTGGCGGAGGCCACAGGGAAAGCTGGGCTGGGATCGTGCTGGGCTGGGTGGTGTGGTGTCCATCCCATGGCCTGGGCCACAGAGGGTGGGAGGGGCAGCCCCAGCTAGTTTGAATGCAGTGCTCCTGGTCCTTTGCACAGACTGCAGCAGCTTGGAGCTCAGATTGGGCCCTGTTGGGATGGTGCCAACCAGGGTGGTGGATTGGAGGGTTGGGGGAGCGTGCGGTTCTCAGCCAGTGGTCTGCCTGGCTCCCCCAGAAGAGGCGCAGCTGAGGAGGGAATGCCCACGCCCCGCTGGGTTCCTAGGGGCGCTGAGAGCCTCTTCCTGTTCAGTCTCCCAAGGCCCTAGAATAGCTGAGTCTGTTTGCCTTCTGGACAGATACGGGACTGAGGCAGGAAAGGAAGGATTTGCCTGAGGTTATATGCGACTCAGCAGCACGGCAGGGACAAGAACCCAGGTCTCCGGGTCCCCCCCGCCAGGTTTCTCTCCGTCACACCAGCTGGATGACTCAGAGTACTTGGCTTTCACCTTGATGCTCCCTTTTTGGGGACTCCCTTAGTGACACATTCCTTTCCAGGACTGTCGCATTTACTAGCTAGAGCCCGGCTCTCCTCTGAAAAAGCAGCGTGTGCAGGTAAAGAAAGCCCTGGCCTGGCCAACAGGCTGGAGACTGAGGCACAGGCTGGTCCCTGCTCACTGGATGATCTCAGGCAAATCTGCTTTTTTCTCTGGCTCAGTTTCCCCTTTGGAGCAACCAGGGACTGGACCAGGTATTGCCTGGCCCCTTCCAGGCATCCAGAGAATCTTCCATTCTCTGCAGACGCTCTCCTCTTCCTGGGTTCCGAGAGTCATTGGTCAAGGCCAGGGTCCGGCTTCCCAGGGAAGTGGCCCCCTACCTGTTCCTCAGGCCCTTCTGGTCAGAAGCCTTCTCTTGCAAGCTGGAGCCTGGGCCGAGGCTGGGAGGTTTGTTGTTGTTTGTGGAGCCAGGCCGTTTCCAAGATGTCATTGCTCAGGGAAAACCGTCATTCCTCCGAGGAATAAAGAGGCTGCTTACGGCTCAGCCTGGAGAGGCTGGAGCCGCTCACGGCAGGCCAGCCAGGCTCGGCCCCCGGGAGTCGCCACCTTTGCCTGAACAACCAGCTGGTGGGGGCAGGATTGGGAAAGGGGTGCTGGGGCCACAAGCCGCTTGAGAAATTGGAGCTTCCAGGCACGGAGGAGAGGAGAAGGGGTCCCAGGAGACCCTCTTCCTCTGGCAGTGGGCCGAGGTCATCACTCCAGACGTGTGGAGAGTTGCCAGGTGTGCCCTCTGCTCCAGATGGCCTTGGGCTTCTCCCCTCTCCCTCTGCCACGGGCTGGCCTGCCCGCACCTGGCACTGGGGCTCAGGCTGCTGCCGGAAAACTGTCAGCGGCTCCCAACTTAGAAAGGTGGGGAGTGCAGGAAGTTATTTGGAACTGGGCGCGCTCTCCCCTACGTAGCGAGGGCTCTCTGTGGCGTCCTTGGTTATCTCTTGGTGGGGTTAACCTCGGGCTGATAGCAGAACTCACACACTCGGGGCAGGGTGGCAGAGGGTGGGAGGCATGGGGAAAGGCAGAGGAAGAGCTGGGCAGAGCCTCTGGGAGCCAAATGGCTGGCCACAACCTTGAAAAAAGGCTGGAGGCAGCCACGGGGAGAACACTGGAATGGAAGGTGGCGTGCCTGTCCCACTCCTCTAGTCAAGGGTTGTAACTGTGTCCGCGCAGAGCTCCAAAACCTTCACTGCTCACACCTCGATTAATGAAGTTCCCAGTTGATTCAAACAGCGGCTCTGTAATTGCTTTCTCTGCCTGTCTCCCTCTCTTCCCTCCACATGTGTCTAACACCCACTATGTACGGTGCACTGGCCAGGTACTGGAGGTATAGGTCCAATCTTTAATCTAGTTCCAGGGATGGGCGTGTAATGGATGGTAACAAGACAGCTTTGACAGGGAGACTCGTGGAGAGGGAACCCTGGGGAAGCTTCCAACCCAGCCCGGGAGACCCTGCAGGAGGTGAGACTGAATCCGGATGCACAGGTGCTTGTCCATCGAAGGAGGAGATCTCCATCCCAGTCTGCCCACCCCACTAGGGTGTAGACATGATTCCTGCCTGACCATAGAGATTGCCTATGTGTGTCCATCCACATGCTGCGACTTATCGCAGTGGTGGCCGAATAATGTTGTATGCAGGTGCATGGGCTCTGGACTTGAGGGCAGGCTCTCCCTCTCTACAGTTGGGTGCCCTTGGGTAAGACACAGAAACTCTCGGTGCCTGCATTTCCTCAAGCAGGGGCCCAACCTCACTGGGGTGATGAGATGAGGTGTGTACGCAGAGGGCTGCGTGCGTGCTGACACTGAGGCATGGGGGCAGCGGGGGTACCCCTGGCACCTTCCCTTACTGGTGGCTGTCATTGAATGGGATGATGTGGGTGAAGTGAGGTGTTCGGCATAGAGTCTGACACTGAGGCATGGGGGCAGCGGGGCTACCCCTGGCACCTTCCCTTACTGGTGGCTGTCATTGAATGGGATGATGTGGGTGAAGTGAGGTGTTCGGCATGGAGTCTGACACTGAGCGGGCATTTGCTGAATGGGAGGGGGCACAGCAGCTTTGGGGCTGGGAGGGAAGAATCCGCTGGAATGTGCTATCAGGCCCTAGGATGAGGGCTTTTATTTGCTTTTGAAATAAACTTTTATATTGAAATGTAAAAGACAGCAAGGGTAGAAGTATGTAGCCAATGAATTTTCACAAAGTGAATAAACTCTCCAGGTCAAGAAACAGAACATTCTAGTACCCTGGGAACCTACCCCGCCCCTGGCCGCGCCCCACCCCTCAGTCACTGCCACCTCAAAGGGTAACCCTTTTCTTGCCTTCTCTCACTGAGTAGTGCTGCCTGTTTTTGAATTTTGTATTCGTGGAATCATTGAGTATGTATTCTTCTATGTTGACTTCTTTGGATCAGCATTTTGATGGTGAATCCTTCAGTATTATTGTACTCAGTTTTATTCCGTTCACCCCCACTGTGTGTGGTATTTCACTGTGTGAATATAGGTGCCCCAATTTATCCATCCTATCATTGATGGACATTTGGGTTGTTGCCAGTTGGAGGTTATCATGAATAGTACTACTATGAATATTCTCATACATGTCTTTTGATGCACTGTAATATACTTTTCTGTTGGGTAAATACCTAAGGTTTACAATTGCTCAGTCATAAAGTTGTATATAATTAGCTTTAGTAGATTCCACTGTATAATTTTCTTTTTTTTAACATCTTTATTGGAGTATAATTGCTTTACAGTGGTGTGTTAGTTTCTGTTTCATAACAGTGAATCAGTTATGCAAACCCACATGTCCCCATATCTCTTCCCTCTTGCATCTCCCTCCCTCCCACCCTGCCTATCCCACCCTTCTAGGTGGTCACAAAGCACCGAGCTGATCTCCCTGTGCTATGCGGCTGCTTCCCACTAGCTATCTATTTTACATTTGGTAGTGTATATATGTCCATGCCACTGTCTCACTTTGTCCCAGCTTACCCTTCCCCCTCCCCATATTCTCAAGTCCATTCTCTAGTAGGTCTGCATCTTTATTCCCATCTTGCCCCTAGGCTCTTCTGATCTTTTTTTTTTTTTTTTAGATTCCATATATATGTATGTATGCATACGGTATTTGTTTTTCTCTTTCTGACTTACTTCACTCTGTATGACAGTCTCTAGGTCCATCCATCTCACTACAAATAACTCAGTTTCGTTCCTTTTTATGACTGAGGAATATTCCATCGTATATATGTGCCACATCTTCTTTATCCATTCATCTGTTGATGGACACTTAGGTTGCTTCCATGTCCTGGCTATTGTAAATACAGCTGCAATGAACATTGTGGTACATGACTCTTTTTGAATTATGGTTTTCTCTGGGTATATGCCCAGTAGTGGGATTGCTGGGTCATATGGTAGTTCTATTTTTAGTTTTTTAAGGAACCTCCACACTGTTCTCCATAGTGGCTGTATCAGTTTACATTCCCACCCACAGTGCTAGAGGGTTCCCTTTTCTCCACACCCTCTCCACCATTTATTGTTTGTAGAATTTTTGATGATGGCCATTCTGACTGGTGTGAGGTGATACCTCATTGTAGTTTTGATTTGCATTTCTCTAATGATTAGTGATGTTGAGCATCCTTTCATGTGCTTGTTGGCAATCTGTATATCTTCTTTGGAGAAATGTCTAATTAGGTCTTCTGCCCATTTTTGGATTGGGTTGTTTGATATTGAGCTGCATGAGTTGCTTGTACGTTTGGAGATTAATCCTTTGTCAGTTGCTTCATTTGCAAATATTTTCTCCCATTCTGAGGCCACTGTATGATTTTCTCAAGCGTGACAACAATACACCCTTTCAGGCAGCATAGGAGAGCACCTGTTGCTTCACGTCCTCACCAACAGAATTGGCATTAGCTATTGTGATATCTGATTGTGGGTTTAATTTGCATTTCCTTGGTGACTAATGAGGTTTAGCACCTTTTCGTATGTTGACTGGCCGTTTGGATCGTCTCTTTGTGAAGTGCCTGTTCAAGTCTTTTCTCCAGTTTTCTATTGGATCCTCTTATTGATTTGAGGGAGCTTAAAAAATATTCTGGATATGTGTTCATTGTTGGATATGCACATTGCAAATATCTCCTCCCACTCAGTGGCTTGCCTTTTCACTCTTTTCTGAAGAATAGAAGTTCTTCATTTTAACGCAGCCCACTTGTCACTCTTTGTCTCTGTGGAGAATGCTCATTGAACCCTGTTTCTTTGCCTATTACAAGGTTGTAGATATTCTGTTGTGTTGTCTTCTGGATGTTTTATTGTTTTATGTTTCATATTTAGCTCTGAAATCCACCTGAAATAGATTCTTACGTAGGATGGACGTAGAGGTCAAGACTCATTTCCTCTGGGTGGATATCCAATTTATTCAAAAGATCATCCTTTCTCACTGTCGGTCCCTATCACCTTTGTCAGAAATCAAGGGGCAATAGGGTGAGCTGAGTTTTGAAGGATGTGTAGGAGTTCACCAGGTGGACAGAGGAGGGGAGAGGGTTCTGGGAGGAAGTGCAGTGAGCACAGATTTAGAGGTGCCTGAGAGGAGTGTGCTTGGGGAACTCCCAACAGTTCAGCCTGGCTGGAGGGAAGAGGGGAGAAGTGGTGTGGTGGAGAGGCCGGTTGGCAGGGACAGGACACACAGGGGAAGGAGCTGGGACACCAGAGGGTTGCGGTGGATTTAAGCTGTGGGGCAGTATAGTCAGGTTCGTATAAGAGAGATGAGAGACGGTCCCATGACAGGAGGATGAGTTTGGAGCCTGCTGTCAACCCAGACAAACCCAGCCTTGACATCCCCCTCAGCAGAGACAGAGCCTGTCTTCTTCAGAGAAGCAGTGGCAGAGGTAGCAGTGTGCCTGGGGCCTTGGAGGGTGGCCTTTGGCTGCAGGTTTGCGGCTGAGTCCAGTGGCCAGATATACATTCCAGTGTCCTTGAGTGGAAAAGCTTCCCGCCACTCCAACCCCAGCCGCCACCCAGTGCCGCCAGCACTGCAGGCCCTGAAGGAGGAATAGTTTAGGAACTGGAGCAGACGGACAAGGTTGGGGTGGGGGGGGTGGATCTCTGGAAAGGGGTTGCTTTCTGCTTCTCCCGCCCTTGATGCACCCACAAGGATCCCGGCCTCACCTTGGGCCCTGAGAACAGACCCTTCCAGGCTGGCTGAGATTCAGAGCTGGACAGACCTCCTCCAGGAGAGAGCGGCCTAGAGAGGGGAGTCGCTTGGCCCGGAGCCCCGCAGTGGGCCATACTTACCCAGCTTGGCTACCCACCAGCCTCCAGGGCCTTTGGGATGGGCCTCAGTTTTCTCCCCTGAAACGTACAGATAATAATAGTGCCCCCACCCTAGGGCTGTGGCCCGAATATGTCAAGTGCCTTCTCCTGGAGTGGATGCAGGGGAAGGGACTGGTGATGATGATGATGATTACAGGAATTGCAAATGTTTAATGAGTACCCACTACGTGCCAGGCCCCTCTATCTGGATGGTCTCCCAACAGTATCATGGTCTGGGTACTTGCTACTTCTGTCGCCATTTCACAGATCAGAAAATTGAGCCTTGAAGAGGTTAAGCAGCGTGCTCAAGGGCGCCGAGCTAGGCGGTGGCAGGGCCAGGATTTGAACCTGGATTTGTATGTCTCCAGACCCCTGTTCTTCACCAGCAATAGGCTTCCCTCCTCCACCCCTGGCTCTGAAAGTGCTCCCCGTTATCCGAGCTGTTGCTTGCAATTAAGCCTGAGATTTTGGGCTTGGTCTCCGGTGCCTGACATGGCGGAGAGTCGAGAGGAAGGTCTTGGCCATGGGCTGAGCACTGCTGTGCCCCAGGTCCTGCCTCCTGCCCCCTGTCACGGCATCCCTGCGAGGGAGGCATCGCTGACCCAGCCACACGGTTAGGAAGTGGGATTCAACGCAGGCCTGCCTGATTCCCAGTCCCGGTCTCCTGCTCACAGTGCTACGTGTGCCCTTCCCTGAGGTCCTCCTAGCTTGGCAGAGCTTTCGTGTTTGAGCAGCCTAGTGTAGAACATCGTAGAGAAACCACACGCTTCTGACTCTCCCGCCCATGAAGGGGTCCCCGGGCGGGAGGTGGTTTGGGAGGGTCACCAGGTGTATGTAATTCCGTAGCAGTCCTGCCCTCACCCGGCGAGTCAGACACCTGCCCCTCAGTCGCCACTAATCTGGGGTAAGAGCAGGGACCCTGCATCCGCTATTGCTCACCACTGCCTAGCACAGTGCCTAGGCCCTGGTGGGAGCTTGGTAAGGTCTTCTGAAGACAGAGAGGGAGGGAGAGAGGAAGGGCAGTGAAGGGGGCAGGAAAGAAGATCATGGGGCAGGAGAAGGAGCAGGGCTTTAGGGCCAGCAGACCATGTTTACATTCTGAGTCCTCTGCTTACTCAGTTTTTGAAGTTGTGTAACTTACTTAACTTTTCTGAGTCCCAGATTCCTTATTTGTAAAATGGGGCCAGTTTTGCTACCGACCTCATAATGTTGCTAGACATGAGAAAGTGTAGGTAAAGCAACTGTTGCAGTGCCTACTGTCTAGTAGATGCTCAATTAATGCTTTCTCTCTTCCCCTCTCCACCCATCTTTTTCACTGTTTTCTGTTTCCACCATCTCTAGCTCCACCTTCCTTATCTTTACAGCACTAAGTAAACTTCGCTTTCAGGGTAAAGTTCGAATTCCTTAACATAGCCATGCTTCTGCTCCATGGAACCACCTGCACTTCCTCAAATATTCCATGCTGTCTCTGGCTTTGGCCTGGATACCCTCTCCCATCCCTTTCCCAACCTCCTCCAAGAGCCATCCCAGTCTTTCCTGCTGTCTCTGTGCTTCCATAGCCCCTTGGGGTGGTGGTGGGTCGGTGGGAGATTGACATGGGCCCCTGACCTGGTTCTCTCACCCGGAGACCCAGTGCCTTCGGGGAAAGACATGTGTCTTGCCACCGTTTGTCTCTGGTGCCCCACACAGGCCCTGGCACAGGACTGGGGCTCTGTAGGTATTTGCTGAGTATCTCTGGGGGTTGGGGTGGGGGTGAGTAAACCAGGGACACAATCCTAATGAGCCAGAGCAGAACCTGACTGGGGCCATGACAGCAGTGCAGGCCAGGCATTGGCAGGAGAGCAGAGAGCCCCCTAGCCAGGGTATCCCAGGGAGCATTTAACTGGGCTGCAGGAGATGGGCAGGAAGTAGACTTCAGAAGGTTGAGATAATAAGGAAATGAGCCAGTGCACGTGCACACATCTGGATCAGGGAGAGAAAGAGGGTGTCAGGTGGGAAGGGAGTGGTGGTGGAACTCACAGGAGAACTGGATCTTGAGCAGAGAGCCCCAGGGTGGGGTAGGAGAGGCCCATGGGGCCGCGCTCGCTTTCTGACGGAGGCATCAGTCACCACAGGGACAGGAAGAGACTGGGGAAACTTCTGTTCTCCACTCGCGTGGCTTTCAGATGAGCATAAGGCCGGAGGTGTAGAAGGGGTCTTTGGGGCGGCGGGGTTGGGGGCAGAGACTGCGAGTCCAGGCCCCCCACGCACACGGAAGACCCGAGAAGAGAAGGGGCTTGGCGAGGTGGTGACGAGGGGGCACAGTACTGGAAACCCAGACCTTGGGAGCTGCTTCCCCTGCCTGGTGAGAAGCTGGTCATCCAGGAGGGTGGTGGGCATCTCAGCAGGCTCCAAAGGCCAGGCCTGAGGGCATGTTCTTCTGACTTAGCCAGGTGACATTGCCAAGAGTAGGGAAGGTTTCTAAGAGGGCTCCCTGTCTTCTCACTCCTCAGGGCTTCCTCTTCCCTGCATGTTGGTGAGCTGCTTCTCCTCTGTGCCGCAGTACTGCTTTCAGTACAATGGGTATGCTCCCTGCTCTGGTGCGTTGCCTGCCTTCCTGAGCCCCTGACAGATCAGTGAGTTGTTGTGTGATTCTCTAGGGACAGAGAATTTTCAGTCTGCAGTCAAATTCCTCCTCCTTCCACTCTCTCCTCCCGCAGTTGGGCCTCTCTGCATAGGGAGCGTGAACGGGTAGCTGACTCTAGCAGGCTTGTCAGCTGCCCAGCCTGGACCAGGGGCTGCCGAGGTCCTGCCTCTTGCACATGGGCTCCATTACAGAGGAAGTGCCGTGTACTGGAACTGGTACCAAACTAGGTTCTGGTCTGGATTCTAGTCCCGATTCTGTTGTGTGACCTTGGGCATATCGCCTCCCTTCCCTGGGCTTTAGTCACCTTGTCTGTTAATGGAGGCAGCTCCCGGAATTTTCTGGGGAGTCAAAAAAAGGTCAAGATGCCTGGGCCCTACTTTTGGGGACTCTTATCCAGTAGGTCTGGCACTGGGCCCAGATATAGATCTTTTTTAAATGTTCCACAGGTGATTCTAAAGTATATCTCTCTGTTGAGAACCGACAGTCTGGATCAGTACTTTGCAAACTTGAATATGCAAATGAGTCACCTGGGATCTTGGTTAAATGCGGGTTCTGATCCAATAAGTGTGGACTGAGGCCCGAGATTCTGTATTTCATAGGACTGCTGCTGCTGCCGCTGCTTCACGCATCCCACTTTGAGTAGTAAGAATCTAGACGGTCTGTGAAGTTTATTGCATTGCCCATTCACTCGTCCATCCATTCGTTCATTCATGCATCATCAACGCGTAAAATGGGGAGCGGGGAGAGGTGAGGCTAGAGGGAGAGACAAAGCCCAGCGTCTTCCAGGGCTACAGAATTGGGCTTTATTGGGAGGGCAGTGGGGAGCCACGTCAAGGTTTTAAGCCGAGGAGTGACAGGGTCAGATTTGCATCTAGAAGGCTCCTCTGACAGGGCACAGAGAAGCAGCAGAGGGGCGTGGACCACGGCGGGGAGGTCAGCATCGATCCCAGTGCTAGATGTCACGGTCTTGAGGCAGGTGGTGGTAGGTGGAGACGGTGAGAGGGGATTCTTTTCTTTCTTTTTAATCAACTTTATTTTTCAGAGTAGTTTTAGGAACTGAGAGGAAAGTACAGAGAGTTCCCAATACTTCCTGTCCCTGCGCGCACATAACCTCCCCCAGTGGAAAGATTCTTTCGATTTTACGAGAGATCATCAAGGAGGATTTGGTGATTGGCCGTGGGGTGGCAGTGAGGAGAGAACGATACCCAGGTCTCTGGTTCGGGCAGGTGGTGGCATCATTGATACAGAGACTCCGAGAGGAGGAATGGACTTGGGGGAAGGTCAGGAGTTCAGTTTGGGGTCATTGACTTGGGAGCACTGGTGGGATATCTGGAAGGAGGTATCCATGTCCGTGCCTGGGCTCCAGCCACACGGGTGTCCTCTCTGTCCCCCAGGGTGCTCGCCTTCCTGGCTCGGGACCTTTGCCTGTGCTGTTTGCTCCCTCATGAGCTCGTCCCCGCCCACTGAGCAGATTTTAACCTCAGTGTCCTTCCACAGGGTGGCCCTTCCCACACGCCCCTTTATTCTCTCACGGGACCTTACGTTTTCCTTCACTATGGATCAGTGTTTTTCAAACTGTTTCTGTGGGTGATGACTTGGTTCATGCCAGGCCTTCCTCTCCAGCCTGTAAGCTCCATCAGGACAGGGATCACGTCTTTCTTATTCTTGTATCCACAGAGCCTAGAACATTCTGAGAAAGGACAGGTCTGGGCTAGCAGCGGGGACTGGGTGTTGTCCATGACCAGATGGTACAGATGGTACTTGTTGCCTGGGGAGTTGGATGAGTGCTCGAGGGAGCATGCGGGCCTGAGGTGAGAGGGGGCTGGAGCAGTTTCCAGTGAACAGGACACATGCCGAGAGGCCCGCGATGCAGCGGAGAAGGGGGGTCATCGGCTAGTCGGAGGAAACCCAGGGAAGGAAATGTCAAAGCGGGCCGTGCTGCGCTGGTTGCGGCTGCCGCCTGCGGAGTGCTCGTGTACCAGCACGGTGCCGAGCTCTGGGTGTACATCACTCCTCGCACAGCATCCTGTGTTACGGCTAAGGAAACTGGGGCCCAGAGAGGTTACGCCCGAGGTCACCTAGCCAGTAAGTGTGAAGTGGGCAACAGTATCCAGAGCTCTCCCCACTGTAAGGTGCTGCCTCCGTTCTCCTGGACTTTGCCAAACTTGTTGCAGTGGGGCGGGGAAGGAGGACAGCCTGGAGGCCCCTGTGGCAGGGCGGTGGCTTCAGCCTCTGGGTGTCAAGAAGCCAGGCCTGAGGAGCTGACTGAGGCTGGGCAGGGGTTCCTGGAAGCCGGCATCGAGCCAGAGACCCAGAGGCATGCCAAACTTGAAGGAGCAACCCCGTCTCAAAAGGCAAGCCTGGAGGTCAAATGGCCGTGTGGGAATTCTAGTAGCCTCTCTCCCTTTCTCCGACGACTTTCCATTTCACAGAGCACTTTCCTGTCCTTTCTCAGGCTTGGTCCCCAGAAGTGATAGTCTGGGATCACACAGCTAGCAAATGACGGGGTCAGGATTCCAGCCCAGGTCTTCTGGCATTATGTCCAGGGCTCTTTCTGAAAATCCTTTGTAAGGGCCACCCTGAGATGGAGGGAAACGCCAGTTCACCCCCTACCCCCTGACCTCCACCAGCCCGGCCCAGCCCAGCCCAGTGCAGGAAGTGGTTTCTGAGGGCAGTTGAGGAGCGCGGCATCTGTGGTAGATGTGATGAGTCATCTCAGAGTGCGAGCTGCAGGTTGACTCTGGGGTCAGCCGACCCGGCTCCACGCTTAGTAGTTGTGTGACATTGGGCAAGTTATTTTCAGCAGCCTGCCACCACCCTCAACCCCAATAGCAGGTGGGGGTCTAGGGCCCAGGGGACATAGCTGGTGTGAGCAGGCCTCTGGATGTCACACCTGTCACCCTTCCCCAGCCCGTGCCGAGCCCTGGATTGCGCTGGGGAGAGGATTTGATTATGTCGTAAACAGAAGCTCCATTTAGAGGGCCTGGTTCATTTCCTGAGTGCTTCTAGCAGGCGAGACATGCACAGAATTAGCCCTGGTCCAGCCAAGCCAAAGAAGTGATGGATGGGAGAGATACACGCTCCCCGCAGAAGAGGGGCAGCTGCATGGAGCGCTCGGACCCGGGGCCCTGGGCCAGCAGGCTGGTCTCTGGGGCGCCTTGGCCGGAGGGCTGGCTTCTTGTCACTCCAAGCTGCTGTAACAGCTGCCTAACTGGGTGTCCCCAGCTGCCTGCACTTTCTCCATGAGAGCGCTCACCACACTCATTAAGACCAATTGTCTAACCTCTGTTTTTCTGCTCAGCTGAGGGCAGGGACTGTGTCTGACTTGTCCTCTGCTATCCCCATCCTCACCCCAGGGCCTAACTCAGTACTTGGAGAATGAATGACTGCGTGTATGCATGCCAGGTCCCCGTCCTCACGCCACACCTGCTCACACCACCCAGGGCAGCTCCACGTAGTACGGCTCTGCCCGTGTCTTTCCCTCGCTCGCAGGACGATCCCACGCCCGGCATCCATTCTGTACTATGGCTCTCATCTTTATTTCTTTTCCTGTCCTAATTCTCCCACTTGCCACCCTCTCCCCCAAGGTTTCAGAGGCCCCTTCCCCCCCAGGTACCCGATGCCGCCCTAGCTTTCCCAGGAACACAGGCCTGACCACAGCGGCTCAGGTGCTCACACAAGCCCCATCCAGGAGCACAGGATGGAACCGATGAGCTCTGGTCCTTGTTTGCCAGTGTCTGCCCTGTGGCAGATGGGCCTGGGGGAGGGGCCTCCAGCAGTGCTCACAGCCTGCTCCCCTCCCTCTAGACCCCTGGGGCCCCAAACCCTTCTGTGTAAGGGTCCAAGGAAGTGGGGAGAGACCGTTGGCCGTGAGGCAGGAGTTCTAATACTGAACCAGCCTCGGATTTCTTAGGTAATTTCCTTAGCCCCTGGGACCTCAGTTTCCCTATCTCTAAGATAAGCCTAGACTAATAATAGCTCCCACTTTATCAGATGCTTCTCTGGGGCTGGGCCCTGTGAAGAACACTAACTCAGTCCTGTGAGTCTGGTGTGATATCGTGGCTCTGTTCCAGGTAAGGAAACAGGGCTGGGCTCGGAGAAGTCGGGAGGCTTGGCCATTTTCTTGCGCGGCTGGGAAATGACACCGCTGGAATCAAAACCCAAGTCCACCTCGGGCAGTCTGAGCAGGAACGGCCAGGCGCTCTGAGAGCCCTCGGTCCTGGGTGGTTTCTCAGCGTGCCTGGGGCGGGGCCTCTCTGGGGACAGAGGCACTTCCCCTCCTGGCTTTGTTTGGCTTGGCCTCGCTTTAGGGCAGGATTGGCAGAGGCAGGCTGACTTGCATTTCTGGTTTTGGGTCTGTTGCTGCACTTTCCCTAGGGGCGAGGTGCGGGGGCAGGCTCAGCGCAGTCACTGCTGGTACAGGCCTGAGCCCCCACCCCCACCCCCCAGGAAAGGGGAAGTGCAGCCTGCTCCCCTCTCAGGGCCCAGTGCCAGGCCCCAAGGGCACCGATTGCTGCTTCCCTAGTCCATCCTTCCAGACGGAGGGGTCTGGCGGTGGGTGGGTGGGGGGGTGGTGAGAGAACGTAGGGCACCAGGGAGCTGGCTGCCGGAGTTTGTTCTTCTTGAGGGAGAAGGCTCCCTGGTGGGTGGGAGACGACCAGGGGACTGGGCTGCTCTGGGGACTGAGATCCGAAGTGGGCTTGGGAAGAAGGAGCCAGAGGCCAGGCTTTAGCCCCAGCTTAGCCCTGGGTTTTTTGTTTGTTTGTGTTTGTTTTTAGCCTTGGGTTTATGGGCGCCTTGGGGCAAGTCCCTAGGTCACTGTCCAGGCTGGGCCCTCTGTCTTCCTGTCAGTGCAGTGGAGGGTCTCTCTGACCCCCTGGGAACAAACTAAGGTTCCCAGATGAGATTCCTGGATTGGGGCTCCTGGCATCACAATTGCCAGCTTCGACTCTGGGAGTTTGACCGTCTGTTTCCAGGGGTCCATGGGAAAGATGTGTCACTGTTTGAGGTTCGTGGCCGTTGTTTTAATCACCATGACTACCACCACCATCATCTCATTTCAGAGCTTTGGACTTTTTATAGTCTACTCTCCTGGTGTGTCACTTGGGTACATTGTTTATCCCATTTCATAGGTGGAGAGCCTGAGGCCCAGAGGGTTTAGGGACTGGCTTATCCTGGCCCCGTTGTGTGATTCTAGGTTGGCCCCTGCTCCTTTCTGGGCCTCAGCCTCCCCATCTGTGCAGTGGACATTTGGGGTCGCTGAAGTTCCAGGGTCTGAGGCAATGAGGTCCAAGGGGTTCCTGGGTGGAGCTGTCTTCATCCTGGAGCTGCAGGCAGGATTTCCAGGGAAGGAAGTCCTCCTGGTGAGTGGGCACCTGTCTTTGGCTGTGCCTAGGAACCAGACCCTGGCCAGATGGTCCTAGAGTCCTCTGAGGCTTCCCCTCCTGGCTCAGCAACTCTCTCTGCACCCCACCGCCCAGGGTGGTGGATGGGCAGAAACTTTCACTGTCATCCTCCCAGACGATGCTCTTACCCACACCAGGCTTTCACATCCGCTCTGCTGCTCCCAGACGACACTGTGACCTCTGACACGTGTGTGCAGCACCCTGCAGCTGCCCCAACCTGTGGCTGGGCCACTTATTCCCAGATGTGAGGCCTGGTTGGTCCAGGGCTTAAAAGAATTCCCAGCTGCCGGCACAGCCTTTCAGTCTCTGGCAGCTGTGCAGTGGTGCATAAGTTGCTGCTCTCTGGGCTCATCTTCCTCATCGATCAAATGTGCATTTGTGGTCTTTACAGTAAGACCTCTTAACATATGTGCTGAGGTATTTAGCCCTGAAATCTTCCACCTCTGCGTGTGTGTGTGTGCGTGCGTGCGTGTGCGTGTGCGTGTGCGTGTGCGTGCGTAACTGTATAGTTCCCAGGGATGTGTGGCATCTTTCTCTTTCATTAGTTCTAGGTGCTGTGGCCTCTTCATAGACGAAACCCGGGCTCTGAGTAGTTCTAGGTCCTTAACTGTGATGAGGGACCCAACCTAGCCCAGGCCTGACTGACTTTCCCGTGTGGCTATGACACCGAGACACCCCTGACTTTCTCTGAGCCCCAGGCTTCCTGTGAGATAGCTGCTTTTCACACTCCATCAAGGGCACCATTTTTCCCTTTGCAAATGAAATCTGCAGGAACCCAGCAAAAACTCCAAGGGTTCTGAGGGTTGTGTGTGAGGCAGGAAATGCTTCCTTTTTTGGATGTGGAACTTCTGAGGTTCCTCCAAACACAGTTTCAAAAGCACCGGGTGGATGATCCCTCAGTGAGGTTCCATGTGTCTGTGACGTATGTCTAGTCCAGGTGTGAGCAAATATTTTGAAGTTCTGGTTTTATTCCAGTTTATTAGTTTCAGAAAGATCTAAACATTCAGAGCAAGTTCTAATTTGAATGACTCCCTAAGATTTTTTAAAGCCTTTGGTTCAGGTAGAAGATACCCTTTGGCTGGGTCCAGGATTCTCCCACTTGGTGATTGCTCTGG
The DNA here is from genome assembly GCF_011762595.2 of Tursiops truncatus. Classification (NCBI taxonomy): domain Eukaryota; kingdom Metazoa; phylum Chordata; class Mammalia; order Artiodactyla; family Delphinidae; genus Tursiops; species Tursiops truncatus. The sequence continues at coordinate 95,391,513 of NC_047039.1, forward strand.
CTTGGGCTTGGTTTGATTCTGGCCCGTGAAGGCAAAGGCTGTCTGGCTCCTCATTTATTCACAGAGTGACTTACTCACAGAGGGACCATGACATTTCCCTTAGAGGGCCACTGGGAAGATTACATAAGAGGGGTTTGCTCTGCCGTGGCCCCTGGCATATGGTAGGAGCCAGATAATGGTAACTAGCCTCTCCCTCTTCTCCCGTAAATGACCAACCATGTTTTGATGGATCAGAAGTTTCCAGCAAGGAAATGAGGGTGGGAGCCCACGTTCAGTTACGCCAAAGGGACTGTCAGGTTTCCGTGTGGCACGTTGGCTTTCACAGTGTAGAGTGTGGGGTTCGGGTCAGGGCTTGATTTTGTTTCAATCTCTGTGACATTGGCTTGTGCACAGTGGCCTCCACTTGTGAGCCCTCCTCATTTTCTCTTTATTTCACAGATGTTTGAGACAGAGGCAGATGAGAAGAGGGAGATGCCCTTGGAAAGGAAGGGGCCGGGTGCTGAGGACCCCTCACCCAGCAAGGACCCCTCTCGTGGCCAGGATCCTCCTCCAGGACAAGACCTTCCACCCAAAGAGGACTCCTCTTCCAGCCAGGAACCCTCTGCTGGCCCAGAATCACCAACCAGCAAAGACTCACCTTCCTGCAAAGAATCCCCTCCGGGCCAGGAACCCTTGCCAAGCAAGGACTCCTCACCATGCCAGGAACACCCTACGGCCCCAGCCTTCTCTCCATGCCAGGACCTTCCTGCTGGGCAAGAACTCTCTCCCAGCCAAGACCCTCTAATCAGCAAACACCTCCCTGACATCCAGGAGCCCCCTGCCCAGGACCTTTTGCCCCATCAAGACCTGCCTGCGAGCCAGGACCCCCTGGCAGCTGAGCCCCTTGCTAAGGAGACCACGAGCTCTGGGGACCCACCGGCAGCCACAGGAGACTCGCCTATGGCCTCCAGGCCAAACTTCGTGATCCCCGAGGTCCGGCTGGATAGCACCTACAGTCAGAAGGCAGGGGCAGAGGGGGGCAGCTCGGGTGATGAGGAAGATGCAGAAGAGGCTGAGGAGGGAGAGGAGGACGAGGACGAGGACACAAGTGATGACAACTATGGAGAGCGTGGTGAGGCCAAGCGCAGCAGCATGATCGAGACGGGCCAGGGTGCGGAGGGAGGCCTCTCGCTGCGCGTGCAGAACTCGCTGCGGCGCCGGACGCACAGCGAGGGCAGCCTGCTGCAGGAGGCCCGCGGGCCCTGCTTCGCCTCCGACACTACCTTGCACTGCTCAGATGGAGAGGGCACTGCGTCCACCTGGGCCATGCCTTCGCCCCGCACCCTCAAGAAGGAACTGGGCCGCAATGGTGGCTCAATGCACCACCTTTCTGTCTTCTTCACAGGACACAGGAAGGTAAGGGGGCCAAGGGTGAAGGGGGGGTGGGTACATGACAGCGTGGGGTGGAGGGAGCGTGCGTCCAGGAGCTGCAGGGAATGAGCCTTTGCTTTGTCCCACCTCTGTTCTTCTCTCAGCCTTCCAATGAGCCTTCCACCCATTTGACAGAGGATAAAACTGAGGGCCAGAGGGACCAAGAAGGCAGAACCTGGACTTAAACCCAGGACTTTATGACTCCAGATATTCTTACAGCTCCGTTGTAAGAAACCCACAGAAAGTAGAGCAGGTATATTTGGATCTAAAAGATCCAACATCATAACTGGAGAAATAGTTATAATTTACACTTGGTCCAGGCCTAGCCAGACTAGAAATCTATCAGCCAACAAGCATGACAACACATATTTCCTCTGTGCTGGCATTATCCTAAGCGATTTACAGGAACTCATTAACTCTCACAACAGCCCTGTGAGGTAGACACTGTTGTGAGGAAACTGAGGCACTGGGAGGTTATGTGATTTGCACCGGGTCGCACGATTTATAAAAGTCTGAATCAGAACTAGAATGTGGCTCCAGGGCTGGAGCTCTTAACCACTGTGCCCTTTGCCTCTTGCAAATGTTTAGAAATAGATGAGTAAGTGTTGATTGATTTCCTGCTGTGGGCCAGGCCCTGTGCTCTGTGCCACAGCAGGGGCCACAGAAGTGTGTGAGGCTGATCTCAGCCCGTGAGGAATGCTGCTGCTGTGTGGGCCCCGAAGGTGGCCTAACAGTGAAAAGATTGCATCACGGCCTTGAAGCCCGTTAGCCAGCTTGAGCCTGGGCTCTGTCCCTTACTCACTGTGTGGCCTTGGGTGAGTCACTCAGCTCTTCTGAGCCTTAGTGTCTTCTCTGAAAAGCAGAGATGAATAGCACTCACATCCCATGGTGGTTGAGGGTGAACCCAAAGAGCCCAGTGCCTGACGACATTCGTGCAGGCGCCAGGCGAGTGCTGTGGAGGTGCTCACAGCCAGTGTGGTGCAAGGTGTTGTTATGACAACTGTTGTGAGGCCAGGCAGGTGCAGATTCAGGGAGGAGAGACCCCAGGGCCTAGGGGCACGAGGGAAGGCTTCTGGCAAAAGATGCTCCTCAGTCTGGCCTTGAAGGTTGGGCAGGTTTAGAATAAACAAAGAGGATGACATAGGCATTCTGTGAAAGACCATGACCTGGACAAAACTGTCTGTAGAAGTCAGTTTAGCTAGAACAAGGGATTTCTACAGTGCAGGGATGGTAGATGGGTGGCACTCATTCTGCCATTTCTGACTCCAAACCCATGGCAGACATGACTAATGGATTCCAGCACATTTCCCCACCAAGTTGGGACATGGCCTCAGAAACCTTCTTAGCTTCTCAGCCACTAGCAATAAGGCCTCTGGGCATGTGGGAGGACACCTTCTGCTGAAAGGTGGCTGGGCTGGAAGGGCCGGTTGGGGCCCTCTAGAAAAGGGCCTTAAACTTTGTGTCCAGGAATTGGAACTAAATCCCAAAGGAATGGGGACTGGGTCTGTTTCCTCATCTGTAAGCACTTTGATGTGCTCCAAAATCACCAGGGGAATAGGTTATTTACTTATTTATTTTTTAACATCTTTATTGCAATATAATTGCTTTACAATGGTGTGTTAGTTTCTGCTTTATAACAAAGTGAATCAGCTATACATATATCCCCATATCCCCTCCCTCTTGCGTCTCCCTCCCACCCTCCCCATCCCACCCCTCTAGATGGTCACAAAGCACTGAGCTGATCTCCCTGTGCTATGCGGCTGCTTCCCACTAGCTATCTGTTTTACATTTGGTAGTGTATATATGTCCATGCCACTCTCTCACTTTGTCCCAGCTTACCCTTCCCCCTCCCCGTGTCCTCAAGTCCATTCTCTACGTCTGTGTCTTTATTACTGTCCTACCCCTAGGTTCTTCATACGGTATTCGTTTTTCTCTTTCTGACTTACTTCACTCTGTATGACAAACTCTAGGTCCATCCACCTCACTACAAATAACTCAATTTCGTTTCTTTTTATGTAATATTGGAGTAATATTCCATTGTATATACGTGCCACATCTTGTTTATCCATTCGTCTGTCAGTGGACACTTAGGTTGTTTCCATGTCCTGGCTATTGTAAATAGAGCTGCAGTGAACATTGTGGTACATGACTTTTTGAATTATGGTTTTCTCAGGGTATATGCCCAGCAGTGGGATTGCTGGGTCATATGGTAGTTCTATTTTTAGTTTTTTAAGGAACCTCCATACTGTTCTCCATAGTGGCTATATCAGTTTACATTCCCACCAGCAGTGCAAGAGGGTTCCCTTTTCTCCACACCCTTTCCAGCATTTATTGTTTGTAGATTTTTTGATGATGGCCATTCTGACTGGTGTGAGGTGATACCTCATTGTGGTTTTTTTTTTTTTTTTGCGGTACGCGGGCCACTCACTGCTGTGGCCTCTCCCGTTGTGGAGCACAGGCTCCGGACGCACAGGTTCAGCGGCCATAGCTCACGGGCCCAGCCGGCTCCGCAGCATGTGGGATCTTCCCAGACCGGGGCACGAACCCGTGTCCCCTGCATCGGCAGGCGGACTCCCAACCACTGCGCCACCAGGGAAGCCCTCATTGTGGTTTTGATTTGCATTTATCTAATGATTAGTGATGTTGAACATTCTTTCATGTGTTTGTTGGCAATCTGTTTATCTTCTTTGGGGAATAGGTTATTAAGAAATAGATTTCTAAGTCCCCCTACCCCAGAATCTGGAATCAGATTTTCTGGAATCAGAATTTCCAGGGGGCGGTGCCCAGGCCTTGCATTTTATTATTTTTTTTTGCCACGCTGCGAGGCTTACAGGATCTTTTTTAATAAATTTATTTATTCATTTATTTTGGCTGCGTTGGGTCTTCGTTGCTGCGTGCAGACTTTCTCTAGTTGCAGCAAGCAGGGGCTACTCTTGTTGTGGTGCACAGGCTTCTCACTGTGGTGGCTTCTCTTGTTGCGGGGCACGGGCTCTAGGCTCCTGGACTTCAGTAGTTGCAGCATGCAGGCTCAGTAGTTGTGGCTCGCAGGCTCTAGAGCGCAGGCTCTGTAGTCATGGCACATGGGCTTAGTTGCTCCAGGGCATGTGAGATCTTCCGAGACCAGGGCTCAAACCCGTGTCCCCTGCATTGGCAGGCAGATTCTTAACCACTGCGCCATCAGGGAAGTCCCAGACCTTGCATTTTAAACAAGCCCCTCAGGGATTGGAACGTTCCCCATAGTTTGAGTATCACCATCTTAGGCCATTTCTTGAGGCAGCTTCTATAGGAAAGAGTCCAGACCTCTGTCCTACTGAGGTGAGGCTTCAGGCTGACTCAGACCAGGCCCGGACACTCTCCTCTGGAGGACGGCTGAAGTCTAAGGGCTTGCCGCCTACCTTGGGCCTCCCAATTTCAGTGCCCCTACCAGACCCTTCCAAGTTATGTCCCCTGGCCCCCTTGCTACAATACAAATATTTACAGACAGGTAAATTCACGTACATTCTCATGTACATTTCTAGTTCCCTAAATCCGCTGATCTCAGCTCCTGTTTGGGGGCAGATACTTCCACCTGGTAGTCCAGCAGGCCTGGGCCAGCTCTCTCCTGTCTCAGCTTCCTCCTTTGGGTGCCGAAGGTTCCCACTGGCATCCTTGCCTCCCCCACCCTCTTTTGGCCTGTAGCTTCCTTTCTTGGGCTTGAGTAACTAAGCTGGCAGGGACCTCAGAGGCTGCCACTAGCCCCTTGGTGGCTACCCTTCCACGTGGCTTCTGCTTGCCAGGCCTCAAGTCCCTCATCATCGTTCATATCCTGCTCCCTCCAGACAGCCAACTTCAGTAAGAAGCTAACCCTTGTCAGGGGGAAGTGAAGTCTAGGCTGGACAGGTACCCTGGTCTCCCTCCACCCCTCACTGGCAGTGGGCCTTGGGCAAGTCCCTGCCCTTCTCTGTCCCTCAGTTTCCTCATCAGTAACATAGGTATTATCAGAAAATAGTATTGATACCTCCTTCATAGCGTTGCTGGGAAGATTAAAGAGCCTGCCTCGGGTAAAGCGTTCAGGGCAGTGTCTGGCACTCAGCACCTGCTAGGTGCTCCATAAATGGGAATCGTGGTGATGATGATGGTGATGAAGGGGGGGAGCGGGAGGAGGATCGCAGGAGTAGTAACGGTTCTCCCAGCATTCACTAGGCGCCTCCAGCTCCCCGTTCTAGCCTTCACAGCACTGCCGCGAGCTGGGACCAGCTGTACTCATCTTACAGTGGGGAGCCTGAGGCCTAGGGAGAAGGGTTTGTCCCAGGCCACGTGATGATGGAGCTGGACAGTGGCCTCACCCTGTCCAGTTGTCTCTGGCTCTACCCCAGACTCTGCACACCTCTTGCTGGTGAGGGGCAGGGTGTGGGGTGATGGCAGCCGGGGGAGGCGACGGGTTTTCCTGTGACTTCCATCTTCCTGGCTTGGGCCTGGCTTTCCAGGGGGTGGTCCATGGATGCCAACAGATCACAGTTTCCAGGCAAGAGGTGAAGAGGAGAGGGATGAGGTCTTCAGGCTGTGGAATCAGACGGGCTACATCCATGTTTCAACTCTGTTTCCTTCCTCCTGGTCCTGAGACCTAGGCCAAGTTACGTTTTTTTTCTCTGAGCTTTAGTTTTCTCTTATAAAATGGGAATGCTAAGTCTTCACGGAGTTGTCCCAGGGCTTCAAGAAGATTGCAGCGTGTTGACAGCTCTGTGCCCACAGTAGTGATCCTGTCATAGAATGAGACCCAGGAAGGCCAGACAGAGCTGGCGTGGCCTCGGGCCTGTCATTGTGCTGCTGTGTGGCTAAGCTGAGGCTGGCCAGAGCGCATGCTGCCTATCACAGGGGTGACAGTCCTTATGTTACTCCTCGCCTCACCTGTCATTCCTCCCTCTTGTACACTGAGTGATTTCTGCTGTGTATAGGACTGTCTGAACCAGACAGACCTGAGAGATGGTCCACTCGGCCACGATCATCTTATGGATGGGCTGCCTGAGGTCTAGAGAGGAAAAGATCCCCCAGGCTTTTCCTGCGGGTCATCCCCTGAAGCCGGCCCCTTGTGCTGGGTTGAGTTGTCTCACAGTGCCCTCTGCTGCCAGACCCCCGCCTTGCCGGCTGCTCCCTGGAGGTCTGGCAGAGCAGATCCACGGGCCTGTGTCTGTCCTTTTCCTGGAAGCGTGGGGAGCTCCAAGAGTATCTGTGTCTCAGCCCACGCCGCCGCCGTTGAATTTCACCCCAGCCTGGCCTGGCTTGGCCCAGGATCACGGGTCGTGCTTTGACAGTGAGGAGAAGAGGCTGTGGCCCCTCCCTCCCTCCTGCAGGAAACTGGCTCGGGCAGAGGCTGTCAGCCGAGGGTGCCAGCCCTGCTGCACTAAGCTTACCACCTAGGCTGCAGGTCAGACAAGAGGTGCCTTCCAGCTCCAAGACGTGATAATACCTTCTAGCCTCCTATTTTTAAAAAGCCTAAAGGACTGTTTCCTCTGTCGAAACAAATAAGTGTAGAGTTTAGCTCCAGTGTTTCTACAAGGTTCCTTGGGGTCTGCCAGGATAGTCTGGGTCAGAGAGAGCAGCCAGGCTGGCCAGGTGGCCCCAGAAGTCAGATCAGGACCAATAGGAGAAATCAGGTGAGGCCCTGCTCACGGAAGAGCCCTCAGTCATGGGTGGGCTCTGGAGCCAGACCTGAAATTCTCTGCCGCTGGCCAGCTCGGAGAGCCCAGGCAAGTTACTGGACTCCTCTGGGCCTCAGTTTCCTCAGCTGTAAACTGGGGGAAATAAACAGCAAATAGCCCTTAGAATTGTTGAGAAGGTTAAATTACAGTATGATGTGGCACCTTAGCACGCTGCCTGGCATAGAGTCAGTAACAGCAATAACCACCGTAGCTTATAGTCATTGAGCACTTCCAGTACCGGGCACTTTCACACGTGTTCATTAATCCTCATAACGGCCCTATGAGGTAGGTCCAATTATTGTCCTCATCTTACAAGTAAAGAAACTGAGGCACAGAGAAGGGATGTAATTTGGCTAAGGTCAATTAGCTAATAAGTGACTGAGCTAGGATTCCAATCCAGGCAGTTTAGTTTTTTATTATTATTGTTTTTTAAATTAAATTTATTTTATCTTTGGCTGTGTTGGGTCTTCGTTGCTGCACGTGGGCTTTCTCTATTTGTGGCGAGCGGGGGCTTCTCTTCTTTGCGGTGCGGGGGCTTCTCATTGCGGTGGTTTCTCTTGTTGCAGAGCACAGGCTTTAGGCACGAGGGCTTCAGTGGTTGTGGCACATGGGCTCAGTAGTTGCGGCTTGCGGGCTCAAATGCTCCACGGCATGTGGGATCTTCCTGGACCAGGGCTCGAACCTGTGACCCCTGCGTTGACAGGCGGATTCTTAACCACTGCGCCACCAGGGAAGCCCCTCAAATCCAGGCAGTTTAGCATTTAACTCTTAACCATGACTGTTATTATAGTTATAATTACAATATGAATTATAATTATTCTTCCAGTCCCTGGAGGTGGCCGGGGGGCTGGGCAGGCTCCAGGGATTTCTGTCTGGAGTGAAGGGAGGGCTGAGTGGTTCTGGGTTCGCCTCCATTCGCCTTTCAGCAGGGAGGGCCATGGAGCAGAGCAGGCAGTGGGGAGCAGATGGGAAGGAGAGGCCCCTTTGCGTGCTGGGCCCTGGGCAGGCCTCGCTGCAGCTCTTGGAGACAGGAGGCTTGGGAGCCACTCTGAGGCTGGAAGTCAGAACCCTGACTCTCTGTCTCAGTTTCTTCTCTTCCTGGCACACAGCACCCCTTGGTGTGTGGGTTTCGCTAGCCGCTTTGGGGGCCGACTCCCAGGGCCAGAGTTCCCTGGCCCCTCTGTCAGGCTGATTGGTGACGGCCCGACCCTGGAGATGACCCCCTCCCAGCAGTGGAAGGAAGAGCCCATTTCCCAGCAGTGCAGAGGCTGGGGGTGCCGGGCGGGGCGGGAGTGGTCCCCAGGCCCATTGTGTGGGGCCGATAAAGTGCGGAAGCTGAGGTTAAATGGGAGGAAGCCCAGTGCTGGCGGCCCTTTCCCACGGATGGGGGCTTCAGGCACGGCCCAGCCAGCCCAGCACAACTGTGACCTGTGTGTGTGGGGTGACAGTGACAGCGTCCACTGGGCTGTGAATGCTGGCGGTCCCCAATTACTGAGGGCGCCCTGTGTGCCAGGTTGGGCCTTGGGGGCCCAGCCTTTATCCTGGTGAATCTCTCAACAGCCGGTTGGGTGGCCGTCACCATGCCTCTGCTAGAGCTAAAGAAGCTGAAGCTGAGAGGCCAGGAAACGTCTCCAAAGTCAGTGGCAGCAGGATCTATACCCAGGCCTGGCTGCAAGCTGTAGATCCGGAATCCCACACCACAGATGGGCGTGTGCCTGTGAGTGCACGTACACACGTGTTTACAACCTTGGTAGGGCAGCGTTCTCAGGAAGGAGGCAGCATTTCCCCTGAGTCTTTCATTGAAGACATTCAAAATGTGCCCCATCCTCTGCATTTAACTAGCAGCGTCCTCTCGCGGAGAAACATAGGCCCTGAATTCAGACAGACCTAGATTCCAGCTGTCACTTAAAGGCTGTCACTTAACTCCTTGGGCAGGTGACTTAACTTCTCTGAGGTTCTGTTTACTTTATGGACTGACTCTGAAGATTAATGAGATAGTGTCTGGATAATGCCCATTCTGAGGTCTGGCCTATAGCATGAGCTCCATGAATGAAGCTGTAATTCATTCATCCATCCATCCATCCGCGGGTGGTTGCACCACTGAGGCTGGTAGCTCCCCCTGCTGGCTATATCTGGATTAAGGCCACTTTTCTTGCCAGAATTGAGAACGCAGTATTTTAAGGTTTAGCCCATCTCCTTTATTTTACAAATGAGGAAACTGAGGCCCAGGGTATGGGTCATGAGGAGTCCAAGCTGCGATTCACATCTGGGGGCCTTCTGTCTTATCTTAGGACATAGTGTCCAAGCCCAGCCTACCCTTAGCTCTACCTCCTCCAATATCTCAGAGCATTTCCTGTACTCCCGCTCTGGAGTGGCACTGTGGAGGCCCTGGTTTCCCCTGGAGGAGGCTGGGCACACACAGGCAGGGCGACAGAGGGCGGGCGGCCCCAGTAGAGCTGGTGGGAGCCTGGAGTGGTCTGGAGGAGGCGAGGAGTAGCAGACTGGGAGGAGGTAGAGACTGGGCAGAAGAGGAGAGAGTGTTCCAGGAAGGGGGCACAGCACAGGAAAAGGCAAGCAGGTGGGGGTGGGCTCAATGGAGCCCCGGGGAATAAAGTTGCAGGCCTTGGATCAAGCAGTGAGGCCTTCAAGACACATCATTCCCAGCCTGCTTTCCCTCTCCCTTGATTCATTCATTCATTTAACAAGTATTTCTTGAGCTCCTAACGTATACCAGGCCCAGTCAAGGTGACCTAGACAGAGGTGAAGGCAGACAGAGCCCCTGCTCTGGGGAACTCACAGTCCAGTAGAGGAGACAGATTTGGAAGAGGCCATGTTGGTTATAGTGGGGACCTCACAAGGGGTGAAGGGGGCACACCCTTGGTCTAGGGGCCAAGGAGGTCTTCCCAGGTGAGGAGGCATTTAAGCAGCTTACCCGAGGTCAGGTCTTTCCTGAGGCTGGGTCTTAGGAGGAAAGGGAGGTGGAGAGTCATAAAAGCATCCCTCATGGAAGGAACAGCACATGCAAAGCCCGAGGTGAGGGGACCGGGCTGTGAAGACTTTCCTCTGACTAGAGGGCAGTTTGAAGAGGTTGCTGGAGTAGGGGTCGGGCTCTCCAGAGAGATAACCAAAGGAGTTGTAACTGAGGTTATCCTAAGATGGTAGACCCTGCATGTCATGTCAGGGAGTTTGGACATTATCTCGAGGGTACTCGGGAACCATGGAAAGCTTTAAGGCAAGAGAGGTGCTCTCCTGCGTGATAATTTACTTAACACACTGCTGACCAATCCCAGGTCTCTTTAAAACCTCAGAATCCTGAGTTGGTTAGTCATTATGATCTCCATTTTGAAATTAAAAGCACCAGAGGCTCAGAGAGGGACAGCAATTGGCTAAGTCACACAGTAGAATCTTCACAGAAGCTTCCTCTCTGGCCTGCCCTACTGCCATGAATGCTGTGTTTCTGGTTTCTCCCGCACAAGTTGTGTATCAGGAGGAGACTGCTTTGGGTGGAGGCTCTGCTAAGCCAGCCACACTCCATGGACAGACTGCTCCCTGTAGTGGGGTCTCCCCCCCTCCCCTCTTCTTCAAGGGGTGGGAGCATGGAGGTGGGAGTGGTTTGTAGGAGCTGCTGGATCCCTGAGCCTCTCTGCTCAGGCAGCAGCCCCTGGGTACCCAGACTGCAACGTGTCTGTGTTTTCTCTGCAGATGAGCGGGGCTGACACAGCTGGGGACGATGATGATGCCTCCCGGAAGAGAAAGAGCAAAAACTTGTACGTTGGAAAGATCCCTGGTTCTCACCCTAGTGATCGGGGCGGGCGGGTGGGGGGCGCTCCCTGCACCCCACTTCGTCCTCTGCCCTCTGGCTTATTCCCCATGCCCAGTGGCCTAGGGGTAGAGGTGGAGAGAAGGGGCTGAACCCAGTCCTGCCCGAGACAGACACCCGTGAACAACGGGGTCTTGGGACTTAGCAGCGGCCCCAGGGTAAGGTCACCAGGATCCTAACCACCCAGCACTGCCCTCAGCATCCACTCAGAGTGAGGCAAGGTGCTGATTTAGTATCTGGAAGCCACAGGGAGCCAAGCAGAAGCAACCAACCAAGCGGCCCTGGCCCTGTCCAGCTGCTAAGCCAGGCAGTGGCCAAGTGGCCACGACAAGTTCTTTGCTCCCTCTGAGCAAGGGCTGACAGATGGTCATGGGATTCCCCTTTCTCCTCTCGAGCTCTTGCATGCTAGCAGTCTTGGGCGTTGCCAGAAGGGGGTGCTGCTGGCTCAGAGAGCTGATGCGGTACCTTCCTGGCCACTCCCCTCTCCCCCCTACCCCGCTCCCGCGACCATTTATACTTTCGATTCGATTCGGAGGTTAGAGGTGCTCATTCATTAACAGAGCGTGAGTGGTTTCTTCTCGGGTCTCTTTGTACCTCGGGCCCTGGAGACTGCGGGGGGGGGGGGTGGGGGCAGGGATGGGAGGAGGCAGTGAGGCACCTGGTGGCCCACAGAGGGAACCCCCTCCCTCCAGGTCCTGTAGTGCCCACCATTATGCACCAGTTGGGCCGGGGTGGGGTGTGTGTGTGTGTGTGTGTGTGTGTGTGTGTGTGTGTGTGTGTGTGTGTGTGTGTGTGTTCCTTCCCAGGTGCCTCCTGCAACCTTCTTCCCCGACCTCAACCTCGGCTGGGGTCCACTCCCTAGAAACTCTTTCCCCAGCTTCCCCTGCCCTCTCCAGTTTCCTGCAGCAACTGTAGACTTCTCTCACTCTGCAGCCAGGAGCAGTCACACTTTCTAGGGAAGGTAAAATGCACAAACAAAAATAATTCTTTGCACCAACCATCCGGTCCAGGCAGCATCAGAGCTGCCGTGGGTGGTGCTCCCGGGGGTGGAGCAGTGGAGGGCAGCAGAGGGTGGACATCCAGGGTGCTGGAGCTGCCCTGTTGCACCAACTCTAGCCTTCTTTCAAAGTGGGCACTGCCTTTTGACTGCCTGAAGTTCACATTCTTAAAAGCTTAGTCAAGGACTCTTAGAATCTGGGATGATAATAAAAATAACTCATGTTTATTGTGCTAGGCACTATTCTGTGTGCATTACATATATTATCTAATTTAACCTTTACCATAATTTTTATTTTACATTTCTTTTTTCTTATTTACTCTATTTTGCAGGTGAGTAAACTGAGGCAGAAAGAGGTTAAGTTACTTGTCCAAGGTCACAAAGCAAGGAAGTGGTAGAGTTGAGATCTGAAACCTGGCATGTTGGCTCTAAAAGTATATATAAATATACATATATTTTAAATTTTATTTATTTATTCAGAGCCTGTTATAATTAATTAATTAATTATTTTTTTGGTCTCGCCGTGCTGCTTATGGGATCTTAGTTCCCTGACCAGGGATTTAACCCAGGCCCCCTGCAGTGGAAGCATGGAGTCCTAACCACTGGACCACCAGGGAATTCCCATGGATCCTGTTATTTTTAAGCTTGGCGCAGAACACCCTGCAGGAGGTCCACAGCACCCCAGCTAAGTAGCCTTTGAGCCTCTAGTGACAGGAGTCCATTCCCCAGAGGGCACTCATTCCATCTTTTCATGGCTCTGATTGGAGGAAAGTGTTCCTTTAGCTTCCTCTTGTGGGTCTCTGTTCTGCTCTCTGGGTCCACATGGGGACACATGAGGCACCTCTGAGCTCTGCCATCCTTTCCTGAGTTGCCCGTGTGGACTTCCGAGGACCTCTCCAGCTGTGCCCTGCAGCTGTGAGTCTGCCCAGCTGTGCATGTGGGAGGAAAGGCTTCTCTGGGCAGGGGCTTCAGCCTCCTCCAGCCACAGGGAAACACAGTGGTCTCTGAGCCAGCAAGGAGCCCAGGTGGATGGCGGCAGCCTGCAGGCTGGACCTCAGGCAAGCTTCTGCTCCCTGGGAGCGGGCCAGGAGCAGGGCCTCTGAGACAGAGCACTGTGCCGCAGGAAGCCAGGCTCTCTCACTCCTAGCCACGCCAGGGTTCTCCGAGGGCCTTGATCCTCACCAGAGGGCTGCCAGTCCCTGGACTCCTTGGCCTTATCTCATTGGCTTGGAAGCTGCTAGAGCGGGATCCCAATCTCTAATCAGCTGTCCCAGACCCTCAGGACAAGTATGAATTGGGCCTGAGCACTTTTGCCCCAGGCCCTGCGCTAAAGCTTTCTGTGCATTTTCTCCTTGCCTCAAAACAACCCCGTCAGATGGTAGGTACTATTATCACCTGTGTTTAACAGATGAGAAAATTTGACATTCAGAGAGGTTAGGTAACTTGACAAAGGGCACACAGTTGGTAACTGCTGGAGCTGGGATTTGAACCCAAGACTGTCTTGCTGCAGCACTGTGGCTTTTAACCTCCACCCTGGACCACTTTCCTTCATTAAACAGGGTGTCCCATAGGTCTTAGTGCCCTTTGAAGCTTGAATAACTTCAGAAGTATGCTCCCAACTTATAAAACACATTTGAAAGTTCAATTATTCAAATTTCTTTTACACTTATTTAGCTTTGTGATTTTGATAACACATTTTTAATTTTACGCATTTAATTTTTGGTTAAGTCAGCATTTTTCATCTGTAATCAGAAGAACAGAGATCAAAAATTAAAACAAAAAATGTATTACTCAAAAGTCATAAGGCTAAATATGCAGGAAAAAATTAATTCCTTTCAAATGACGTTTTTGAGAGTTTACAGGATTTGTACTTTTGACGTTATTCAAGCTTAAAACTACTGAAACTTTGTGGGACATTCTGCATGTTCATGGATGGATGTATCCAAAGCCAATGACAGGCTGAGCTGTCTTCTGGCAGGAACTATTCTCTAGGAGGTGCCCAGAGTAGGGCTCTAGGGACCAGGGGGAGGCTAACATGAGCATGAGACACTTAACCCCTTTCTCGCCAGCAGCTTGCCCAGGGCTGAAATCTGCCTGGGGGAATGGCAGGGCTAAAAATGGTTCTTGGCTAAAAATAGCCAGTCCTGCCACCCAGGTGGGCAGAGCCTCCCCCTCCCTCCTGCCTTCCCTCCCAGCAATTTGCTGACTTGTTTTCTCCTCCTTCCCAGGGAGCTGCCATGGCAACGGGGAGGCCAGTCACATATAATGGGTCTGGCTTCCTGCCTGGGCGGGCCCCAGAGGCCGCCCCTTACAGACACATGCCCCTTTCACAGGCTCCCTCTCAGGGTTGGCCAGGAGGGATATTTTTTTTCTGCTCCGGCCCTGGTCCCTCCCATTTCCTGGCTCCTCCTGTCTGAGTCCCAGCCCAGCCTGTGCCTGGGAGTCCAGTCCTCCAGCTGGAATCCCAGCGAGCGCTCGGCTACAGCCCGCACCGTTGCTGCCTGGGACTCGGGTTGGGAACAGGAGCCTAGGGTGCTCCCAGCAGACCGTCCCAGGCAACAAGGTGGGGGGCCCTACAGCGATGCTCCGAGGCATGTACCTCACGCGGAACGGGAACCTCCAGAGGCGGCACACCATGAAGGAGTAGGTGCCCCTCACCCCAGCCTTCACCCTCCCGACCCCGAATTTGCGGTGGCCGAGTGTGCCAGGCTGACCGACCCCGTTTTCTGCTTCTGTCTCCAGAGCCAAGGACATGAAGAACAAGCTGGGCATCTTCAGGCGGCGGAACGAATCCCCTGGGGCCCAGCCAGCGGGCAAGGCAGACAAAGTGACGAAGTCATTCAAGTAGGTCCTCTCTGGCCCCCCTGGGCCCCCCTCAGACACTTACTGGTCCCCGTGGGAGCAGGGCTAGCAGTGGGGTTAGGAGAGAAGGCTGTTGGCTTGATCCGGCTCTGGGGCGATGCAGGCTCTCGTAGTGGGAGCCTGGTACCCGGCATAAGCAGCCCTCATGGGGAGATGCTGTCCTGGGAAGGATGACCAGGGAGGGGCAGAGGTGGGGATAGAAGTGATGCCGGCCCCAAGAAAGGGGGTGGGCCCCCTCCTGGGCTCCCCAACCGGGCTAAGCTACTTTGTGGGCCAAGGCAGCTGACAGAGGTCACCCAGCCCTAGCCGCCCCGCTTCCCTCACTGTGCCCCTTGCCTCACCCCTCAGGCCCACCTCAGAGGAAGCACTCAAGTGGGGCGAGTCCTTGGAGAAGCTGCTGGTCCACAAATGTAAGTGGGGGCCAGCTGGCCTGTTCCCTCCCTGTGTCTCTCCCCCCTCCTCCTTTCCTCCTCTCCCAGGCCCAGAGAGTGCGTCTGGCTCTGCAGAGGTTACCTTTCCCTTTTCCCTGGGCCCAGTTAGGTGTCCCTACCATTGGGAAAGGCCGAGGCCCTTGGGCTGGCCTTGGAGCCGGCTCCTGCCAGCCCCTCCCTGTCCATGGGAGCTGGCACTGCCTGCCAGAGGCCGTTGGGACCTGTGTGCTCAGACCCATATTCCCAGAATAACAATAAACATTTCCATGTACTGAGGGCTTACACTGGGCCAAATGCGCCTGCCATCTCGTGGGTGGGAACCCCTCATCCTCACAGGGCTCCAGGAAATAAGGCTGATGATCCCCATTTGACAGATGAGGAAACTGAGGCACAGATGGGGAGTGACCTGGCCAAGGCCCACAAAGAGGCAATGGCAGTGGTGGGACCATATCCCAGGGTTCCTGGCTCTCATGAGTGGGTCAGTTTACTAAGATCCCAGCAGCTGCACCTGAGAGGCCCCAGGAAGGTAAGCTGGGGGGCCTGAGGACAGGAGGGGCTGGTTTGGCCTCTCACCCCAGGATCTGGGCTTCTCCTACAGATGGGCTAGCGGTGTTCCAAGCCTTCCTCCGCACTGAGTTTAGCGAGGAGAACCTGGAATTCTGGCTGGCATGCGAGGACTTCAAGAAGGTCAAGTCACAGTCCAAGATGGCGGCCAAGGCCAAGAAGATCTTTGCTGAGTACATCGCGATCCAGGCGTGCAAGGAGGTGGGGCTTTGCGCTGGGCCCTCGGGCCCCCATCCCCATGCCCATGGGGTGCCTGGAAGCCTCAGAGAGGAGCTCGGGAAGGGAAAGGGCCAGAGTGACTCTAGGGACCATGTGCCAGGTTGAAGAGGAAGCAGGCTGGGGCCCCGGGAAGAGCGGAATCCTGACTGATAACAGAAATGGCCACTGTCGACGTGCTGCTGGGTGCCAGGCACGTGCTAAGCCCTTCACGTATGAGCTCTCACATTTAACCCTCATGACAACGTGTAAAATAAGTTTTAATATTATTTTCATTTTAAAAATGAGGAGACAGTCTCAGAGAGCCTCACAGGTATTGGGTGCTTCCTGTGTGCCAGCTGTGTCTGTTTAATATGGACGATCATGCTTAATTTTCACAACTCTTTGAGGAGTGTACTATTATTTTTAATTTTTAAAATTAATTTTATTTATTTATTTATTGGCTGCGTTGGGTCTTCGTTGCGGTGCGCAGGCTTCTCATTGCGGTGGCTTCTCTTGTTGTGGAGCACGGGCTCTAGGCCCGTGGGCTTCAGTGGTTGCAGCATGCAGGCTCAGTAGTTGCGGCACGTGGGCTCTAGGACGCATGGGCTTCAGTAGTTGTGGTGCAGAGGCTTAGTTGCTCCGCGGCATGTAGGATCTTCCCGGACCAGGGATCAAACCCGTGTCCCCTACGTTGGCAGGCGGATTCTTAACCACTGCGCCACCAGGGAAGTCTGAGGAATGTACTGTTGCGCTACCCTATACATAAGACGTTTGAGGCTCAGAGCGCTTAAGTGATTCGCTTAAGGCCACACACCTAGGTGTGGCACTACTGGGATTTGAACTTGGGCAGCCTGACCCTAGATGCAGTGATTTCGGGCCCTATAAACTCTACTACCCCTACAGTAAGTGACCGAGCCAAGACTCGATTCCGCTAACCTGCGGGCCTCCCGTCTGAACCTTAAGATGTGGAGCAGAAGGGCTTGGGGGTGAGAGGCTGGGCAGGTCCTGTCCTGGCGCCTGGCCCCTAGGAGCAGCTTCTTGCAGGCAGCCTTGACCATGTCCCCCTCTGCCTCCCAGGTAAACCTGGACTCGTACACACGGGAGCACACCAAGGACAACCTGCAGAGCGTCACGCGGGGCTGCTTCGATCTGGCGCAGAAGCGCATCTTCGGGCTCATGGAGAAGGACTCGTACCCACGCTTCCTCCGCTCAGACCTCTACCTGGACCTCATTAACCAGAAGAAGATGAGTCCCCCGCTTTAGGGGCCACTGGGGTAGAGCTCAGCGTTCACACCAGGCGGGCTGGGCCCCTCCCCACCTGCCTCCCTACCCCCTGCGACAGAGGAGGCAAGTGAGCCCCCAAAGGCTGTGTCCGGACAGACAGACGGACATTTGGATGAGAGGCCTGGACCAAGAGAGGCCCAGGCCGCTGGAGGAGTAGAGGGACTGGCCCCGTTGGGCCCCCACTGCCCTGGTACGAGGGGGCCCAAGGGCCCTGGCAGGTTAGGGGCCCTGGCTGAGCCAGACCTGGAGCTGCTGCTTCCTGCTGCGGAGACTTCGCAATGACCAAGTTCCTTAAAGAACTGGTTGATGGGCAGGGGGGCCGAGGCCTGGGCCCTGGGGCTCTCCGGGGGGGGGGGGGGGTCACTCAGACTCACAGCTCAGACCCCCGCCTTGAGTTTTATTTATTTAAGCAGCAGTCGGATGCTTGGCACCTCGTCCTGTAATAGGAAACCTTTGCCTCATCAGTTTTCCTAATTTACAAGTGCAATATTTTAACCAACGCCTTGTGAAAAGCCACCTTGCGAAGAAGGTGGGCACCATTTTCCAGTTTCAGGGGATCTGCTGGTCCCGAGCCCCAGTGGCGGGTAGCTGGGCCTGCTGGACTGACAAGGCCCAGAGGGGCGGGGGCTGCAGTCTGACCTCACACCAAAATCCAGCACCCCTGAGTGAGAGGTCCCCCGGGGCCTCTGGGAAAGCATGGCACCCTCAGACCACACAGCGGCCGAGTTCAGGAGCAAATAAAAGCCCTGTGTTATTTTTTGTTCTTGACCCTTTCTGTGTGTTCCTGGTTTCAAGGCTTCCCAGGGTGACTGGGGCTGGGACGGTTGCTGGGTGGGCTGTCAATCCAGCTGCTTCTCCTCTCTTGCCATCCCTGACAACCGCCTCCTCTGTGCCAGGTGCTCTGCCAGGCTTGTTCTACTTACCATCTCATCTTCACTGCGAGCCTGGGAGGTGGGGGTTATCCCCGTTTTACACATGAGGCAGGTGAAGCCCAGGCAGGTAAGGTGACTTGTCCAAGGTCACACAGCCGGCAAGTGGCAGAGACAGGGTTCAGCCTAAGCCCACCTGGCTGCAAAGCCTGCTCTCTGGATTGTCGTCCTCTACCAGCTACTGGATGGAGTCCTAGCTGGGCTGCTAACTGGCTCCGTGACCTTCAGCAAGTTCCTTCACTTCTCTGCCCTGCCACACCCTGAGATTCTAGTGGAACTTTCAGGTAGCACAGGGATGATTGGTGGAGGTGGATGGGGCCAGAATCTCAGGCAGGTTGGCAGCTGCAGGCAGGCAGGCTCATGGAGGCCTTTAGGACAGAGGAAGAGCTGGGGAGGTCGGGCTGGGGGGTAGGGTTCCCAGAGAGTCCCTCTGTGGCCCTGGGGGAGATTTCCCCCTCTGTGCCTAACAGGAGATACAAATTTAGGAAAGGCCTTGTTCGAAGCCACAGTTCAGAGGAGGCCCTGGACCCTCTCACTTAGAGGGGTAGAAGAGAGCCCGGCCAAGCTGATGCAACAGCTGCCCCCGATGCCCACACGTTCCACCTGCCAGGGTCCGGAGGCAGGGACCAGGGTGTGGCCTGGGGCGGGGACTGGCTCAGCTGGGCTGACTTAGATGAAGGCAGACCGAGTGGGTGCAGGAGGGGCTGGGCCCCATCTCCTTGGAGCTTGTTGCCTGCGTGGGGTCTTGGGTTCAGGTCTGCCCACCGGGACTTGGAGATGCAAAGGATACGGGGCTGTGCAGCCACGCTCCTCCCTGCCTTCCCTTGCTGGTCTCCCTGAGCAAGGCCAGCCCCAGTTTCCCCCCTGTAGAAGGAGAGCATCAGAAACGGTGGTCTCTGGGGCCAGGCATACAGTAGGTGCTTAATAGGTGTTACAGCCTTTTCCCCTAGCACCAGCGTGGGAGCTTCTCCAGGAGTGGGGCTGGATCTTCTTCCAGGCACCAAGGGCCTGGCGGTGGACCTGGCCGTTGAGCCCTGTTTGGCTTTGTAAATGGTGAAGGGCTTTCTCACGGCAGAGCTGCCAGTGCCTCGATGACTCTGGAAGGACGGGGGACAGAGAGGTGCTCCTCGATCAGACTGAGAGAACCTCTCAGGTGTCCAAGCCTGAGATTTGGGGACCTAACAGCTGGAAAAAGCAAGACCCACAGAGGACTGCAACACAACTGTTCCCTAAAATGGTAGCAGCAGAGCTGACGTCAGTGCCTGGGATTTCCGGGTCCCAGCCCGCCTGGCCTTGCTGTGGCATCCTCTGCTTGGAGGAGACACTGGGCCATCGAGGAGACTCACCTTCCCCTTTCTTTAGGTTCCAGGGATTCAGCCTTGGGCCAGGCCCTCCACCTCCCCATTCCCAAGTTACCATGGAAACCACCATCCAGGAGAACCAAGTCAGGCAGATGGAATTCCCATTTCGGAAGGCCCCACTGCCTGGTTTCCATTACTCACACATGGGGCCCTTGGCCTCCGAGCTGCTTTGGCTACACTGAACAGCTGGAGAGCAGCCTGGAAAGGCGCCTTGATCCGCCTGCCCTCCCCCCGCCTGGGCTCCTGGGGGCCTTAGGCACAGCCCTCGCCGCCTTAGGCCGCAGTCCCCTTACCTGTATGTTACCTGGACTGCTCCCCATTTCTTCTTTCATACGTGAGGGAGGAGCAGGCCCCTTGGTCTCCATCTGGGAATCCAGGCTGGCGGATGTGGGATCTGGGAGCTGTGAGGTCATCATGTCCAGCTCCCTTCCCAACTCACAGATGGGAAGACCGAAGCAGAGGTAGGGAAACAGCACTGTGTAAAGGTGCAAGGCCCAGGCCCTGGAGTCAGGCTCTAGGATTCAGCCCCTGGTTTCACCACTTACTACTAGCTACAAATCTTTGGGAAAAAAAAAAGCCTTGTAGCCTCTCTGCCTCAGTTTTCTCATCTATAAATTGTGCATATTGGCAACTACCTCAGAGTCACAGTGGCTCAGCGAGGTTGTTTGCAGCAAGTTTAGCTCAGTGCTTGGCACAGGGACGTGCTCCTCCAACACGAGAGGCCGTCAGCCACATCATTTTCAGGGTCACGGGGAGGTGGCAAAGCTCATTCTCTACCCTGATTAGTGGACAGGGAGCCTTTAGTCTCAGACCCCAGATCCCTGTCCTTCCAGGAATGGTTTTGCTGGAGGACAAAGCCAGCCTGTTCCGGGGAGTAAGTTAGAAACAGTCTGTCCCTGAACCACTGCCCAGTCTTGGCCTGGCTGCGAGCAGTTGGGGTCAGCTGGCAAATATGGTGTGAAGGGTGGAAAGGGGAGAGGGCACAGTGATGCCACTTGGTTGGATGCCAGTGGGAGGAGATTCAGCCCTGGCCTGCCTGTGGCAACTTCAGCCGTTGCTTTATGGACCAGTCAAGTCCCTCATGCTCTTGGCCTCTTGGCCTGGCTGGGGGCAGATATGGCCTCCCAGACTCTCCAGCATGGAAGAGACCATCTGGATCCAACTGCTGCCTGGTGCTTGGGTCCCTTCTTGGGTTTCTACTTGCATCCCTCCTGTGATGGGGAGCTTAATACCTCCTGAGGCAGCTCAGGAGGGCCTGGGAGCCTCTTGGGGGTTCTAAAGTTCTTCCCTGGTGAAGTTGGGATCCTGGGGTGGGGTGGGGCAATGGATGCAGGTCAGCAGTAGCCCCCGTAGGCTTCCTGCCCAGGCAGCCCCCCACAGGCTTGCCCAGTTCTCCCACTCCGCTCCTCCCTTCTCCCACCAGACTCCCCCGAGCCCCCTACCCCCACCTCCCTGCCTTGCTCCCCCTGGACCCTTTGCCTAATGTCTCCTCACTGCATCCCTCCTGCTGACATCCTACCCTAGAAAGTCTCCGATTCACCTCTCTTCCTGCCGAAGCCTGCCCTTAGCCCCTGCCTCTCCCTCAGTGCTCTCAGGCCCTCAAGCAACAGACCCTGGGCCTCAGAGAAGACGCTCCTGTGCTGTTGTTTTCCTTATAATCTGCAACATCTGTGAAACATCTGGCTTTGCCTGTCCTCTCCCTGGCTGGGTCAGGCAGGAGGGAAGGGGGTACCCTGGGCCCCCTGCTGCCGGGGGACCGCTCCCTTGGGTTGGAGGAGACAAGGGGGGGGGGGGGGGGGGCCGCGGCGGGGGTTGAGGAAGAGCCGTGGGGCTGATCTGGGCCTGCTCAGCACGATGGGAGTGAAGGCGTAGCTGGGGCTGGGAGAGGGCAGTGCCAGGTTGCAGATAAAAGTGAGTGATGCTGTGGCCGCACACCAAGGGCATTCCATGCCTCCTCTCCACCAGGCCTCTCACCAGGCCTGGAGAGGCTCTGAGTATTGTTTTCATTTTACAAGTGAGAAAGTTAAGGTTCAGAGAAAGTGGACAAGTATGTGGTGGCTGAGTAGGAACTGGGACCCCAACCCTAACTCCCAGGCAGCCTCGCCTCCAGGCAGCCTGAGAGATTTGCTGGCTTGGTTCGGGGGCTCTTAACTCAGATTCTCCTTGGCTCGAGGGCAGAGCTTTTCTCAGGAAGGTCGACGAACGGTGGGAGCTTAAGTGTGTGGGGATATCTGGTCCTGAATGTCAGCTCTCAGTAGAGCTGTGTGAGAAGTTGCTTTACCTTTCCGACACTCAGTCATCTCATCTATAAAATGGGAATGATAATCCCACCTCATGGGACTCCCGTGGACTCAGTGAGATAATGAATATGTGTAAACCCTCAGCACAGGGTCGGCCACAGAGGGTGGCCCACATCGGGGTGGAGGGAGGGAGGGAGGCCTGGGGCTGTGACCGAGGGATCCAAGAGGTGAGGTCAGGCCCAGCCCCACCAGCTGTGCAGGGGGAAGGGGCCCCACCTCCACTCCACAGCCAGTTTTTAACTAGATGGCTGGTGACTCAAAACGAGGGCAAGGCCCCAAGAGGATGGTGTTGGGCCCCAGGCCCCAGTGGGCTCAGCAGAGTCCTACCTGCCGTTTCAGGGGCAACTGAATAGCACGGATTCTGCCAGGCAGCTGCCCTACCTCCAGATCTGTCCCCAGCTCTCCAGTGGCCTTGGATGAGGCCCCTCCCCTCTCCTGTTGTTTTCTTCTGGTTTTCCTCCTGTCTGAGGACCTTCCGAAGGGGCATGTGAGGGCTGGGATTCAGGCCATGTGTGTTGGTGTATGTGGGGGGTGTGTGTGTGTGTGTGTGTTAGGATTCTAAAAACAGGGTTTAGCCACTTTCCCAGAAGACTGGAGGGGCCGGCTTGGATGGAGCAGTCTATTGACCACTGGTCCCTGAGTCTCCATGGGTTCACGCCCCTTGGGACAATGCCCTCCACATCCTCTAGCCAGGCTGGGCTGAGGAAGGATCTGCTGGTTATTTATGCTCCTTCCCTTGAGGTAAGGTCCACGCCCCACCCTGCCTCTGCCACACACACACTGAGCCCAGGTCAGAGCAGTCCCCGCAAGGAGTGCTCTGACTCTGACACCTTGGGCTGTATTTGCGTTTCCCTCTCAAGTGTTCTTGCAGGAGGACTGGCCCCATCCCTGGAGCCGGCCATTGCAAGGCAGTGGAGAGCAGTGACCTGGAGCGTGGGCTTTGGAGGCTGACAGACCTGGTTTGAGTTCAGGCTCAGATGCTTATTTGCTGTATGACCTCAGGCAAGTCACCTAATCTCTGAGCCACTGTGTCCTCATTTATAAAGAGGGGGTAATCATAGTTCCCACTAATAGGGTTGTTGTGAAGGATAAAAGCAGCCTGTGAGCTCTCTGCATACAGCCCTTCTGCTCTGCTTTCGGGTCCTTGAACGCACCATGCTCCCTTCCACCTCAGGGCCTTTGTATGTGCGTTTCCCTCTGCCTAGAACACTCTTTCCCTTCTCCCGTACTTGCTAATGATAAGACAATAATAATAGCTAACATTTATTGAGCACTTAATATTTGCCAGGCAGTGTGCTAAGTATTTGACTGACACTTTCTTATTTTATGCGCACAGCAACCCCATGAGTTAAGAGCCAGTGTTATTAACCACTACAGTGTAGTGTCCTGAGGATGGATTCTGGAGCCCAGCTCTTCCACTCATTTGTGTGACCTGGGGCAAGTTGCTTCACCTTCTGGGCCTCAGTTTACCCATCTGTATTTGGGGATAGGAATAGCACTCGTACCATAAGGTAGCTGTAATGAGAATTAAAAGGGTTAACACCTGTAAAGTACTTAGAGCAGTGCCTAGCACATTGTAAATCCTATATAAGTGTTTAATTAAATAAAACCCTATTTCTCAGACAAGAAAACTGAGGCACAGAGAGGTTGTGCCTTGCTCAAGGTTACATGCTGACAAGAGGGGGATGGTTTTTGAACTCAGGCTGACTGGGTCCAAGCCCATGCTTTTAAGCACTAAGCTGTATTCCTATCCTCTCTTCCCCTAGAGGGCAGATTAGGTGTCACTTCCTCAGGGAAGCCTTCCCTGATAGCCCTGACTGGAGGAGGGCCCTGCTTCCTGCTCACAAAGTGCCTTGTGCCTCTCTTTCATGGCCCTTGTTATAGATGGTAATTACTTATACATATGCGTTCACTTCATTGCTGTCTTTTCCTCTCAACTATAAAGCCTTTGAGGGTAGGGGCCACGTCTGTGCCTCTTCTTACTGTTTTCCCAGCATTATTACATTGCCTGACACATAGTAAGTGCTTAATAAATACTTATTCAATGGATGGGAGGCATATAGTAGTCCTTAGCATGGTTAGTAGTTACACAAAATAAACTCATGAGAACAGGTAAGAAGCTACTGTATAAGTAAAGATTGTGTTCTGTTGTGAGCGACAGAAAACATAAGATAGAAGTTTGTAGCCTCTCTCGCATAAAGGAAATTGATATATACCAGGGCTAGTATGGCATCTCCATGACCATCAGGAACCTAATTCCTTCTCCTTGGTTACTTTGCCATCCTCATATTGGAACTTCCACTTCACGTGCACAATGGCTGCTTGGGTTCCAGCCATCACTTCTGCATGTGGGAAGAGTGAAGGGGTAAGAAAGAGAGGGCAAAAGGTGGATGTCAATTACTTCTTAGAGAAGGCTCCCATATGACGCTTTCCTTTATATCACATTGGTCAGGGCTTGGTCACAGGGCCGCACTTCATTACAAGAGAGGCTGGAACATGTAGTCTGAATCCAGATAGCCATATGACCAGATAAAAACCAGAGGTTCTATTACTTTGGGGTAACAGAAGGGTAGAGTGGATGTTGGGGAACAACTAGGTGTCTCTGCCACAGTCACCAGTGACAGACATCCATCCTCTTAGGGCAGTGGAGAGGAGACATGGCAAGCGGGCATGTACTAGCCAGCTATTGTCTTACTAATGCTGAAAACCAAATTGCTCCAAAGCTCGGTAGCTTAAAACAACAATCATTTATTCCCCCTTATGCTTCAACAAGTCAGCTAGAGTCAACTGATCCAGGAGGAGCTGGGCTGGACTTGGCTCTTCACTATGGGTTGGGCTCGGCTCTGCTCCATGCGCCCCTCCCCACCCCCACCCCGCGAAGGGTCAGCGCCTACCTGGGGCAAGTTCTCACTGACATGAAAGCGGGTTTTGTTTTTCAATTTTCAATTTTGAAATAATTATGTACTCACAGGAAATTGTGCAAAGATAGTACAGAGAGGTCCCATGTGCCCTTCACCTAGTTTCTCCCAACAATTACATCTTACTTAATTATAGTACAATATCGAAACCAGAATCTGACATTGGTACTGTGTGTGTGTATAGTTCTGTGTCATTTTATCACATGTGTAGATTATGCGACCACGACCACAGTCAAGATTCAGAACCATTTCACCACAAAGGTCTCCCTCAATATCCCTTTATAGTCACACTCATCCTCCACTTCCACCATCCCTAACTCCTGGCAACCACTAATCTGCTCTCCATCTCTATAATTTTGTCATTTTAAGAATGTTATATAAATGGAATCACACAGTATGTGACCTTTTGAGATTGTCTTTTCCACTCACCATAATACCCTTGAGATCCACACGAGCTCTCGTGTATGTCAATAGTTCAATCCTGTTTATTGCCGAGTTGAGTAGTGTTCCTTGGTGTGGAAGCACAGTAGTTTGTTTAACCATTCACTTACTGAGGGACATTTTGGTTGTTTCCAATTTGGGGCTATTACATATAAAGTGCCTATGAACAATCGTGTAGGGAGTTCTGTGTGCACACAAGTTTTCATTTCTCTGGGATAAATGTCCAGGAGTGCCACTGCTGGGTCATATGGTTTAAGTATAGGTTTAATATTTAAGAAGCTGCTAAACTACCTCTGACTAGATGACTGTGAGAGATCTCTGCATCCTTGCCAGCATGTAATGTTGCCCCTATGTTTTATTTTAGCTGTTAATAGGTATGTAATACTATCTCATCCAGGCCTTAATTTGCATTTCCCTAATGGCTAACTATATTGGACATCTTTTCACGTACTTATTGCCGCCTGTATATCCTCTGGTGAGATGTCTTTTGCCCATTTTCTAATCAGAATGTTTGCTTTTTTACTGTTTTGAGAGCACTTTACGTGTTCTGTGTATGAATCCTTTGTGAGATATGTGATTTGCAAATAATTTCGCTCCATCTGTAGCTTCTTTTCATTCTCCTAATAGCATGTTTTTCAAAGCAAAAGCTTTGGATTTTGATCAAGTCCAAGTTACCAGTTTTTTTTGTTTATGGTTCATGCTTTTGGTGGTATATCTAGGAACTTTTCACCAAGCCCTAGGTCCTGAAGATTCTCTCCAACGTTTTCTTCTAAAAATTTTGTAGTTTTACATTTAAATTCTATGATCCTTTTGAGTTAGTTCTTGTATAACATGTGAGATTTAGGTTGAAGTTGATTTTTTGCCTAAGGACGTCCAGTTGCTCCAGCATCATTTGTTGAAAAGAATATCGTTCATCCACTGATTTTTATTTTTTTAATAACAGCGTTATTGGGATATAATCACATATACAATTCACCTATTTAAAGTATACAACTCAATGGTTTTTAGTATATTCACAGAGTTGTACAACCGTCACCACAATCAATTTTAGAACATTTTCATCACCCCCTAAAAAATCTCCACACCTATTAGGAGTCACTCCCGCCCTCGCACCCCTTCTCACTCAGCCCCGGGCAATCATGAACCTCCTTTCTGTCTCTACAGATTTGCCTATTCTGGACATTTTATATAAATGGAATCATACAATATGCGGTCTTTTCTGTCTGACTTCTCTCACTTAGCGTAATGTTTTCAAGTTCATTGTCTTGTAGCATGGATCAGTACTTCATTCTTTTTTATGGCCTGATGATATTCCATTGTATATATCACATTCCAAATATCACACACTATACCACATTTTATTTATCTATTCACCAGCTGAGGGACATTGGGGTTGTTTCCACATTTTGGCTATTATGAATAATGTTGCTATGAACATTCATGTACAAGTTTTTGTGTGGAAATATGTCTTCCATTCTCTCGGGTATATACCTAGATTTGGAGTCATAAACTCTTATGTTTAAAATTTTGAGGAACTGCCAGACTACCATTGTACGTTCTCACCAGCAGTGTATGAGGGTTCCAATCTCTCCACATCTTTACCAAGATTTGTTGTAATTTCTTTTATAGCCATCCTATCATTGAATTCCTTTTGCATCTTTGTCAAAATCAGTTGGCCATACTCGTATGAGTCTATTTCTAGATTCTCTATTCTGTTTCATTGATTCATGTTTCTATCCTTCCATCAATGCCACATAGTCTTGATTACGGTAGCTATATGTCTTAAAATCAGGTAGAGTAATTCTTCCCACTTTATTCTTTTTCAGAATTGTGGTAGTTATCCTAGTTCCTTTATCTATCTGTATAAATTTTAGGATAATCTTGCCTCATCTACAAAAAGTCTTCCTGAGATTTTGATAGTAATTGTGTTAAACGTGTATTTCAGTCTGTGGAGAACTGGTATCTTTGCTATGTTGAATATTCCAATCCATGAGCATGGTATGTCTCTTCATTTATTTAAATCTTCTTCGATTTCTTTTGTCAGCATTTTGTAGTTTTCAGCATACAAGTCCCGTACATGTTTTGTTAGATTTACACCTATGTATTTCATTCCTTTTTGGTGATTGTAAATGATATTATATTTCAGTTTCCCCATGTTCATAGCTAGCACATAGAAATACAATGGATTTTTGTACCTTGATCTTGTAACTTGTGACCTTGCTGAACTTACTTAATAGTTCTAGGAGTTTTTCTTGGTAGATACCTTGAATTTTTCTATATAGACAATCATGTCATCTGCAAATGGGGACAGTTTTATTTTTTCCTTTCTGATCTGTATGCCATTTATTTCCCTTTCTTGATTTATTGGACTTCAGTCTTTACCAACAAATATGATATCAGCTGTAGGTTTTTTGCAGGTGTTATTTATTCATTTAGGAAGCTGTTTTATTTATATAGCATGTTCATTTGCGTATATTTATATGTACATATATATTTATATTGGAAGTTAATTTATTTATATAGGAAGTTGCCCTCTATTCCTAATTTTTGAGATTAAAAAAATAATATTGGGAGGACTTCTGTATATTTTTTTATTTTTTAATAAATTTATTTATTTTTGGCTGCGTTGGGTCTTTGTTGCTGTGCACGGGCTTTCTCTAGTTGCGGCGAGCGGGGGCTACTCTTCGTTGCAGTATGCGGGCTTCTCACTGTGGTAGCTTCTCTTGTTGTGGAGCATGGCTCTAGGTGCGTGGGCTTCAGTAGTTGTGGCACGTGGGTTCAGTAGTTGTGGCTCACGGCTCTAGAGCTCAGGCTCAGTAGTTGTGGCGCACAGCTAAGTTGTGGCTTAGTTGCTCCTCGGCATGTGGGATCTTCCCGGACCAGGGCTCGAACCCGTGTCCCCTGCATTGGCACGTGGATTCCTAACCACTGCGCCACCAGGGAAGTCCCTTGACAATTGTTACCATGAGCGGATGTTGAATTTTGTTAAACAGGTTTTTTAAAAAATCAATTGATATGATCATATGACTACTTCTT
Source organism: Tursiops truncatus (assembly GCF_011762595.2). Lineage (NCBI taxonomy): Eukaryota > Metazoa > Chordata > Mammalia > Artiodactyla > Delphinidae > Tursiops > Tursiops truncatus. The sequence goes on from NC_047039.1 coordinate 95,419,742, forward strand.
TAGCCTGTGAATGTGGTGGGTTACACTGATTGATTTTTGAACCAATCAAATATTGAACCAGCTTTGCATCCCTGGTATAAACTTCATTTGGTAATGGTGTATAATTTTTAAAGTATGATGATGTGTTCTATTTGCTAATGTTTTGTTAAGGATTTTTGCATCATATACATGAGGGATATTGGTGTGTAGTTTTCTTTCTTTGTATTATCTTCGTTTGGTTTGGGTATCAAGTTAATACCAGCTTCCTAAAATAAATTGGGAAGTGCTCCCTCCTTTTCTATTTTCCAAAAGAGATTGTGTAGAATTGGTATTAACTTTTCTTTCAGGTGCAAGTGTATTTTAAGTCTCTGTTTGAAACTTGTCTGCTAATATCCCATTGGCCAAAACAAGTCACAGGGCTGTGCCTTATGTCAAGGGTGGGGAAGAATGATCTACCTTCTGTATATTTCACCAGAACTAAGCTCTTCGCTCCAGGCTGCAGGCACCCACAGACCAGTGCAGGCTGGGCTTTTCTAGAACCCATGTCTGTCTGACTGGGCCCTCCCGGGAAGGACTTTTGAAGATGCTGTCTGTATAATACTGATATGCTTGAGTTAAGCACAGCATATCCATCAAGCTCCCAACGTACAAGCGCTACAAGGCCTTCCTTACTGAATAGTCAGTGATCCAATTCCCAGACTCTGAGTTTAAAGGATAGGATTTAATCTACTCAATTAGGTTGATTTTCATTTTTCCAACAATTTCATTCACCAGCCTCAGGGTGACTACTATGTTTATGTCCATGGGGGGGGGGGTGCTCAGAAAAGTTTAGAACCTGGCCCCCAAAGACCTCTCCAGCCTCATTACCCTCACACTCCATCTCCAGCCTTGTCCCTGCCCACGCATACACACCAGGTAGACTCATTTGCACCCCGGGGTCTTTGCACACGCTGCCCTCTGCCTGGAACACGGTTCCCGCCATCTCTTCACATGGCCATCTCCTCCTTAACCTTTGAGACTCAGCTCAGGGGGTGTGTCCTCCAGGAACACTTTGCTGACTTCCCAAGTCTGGAGGAGGGCTCTTCTCTGGGCCGTCCCAGCACTGCGCTCCAGTGACCCTATCCTGGACTTGCCTCTTCACTTGTCCCTTTCTCCCCTGGACTGTGAGCCCCTGCAGGGCTAGAACTGAGTGGCTGTCTGGGTCCCCAGCACCCAGCCTGGGGCCCAGCCCAGAGCAGGCTCTCGGAAGCTGAGAGTTGAAGGCCTGAATGGCTGCAGGCTTGGCGTTCACAGCCCACAGGCAGAGCCTCCGGAGTCCGCCTAATGATACGTCACCAGTGAGAAACCCCCTTCCTGAGGCCTGGAGGGGTGTGGTAAAGGCACCTCTCTCTGTGCTCGCCAGCCCTCTGCTCCTCCCTCAGGGCTGTGACTATCCCTTAGGGAGGAGAACTCAGAGGAGACCCTGGAAGTGAAGGCATCCAGTGCACCTGCCCCAGGCAAGGCGTGGCCTTGAAGGTCAGGAAAGCCTTGCCTGGCATTCAGGGATCTGCTCCAATGAGCCTGAGCTTCCCTTTGAGCCTCCCTTCCTGCTCTCCCAAATAGACTTCCCAGAGCCTCTCACTGTTCTGTTCAGCCTCATCCCTCCCCCTTGCTTCTGCTGTTCCTGCCACCTGGATGCCTTTCCCTGTTTCTCTTTGCTTTGCCTGTTCTTCCAGGCCCTTCCTCCCAGCCCACTGCAAGCCAAGTCTGCAAGTCTGCACTGAGCCTCTGCCCTTTGGGAATTAGAGCCGGCCTCAAATTTTCCACGAAATATTTTGTGGGTGTGAGTTTGGACCTCCCTGAGGGTGAGCTGGGAGGTGGCCAAGTTGGACTTCACCCAGAGTAGTGGCCAGGAAGAGGGGGGCAGCTCCTGATCCGGAGGGAGATAAGCAGCTGGACCCCAGCACTCCGGTGGGGCTATTTTTAGCGGCTGGTTCCTGGCGGGCCTGGAGTGGTTTGGGCCTGGAGGGAGAACAATGGGCCACTGAGGCCAGGCGGAGGGCGAATGACAGGGCTCAGAGGCAGGGGAACAGGGGTTGTCTGCCCCCCATGCCGACCGGCAGGAAAAGCTTCTAGGGCAAGGTATTTGTCAGACTTCCTGCAGAGCCAGGTGCGGGGCCAGCTGGGTGATTCCAGAAGCCCGTCCTCATGAGCACCACCACCACCATTTCTTGAGGACTTTCTGTGGGCCGGACACCATGCTAAGCACGAGGCGTGCCGTCTCCCCTTTCTCAGCCTCGTCGTATAGACGTGGAAACTGAGGCCCGGCTCAGAGAGGTCAGTAACTTACTCACACACAGCAATGAAGAGAAGCAGTAGAGATTCAAACCCAGGTCCTCTCTGTCTCTCCCTCCAGAGGATGGGACGCTGCAGAGCCTTCCACTCCCAGCCCTCCTCGTCTCAGACCCTCCCTGGGCCCCGTGGGCTTTCCTGCCTAGTGGCTCTGACTCCATGAATGACCTTGCGCACGTCACTCGCCTTCCTCGGGCCTCAGTTTACTCATCTGTAAAATGGAGGGGAGCCTTTCTCTCAGGGCTGTTGAGGGCTGAAACAGAGGTCAGGTGGGTGCGCCACAGGTGGGCACCAAGGAGGGAGGAGACATGCATTTTCGGCCTCTCCACTTGCCCGCATTTGCTGACTGAAGGAACCCGTGGACCATAGTTCTGTTTATCTCGGGAGGTGTTCGCCCAGGAAATGCCCTCCAAACCTCTCAGGGTCTGGTGGGTACAGGAGGGACAGGTCAGCTCTGTCCAGTGCTTTTGGGGAATTCACAGTCTGAAAGGGGAGACAGGCCCACGAACAGGCGATGAGAGCACAATGAGAGAGGCATCAAAACATCTGTGTCGGCTTCCTTGGGCTGCCCTAAGAGACTGGGAGAGTTTAACCAACAAAAATTTGTTTTCTCACAGTTCTGGAAGCCAGAAGTCCAAGGTCAAGGTGTCAGCAGGGTTGTTTCTCCTGGGCTTGCAGACAGCAGCAGCCCTCTCCCCTTGTCTTTGCACGGTCTTCCCTCTGTGTGCGTCTGGGTCTAAATTTCCTCTTCTGATAAGGACACTGGTACTACTGGATTCGGACCCACCCTGATGACCTCATTTTAACTTCATCACCTCTTCAAAGGCCCTGTCGGCAAACACAGTCACATCCTGAGGTCCTGGGGGTTAGGACTTCAATATAGGAATGTGGGGAGGCACAGTTCAGCCCAGAGCAATGGCCATGTGAAATAACCGATGCAGATGCTTTGCACATCGGCAGAGAGTGAATCTGTCTCAGGTGGGGCCCCGCCGGGGTCTCCAAGGAACCAACCAGACAGAGTTCTTCATCATAACAGGAAAAGGGGGAGGGGCTCTGAGTGGGGAGAGGGAGGAATTGCCAGAACCCTCCCAGAGGTCAGGTTCCCCCCCAACCCCCTCCAGCTGGTGAGACATTCTCTGGGGTGAGGGGTGGTTGACAAATTCCTGAGAATTACGCTGCCTGACGCTGAATGTCGACTGAATGTTGTTTTGTTCTCAGCACTGGAATTGCTCTCTGCTGTCTCCAAAACATCCGTAAACTCTGTTTTCCAAATTGACTCTGCACTGCAAGGCCTTTGGGATAAAGTGGGAGTAAGGTGCCTGCAGCTGGGATAGAGGGCAGCCGTAGCGCTGAGAGCAAGGACCGATGAGTTGACATAAGACCTACCGAAATCCATGGGGACTGGGGGGAGGACATGCCAGGCTGCTGGGTGGGGACCGAAGTTACCTAGACAGGACGGCAGTGATAGGAGGATTGGGGGCCACCAGGCAGCTCTACTTGGGAAGAAGGCACCTACACTGGCCTGGAGGGGTGGGCATCAAGGAAGGCTTCCTGGAGGAGGTGAAGACTAAGGGGGGTCTTTAAGTGTGAGTCAGAAATTGCCAGAGGAGAGCAATGACATCTCAAGCGCAGAATCCTGGGGGGACATAAGCCTGGTGTCTCTGCCGACTCTGGATCACGTCTTGCTAAGCAGTCCCCTGTGGGCCAAGCCCGGACTAAGCTCTTCTCACAGGTAACAAAACCAGGTGGCCATGTGGGACTGGCTGTAGCTAGTGTGAGGGGGTGCAAGGTGAAGAGGTGCAGGAGAGAGAATAGCGGGTGCTGGCCAGACCGAGAGGGCCTGGAATGCTGGGTGGCATAAAGGACTTTATGCCAATGGAGCAGAGGAGGGTCAAGTGAGATGTCTGATGGCGGTGGCCGGTGCAGGGGTAGACACAGAGTGGAGAACAGGACCATGGAACTCAGAGTGAGGCAGCCAAGAGGTCACAGAGGGCCACTCCAGGCCCGGTGGTTGGTGTGGCCGCCCAGTGGCATCTTGATAACTGGCCCGCCTGATCCAGGGAGGACTCCATGGTGGCTTTCCAAGAACTGCTGTTTCTCTTTCTTCTGCAGCTTCTCCTGGGGCCAGGAGGGGAGGGACCTTTGGACTGGTCAAGCCCCGCTATAAGTCGTTCTGACCAGGGCAGCCGGGGATGGGGACAGGACACGTGTCCGTCAAGCATCTCCCTGTGCCAGGCCTCTGTCAAGCGCTTCACACACCCACATGCGGTCCCCAACCACCCCAGGAGGCAGCCGTTGTTATCCCCATTTTACAGACGAGGAAACTGAGGCTCAGGGAGGGAGGAGGACTTGCCCAAGGCCTCTAGGCTGCGAAGCCCTCGAATCTGGGACTTTCAGCCAGAAAAGCCCAGCTCCCTTCGGCCCCAGCTGGGCTGCCTCAGTTTCTAAGAAGTAGGGGGTGAGTCTCTAGCAGTTCTTGCTGCCTGGGGATAGAGGGGCTACATGGGTATGAGGGTGCCTGGCCTGGCTGAGCTGCCAGAGAAGGATGGAGAGGTGGTCGGGGAAAGGCCCATCCAATGTCCACCCACTCCTGGCGCCAATTCTGGGCCTACACCTCTGCAGACATGAAAGAAGAGGCTGTGGCTCTCATGGAGCTAAAAGCTCACAAGTGTGCAAGTCGCTCCTGATTCCCCTGCCTGATCCCCAAAGTCAAGAGCCTGCCTTCCTGTCTCCAGGGACTTCCTCTCTCCTCCTGGCTGCCAGGGGCCTGCCTTTACTTCTGTTTCCCCCTGAGCCTGTTTCCTCCTCTGATAAAATGGGGTAATCATGCTCCTTTGATGGGTGGGTGTGAGAGGGAAACGAGGCCATGTTTGTAGAGAGCCCAGCTCCCTGAGTGCCTGCTCTGGGCACAGTTGCCGGGACCGCTGTGGGCTTTGCTTGTTGGCTCTGGAACTGAAGGCCAGCCCACTGTGGGGAGGAGGTAGGAGGCTGGGCTCCGGCTCCTACTCTCTGGGTAACACTGGGCTGCAGGCTTCTCTGAACTTGAGCTGTATTGCCTCCATCTCTTTGGACTGGGGGTTTTAGGATTGGGTGTCACCAGGGGCAGAGTTTAGTTCGGATGTTAGGTGGGGAGTAAGTTCGTAACCTCGCCCCTTTCCTTTCAGCTGCTTTCTCTGTGTGTTGTGCTTTCCCTAACAAATTGCCCTGGAAAGATCTCGAAAAGGTGTCATTTTGAAAAGTGTGCCAGGGGAACCCCTCCCCAGCATAGTCCCCCTTCCAGATGTGCTTCTGGCCTGATCACAGCATCAAATACACACAATACACACAAAATGTATCAAACACACACATCACACACACACCTCCCCTCCCTATACAGCACACATCAAACACATCACACACACACCACACAAACCATACCACAAATATACACACTACACATGAACATACAAACAGCACATACACAGCACACATACACACCCTCCACCACGCATGTCACACACATAGACCATATTCACACACATCAAACACACACATACATCAGCAGAACTCCAGTGCATTTAGCATCTTTTTTTTTTTTCTTTCTCTTTTTTGCGGTACGCGGGCCTCTCACTGTTGTGGCCTCTCCCGTTGCGGAGCACAGGCTCCGGACGCGCAGGCTCAGCGGCCATGGCTCACGGGCCCAGCCGCTCCGCGGCATGTGGGATCTTCCCGGACCAGGGCACGAACCCGTGCCCCCTGCATTGGCAGGCAGACTCTCAACCACTGCGCCACCAGGGAAGCCCATTTAGCATCTTTTGATTGAGAAAATGCATTTCAACAAAAGCTCTATGAGTTCAGCGATGCTTTGAAATGGTTTGTATTTCGTTCATCCTGACAGTATCTTCAGACAATTGAAAACCAGCCATTGAAAGATGCATCAACACATCCTTCATTCTGGTCCCAGTTCCTATGGATCCAGGCAGCCCAGTGGGAACGCTGCGCACCCCAGGCTCTGGGGTGTAAGCGCGGGGACCCCTGGTTCAGCCACAATTCAGTCACCCTCCTTCAGTGGGATTTTGGGTCTCTCTTGCTCTGCTACTGTCCTTCGTCTGAGGCATGGCTTCCCTCTCTCCACATCACGGGCTCAAGGCTGTGGCATGTGTGCGTGAGTGCCGCCATGTCTATGAGCTCATAAGCCACTGTCCTGCAGAATCCTCCTTCAGAGAAACTTCCCCGCCAGCTCCACCCAGAAGGCAGAGCAGATGGAAAATTGGAGCAAGCCCCCATCTTGGGTCAGGGAAGAAAATATTCTTTTTTCCCCTTCTCTCTAAAAATATGCCCAGGCCTTTTTTGAGCCTTGATGCAATAAAAACCAGCTGTGGCTCAGAACAGCCCCTGCAGCCTTTGCCTAGGGAGAAGGAAAACCAAAACAGCCACTGGAGGTGGGGTCAATGGCTGTGTCCAGGCGCCAGGCCCAGAAGCCAGCCACCTCCCACCTGGAATTGGGTCTCCAACGGGCACGGAAGCGTCCCTGTCTGTTTGTCCTGGTGTGGGCTCAGGGAACCAGGGATCACTTAGCCCTTCCTCTTTTAATGCTTGGGGCTGAGGATGGGAAGATGACAAGAGGTGGGTGTGACTTGGAGTCTGCTCCCAGCTACCTCCCCATCTCCTGGAGGAGACAGATGGGCACTTGAGTTACCCAGAGCCAACCTAAGGGAGTCTTCTGGTAACCCAGAGGAGAAGCGGCTGTGTCCGATTTGGGGAGAAGGAAAGTTTCCTAGAGCACGTGACATTTGGATGGCCTTAAAGGAAGGAGGCAAGCAAAGGTGTTCTAGGAGGAGGGACCAGAATCAGCAAAGACCTGGAGATGGGCCAGTGGTTACTGTGTGGTGACCAGAATGTAAGGCAAAGGTGGGGGAACACAGGGAGATCAGCCTGGGGAGGTAGATTGGGACCTTATGCTAGGTGTTCTGTGGGGTGATAGGGAGCCATGGAAGGTGCTTGAGCAGAGGAGGGACTTGTCTAGAGGGGGCACTGCTTGGAGGATATTTGGAGGGGAAGTCTGGTTGCGTAATTGGAGTTGAGGCTTCGTTGGGGAGTCCCTTAAAGAGGGAGCTGAATCTTCTAACTGGACTTCCTGGTACCCTGCCCATCCCAGGGCACAGACCCCTCTGGAGGAGAGTATGGAGAGGTGCTAGGGATTTGGAGCCAGGAGATCTGGCTTCTAGTTCTGACTCTGATATAGATTCATGTTTCCTTGAATAGATCCTTTTCCTTCCTAGACCTCTGCTTTCCCACCTGCACAAAGGGACTGTGAAGTTTTTCCCTTTCCCTGGAATATCAGTGCTGGGCGGGCTTATGATGCCCTGAGGGACAGATAGGGAAGAGGTTGCCCACAGGCCCCCAGCATGGCAGCTGGAGGGGGACCCAGGCACCCAGGCTCCCGGGTTCCAGGCTCTGGAGGAGGGCTTCCTGGTGTGGATTTGTGGCTTTGGGGGTCCACGGGGTCTGGCTCCTGTCCCCAGAAAGCTGCCACCCCCAGCAGCCCTGCAGCAGGTAAGAGGCCTGGGCTAGGGTCGGGGCTCAGGGGACTGCCCTCCCCTCCTGGGGAAAGAGCTTCAAACGGTGCCAAACAGGGACCCTCGTGTCATTGCGTCCCATTTCCTTCATCAGCAACCCCATGAGGATGGGTCTGTCACCCTTTTGCAGAAGACAAAACCGAGGCTCCAGAGGTGGACCGACCTTCCCCCAGACTCGCAGCAGATACAGAGCAGAGCTAGGATCTGAGCCCTTGTCTGTCTGCTGTGGGCTGCTCTGCCACGGGACCCTCTCCTTCCTCCCGCCCCCTGTTCCCCCAGCCAGGCTCAAGGTCCTGCTCACCGTCGGATCTCAGGGCCCCAGCTAGGCACACAGTGGGTGCTCAGGAAGTGCTTGTGGGCCGGATGGTTGCATGGCTAGATGGATGGATGGCCTGGGGAGAAAACACAGGCTGGGCCAGCACCTCTTCATCCAAAGCGCTTTCCTGGGCAGGAGAGATGCCCCTCTTTAGGCAGCCCCAACGCGACGGCCCTTCGACATCTCGCAGTTCCCATGCAGCGACCAAGGGAGGACTGCTCTGCCTCGCCCTCCATGCCCAGCCCAGCAAGGTGAGTGGACACCAGGGCAGACACTTGGTGGTGGTCAGTAGTTACCTCAAGGCTGCTGAGGCTGCTAAGAGTGGTTGAGGACCCCTGAAAAATTAGAAGATCAGCTAAAAGTCTGTTGGTTGCAGGCCATGCTGTTTCCTGGACCAACTCTCCCATTGGCCCTGGGTGACCCCTGACCGCAGTGTTTTCTGGAGCTTCTGAGCTGTGCCAGCTGCCTGGCAGCAGCAGCCCCTGGAGGCGGGTGCCTCCTGGCACCGTGGGAGGTCTGCCATCCTCCTGGCCTGGGCTCCTCACAGAAGCCCCCCAGCCAGCACAGAATCCCCACCTTCCTCTGTCTTAGCCGGGACCTGTCCCACCTGCCAAGACTTGCGTTTGTCTTGATACCCACCCCTCTCGCCTCCTCTGCAGCTTCTCGGAGACCCACGGCAACCTGGAGTCCCGGAGAAATAATAACGATAAAGCCAACGAGAGTTTCAGTACATGTCATAGAGCACCGAGTACCAGGAGCTGCGCTAAATGCTTTGCATCCGCTATTCCTTTTCATCCTCACAGTAAGCCTGAGAGCCAGCTAACTGTGCAGACTCCTCGCGAGAAACACGTGGCCCAATCCAAGGATTTGTTCGGTGGGTCTCAACCTTGTGTGCACATTGGAATCATCAGGGAGGCATCAAAACTCTGGTGCTCGAGTCCTACCTGAAGGGGGTGTGATTTAGTTGGTCTGGGGTGTTGACCTGGGCTTTGGAATTTTTTAAAGATCCCAGAAGAGTCTAATGTACAGACCAGCATGGGAACCAACAGTTTTCATGAGGAGAGTTTAGTGAAGGGACTTTTTTTTTCAAAGAGCTTTACTGAGGTGTGGTAAACACACACTAAACCCCACATATTTAAAATATATACTTTGATAAGTTTGTTTCTTTTTTCTACCATCAACCATTTCTAAGCGAACAGTTCAGTAATGCTAAGTATATTCACATCGTTGTGCAATGAACCTCCAGAAATTTTTCATCTTGCAAAAATGAAATTCTGTGCCCGTTAAGCAACTTCTCTCCATTTCCCACCCCCTCTTCCCCTGGCAACCATCGCTCTGCTTTCTGTCTCTGTGACTTTACCTGTTCTAGGCACCCCATGTAAGCGGAATCATACAGGATTTGTCTTCTTGTGACTGGTTTATTTCACTTACCATGATGTCTTCAAGGTCCATCCATGCGTGTCCGAATTTCCTTCCTCTTAAGACTGAATAAGATTCCATTGTATGTTTACACCACATTTTGCTTATTTGTTCATCTACGAATGGACGCTTGGGATGCTTCCACGTTTTGGCTACCGTGAATAATGCTGCTATGAACATGGGTGTACAAATATTTCTCTGAGAAATTGCTTTCAATTCTTTGGGATATATACCCAGAGGTGGGATTGCTGGATCATACGGTAATTCTATTTTGAATTTTTTGAGGAACTACCGTACTGTTTTCCATAGTGGCTGTACCATTTTACATTCCCATTTAATAGTGCACAAAGTTTCCAAATTCTCCACATCCTCACCAGCACTTGTTATTTTCTGTTTCTGTTTTTTTTTTTTTTTTTTTTGCGGTATGCGGGCCTCTCACTGTCGTGGCCTCTCCCGTTGCGGAGCACAGGCTCCGGACGCGCAGGCTCAGCGGCCATGGCTCACGGGCTCAGCTGCTCCGCGGCATGTGGGATCTTCCCGGACCGGGGCACGAACCCGTCTCCCCTACATCGGCAGGCGGACTCGCAACCACTGCGCCACCAGGGAAGTCCGGTGATTCTGTTCTTGATGGAGGTGGGAGCAGGAAGGGAACTGTCATCGGCTAAAGACACCCAGCTCTGCCGAGCTCTGCCCCACCTGGGGTCGTAACCTGGGCTTGTTCTGGAGCCACCAAATCCTAGAGCTGAAAGAGGCCCTCCAGGCTCTCTCTCTTCTTTGTCTAGAAGAAGAAGCTGAGGCCCTGTCCTCATGGCTGGGCCTAGAGCCCAGCCTTCCTGACTGTGGTCCCTGGGCTCCTCCAGGGTAGCTGAGCCCACTCTGCTCATCAGAGCTGCTCTTTACGGCTCCCTCACCTCCTGGGGACCCACAGGTGGAAAGATGCTGGATTGTGGGTCATTCCCATCCATGCATTACAGCAGGCTCCCCTGGGCTGCTATTTCCAGCACTCAGCGGGTTCAGAATGTTCTACCAAACTCCAGACCAAGAAAGAAATTGGGTTGGTGGGTGAGACCGGTGCCCGGTCCTGCAGGAAGAGAGTCTGTTTTCAAACACTTTGGTGGCCGCCGTGGCCTCTGTGTGGCCCAGTTGGGCAGGGTGGCCACTTTCCTCTTCTTCCAGCCCCCAGCCCTGGGCTCCTGTGTGTGTGGGGGACTCCCTTGTGCACCTGCAGCCCAGAGGCCTCCTGAGACTTGAGCTGGAACAGTCACAGGGTCTTGGACTCTCCCAACAGGAAGGGCTCCTGGCAACACCCAGGTCTGGTCTCTCACTGTAGAGATGGGAGGACTGAAGTCCAGAGAAGTTGAGGAACTTGTCCGGGGTTATCCTGAGATGCATGAAGTTGCTGGATGCCAGCGCTGCTGGTGGTTGGCGCGCTCCGAGCCCTTTCTTCACCCCCCCTTCCCCGGAGCTCTGCTCGGCAACCACCCGCTACTTGCATTTTTGCAAAGTGATGTCATCTGCAGATAATGGTTTTTCCGTTTCTGGTGGAGCAGGAGTTCCAGATATTGCGCTTTGGGGGAGGGGCTCAGAAGAGCTGATTGTCTACCCCTCAGGCATGGGGGGGTGCTGGGTAGACCCCCTCAATCCTCCCATAGCTACGTCTAAGCTGCCGAAGGCAGACCCGTGGTCTCAGGCCTCCTGGTCTCCCAAGTCCTGAATGACCAAAACTGTGAGAGCCCCAGAGAGGGGCCTCCCTACCTCTTCCTTGTACAGATGGGAGTCTGAGGCCCAGAGAGGGCAGGGCCTTGCCCAAGCTCACACAGCATTTTGAGGCAAACCTGGACTCACACCCAGACTTCTAACATCCTGAGCCACTTGCGCGTAGTTCAAGGTCTCCCAACCTCAGCACTATTGACATTTTGGGCAAGGGGTGAGGGGCGGTTGTCCTATGTGTTGTGGGATGTTTAGCAGCGTCTCTGGCCCCCACCCACTAGATGCCAGTTACCCTCGTCCCCCAAGCTGTGACAACCAAAAACGCGGCCAGCTATTGCCAAATGTCCCTTCCCACCCCCAGGAGAGCAAAATTGTCCTCTTTTGAAAACCACTGTCATAACTGTGGTACCTGGCAGCAGGCTTTTATTCCACCACCCTCCATTTTTAGATTTTTTGGGGGGGTGGGTGGTGGTGGTGTAAGAGGAGACGCTGGGGAAAATTCCTTTTGTCCCCAGGAAGAAAGTAACCCTCCACCTCCGGAGTCCTTTAGCCACCACTGTTGACAGGAGAGGGTTCTTGAATCCGAAGCCCAAAAGGCGCTTTGTCTAAGGACCCGACTCCATGCGAGACACCTTCAGGATGTTAAGGCAGCACTGGAGGGGGCTGCGAGGGGCTGGCCAGGGTCCAGGACCTCCTCCTGGCTGGGAACACTGCTTCCTCTGATCACTTTTCTTGGAGCAAAACTGCCGATTTATTTTCTTGGGGAAATAAAAATAAATGCTGGCTTTTGTAATCCCATCCCCAATCCCATCTGGAAAAATCGGTCTCATGGAGCTTGGCTGCCCGAACTCTGAGGGCTGTGTCTGGCAGAACCTGGAGTCACGATGGCCGCTTGAACATCGGAACAGGCACAGCTGACATTTCCTTTCCTGTTACAAGTTTCCTTGGAATGTTAGCAGCCCCGGGAGGCAGTCCGTGGGTAGGCGGAATCTGGTGGAAAGGAGCCCTGGACAGGCCAGAGGCCAGCTCAGCTTCTGATGTGCTGTGTGACTTCAAGTCTTAGTTCTTTTCCTCTCTGGGCCTTGACTTCCCCATCTGTGAATTGGGACGAGGAGTGTTTCTCAGCGTGTGATCCATGGACCACATGTATCAGAATCACTTGGGGAATGTGTTTAAGATTCCTCCCCCAGATGTCCTAAAGTTTTATGAGCTTCCAATTGATCTCAATGTGCTTACTTTTGGGGATCCACTTTGGGACCCACTGCCCCAAAGACCCAAGGGATTTTCCCTCCGAGTCTTAAATTTGAACACATGACAGTTTTGCACGGTCTCCTTTTCCCCCTTATAACCACGTACGAGGGTCTCGCCTAAGGCAAGAGGGTAAAATTATGTAGTGGTTCGGCACTGGACATCGCTCCTGAAAATCATCTGCTTTCAAGCTCTTGGCAAGGTCCCTGAGGTCCTCCATCCAACTGAAGTCACTGTTAAGGCACTTTATTCCTACAATGATGAAACTCTAGCTGCTAGTTATAGAGTTTGGTTTCAAAATTGTTCCATTTATTATTTTCATTGGATTGGCTTGTAAACCCTTATATAGTCATACATCAATTATAACTGCATTATTCCATAAGAATGCATTTTCCAGACGTGGTTTATTCCTTCTGTGAAAAACTAAAAAAAAATGTTTTTTCTTCCCTTTTATATTTAATGGAAGTTTTTCATAATGTGTTACCTATTTATACCATCTTAAATGGAGTCAGGGAACATAAATTTGGTTTTTTTTTTTGCTTTTAAAATTTCATTTATTTAGTATCAAGGGACATATGTCCACATTAACAATTTCTGACCATACAATGAAAGTACTAATGTTAGCTAGTGTTGACCATTGTTCCAAGAGCTTTACATTCACCACAATGTAAAGCTTCACAATAATCCTCCAAAGAAGGCAGTGTTGGTATTGTTCTCATTTTGCAGATGAGGAAACAGAGGCTCAGACTGAAAAAACATGGGCAAGGTCAAACAACTAGGATGGGGGGAAGTCAGGATTTGAACCTGGGTAATCCAGCTCCAGTGTGTTAACCATTGAGGGAACATAATTTTACTCTTTCTTGATGCCCAAGGGCTGTCACTGTGAGCTTCAACTATCGTATGCACGATGCTTGTATAGACTCCTAAATTGTGCAGTTGCTTGGCCAGGCCACAAAAAGTCACCCAAGATGCTAAATCTCTGTGTTTGTTTTTAAATTTTTTCTTTTGCTTTTATGTTTATGTTTTAAAACATTTCTTCTTCACAGCATGGTCATGATGATGCCCTCTAGTGGAAAACCAATAACCCATGTGTGTTAAAATTGTTTGTATTGTTAGAGTTGATAAGCAACAAATGAGAAGATTCTCAGGTGAGTTAAGGGCATGAACTTTTTACTTTTATTTTGGCAGCTGGGAGATGGGGGTAGCTTTTTCTTTGTAATTTAAAGCCCAGTTCCAGATGCCTCTGATAGTTTCCTGGATCAATGAGGAGTTCGTGTAGATAAATAACGAATTTACATTCCAGGTGTATTTGTTTTGCTTCTGAATTAGAGATACTTTGATTTCTTCCTTATCCACACCCTGTTCTTGGAGCAGCTGCTCCACCCCTAGCCTATGACACATGACCCAGCTCACTGGCCCACTTGATCTCGCTTGGGCCACTCAGATTCTCTGGCCAGGAGATTTGCAACTAGGATTCAACACTGGAAAAAGTCACCTGTGGGGAGCTGAGCTTGTAGGCCACGGGACTCAGTGACTGAGACCATCATGGGGAGCTGCTCACTTGGGTCATGGGCAAGTCCAGAGTGAGCCCAGAAGCTAGGCTGTGGAAATCCCCTGAGCAGAGACGCAGGGTGTGAGATATCTGTGTGTGTGTGTGTGTGTGTGTGGTAGTGGTGGTGAAGCACACAAGGCCCTGAAAGGGGGGCTTGCTCCGGTCATGTCACAGAAAACCAGGGCCCTGACAGAGCCCTGGCCTCTCTCTGCATCTGGGAGACTGAGACCTTGGGAGAGGCAGAGACTGACCCAAGGTCACCTAGAGGGGATGTGGCTAAGGTGGACTTGAACTCTGCAATGCTTGTTCTGCTTTCGTATCTGGGCAACTTGTTCAGAGGATGGACAGACCATGTCTCCCCTGTCTCTTCTGCCACATTCTCTTCTGCTGGGAATCTGAGGACGAGGCAGATGTCGGCATGGCATGATTTGCTCCAAATGTCTCCCCAACAGCTGGTTACAGTATCTACAATCCCACCATCTTCCGTTTCCAGAAGTAGCCCTGGGCAAGTGCACACCATGCATCTTGTTCACAGGAGAGATTACTTAATGATTTGAAAAGCCCAGGGTAAGGAAACTCACACTTATTGAAACCTCAGGCAACTTATACCCAGCCCACAGCCTTAGGAAGGTAGCCCAATCGCTCCCATTTTACAGGGGAGGAAGCTGAGGCTCAGAGACGTGAGGTGACTTGCCCAGGGTCACACAGCAAGTCAGGAGCAGGACTCAAATCTGCTTCCAGAGCCCAGGCTCCCTGCTCAAAAGAGCACAGGTACTGAGTTCTGGAGCCAAGGATAGGCTGAGGTGTCGGGCAGGTTATGAGGTGAACTTGTCTCACAGAATGATTCAGTAGAAATTGTCTGGGCCTCGGAATTAGAGCCATCTGACTCCATAACTTTGGACTCCTTTCTGGGCCTCAATTCCCTCACCTCCAAAGGGGGGTAAGACTGGGTGTTCCCTGTGATCCCAGAGAACTCTGTGGGCTAAGAGTGGGACTAGGCTCTGGAGCCTGAATCGGAGAGACCTAGAGGCAGTAGCTGACAGAGTGCCCATGGTCCAGATTCCAAGGGACTGGACAGTAAGAGCATGGATGCTGGAGCTCAACAGCCTGGCTTCAAATCCCCCTGCTCCACCCACTACTACCATGTGGACTCAAGGAGGTTAAATTAATGGCTCCAGCCTCAGTTTCCTCATCTATAAAATGGGCATAATAATAGTATCTACCCCATAGTAAGGATTAAATAGGTTAATACACGTTCAGTCAGAGCAGCACTTGGCAGTAGGAAGTTTTCGAGGTGTGTTAATTCTCGCTTCCACGCCACACACCCACACTCTTGCGGGTTAGAAGGTTTAAACTTCCAGTCCTGCTGAACATCGACCTCCTCCCAGATGTGGTGGCAGCCCTGGGATGCAGCAGCTGGTCCCCGTGGGCCTGTTTCCTGGTCAGAGTGAGTCCGTGATCACTCAGATGTGACACATGGCCTGGCCACTCCCACTGGGACCGCAGGCAGCCAGTCCTGGGCTAAAAATAGTGTTTTTATGAATGGAGCCAGGCAGGGCTGTCCTGGGACCCACAATTAGCCCTTGTGTTAAAACCCAGTCTCTGACTCTCTGGCCCTGACCCTCAGCCCTGCCTCTTCTGTGCTGCTGCTTGGGGGAGATTACTCAGGGTTAGGGGGAGTCTGTGTGGTCACGGAGGGGCCTTGGGGAGAGGAGGAGTGCAGTGGTGGGTCCTCTAACAGGTAAGGGGTCCAATTTCTCTGTAACTTTGAGATGTAGGAAGGAAAATCTCCCTTGATATGGAGGAAATGGAAGTTTTCAGAGTTCACAGCCAGGGGGGTATACAGTCAAATTTGGGCTCCGGATTGGTGTCCCAGCCCCAAGTCTCTTCCCCTCCACCTGCTGCTGCCACGGCACGGCCCACTGGGGAGGGATCCCGACTGGGGTGAGGGCTGGCCTGAGCAGGCTTTCCTCTCTCCCTGAGGGAAGGTGTGGTCATCTCGTGAGGATCAGGGTCAGCCAGGAGGGTCCAGCTCAGTGAGCAGCAGAAGCAGAGCCGAAGCTGAGCTGTAGGCGACCCGGCGGAGCGTGAGGAGGGCCAGGCCCGGAGCGGGCAGGCGGAGCAGCAGGTCCCGGCCCGCGGGAAGCCGAGGCAGGCGTCTGTGTGGCGTGACCTGGGCGCGGCTGGCAGCGGGGAGCCTGTAAGAGGCAGGGTAGGAGCTCAGGGCCCCCAACGGGGATGAAGCCTGGCCATGCCACGGCCCTGCTAAGGGTCCTTGCAGGGCTCCGTACTGCTTGGTCGTCTGTCCCGCACTAGACTGTGAGCTTTCTGAGGGCCCAGAGCTTTAGAATAAGTGAGCAGGGCTCGCTTCGGCAGCACATATACTAAAATTGGAACGATACAGAGATGATTAGCATGGCCCCTGCGCAAGGATGACACGCAAATTCGTGAAGCGTTCCATATTTTTTAAAGCAATTATACTCCAATAAATATGTTAAAAAAAAAAAAAAAGAATAAGTGAGCAGACGGGACTTTTGGCCCGGGACCCCAGACAACACTGACCTTTCCTAGAGAAGGACTGGGGGCCCTGAGGGGGATGGAGAAGGACGAAGGTCCGACTTAGTCTGCTCAGGGACTTCTTCGGCCCCTTGTCAAGGAGGACACTCAGAACTCAGAAAACACTGTCCCCTCCCCTGACCCTCAGGGATAGCCATGCCCAAAGACGGGTGGCCACAGCCCCTGGCCGGAGAAAAATCAAGAGATAAAGTTGGCGGCCGTGCTCTTTCCAAGTTCCTCAAGTTCGATTCCGCGTTGGCCCAAAGCGGGTTTGGGGTGGGGAGGTGGCTTTTAGAATGTGGGGAGTAGAGGCCTTTGGAACTTCGAGAACCTTGGAAACTTTCGAGCTTTCAGAATCTTTAGAAGTCTTCAAATCTTGGAAATCTTAGAACCGTTGGAATCTTAAAATCTGGAGCACTTTTAAGATCTTGGACTCTTGACATTCTGGAATGTAGAGGGATTGGAACTGGGGGGTTCTTCTTCTGTTTTCCTTTTTTTTTCTTTTTGGCCATGCCGCGCGGCTTGTGGGATCTTAGTTCACCAACCAGGGATCAAACCTGGGCCCTCAGGAGTGAAATCACAGAGTCCTAACCACTGGACCGCCAGGGTGTTCCCAAACTGGGACGTTCTGATCTTGGAGTGGAAAATGCCTTTTTGGTGTAGGGATGGACACTCGCCCGCAGACCTGATCCCTCTCTTCCCACCTGTCCTCGGAGCCCAGTGTTTCAAATATCCTGGTCTTGTGCAGCCAGGCTGAGTAACCCCCAGTCGCCCAGATGCTTCTGTCACCTGCCATGTCCATTCCCAGCCTGAGCAGCTTACACATGGGCCACCACACACTACTCTGAGCCATCCTTCCACCTTGGCCAGGGCTGCCTGGACCAAAGTGGGTGTTTGACCCAAGAGCAGCCAATCTTGAAGTTGGCAAGTGGCCGGAGAAGTGGTCAGTATGGTATAATAAAAAAGGTAATATTTGGTCGTAGTCACTGCTTCCTGGCCCAGAGGTCCTAAATCCCTTGAAATTTGTTGTCTTTTGTATGCTAATGAGATGACCCATGGGGAGACCCTAGATAGGTTCAGGATGGGGCTGGCTGTCCTCACCCCCACTTCAACCTCCTGGGAGGGGAGAGAGGCTGGAGATTGAATTCAATCACCAATGGCCAAGGATTAAGTCTATCATGCCGATATAATGAAACTTGAATAAAACCCTCCTAAACAACAGAGTTTGGAGAGCTTCTTGGTTGGTGAATAAATGGACTTGCTGGGAGGGTGGTGTGCCCTAAGAGGGCCGGATACTCTGTGAAATCCCGCTCCCCTCCCCGTCCCCGCCATAGTTCATCCTTTTCCAGTTGGCTGCTTCTGAGTTGTAGCCTTTATAATAAACCGGTAATAGTAAAGCATGTTCCCGAGTTTTGTGAGTTGTTCTACCAAATTATGGAACCTGAGAAGGGGGTTGTGAGAACCCCAGAATTCACAGCCTCAATCCCAGGTTGTCCCTGGGACTCGTGACTGGCACCTGAAGTGGACAGAGTCTTGAGGGACTGAGCCCTAAACCTGTGGGTTCTGCACTAACTCGGCGAGTTAGTGTGAAATTGAATTGCTGGACACCAGTTGGTGTCAAAGAATCAGAGCCCGCGTATGAGAGTCCATTTAATCCAGGGCCTGTCCTAGTGGGGACTTCCAAACCAATCAAGTCCTCTCGTAGGGGGACATTGAGTGTAAGCTGAGAAGTTGGGAGTGACCGCCAAAGCCGAGATACACGAAGGAAAGAGGAACTCTGGGGCTGCAGAGGGTGTGCACTCATGGGAGCCATAGGCAGGAGAAACTACGAGGAGGCAGAGGCCACAAAGAAACAGAAACACTGAGACGGAGAGGATGCAGTAGGGGACAGTGGTCGGTGGAGGAAGAGGCAGAGAGGGGCTGAGAAGCCTCCACGGGCGGGCACCAGCGCAGGCTACTGCAGGAGACGAAGGACCCGGATCCAAACAACCAGTTCTCCAAAGAGCTTTCCAGACTCCAGAGCCCTGGCTGAGCTGCAGTGGAGTTGCTGTTTCCCTCATTTCCTGGTGTACCCTGATCGCTGGAGGTGATCTGGCAGGGTCTCTGCTCTTTACATGCATCTCACGTTCCAGGCACGTGGGCCTCAACCTGGCTCAGGAATCCCTGGCCCCATCTTGTAGAGAGGAAACTTGGACGTGGGAGAAAGCTATGGGAAAGCATGGAAAATCCTCGGCCCGAGCGGATGGGGCAGCTACCAAGAACAGGGGAGCTGGGTGGGCACAAAGGGAGGTGGTGGGTACAGCTCGGATGCAGGAGCCAAGAAGCCCAGATCTGACTCTGAGTCACCAGAGGACCCTGAACAAATCCCCCACCCCCACTGGGCCTCAGTTTCCCCATCTGAAAAAGTAGGTGATCTCTACGCCCCATTCCAGCATGAATGTTTGGTGAATTGGTGACACGAGAGGCAACAATCATCTTAAAAAAAAAAAAATCTGGAATCTTAAAAACCCAATTAGGCAATAAATATTGTCATCATTTGTTTAAGAAACACAACATCAAAAATTTAAGATGATCAATACATTTTTATTTTTAAAATCTTAAATGAAAAGCTGGACAAGACCAGGATATTTGAAACACTGGGCTCCGAGGACAGGTGGGAAGAGAGGGATCAGGTCTGCGGGCAAGTGTCCATCCCTACACCAAAAAGTCACTTTCCACTCCAAGATCAGAACGTCCCAGTTTGGGAACACCCTGGCGGTCCAGTGGTTAGGACTCTGTGATTTCACTCCTGAGGGCCCAGGTTTGATCCCTGGTCGGTGAACTAAGATCCCACAAGCTGTGCGGCATGGCCAAAAGGAAAACAGAAGAAGAGCCCCCCAGTTCCAATCCCTCTACATTCCAGAATGTCAAGAGTCCAAGATCTTAAAAGTGCTCCAGATTTTAAGATTCCAACGGTTCTAAGATTTCCAAGATTTGAAGACTTCTAAAGATTCTGAAAGTTCGAAAGTTTCCAAGGTTCTTGAAGTTCCAAAGGCCTCTACTCCCCACATTCTAAAAGCCACCTCCCCACCCCAAACCCGCTTTGGGCCAACGCGGAATCGAACTTGAGGAACTTGGAAAGAGCACGGCCGCCAACTTTATCTCTTGATTTTTCTCCGGCCAGGGGCTGTGGCCACCCGTCTTTGGGCATGGCTATCCCTGAGGGTCAGGGGAGGGGACAGTGTTTTCTGAGTTCTGAGTGTCCTCCTTGACAAGGGGCCGAAGAAGTCCCTGAGCAGACTAAGTCGGACCTTCGTCCTTCTCCATCCCCCTCAGGGCCCCCAGTCCTTCTCTAGGAAAGGTCAGTGTTGTCTGGGGTCCCGGGCCAAAAGTCCCGTCTGCTCACTTATTCTTTTTTTTTTTTTAACATATTTATTGGAGTATAATTGCTTTAAAAAATATGGAACGCTTCACGAATTTGCGTGTCATCCTTGCGCAGGGGCCATGCTAATCGTCTCTGTATCGTTCCGATTTTAGTATATGTGCTGCCGAAGCGAGCCCTGCTCACTTATTCTAAAGCTCTGGGCCCTCAGAAAGCTCACAGTCTAGTGCGGGACAGATGACCAAGCAGTACGGAGCCCTGCAAGGACCCTTAGCAGGGCCGTGGCATGGCCAGGCTTCATCCCCGTTGGGGGCCCTGAGCTCCTACCCTGCCTCTTACAGGCTCCCCGCTGCCAGCCGCGCCCAGGTCACGCCACACAGACGCCTGCCTCGGCTTCCCGCGGGCCGGGACCTGCTGCTCCGCCTGCCCGCTCCGGGCCTGGCCCTCCTCACGCTCCGCCGGGTCGCCTACAGCTCAGCTTCGGCTCTGCTTCTGCTGCTCACTGAGCTGGACCCTCCTGGCTGACCCTGATCCTCACGAGATGACCACACCGTCCCTCAGGGAGAGAGGAAAGCCTGCTCAGGCCAGCCCTCACCCCAGTCGGGATCCCTCCCCAGTGGGCCGTGCCGTGGCAGCAGCAGGTGGAGGGGAAGAGACTTGGGGCCGGGACACCAATCCGGAGCCCAAACAGTTGTCTGCGTATTTAGCCATCCCACAGCTGGCTGTCAATCAGTCCAGTCCCTCCTCCTTCCACTTGGATCCCTTCCAACTCACCCCCTCTTCCCTCTTGCCTTGTGTCTACCCAGACACTCAGGTCTACAGTTAGTCGCTGAAATAGGCAAAGCCTTTTCCCATCTCAAGGGATTCACACATGCTGTTCCCTCTGCCTGGAGTGCCCTTCCCTGCCTCCATCCTGCCCCTGGCTAACTCCCCCTCCTGGGGCCTTGCCTGGCCTCCTGCTCTGAATGACAGGCTCCTCTCACATGTGTCCCCTGAACTTTTCCTTAATAATACTCATCAGTCTTTGTAGTGATAAACTGCTTTGCATGATTGTTTAGCAAATCACTAGACTGGATGCTTCAGGAAGGCAGGCGTCGGGTCTGCTTTGTTCAGCACCCACCTAGAATAGGCCTGGCTTAGTAGATAGCTGTTGAATGAAAGAATGAAATTGCATCAGAGATAATTACGATATACAAAGGCTTATATATCTGCATGAATTAGAAAAATAGAAACAACTTGAATATTCAATAGTAGCCAATTAAAAAATACATTATAGTAGTGTACCATGGAATTTACACAGCCACTAAAATCACAGTTTAAAAGCATATTCATACCCAACATGATTAGTCATTAGGGAAACGCAAATCAAGACCACAACGGCTATAATTTAAAAAAAAGGAAAATAACCAGTGTTGGTGAGGATGTGGAGAAATTGGAATCCTCATACGTTGTTGATGGGAATGTAAAATGGTGTCGCCACTGTGGAAAACAGCCTGGCAGTTCCTCAAAAAGCTAAATATAGAATTACCATAACCCAGCAATCCTACTCCTACGTATATATCCAAGAGAAATGAAAACATTTGTCCAGACAAAACTTGGTAGTATACAGATGCTCATAGCAGCATTATTCATAATATCCCAGAAGTGGAAACAACCCAAATGTCGATCAGCTAATGAGGAGACAAACAAAATGTGGCATATCCTTACGATAAAACACTATTCAGCCCTAGAAAGGAAGTACTGTTATATGCTATAACATGGATGAAACTTGAAAACATTATGCTAAGTGAAAGAAGCCAGACATAATTCTATTCATATGATTCCATTTATGTGACTTATACAGAAAGGAAAGTCCATAGATAGAAAGTAGATTAGTGGTTGTCAGGAGATAGGGGAAAGGGGAGAACTGGGACTAACCACTAGTAGGTCAGTTTCTTTCTGGGATGACGGAAATGTTCTGGAATGAGATAGTGGTGATAGCTGTACAACATAGTGAAGATAGTAAAAACCACTGAACAGCACACCTTAAAATGGTGGATTTTATGTATGTGAATTATATCTCAAAAAATTAATTAAGAGTATATTCCATGATAGAGGAGAGAACTCATGATGTATTACAGGGAGACCACAGGGTACTTAATCTAGCTACAGAGTCTACTATGGTCAGTATATACCACAATTTCTAAAAATTATTAGAGAAAGAGAGAGAGTAGTATGTACAGATACACAGCCACAAACTTAGATATGTAAGAAATATCATGTTTGTCTCAATTTTTCAAGCGGACCAGTGGGAAATTCAGTCTCATTTGGGGGCTCCTTTCCTCTCCCCTCTGTCCACACTAGCAAGAGGGCCCCAACCCCGGCTTCCTTGGGGATGGGGGTTGGAGAAGTTGGGGGCGTCTGGGATTCAGCCTCCCTAGACATCCTCACAGCCATCCCCTCCAGGCCCTGCCTCTTTCCCAATTGGGAAGCCCTTCCCTCTCTACTCTCCCTTCCCCTCCCCTCTCCCTCCCCCTTCCTTCTCGCTGTTCTTAAAGCCACAGCCCTCCCCCCACCATACCCCAAGAACACTTAGGAAGAACTCCTCAGGTGAGCTCAGACATCCTCAGAAGGTGGAAGCAGAGATTTTCTTTAGGAAGCTCTGCCACTCGGCTCTGAAAGAGTACCTTCCCCTGGTCTCTCGCCAGGGATACTGTGGTAACCAAGCTACCTCCTACAATGGAGAAGGGGGGCAGAGGCAATGCAGACGGAAAAACAAATTATCCTGCTATATATGTGAACAGAAAACAAGACTTTACATTTTTACAGCATTTGTCTCTGGGGGCAGAACAAGGGGGAATTTTCGTTATTCTTCTTTATGCTTGTTTGAATTTTCTACAATGAACATATATTACTTTATCGATTTAAAATAGGATTTAAAAATCCTACCACCCACCATCTAAAAAACCCAAACCTTCCTCTCCACAAAGCCAGGTCCTCTTTAGTCCTTCCTCCTTCCCTGGCCAGTTACAATCAGGGTGGAAGCGATGCTAAAACGGCCCTCTTCACCCCGGTTCAGACAATAGCAAAGCCCTCATGGGCTGAGCAAGGTCGCTGAAATTTGCAAGAAAATGACAGAGAATGCCATGACCCTTGAATGTCAGACACTGAGAAAAGGGAAGGGGAGAGAGGATTTGTGGGAAATTTCTTTGAAGAAAGCTTTTGTGTGGGGGGTGGGCTACGAGGGGGCCCAGGGTGTGAGAGGCCTGCCACCCCCTTCACTTTAATGAAGAGAGCTTGACACATGATCCCTGAAGGTGGGGGACACTGGGGACTGGGGAAAGCTCAAGGGGCCTCTGTCAGGGGAGAGGATGACCGTCATGCCAGAGGGTGTTTCCTGAGGCCCATGTGGGCAAGGAGAACTGATAGGCGGCCTGTCCAGTACCTGCCTAAGAGAATATTCTGGAAGAGGGCGGGGTCTGGGGAGGGCTCTGTGTGGGAGGGCAGAGGGAGAGCACTGGCCCCCTGGGAGCCTCAGACACCCCCGTGAATCTACCCACAAGAACGATGGCTTCAGGCTCAGAGAGCATCAAGCCAGCTCACCACGGAACCAGCGAGCTCAGAACTTTCCCCATCCTCCCTTTAGCTCTCTTCCTTCCCTACTGCTCGAAGCCTGGCTGGGTAGAAATGGCAGCCTGGACTATGGGGTACAGGGCTGGGGAGAGAAGAAGCTGACCTCTGTCCCTTTTTCTGGACCAGAACATTCTACATGGTCTGGGCATTCTCATGATTGTCTCAGAAGGACTGTCCTTACCTCAGACTGAGTGGAAAAGTTTCCCCTCCCCTGAGTCATCCCACTGACTGCATTTTAAAGAGAGTGAGATGCAAAAATCAAGTTGTGGTTTTTTTTTTTTTTTTTTGGTTGCTCTGGGTCTTAGTTGTGGCTCGTGGGCTTCTTAGTTGTAGCTCGTGGGCTCCTTAGTTGCAGCAGGCATGTGGGATCTAGTTCCCTGATCAGGGATCAAACCTGGGCCCCCTGCATTGGGAGCGTGGAGTTTTAACAACTGTGCCACCAGGGAAGTCCCGAGTTGTGGGTGTTTTTTTTGTTTGTTTGTTTGTTTTTAAGGGTTTGTGATTATCAGCTTTTATACTTTTGGTTGCAGTATATGTAAATTGATTTTTTTGAGATATATATATTTTTATTAATTTTTACTGGAGTATAGTTGCTTTACAATGTTGTGTTAGTTTCTGCTGTACAGTAAAGAGAGTCAGTTATACATATACATCTATCCTCTTTTTTTTAGATTCCCTTCCCAAAGGTCACCACAGAGCATTGAGTAGAGTTCCCTGTGCTATACAGTAGGTTCTCATCCGTTACCTATTTTCAAGTTGTGTTTTTAATTACATCACAATCTGACTTCTTCAACTTGCTAGTTCCAATAGCATTATTTTCAGCAGTCGCTTTGAGCCAGGCATGGAGCTACTAACAAAAGTAAGTGCCCTTCTAGCCTCAGAATAATCCTAGAGGCAGGCACTGCCCTCCTAATGATCCCAAAGGAGAAACTGAAGCCTGGAGCAGTTAGAGGACATGTCCTCTGTCCCACAGCAGGTATGTGGCAGATCTGAGGGTCTCTGTGACACCCTGTCTGGGCTGACCAGCCTCATCTGTGAAATGGAGATGCAGTGGGCTACCTTGCAGGGTCACCACAAGGATTCATTCAGAGGTGAGTGGAGGTACCATAGCAGGAGGTGCAGTAAAGTCACACCCTTTTGGGGCCTACCCTCTGCCCCATCCCCCAGGTCTGTGTCTCTAGGTGGGACCAGAGCTGTGTGTTTAGCCTGGTGGGTCCTCGCATCTGGAAAGCATAGCTTTGCGGGCACATATTGGCTTTTGGATTCTGGAACCCCCCGTCTGTCCCCCATCCTCCATCTCCAGGCAGTTGACAGCAGGAATCCCACAGCCAGGCTGGCGGGGAGGTGAGGACGGGGGAGTCCAGGCTGTGGGAAGGACGGCTGCCTCTCCTGAGAGCTGCCAGGGTGAGGTCTGGCTGGCTTCCCCTCTCTCAGGCCAGAGCCCCTGCTAACCTCACTTGACGTCGATGTTTCTGGTTTACTGGGAGCCAGGCAGTACCCGTGAGTCCTCAGCATGTGAGAGGCTGAGGTTTTCTCTGCTGCTGTCTGCCTGACACCCTGCTGGCCCTTCCAGAGGGGCCAAGGAATTGGGTTTGCAGAGATCTGGAGCAGGAGGAAATGAGGCACCCCGTGCCCCGCTCCTGGCCTGGGGGCAGAATGGCCTCAGCCTCCACAGTGGGGCAGCGAGGGGGCAAGGACTCCTGGGCCAGACCCTCCTTCTGGAGGCAGGAGTCCTGTGTTCTGGCCTCGTTTACTGTGTGACCTCAGGCAGGGCTGTCCGCCTCTCTCAGCCTTGTGAGCTCAGGTGTACGTAGGGGAAGAAAAGTAATGTTCCCTCTACCCTTCTGAGTTCTTAGCTAAGACCCCTGTAATAAAAGACATTAACAAGAGATAAACAGAAGTTTATGAACATGTATCCCTCGTGAGCACATGGGCCAGAGCCAGGAAGAGTCACTCCCTGAGATGGCCTAGAATTCAGGCTGAAGCACCATCTTAATAGGGAAAGGGGTAGGAGGATGCAGATCTCTTAGGGTGGAGGAAATGATTTTTAGGAAAGGTGAATGGGCTCCTAGAAGAATAGATGGGAAGCGTGATAGTGTAAGAGGGAAGAGCAAAATCTGACTCCATGTTGGATCTGTTTCTTTGACTTTAACCTTTGCTTTTGTTATTAGAATCACACATAATGGCCTGCCTCAGGGAACCCTGCCCCTCTGCCTGAATGTTAAACTAAAGAGCCTTTGTTCAGCTCACAGTCTGACCCCGCCCACCTGTAAATGGCTGCAGAAAAGAAGAAATGAACACATTCCCTCCCCAATGCTGGCCAAGCCAGGCAAAACTAATGGCCTTTTTACTTTACTTCCTCAACTCCTCCCCGTCTCTGTTCTAGAAAAGAAACCGTCATCCAGATGCTGATAAGAAGGTTTTTGGGGGACACTAGTCCGCCATCTTCTTGGTCTGCTGGCTTTCCGAACAAAGTCGCTATTCCTTGCCTCAACACCTTGTGTCCCAATTTATTGGCCTGTCATGTGGCGAGCAGACAGGCCAATAAATTAGGTTTGTGATGAAGCTTGTGTGGGTGTGGCATCGATGTCTAGTCTCTACTGTGTCTAGATTCAATTCCCCTGGTTGACGACACTCCAGGGGAGGAGATCGATGACCACTGAGTTCCTTTTGGAGGCTCTATCTGGAGGCAGATACAGAGAGTTCAGAGGAAGCCTTTCCTTGCATTTGCTGCTGTTTAAGTGCCTACAACTCACAGTAATCGATTTACCAAAGAGACATATATTGGGGTGGTACATTCTGTTACCCTTCACCAAGAAAGAGGGAAGTAGTTCTGCGCTGTGTGTGTGTGTGTGTGAGTGTACGTTTACATGCTGTGTGCTTGTGCGTGAGTAGGAGTGAGAGCTATGGGGCTTTGGAAACGTGGGGGGAGAATTTTCGGTTGTCACAATGATGGACGTGGGGAGCTATTGACATATAGTGCTGCAAAGCCAGGAATCATAAACGTCCTGCTCTGCACAGGACCGTCCCATGCCGTGAGGGCTGTTTGTATCTCATAGAAATTCTAGGCAAGATAACTTCCAAGGTCTGGAACTTTTGATAGTTTGGGATTATTATTGGAAAAAAAAAACGCTTGTTGCTACTTAACCTGAGGAAGAATTTCCTTGCGCTCTTATGGTTATGGAGCCAAAGAATGAAGACACGTCAAAGGTCCCCTTGCCCTGGAAAAGGGTGGGTCTAGTTAACTGGAAAGCCCCTTGATGGGGGTGACTCCGGGAAGGTTTGGGATGAAGGGCTGGAGGCGGCCGAGTTCCCATCCCTGACACACTGGAGTTGGGTGCAGGGGGAGGGGGTGTGATGGGGAGGAGAGAGGAGACTCTCGTGTGTGGAGTGCTGGGCCCTTGAGGGCGGGATTCCTATGATGCAAACTGAACAGGGAAAAATTCTTGGAGGCGTGGGGTTGGGGAGAAAAGGATGCTTAAAAATGGCAAAGTCTGGGCTTCCCTGGTGGCGCAGTGGTTGAGAGTCCGCCTGCCGATGCAGGGGACACAGGTTCGTGCCCCGGTCCGGGAAGATCCCACATGCCGTGGAGCGGCTGGGCCCGTGAGCCATGGCCGCTGAGCCTGCGCGTCCGGAGCCTGTGCTCCGCAATGGGAGAGGCCACAACAGTGAGAGGCCCGCGTACCACAAAAAAAAAAAAAAAAAAAAGGCAAGGTCAGATGTCCAGTATAAAGTTGTGTTCCACAGTGTAAACATTTTCCCACATCCCATCTTCAGTTAGATCTAGGGCACACCCACAGATGCCTTGGGGGAAGGAGTTTTTCCTGGCCGTTGAGGAAGGGGCTGAGTGTTGCATCTCAGTAGAGGCACAAGAAACTGAGAGAGAATGCTTCTGGGGATACTGAACGATCCACACTGAATCAGCTCTGAGACGTTTGGAAGCAGAGAGTCTACAAGCAGGCGAAAGCCTCATGCTGAAATCTGGGAGAGGGCTTTAGGCTGGAGTGAGAGATTCCTGGCAATCCAGTAATTATAGCCCTAATGCTGACGAGCATTTACTGAACGCTTACCGTCAGCAGGTTTGAAGAGGCATGTATTACAGCGGTTAAATAAGCAGTTCCCAGTTGGGGTTACCTGGGTCTAAATCCCGGCCTCTATTATTTCATCGGTCCAAATCGATTACATAATATAACCCACATGAGGCGCGGAGCACCGTCCATGACATACATTTCTCAGTAGAATCAGTGGTTATCGTGACAATGGTCACTGCTCCGTTATCTCCAGGGGCGGGGAGACTGCAGCTGACATTCAGGTTTCCCTATGTCCTCTCATTTAATTCTCACATCATTTCCATGAGGCAAATGCTTTATTCCCCATTGTACAGATGGAGAAATGTAGGCTCGGAGAGGTGAAGCCACTTTCCCTGAGGCCACATAGCTAGCAAGCACTGGAGTCCGGGTTGGAACTCAGGTCTCTCTGACCCCATAGCCCTGTTCCTTGTGCTCCTCCAGGCAGCCTCCGGGATTGTCTAGCAGTGGGGGGAGGTGCCTTGATAGATCATGAGCTCCCTGTCAACAGGCACTGGAAGAGGGTTTTCTGCTCTGGGCAGGAGAGCAGATGATTTCTGGCTCTAGGACTCAACGCTGTGACTCAGTTTTAGGCTCTGGGAAGGGTTGTGGGAATTGCTCGTGAGCTTCCAGGCCTGGTCACAAGGTTTGAGAGCCAGGGTGTGCTAAGAAGGCCCGCAGACCCAGGAGGCCACTGTGCTGCCCTTAACACAAATGGAGCTGGTGTGAGTGTGTGTCCACGATAAACTGACACAGTTTTGTTTTCTTCACCAAGAGTGCCGGCCCTGCTGGTGTGGTCACCCCACAAGGAGTCGTCTGCACTCTGGGTCGCAGGTGGTGACACAGGATATGGGCACAAAATTCCAGGAAGAATGACAGGAGGCTTGGTGACCACTGTGTCCCTGACATTCGTTATGCAGAAAGTCTAACCCTTCTGTTCTCCTGGGCTGGGAACACTGCCTCAGGAGACAGTGGGCATGAGAGCCCCACGGGTGGGTCCAGAGGCCTGGGAGCAGAAGACAGTGAGTCAGGACCAGCTGTGCCACCAACCCAGTGGGGGACCTTTGCTTCCCCCATCCAAACAAGAAGGGGCCTGGGCCAGTCTCCTGGGCAGTGGGGAGGGTCCTGGATGTCTGACTTGACATCCTTGGAATTCCCCAAGCTGGGAAGACTCAGGAGTATTCCCCTAAAAGGCTTGGTTGGGGAATGACTAGCCCAAAGAAGCATTATTGCATCAAAGAAAAGGAAAGCAATTCGATGCAGAAATTTCCTGTAGGAAAGGTAGCAGGAACATTCCCGGGTTGGGAGTGGGGATGGGGGCTACTTTCTTCCTGCTTAGGGCATGTGACCGCTCCAGGGGAAAAAGAACAGCTGCTCCCACCTCAGGACACAGTGTGAGAAAATGGGCTGGAATTATAGCAAGAGGGATTAAGGCTAGACACTTAGTTCAACCAGATAAAGCATTCACTTGGATCGTTTACTCTGAGAGGGATTCAGTCTGAAGTTGTAAACAGGTTTAACAAGGCTTAGAGAAATGGAGAAGTATGGGAAAGGTAAGTTTTCAAATCAACAATGGAGTTTTAGTATCGGCCATATTCCTGGTACTGTGCTGGGTGTGTTGGCAATGGGTACGTGGTCCTTATTCCCCAGAAACTTGTAGCACATTGCTAGAAGAAAGAGCCTGAAAACCAGTCAAAAGCTAAACAAACAAACAAACAAAAAAATCAAAGTTCAAATCCAGGATGTAATATTTATTGAGCACTTGCTGGGCGCTAAGCCCTTTGCATTCACGAGATCATGGAATGAATGAAAAAAATAACCCTATTTTGTGGAGGGAGAAGTGGGCTCAGAGAGGTTTCATCCCGTGCCTGGGGCCACACAGCTGTTACGCGGCAGAACTGCCTTTCTTCAGTGTGCCACATATTCCCACGCTAGATGCCCAAGCTGGGGACCTTTCTCATTCCTTCTCTGTGCCAGGTGCTGTGGCACATGGTGGGGGTCCTGGGGACAACAGGCCAGCCCCCATCCTTATGGGTTTACCCTCTATGGCTGGTTCAGAGGAAGAATTCTTGCTACGGAAATTTGGTATCTGCAGACCCATTCCAGAGGCATTCAAGGCAGTGAGAAGCCCAGGCAGGGGTGCAGGGGCTCAAGGAAGGTGGGATAGGAGAGGTCACCAGGAGATCAAGGCTTTCTGTGGGATGGTGGTCAGGCTAGGTGAGGACAGATGTCCCTAACTCTAGGGTTAGTCACGAAGGGGAGGTCACCGTGGATGGAGAACTTCCAGGAGCCCCTGGCTGTAGCACCTGGATTTCCAGCATCCCAGGCATATAGCGAACACTGCCCTTGGAGACAGGATGGGAAGGTGGTTAGGGGCACAGGTTTTGGAATTGGGCAGATCTGGACTCAGCCTAGTTCTAGCTCTGTGTGACCCTGAACAAGTTACTTGCCCTCTCTGAGGCTCAGTTTCCCCAACTGTTAAACAAAAATACTTTCCTGGCAAGGGTTGGCCCAGTGCTTGGCACGTTATAAGCCCCCCATCCATGGGGGCTGCTATCATTCAGTTATGATTGGGCAATTCTTGCCTCTGCTTGCTTTCTGGTCTCAGTTTCCCAGATAACAGGATGTCTCCTGAGCAGCTCTGAGAGGCCAGGGCTCTGTCAGAGACTCTAGGCAGGGGCTGACCAGAGCCTGGTCCCCACGGAGATCAAATTTCCAGCCCCTCAGTGGAGCCAAGTAAACACAGGGGAGACAGCGAGGCTCCCTCAGCTGCCCACTAACAACCAGATTCCTGAAGCCACCGCAGCCGCAGCTGCTCTCTCTGATTGCGTCTGGCTCCAGTGTCCCCAGGCCCTGCTTCTGTCACCCTCATGAGACCCTGGGGTTTAGGGTACGGGTGTGGAAGAGGCGCTGCAAGCCAGTTTCGTGGTGTCGGTGGCGGCCAGTGTGTCAGCTGCTTCCAGGTGCAGATGGCTTGTCTCTCGAAGTTTTCCTTTCCAGATCCCTCCTTCCTCTGTTGGTGATTTCATGGACCACTAAAGCTGCTGACAGATGAGATAGAGTGCAGGATGCTAGGAAAACTCCCTCCCCCAGCCCTGCAACAGCTGCACCCCCATTCATCCAGGCCAAGGTCAGTGGCCCCAGTTTTACAACCTCTAAATCCTTCTTCTATTCTCTGACTTTTTACTTTCCAAGAGAAATCAGCATGTATTTACTGAGCACATCTATGTACTAGGCATATGTAGCAAAATCCCAGTCTTTAAGGATTTTATCATTTCTTCCTGGTGAACTCCTATCCGCCCTCAAAGCCCAGTTCAAATATCCTCTTCCATTTCTCCATGCTATTCATCTCATGCCACTTCCTCAGTGGTTCTCTGCACGTGGTCATGTGAGCTTTTCAGCAGCTCTTTGGGGCCAAGCTTCCTCCCACTTGAGAACTTTCACTGGTGCTGCCCGCTCCGATCTCACCATTCCCGAACAAACCATATTCACTCTTCAGAACCTAGGACCCCTGGCCTTTACCCCCAAGGGGTATAAAGATGCCCAAGATCCCCAAGGGGTTCTGTCAGTTAAACATTTACAGTGTGCTATTTGATTCCTGTCTGTCTCCCTCCCTGGACTATAAATTCCACGGGGGCAGGGAGTGTGTCTTGTCTTTGTTTACTTTTGTCATCTTGGGTCTGGTATGTGGAGGACTCTCAGTATGCATCTGCTGAATGGACCCGCTCTTCCATGAAGTCTTCCCTGATTTCCTCAGGCACTGTTTCTCTCCTGTCTTCATGTTTCTCATCACTTTCTTTCTTGTCTTACTTTGTTTATTCTGGAATATTTATACATATAGAAAAGTGCACAAAATATGTGTACAGTTTAACAAATAATTTTAAAGCAAACACCCACTTAACTCCCACCCAGGTAGAGATATAGAACACAATCAGCAAGCAGAACTCCCTGTGTGCCTTTCTCTTCCCACTAGAGTTAGCCATGACCTTAAGTTTTGATCATTTCTTGCTTTATTTTATAGTTTTGTTACTACAAAGGCATTCCTAAACCACAGAGTTTCATTTTGCCCACGTTTTGGAACTTTATGTGCACAGAATCATACTGCACATATTTTTGTGTGGGCTTGGCTTCTTTGGCTCAATATTATGTTTGCGAAGCTCGTCCACATTGGGGTGTATAATTGCAGTGCATTAACTTTCTCTGAGTACAGTTTTTTATCATATGACATCATTTATTTATTCATTCTTCTGCCAATGGACATTTTAACTGTGCTGCTATAAACTTTCCTTTTTGTTTTCTGTAGCAGATGAGCACTCAAGTTTCAGGCTATATACCTAGGACTGGAATTCCTGGGTCATAGGAGATGCATTACATCAATTGTATGAAATAATGCCAACTGTTTTCTAAAGTGTTTGTACCAACTTATCCTCTCGTAGCAGTGAATGAGAGTTCCCATTGCTTCACATCTTTGTGAACACTTGTCATTGCCAGATTTTTAATCTTTGTCAATCTAGTGGGTATGTTATTGCATCTCATGATTTAAATTTGCATTTCTCTCATTACCAGTAAGCTTGAACACCTGTTCTCACTGTTATTAGCCATTTGGATTTTCTGGGGGAGGTGTCTTTTCAAGTCATTTATCCCTTCTTTTTCTCATTCGATTGTGGGAATTTACTCTGGAAATGGGTTCTTTGTCGGATATGTGTTGTCGATATTCTCTCCCACCCTTATCTTTTCACTCCTTTAATTGCATTTTGGGGGGTTCAGACATTTTAAGATTTAACGTATCAAATTTATCAAACTTTTCCTTTATGTTTAGTGCTTTTTGAGAAGGCCTTCCCTAGCTTGGGCTCATAATATCTTTTCAAAGTTTTATAGTTGCTTTTCATATTTAGGTCTGCAATCTACGTGGCATTTTTTTGTTTGGTGTGGTGTGAGATAGTGGTCAAGGTTCATTTTTTCCTCCCATATGGCAATCCCTAAACAGCATCATTTATTGTAAACACTGTCCTTTCCTCACCACATCATCTTTGTCTTCAGTCAAGTGTCCATCTATGTGTGGGGCTGTTTCTGTATTTCGTTCCATCAGACTATGTGTCCATTCTTGTACCAACATCACACTTTACAGCAGCTTGACTTTTCTGTATTATAGCTTTATACAAGTCTTGACAGCTGGTAGAGCAACTCCTTCAACTTATATCAATATATTCTTTGAGTATCTTGTTCTTTTCAAGTTCTGTATACATTTTAGAATCAGCCTTTCAGGAGGGAGACGCAAAAGGGAGGAGATATGGGGATATATGTATATGTATAGCTGATTCACTTTGTTATACAGCAGAAACTTAACACCATTGCAAAGCAATTATACTCCAATAAAGATGTTAAAAAAAATAGAATCAGCCTTTCAAGTTCTGCTAACACACACACACAAACACACACACACACACACACCCCTCTGTTCATCCCTGAACTTTCTGTATCCATTCTTCACAGCACTTAGCACTGGATTATAGATGTTTATGTGTCTATCTCCCCATCCAGACTGTAAGTGTTGCTCAGGGCAGGGACGATGATTTCACTTCATTCTTTATGAAATTGAAGAATTTCCTTCTATTTCTAGTTTGCTGAGAGCTTTAAATAATGAATGAGTATTGAATTTTGTCCATTTTTATCTGAATTTATTGAGATAGTCATGTGGCTCTTCTCCTTTATTCTGTCATTATTGTGAATAATATTAATTAATTTTCAAATGTTAAACCACCTTTGCATTCCTGGGATAAATGTACTTGGTCATTTTATGCATTGCTGTGTTCAATTTGTTCAAATTTTGTATAAAATTTAGAGGATTTTTCCTCTCTGTTTATGAGGGATATTGTTCTGTAATTCCTCCCACCCTCCCTTCCTCTCTCCCTTTCTCTTTCTTTCTTTCTTTCCTTCTTTCAACTTGTATTGTCTCTGATTTTGGTATCATGGAATGATGGGTATCACAGAATGAGCTGGGATATTCCTCCTCCTATATTCTTTTAAAAAGTTTGTGTAAGATTGGTGTTATTTCTGCTTTAAATATTTGATAGAATTCAGCAGTGAAGTCATCTGGGTTTGGAGTTTTATTTGTGTGAAACTTAATTACAAATCTAATTCTTTAATAGATATAGGACTATACAGATCTTCTATTTTTTTTTTTTGAGTTAGTTTTGGTAATTTATGTCCTTCAAGAAATTTGCCCATTTAATCTAAATTTTCAGATTTATTAACATAATACTGTTTGTATTATCCCCTATTGTGCTGTTAGGATTTATAGCGATGCTCCTTCTGCTTTCTTAATATTGGTAATTGTGTCTTCGTTCTTTTTTCTCTTGATCAATCTGGTTAGAAGTTTATTAATTTTATTAATTTTTCCCCAATAAACATCTTTTGATCTTATTGACTTATTCTATTCTATGGTTTTTTCTCTTATGGTTCATTGATTTCTATTCCCTAGTATTCCCTCCCTTTTTCTTCCTTTGGGTTTATTTGTTCTTCTTTTTCAAGCTTCATCAAGTAGAAGCTTAGATTATTGATTTGAAACCTATCTTTTTTCTAATATAAACATTTGAAGCTATAAATTTCCCTTTAAGCACTTTTTAAGCTGCATCCCACTCATTTTAGCCCCTTCCCTGGGCTTCAATTTACCCCGAATGCCTACTTCACAGGCTTGGCATGACCAGCCCCTGCTTTGCAAAGGGGAGAACTCCATAAATGGCCTCTTCACTTCCACTGTTGTTCCTTCCAATTCATTTCCCCAGGACGGCCAGAGGGAAGTTTACCATGTTCTTACAACCTTCCACTGGCTCCCTCTCTACTCAGAAAGATATCCAAGCCCCTATCAAGACCCTGCATGATCTGGCTCCCATCCACCTCCTGGATCTCATTTTCTCTCTCCTGTCTGGTCCCTCACTGCATTCCAACTGTGCTGGCCTTCTTTTTTGTTTCTCGCAACCCATGAAGCTCTTTCTTGCCTCTGAGCCTTTTTAAATGCCATTCTCATTGTCTGGAATGCTTTCCCCCGTATCAGTTAACAAACCATCCCCAAACATAGTAACTTAAAACAACAATCATTCATGATTTCTTAGGAGGCAGTGAGTCAGCCAAATAGCTCTGATGGTCTGGTTGGGGCTTGGTTGACCTTGGTTGGGGCCACTAATACATCTTGGGTCACTGGTGGGTTGGGTAGTGGCTCTGCTGATCTTGGCTGGGGTCCCTTACATGTGGGTGATCCGAAGGCTGTTGGCTGGTCTAGCCTGGCCTTGGCTGCCATGGCTGAGACAACTTGGCTCTCATCCACGTGCCTCTCTCATCTCTCCAGTAGGCTTGCTGGGGGTGAAGGCAGGAGTCCACCGGAAGGTAGACTCCTGCAAGCATGTTTTCCAGCCTCTGTGTACGTCAGGTCTCCTAATAGCCTATTGGAAAAGCGAGTCCATGGCCAAGCCCAGATTCAAGGGTGGGGAAATAGACTCTGCATCTTTAGTGGGACGAACTGCAAGGTCACAGGGCCTTGCAAAGGAGAAACGTGGGAGCATCTTCATCCCTGCCCCCTCTTTCTACCTAGTACCTTCTCACGCTCTATCTCCTCCTTGAAGAAGTCTTCTCTGACCATCCTGGGGGCAACAGTCGTCACCCAGTTTTTCTCAGTCACAGTCTTGGTTTGCTTCCTTCACAGTCCTCAGCTGTAATTCTTTCTCGTGTGTGTGTGTGTGTGTGTGTGTGTGTGTGTGTGTGTGTGTGTGTGTGTGTGTTTCCCATGGCCTGGAAGGGGAGCAGGGACCACGTCGGTGTGCCCTTTGTGTCCCCAGGCTCAGCCCAGGGCCTGGCACAATGTAAGTGCTCCGCAAATATTCGTGCACTGCCTCAGGGCAGTCAGTCCCCTTCCCTGGGTTGCCAAGTCCCAGGAGTGGGGCCTTACAGAAAACAGCTCCCGCACTCAACCTGGGTGCCGAGTCTGCCCTTGGCGTTCGAAATGAGGCTCACAAGTCCGGCTGACCTGGTGGTCACTCCCTGGCTGGAAAGTCACACTCCTTGCTTAGAAGGGCAGGTCATCCTGCCCCCAGGGACTCGTAGGCCTTGCTCTACTGTCCTTCATTCTTAAACTAGATTTAAAACCCCACCTTGTGGAGTGAGGACCTCTGGAGTTTCAGAACTGGAAGGTCAGACCCTGTGGGTCCTGGTCCCCTGTGGGTTTGAGGCCGCAGTGACTGCTTGGCGGGACATCATAGGACCAAGCCTGCCTCTGACCCCCGGGTCTGATTCAACCCATCAAATCCCCATGGGACTTCCAGCTCTGTCCCTCTACGTTGTAGCCATAGGGACATTCAGAAGCCTGCCCAGCTCACCATTTGGGGCAATATATTGGAAGTGAGATATTGAACTGGACCTTCTTCATTCTCTCCAACATTAATTTTAATAATAGTGTAGCATTCTCCCCTTATCTGCCGTTTTGCTTTCCACGGTTTTAGTTACCTGTGGTCAACCATGGTCCAAAAATATTAAATGGAAATTCCAGAAATAAACAATTCATCTGTTTTAAGTTGCACACTGTTCTAAGTAGCATGATGAAATAATCTACCCCCATCCATCTTTGTCCTGCCTGGGACGTGAATCACCCCTTTACCTGCCTGTTAGCCACCTCTTGGTTATCAGATCAGCTGCTGAGGTATAACAGTGCTTGAATTCAAGGGACTCTTACTTTACTTAATAAAGGCCCCAAACCTCAAGAGTAGCGATGCCGCCGGCAATTCGGATCTGCCGAAGAGAAGCCGTAAAGTGCTTCCTGTAAGTAAAAAGGTGAAAATTCTCAACATAGTAAGAAAAAAAAAATCATATGCTGAGGTTGCTGAGATCTACTAAGAACTAACCTATTCGTGAAATTGTGAAGAAGGAATAAGAAATTCTTGCCAGTTTTGCTGGTGTACCTCAAACTGTAAAATTAGGGCCACAGTGCATGATCGATGCTTGGTGAAGATGGAAAAGGCGTTCAATTTATAAAATATTTTGAAAGAGAGAGACCATATTCACGTAACTTTTATTACTGTATGTTGTTATAATTGGTCTATTTTATTATTAATGACTGCTGCTAATCTCTTACTGTGCCCAACTTATAAATTAAACTTTATTTATAAATAAATACATATTTATTTATTTATTGGGGTGTATATATATATATGGGGTATATATATATATGGGGTGTATATAGGGTTCGGTACTATTTGTGGTTTCAAGCATCTACTAGGGTCTTGGAACCCATCCCCTGTGGATAAGGGCGGGGGGCTACTATAATAGTAGTAAAATAGTAACTACAGTGTCCTTGGCATGTACAGTGTGTAAGATACTTTGCATAGCTTGGCTCATTCAAGTCTCACAATGACTGTGTGGCTGGTAACATTTCAGACCCATTTGACAGATGGGGAACCAGAGCACGTCGGAGTGTGTCTGAGGTTGCAAAGTACAGATTTGAATTCAGGTCTGTCTATCGCTGGAGCCAGTGACCTCGTCCACCACCAGGCCCCAGCTGCCCCTCTGTCTCCCCTCCAGCACCCAGGGCCTGGAGCAGACCTCTGGCTCTTGCCCTCCCTCCCCGCCCCTTAGCCCCTGCAGGGTCTGTGCCTGAGTAAACCACCCAAGGCCTCTTAGCATCTCCTCTTCCCCACTAGCTCACCCTCTGGTCACTCAGCTACCGCCCAGCTGGCCCCTGGGTCTGGCTGCTGCTCCAGGGCAGGGAGGGCCCTGTGGGAACTGGAAGGGCCGCCCTGTCAGGGGCCTTTGTCTCTTCCTTAATTGGGTCCCACCGTTTCTCCAGTCCCTGAGAGCCATGAAGCCACGGGCCAAGTCCTCGGCAGAGTGGCAGGCGGAGGATGCTGAGTGGAAGCAGATGTGCCTGGGCCGCTTCTGGACCACTGCCAGAGGAGCCTTCGGGCCTGGGAGGTTGCTGGGATGCTAGCGCTGGGGGAGGGCTGGGCTCAGAAGGAAGCTGCCTCAGAGCGGAATATTTTAATCTGTTCGATTTGAGAACAAAAGCAAGCCTTCATTTTTGTGTTCTAAGCCAAAGGTAATTAGAGAGGGAGCCCGACCTCTGGTGTGTCTTACAGATGGGGAAACTGAGGTCCAGGGCAGGGATTTACCCCAGGTCACCTCGTCCTTTGTGAACTCTGACATGCTATACAAATTAGGGTGGTGATTGGGGTCCCCAGCCTTCCAGTGGCAAGGGACTCATGGGCATCTTTCTTGTGTGGCCTGAGCGACACAAGAGACACCCCTGACCTTCTAGGAAAGGGAAGGTAGCCAGTGTCCACATGTTCGGTCAGGTGAACTTCTGCCCCAAGACCACAATGGGCTCCTTAACCATTTACTGGCAAACAGACCCATCTCCCCAGGGGAAAGAGTGTTTGCCTTACTTCAGTGACCCAGTTCCTGGGGTATTTTGAGAGAGACAGCTCTGAACTAGGAATGGAAACCCTGGGTTCAAGCCCTGAGACTGTCTCTGATGCGCTGTGTGAACTTGAGCAAGCTGCTTCTCCTCTCTGGGCCTCAGTTTTTTCCATCGGAAAAATGGGATAAGAGTAAACTAAGGTCTTCTGTGCAGCAGAGAGTATATTTTGAAAATCTGGCCCCTTGTTCATTTCTTGTGAGCTTCCAAAATCAGTGCTTTGCAATAGGAAGAGCAGTAGTCTCACTCCCTGGAAGGGAATTGAGAGTTCAGAGTGGTGAAGTGACTTGCTCAATGACACACAGCATCTGTGAAGCAACGCTGTGGGGTTGGATGGAGGTTTCTTGGTTTCTAGTTCTGTGGTCATCTCCTCCTCAGGAGACCCACTACCTTCTTCCAGACCACATGGGGACAGCAGCTCTGGGGTCCTCTACTACCTATCATGGAAAAGCTGAAAATGATGGTAAGGGCCATAGCATTGAAGCTGGCTTCACCTTCCTATCAGAAGGGGCTTCAGAGCCTCGACACGGTGCCTGGCCCAAGAACCTCCTCAGCATCCCCTTTGGAGAGTGAGGTCAGCCAGCCTCTGTTGGGATAGCTCCTGGCTGCCTTGGACAAGGTTAGCCCCGACTGTGAGAAAACGTCCCCCACCTGGGCTGAGACCTGACTCCTTATCAAGGTCTTGCCTGCCCTCCCTGCCCTGCACAGCCATACACAGGCTGCTCGTGAGCCTGGGGAGATCCAGCAGGCCCTGGAAATGCGCCCCTCTGCTGCTGCCTTGTTCTGAGGGCCTCGCCGTCTGCTCACCTGGCTCGCATTGCAGAAGCGCCCCTACCCTGAGCCCGTGGCTGCCTCGCCCAAGCAGGTGGGAGCTGGCCTCTCTCTGCCCCTGGCAACACCAGAGGGGCTCCTGGCCCTGCCAGCTCTTCTGCGGGACCCTCATGGGGGAAGGGCCCAGACTCCAGGGACAGGCCAGCAGGAAGACTCAGCGGTCTGGAAGTCAGGACATCTGAGTCTGTGAAACATTTCTGCCAGTAACGTGCCGGGTAATCTTGGGTGGGTTGTTTTCCTTCTCCCGGTCTTAGTTTTCTCATCCATAGAATGGGGATGGTCATAATCCCTGACCAGCAGGGCCCACAGGGTTTGTATAAAACCCAATGCGGGGGCGGGGTTAGAAGTGAAACCTTTGCAGACAGAAGCACTGGACATAGGTGAGGGCTGTGCAGAGCGACATCATCTCACCCGGCGGTGATTCTGGACAAATCTGAGCCTCTCCGCTCCCTTCTGCAGTCGTGGGTGCGTCCTCAGGCAGGTGTACAGGTCACCTTAAGTTGCCTGCTTCACACCCATCACAAACCGCTGGGTCCTGGGGCTGTACCAGGGAGAGGGGGACAAGGCCGTGGGATCAGTAGGGTAGGAAGGATATTCTCTGTTGATAGCAATTCAGAACATTTTTAACATGTTGAAACAAACATGGATATATTATGGAACAGAAGGAGAATTTGGCTCGCGTTTTGAAGATAAAACACAAGCTGAGGAGACTTCAAGGCAATGGCAGGCTTTGCCTTGCTTGGCTCTATCCCTCTCCCCACCCTCCTGCTGGTGCGTGTTCCACTCTCCTGTAGAAGAGAAACTTGAGGGAGAAACTATGTGGCCCTGGGACCGCCCAAGTCAACCCAACTGATGGAATTTCTGATTAATACCCCTCAGACCCCTTCCTCCATCAAATTCCACTCTTCTAAAAAAAATTTTTTTTTAATACTATTTATTTATTTTTATTTTTGGCTGCATTGGGTCTTTGTTGCTGTGCACAGGCCCTCTCCAGCTGCGGCGAGTCGGGGCTACTCTTCCTTGTGGTGCGCGGGCTTCTCTTGTTGCAGAGCACGGGCTCTAGGTGCGCGGGCTTCAGTAGTTGTGGCATGTGGGCTCTAGAGCGCAGGCTCAGTAGTTGTGGTGCATGGGCTTAGTTGCTCCACGGCATGTGGGATCTTCCCGGACCAGGGCTTGAACCTGTGTCCCCGCATCGGCAGGAGGATTCTTAACCGCTGCACCACCAAGGAAGTCCTCCACTCTTCTTATTTATTATAAACATGCCATTCAGAAGTCTTGGTTAAATACCTGAGCTCATTTCCGTCCCTTAGAAGTGAGCTCAGACATTTGTTGTTTAACAAAGAAAGAAATATGGTAGTTGTTGTCACCGTCATCATCACCATCATCATCATCATTGCCATCATCACTGTCTTGCACAGGCAGGTATTAGACTTTGCTTTTCTGAAAAGGCCAGACTTGAGCAGCGCTGCTGTCACCTGGAAAGGCGGAAGCTCGAAGAGACTGAGCTCCGCAGACATCCACAGGCACACGGATCCCCTAGGGGCCTTGCTGGAATGCAAATTCCGACTCAGAGACCCGAGTTTCCAGTAATCTCCCAGGTGAGAGATGCTGCTGGTCCTAGGGCCACCCCTGGGCCCCACGGCCAGTTGGGGCTGAAGTTGTGGCTGGCCCCAGCCTCCTCCCCTGCAGCAGCCTGCCTACCCTCCTTCCTCCTGCCGTTCAGCGTGACCTCGAAAGCACTGGGTGGCCCGGGACAGGCTCAGATGACGCCACATCCAAAAGGACCAGGCCTGCTCTATCTGTCTGCTTGAAGAATTAGGAAATTAACATAGCGTAACCTCCAACGTGGTAAGCGAGGCAGGCAGGAACCATGGAGGCATGCTAAGAGCACAGGGTGAAAGTTCTTGGGGAACAGGATATTTACAGTCTTGAAGCATCCCCCCAAAGATTACTTGTTAACGTTAGAGGGGAGCATGTTTTGCTGCTGGAGGGGCCTGGCTGTCACCACCTCCACGGGGCCCTCAGGCTGGGCCCCGGCCATGGTGAGATGGGTTGACGGCCTGTGCCGCCCTTGATGGAAACATTTGGCCTGAAGCTGACGTGGGAGCCTCGTGGGACACTCTGCAGGACATCTGGTCAGGGTTCCTCAAAGGGGCTAGTACCATGAGGAACGGAGTTGGGGAGACGCAGCTGCCCAATGCCACACATGACGCTTCACTGGATCCTGGATCGGGAAGAATAAACAAATGGGAGTGTGGATGTCGTGTTGGGTGATTTGTCTAAAGAGTGTTGATTATCATTGGTGTGGGGTTGTGTGGGAGAAGTGTGCCCTTGTTCCTGGGAGAGGCACAGTGAAGGGTTTGGGGATGAAGTATCATGAGGCCCCATCTTACCTTTGGATGGTTTGGTCAACATGAGATGTGTGTGTCTATGGAGAGCGAGAGACAGAGAGAGACAGAGACAGAGACAGAGAGAGGAGGAGGGAGAGGTGACCCGGGTACGGCAAGACGTTAATAGTTGGTGGATCTCTATGAAGGGTATGCTTGCAACTCTTCAGTGGGTTAGAAACGTTTCGAAATTTAAAAAAATGCAAATAATCATAAAAGAAGAAAGTCACCAAAAAGTCATACATCTTTACTGAAATCTCTCTAAGAGACATAAAGGCAGGACTTACATGACAGAAAAATGTCTTAAACACCCTCTTCTCCCATCCACCACTCAAAATCTCACTTATTATGGAAGCTGCTCCTCATAAAATCCCCTTTTCTCTCTTTTTAAATCCCCCTTTTCAAAGGTTAGATGACTGGGTGTGGAGTCTTACTCTGGCATTTACATACTGTGTGGCCTTGGCCAAATTGCTTGAACCTGCCTGTGCCTCAGTTTCCTCATCTGTAAAATGGGGACGGGGGATATTGGTACCTACCTGCAGCGTTGTCATGGGGATTAAATGTTATCATAGTGCCCAGGGAGCACACGGCTGATAGCAAGAGCTCAGTAAATGACGTGACCGCCCATGGCAGGTTGTCCATGGCCTTTTGGGGATGCTCAGCTAAGTGAGGGCTGGCTCCATGGTGGCTTCGCAGGTGTCTATGACTGTCCATCCCACGGTGGGCAGCGGACATGAGGGCTTCTCAGACCAGATCACATGGGATGATTGCGCAGAACCGCCAGCTGGAGGTTGGGCCTTGCCACGTGCCTCACTGTGACCACCAGGTGGCGGCATTTAATGGCAGACGCTCCTCTTTCCCTGTGCTCTCTTCCCATGTTGAAATGCAGGGCCCACGCTCAGCCAGCTTGAGGTCCTGCTGCACCTATGGTGGACTTTGTATGAGCAAGAAATACATATTTGTGTGTGCTTTTTTTTTTTTTTTTTTTTTTTGGCGGTACGCGGGCCTCTCACTGTTGCGGCTCTTCCCGTTGCGGAGCACAGGCTCCGGACGCGCAGGCTCAGCGGCCATGGCTCACGGGCCCAGCAACTCCGCGGCATGTGGGATCTTCCCGGACCGGGGCACGAACCCGTGTCCCCCACATCGGCAGGCGGACTCTCAACCACTGCGCCACCAGGGAGGCCCACATCTTTGTGGTTTTAAGCCTCTTGGATGTAGAAGTTGTTTTGTTTCCAGTACAACCTTATCTATCCCTTCTGATAAAACTGGTTTGCCCTGTCCCCGGCTCAGTCTCCCTGGAATGTTCATCTAGAGGAAGGTCAGTCTTAACTGGACCTTCCCAAGCGTCTCTGACTCCCAGCCAGTGTTCTTACCCTGTTAGAAGCCTCCAAGCTCAGTTCTGCAGCCCCCAGCAGTCCCTTTGCCTTGGCCGAGGACCCCTGAAACATGATCACAGAGAGGGCAGCCTCGTTTCCCCAGATATAGGCTCTTATCAGTCCCATCTGCTGCAGGACATTTGGTCATTGTCTTAGTCTAGACATCAGAATTAAAATCTCTTATCAGCTCGTATACTGGGGAAGTTGGGTCAGGCAGTATCAGGGCCAAAATTCCTCTGCTTCCAGCACAGCTGCTGCTGCAGCTGAACAGAGATGAAGCTTATTGGAAGGGAAACCAGGGATGAGGGAAGGAGCCTTGGACGGAGAGCCAGAAAGCCTGGGCTCCAGCCCTGGCTCTGCTTTTCATTGTGTAATCTCAAGGAGTCTCTTCCTTTCTTTGGGCCAAGGATTAAATGGATTCCTGCCTAAGGGTCTTGCACAGGTTATTCCTTTTGCCTGAGCGCTCTCACCATCTCCTTCCCCTGACACCTGCTTAACTCTTGTGGGCCATCACATCTCAGCCTGAAGCACAGGGTCACTGTGTTCCATGCATTGTGTTTCATGCTCACAGCCTTAGAGCACACACTTGTTTGCTTTAATTACTTTAATTAAAGTAATTAATTACTTGTTCAGAGACTGCCTCCCCACTAGGCTCTGAGCTCTAGGAAGGTGACAATCTGTGATTCCATCGGTTTGGCTAAGGAATGAGTGATGTGTGTGGATCTGACCTGTGAGAGCTTCCCTGGCAGCCTGGGCATGGAGGGATGGAGGGTGGCGTTTGAAGGTGCCCAGCCCACCCCTCCCAGGAGTTGCAGGAGGGTTCCAGTCTTCCAGGTCCCTTGGCAAGGGTTAAGCGTGGCCTAAGTGACTGGGTCCTGTGCTGTGCCCTGGTGTCCACCTCTAAGATTACAGTCGCAGACCCTCTCCTCTGTGGAGGAAACTGCCTGGGTGCTTTCCCTGCCTTGCTGTGTGCATTCATGGAGGTCTGTTCGTTTATTTGAAAAATATTTATTGAGTACCTATTATTTGCCAGGCACTTTGCTAGGAGCTGGTGCCTCACTGCTGAACTTTCTTCCCTCACGGAGCTTACATTTAGGTCTGTGATGGGGAAGGAAGACAGTAAAAAAATAAACACACAGAATTGTGTGGGTGTACACGTGTATGCATGTATGTGTTTGTGTGTATGTGTTTATGTACACGTGTGCATATACGTGCGTGTATTTGTGTGTGTATGTGGACAGCATGTTGGTGGCCCAGATGTTAACTGACTTGTCCAAGGTCACAGAGATGCTACTGGGTTTGAACCCAGTTGTAACGATCATAGCTCATAATTGCATAACCCTAACTTCCTGCCATGTGCCGAAGTCCGTGTTCTTTACATATGTGTTAATTTGTTTTATTCTCACAACAACCCTATTGTTATCCCATTTTGCAGATGGGGAAACAAAGCACAGAGAGGCTAGATAATTTGTCCAAGGTCACTTAGCTGCTAAATAATGGTGGAACCAGGACTTGAACCCAGGCACTTTGGCTCCAGAGCCCATCTTCTTAACACTGTGCTACACAAACTCTGAGGGTTTTGACATCCAGGGCTTCAG
Organism: Tursiops truncatus; assembly: GCF_011762595.2. Lineage (NCBI taxonomy): Eukaryota > Metazoa > Chordata > Mammalia > Artiodactyla > Delphinidae > Tursiops > Tursiops truncatus. Next base: position 95,464,102 of record NC_047039.1, read on the forward strand.
TGATGGTGACCACAAACCCAGTGCCACCCTCTCGTCCCACCCCAGCCAAGAAGGATCAGAAGAGCCCATCCTGGCCCATCCTCTGTCTCCAAAACATCCAAGATGGCTGAGTAGCCTGTGACGCACGACCCACGAGACAGCAGGGAAGAGAGGGTGTCGCGGATGGTCCCTGCTCTCAGGGAGCCTGATGGGCTGGCTCTGGGAGCAGAACCAACCCTGCTGAGCTATGAGGTAAGGAGCTCAGGTGCAGAGAACAGGGAAGGCTTCTTGGAGGAGGTGAGGGCTGGGCTGGGCCTAGAAAATTGAGTAGGACTCAGATGTACATTTCCAAGAGGGAATGGGGTGAGCTGAGGCTCGGAGGGAGGAAGCATGAAGCCGCCCACGGGCTCTGAGCTTCAGGGCTTGCCCGCCAGGCCAAGGAGCTGGACCGCCTGTGGGCTGGGGGCCCTCAAGAGGAAGGACAGGGTCAGGTCTGGGCTTTGGAGGAGCCTCTGGCTGCAGAGTGGCGGGTGGGCTGGGGGTTTCCCTGAAAGAGGGGTCTCCCTGAAAGAGGGAGCCTCTTGCAGGCGTCCAGGCGAGAGGGACAGGGACAGCCAGGGGAGAGAGATGAAGGGCTCACAGAGGCTGAAGCCATGGTGAGTTTTGGGATGACCTGGCCTGCCCCCCTCCTCCCACCTCTCTGACTTCCTTTCCTCCAGTTTCCCCCCACTCACTCTACTCTTTGCTCTTGCTTTATTAAAGAAAAATTATTCTGACACTTGTTAAAATGGTAAAGACTTTGTTCACGACTATTGCAGTAGGGGAGAGGGACTGAGCCCAACTCTGAGTGCAGCAAAGACAGCTGGGGACTCCTAAGCAAGGAGCAGAATGAGGGGTCGGTGGACAGAAAGTTACTAAGAGCAGGCTTCAAGGGTAGGGAGGTGCTTGCTAGACTGGCCTAACAGGATTCTGCTAAAGGCAGGCCAAGGACTTGGATGTCAAGGGTAGGGGGATTCTTGCTAGATGGACTTAGGATCCTTTGCTAAAAAACGTCTTCAAATATGTGGCCAGGCACACACGCACATACACAGACATATACACATGTGCCTACACACACAAGAACTCACACACATACACACACCCACACATACGTATACACACGTGTACACAGATGCACACAGGTGCACACAATGCATACGTGAGCACACACACACAGGATATATACACAGACATTGTACGTATACATAAGTGCACACGCGCACACACAGGCACATACACATGCACTTCTGACACCCTGACTCTGACCCCCTCCTCTGGCCGCAGCGCCATGCTAGGGTGCCTTGGGTATCTGTGGACTCAGACCTGAATGGGTGACCACAATGATACTCTGCTGCCACCTGGTGGCCACTTCTCAGATAGCAGCAGATAGGAGGCTCAGGCCTTTCCCTGGTTCCAGTCCCTAGGAAGCCCCGAGACCCAGTCCTGGGAGACTCTTAGCTGCCCCAGAGCCTTGCCCACCCCGGAGCACTTGCTTTTGCCAATTGCTGTGGGTGATTCGTGGAGCCTGGAGCAGGGTGATGACCCAACTCTCACTGTTACCCTCGAATCCTCTTCATGCCCCTTCACCTCCAGGCCTCCAGGCTGCCCTCTGCTTAGGGCACCCCACACCCCATCTCCCCCAACTGCTCTGTGAGCCCTTTGGGGGCAGAGACTGTTGTGCTCATCTCCGGATCTGAGGACCTCAAGTGGCCTCTGGAACAGACAAGTGCTGGGTGAGCAGGGGAGGGAGGCGGAAGGAAGGAAGGGGGAAAAGATGGGCTCGATAAACTGTGACCCACCCCAAGAGACAAATGATCCAAGTTTTAACAAGGAGAGAGAACAAAAGCCTGAGATTTTTTCACAATCATTTTATCTTGCTCTAAGTTATTACTTCCTTTCTGATATTTTTATCAGAAATAAATGCTCATCTCTAAATGCTCCCCAAAGGCAAAAGTTACTGGATGTGACCTATGTCTGTCACCTCCATGGAAGAGGAGCCACTTAAGCTGTAATGGGGGAGGGGTGATCTTTGCAAGTGAACGTTTGAAACAGTGAGAGAAACCTCCCTAGTTGGGGGCTGAGAACTCAGTGCTGGCAACATCTGATGACTATTTGATATGATTCTGAGTAGGTAATAGAAGGAACTTTGTGGAAAACCCCTTTCAATTGATGTCTGTCTCTTGGAGTTCTGAACTCTCTCACTACCTTTTAAAGAGAAGCATTTAGGTCTTTTTAAAGTCTGGCAAGAAGAAGGGCATCTTCTTTGATATTTGGCCAAGAATTAATTTAAAAATGTTATTGGGGGCTTCCCTGGTGGCGCAGTGGTTGAGAGTCCGCCTGCCGATGCAGGGGACACGGGTTCGTGCCCCGGTCCGGGAAGATCCCACATGCCGTGGAGCGGCTGGGCCCGTGAGCCATGGCCACTGAGCCTGCGCGTCTGGAGCCTGTGTTCCACAACGGGAGAGGCCACAGCAGTGAGAGGCCCGTGTACCGCAAAAAAAAAAAAAAAATGTTATTTGAACACCCATTATGCACCAGTTCCAAGGTGCTGGGAGAGAGTCATGAATGATGCAGACAGAATTCCTGCCTTCACGGGGCTTACATTACAGAAGGGGAGACAGAGAGTAATCAACAGAGATGTGTGAAATCCTGCCAGGTGATGATGAGGACATGAAGAAAAATATAGCAGGGTGAGGGGACAGAGAGTGACAAGGGCACGGTTTTAGGTACATGGCCTAAAAGAGGCCTTTCTGAGGTGACACGTATGAATCCACCTAAAACAAGTGAGCAAAGAAGGCGGGACGCTTTGATGTAGACCCTGAATAAAATATTTTGATTGTTTTAATTCTTAAAAATTACACAGGTAATTTAGGTTTATTACACACAATTTTGAAAGTACAGGTAAACAAACAAAAAAAAGTGCTCATAATCGCTTTACCTGCAGGTATACACATGCCTGGAGTGGGGACTCCTCTAGGTGTCTACATTGGATACAATTTAAGACTGAATTACCCTGTCTCTGAGAAACGTACTTTGGACCAACTGTGTGGTTGTCTTTTTTAAGCCAAGGACCAACAGTGCCCTGGGTGTTCCTGTCTTACATGGGTTTCCTGGAGTCATTTATGTCATCTGGCCCCCACGCGACTCTGAATTGGTGACTCCTGCTGTGTCCTGGCCTTTCCACAAGAGGCGGGCATCAGGAAAGCGGCAGACACGTGTTATGGGAAGACTGCAACCCAGGCAAATGTAAGAGGTGGTTGGGTTGAAAGGATTGACTGTGGCCACTTCAATTCTCGAACCAGTCAGAGAGATGGCCAGGCAATTCTCCAGAAGAGAAACTGGATCGCTCCCAAATAAATGTGTGAAGGAGTGTTCAGATTCATCTGAAGTCCAGGAAGTGCGCATTAAAACAAGTCACTCTGCCATACAGCAGAGTGTATGTAAATCAACTATACTTCAATAAATAAAAACAAAAAACCAAAACAACAATACTACCCGTCTGATGAGCAAGATAGCAAGTTGGATGGTACCAAGTGTAGGAGCAAATGTGGGAAACAGCCACGATGCGTCAGCAGTGGAGGGTTATCCATACAAATAGAACATTCTCCATTCTGGAGAACAATCTAAAACCGGCAACCCCACTCCTTGATTTATAGCCTGGAGAAAATCTCATCCAGGAGAGCGTGCTTTGGGAGAAACGGGAAACAGGAAGCACTGCAGGTGTCCATCCCTACGAGAAGGAATGAAGCAACATGGAGGAAACCCGTTCTGGGATGCCACTGGCAAACCACAGCAACCGAGGAGATGGACGGACGGCACGTTGGAATGGATCTAAAACAGGGTTAAGTGAACAAATAACGAACAGAACAAGGTCTATAGTGCAGCACCATCTGGGTACATGTTAGCGCCTATCATTTGGACATTTAGAATTGCATAGACAATTCTGTTTGGTCTCCATCCCATTCCCCCTGGTCCCCATTACGAAGTTGCCTTTTCTACCTGGATACTTTCTAGGATTTCTCCTTTTTTTTTTTTTTTTTTCCTCCTTTGAAAATTTTGCTGTAGCGTTGCTTACAATGTCCTGGGTCCTTTTGCTCCGTACACACAGTTCTTTTTGCAGCTCGGAAGAGTTTCTTTGTGTTGCTTCTTTAATTCTAGAGTTTGTTTCATTTGTTCTGGTTTCTCACTCATGGACACCATTTTTTTTCATTTCTCTGCTGTCTCTTCTTCCCCATTTTTCTAAAATGATATTATCAATTGTAATTTTTATTTACTTGTCTTTTTCTTCTGTGTTCTTCTCTGAACCACCAATTCAACTATCTGTGGCATCAGTTCCAATGTTCACTGCCACCAGTATGGCTTGGGTCCTGCCACTGTGTTTCTAGTTTCCTTGCCGACTCCCCTTGTCTCACCCACCTCCTCTGCATCTCATCTTGTTGCTTTCTGCAGGCTCTACACCTTCTTAGGCTCTAGGAAGATGTCTGAAATGACTCGTAGTGGGTCATTTCTGGAGGTTTATTAACCTCCTGGACACGGCCCCATATCTCCTGTACAATAGTTTTTTTCATGACTTCCATGTTGGGGGTTGTTTTTTGGTTTTTTTCCTTTTTGCTTACCCTCAAGTGAAGCCAGAAAACAGATCTGCTCTCTTTTCACTGGGTTGGTGATCTACTCCTCCAGTCCTTCAGCAGAAGGGCAAGTTGATGTTTGCAGATACCAGCTGTCAACTTTAATAATATCCTAGCCAGTTATTTTACTAACAAATGGGAGTTTATTCAGGAATAGCTAGAGGAATTGTAAAACTGGCAGGTGTGAACAATGGCAGACCACAGGCAAATCCAGCGAACAAGGCAGGGAACTTGCTTTTATAGGGAAAAGGGGAGAGTTGAGCGGGGCTGTAATAACCAAAGTTTCCATTGGAGGAAACTGAGAGTCCATAGTATGGAGGTTTCTCATTGGTTGGACCACTATGGTCTCTGATTGGCTGGGCTACCTTTGGGCAGAGGGGCGCTGTCTTCTTCTTGCTGCTACATCTCCCTTCCTGTGGGAGATGTAGGCATAGGTGGCTTCTTGTTTGGGGTAAATGACAGAGCATGACTGCAGGGTGAGAGCTCCCAGGCCTGTCCCGACTCCAGTTTTAGCTGAGGTTTCTTTAATTCCACACAAATTTCTTGTTTCTAGCGAATTTTCACAGTTTCTTTGTGTTTCTTCTCCCTTCTGTTGTCTGCTTCTCTATCATCCTGAGCGATGTTGGATGACAGAATTGTCCCTGTCCCCCAACTGCCCCCCACTGCCACGGGCACTTTCTCATGCCTCCCACTGCTGCCCTGCACAGGACTCGTCCTCTGGGAAGCACCGCATCGTTGCCAACCCTGTCCTCTTTCTTCAACTTCTGCGCAACGTCTGAAGGTAAGAGAGGACAGCTACCAGAGTCCTGGTTGGCACGGGCCTTGGGTCGGGGAATAGAGGGTAGGAAAGCTGTGAAGCATCTTCCTGTCTTTCTCATCCAGATGGTTCTTTGCATTGGGAACCTATAAAGCGGTCTTTTAAAAACCCAAACTGAATCATGTGACTCCCTCCTTAAAGCAATTGATCCCCTCCCCATTGCCCTCCTGTTAGAGTCCGAGTTCCTTAATAGGCTTCACAGTTCTCCCTAATCTCCTCATGGCCTCCTCTCAAGCCTTAGTTCCCCTCACTGCCCTTGAACTTCATGTGGCGTCCTGAGCCCTCCACGCTCTCCACAGACCCCTGTGCCTTTACACAAGCTGCTCCCTTGGCGGCAATGGCCTTACCCTCCCCACCCCATCTCTACCTGGAGCTGACTAATAAGATAGGGCTCAGATACATCTCCTGTAGGAACCCAGCTCTGATGTTCCTGATAGATGAGGTCCCCCAACTCCCACCCTGTGCTGCGTTCTTTCATCCAGTCATTCCTCACACATATCCCGGATCCAATTTAGCTTCAGACACTCTGGCATCCCTTCTTACACTGTCCTGTGGGGAACAGAGCTCATTCACTGTGTCCCCAGGGCCCAGCAGTCCGTAACTCATTCAATGCTGGCAAAACTTAAGGAGCCCACACTACCGTCACAAACCTGAACCATGCTTCCACTAGAGGGCAGCACTACACAAATGTCACCTTGAGACCCAGTTCCAACAGTTGGTGGTACCGGGCTTCGGGGAAGGGCAGTCAGAAGGGCCCACAGCCTCCAGCCGGGCAGCTCCAGAATGTCCCAGGCTTCTGACCGAGGTCCTTTAGCTATGCCCTTGGCCTGTCCCAGGACCACACATCCTATCTAGTTCAATTTTGTTAAGAACGTTTTAGAATCCAGGAAAGCATATGAGGGCCAAGGAAAGGGAGGGAGGGGCCTTCTCCCGGTGGAGGAGAAGGTGGAGGAAAAGGCTCGGACTAAACCTTCAAGGGCTGTGTTTAGGAAATGCAAGGGTGGAACTAATATCATGCAATTGGACATTTACTAAACTATTCCTTTTTGGTTTAGCATTAAAAACCAAAACCAAAACCAAAACCTCATTACCTAAATTGCTTTAGAAATCTGGAAAGACCTATGCATAATCTCTCTTTCCAAAGATAGAAACTCAATCCCCCTCTGCTGTTGGGAACAGAATATAAAAATAATCACCAGCTTTGGGGTCTGAATGCCACCTCGATGGAGAGGAGGTTGGCTGTAGGCGGGCAGTGCCAGCCCTGCAAGGTAAGGTGGGCAGAAATTAGCATCCCAAACTGCCCTCTGCAAAATTGTCATTTAACCAGTTTAAAAAAAGATATTCCCAAGCAGGCTGCTTATGATGGCCTCAGAGCTGATGTGGAAGCCGCCAAATGTGTGTATTTGTGGAGTTGTAAGTAGGTCAGATATTTCTGTCGCTAATTATTACTTGTGAAAAAATATGTCGTGAGCTTGCCGCAGGGAGAGAATATCGAAAGCAGCATTGATCTTTGGAAACTCCAGCCAGATTTATCCGTACAGGGCTGGCATCCCGAGGACTCTGTCGAAAGAGGAGGAAATGTCCTAAATCCAGGTCCACAGGGGGCAGTTGCAGGAACTCCAGCAGGAAGTTGGGAAACCTGGGTCCTAGCCTTTGATTTTCACTTCCCTCTCCTGGGCTTCAGTTTTCTCATTGGGTTAGATTTTTATATTTTATATAAAATATATATTTTATATTCAGTGCAAATGTTGTCTGATGCCATGACCTCCTTGGTGGAAAGTCATTTTCTGGGGACCTGGGCTTTCCCTTCTGTTTAAGGGATAAATTTTCCTGTTCTGGGAGACTTAGGCAAGGAATCAGTTCAGAAGTGAGATAAAATTTTTTGGCATTGAATATTAGCAGGAAATTTTGCTGCACTTGGATCAGACTCATGTGCCTAAATATTTGCTGAGTGTTGAATATGTGTTGGACATTGTGGCAGGCGTGTTGGGCACACAAATGCATGTGACTCTGCCCACTCTGTATATCTAGGATTGGTGGCTCCTTCTTACTGAGTTTCAGAGGGTGAGATGATTTGTCCAAGGTTACACAATAGGAAGTAGCAGAGTAGGGATTCAAACCCAGCTTCTCGCTTCAGTATCCTAAACCAGCCCCCATAGCTATGCTTGAGTGAGTGGTTAGGAGGGCAAAGATAACCCCTCCCCTTCTCCTAGATGTGAAGTCTGGATACCAGGGCAAGATGCTGCTCTAATTAGTTTTATATTACAGGCTCTGAGACTTGTCAATGCTTTATGCAAAGTTATGCAGAGTATGCAAATCAGGGGTGGCTCTGGTTATGTTGTTACCAGTGCATCACCTGTGATTTTCTGATCTGCAAAGTTCTGCCTGCAGAGCTTCCTGGTAGCATGGGCAGTGGGAGGGGCCCTGGGCTGCTTTCCACAAAGTCACACGTGCTCTCAAGTCCCCTATAAGAGTTGTGTCCAGGAGTTGGAATGTAAACGCCCTTGCCATACAGACAGTATTAACCCCAAATATTTGGGCAGGAATGAATTTAGTGGATCTGAAAAGTTCTTGTTTTCGTTTTTAAATAGGTGGGCCTGTTTCCTTGCCTTCAAAATGGGTAAGTTGGTCTCAGTGATATTTAAGGTCCTGAGATAACTACGAGTCTTCAGAATCCTGTGTCAAGGCTTCTGGAAAGGACAATCCGCTCTCTTTCTCTTCAATACTCTGCTTATGAGGCTTCTGCCCCTACCTCTCTCCTGCACTCCTCACCACCACCCCTTGTTCACACTCCCCCTGCAAGCTATTTGGCCCTCTTAAACCTGCTGTGCATTTCTTTTTTTTTTTTTTTTGCCTCCCATGCTTTGCAGGTGCTGTTTCTGGGTTTTTTTTTTGCCTCCCATGCTTTGCAGGTGCTGCTTCTGGTTTTTTTTTTTTTGCCTCCCATGCTTTGCAGGTGCTGTTTCTGGTTTTTTTTTTTTTGCCTCCCATGCTTTGCAGGTGCTGTTTCTGTGCCCTGGAATCTTTCTCTCTCTTCTCCAATGTCTAACTCCTTCTCTTCCTTCATGGGCCAGCTGAGATGTCACCTCCTCCTGCCCTGAACCCCAGGCAAGACCAGGCAGCCTCATCCCCAGTCCTCTTGGACCTAGCTGGCTAGCCGGGAGGTAGCAAGCCCAGGAGGTGGTCAGCACACTGGGGACAGAGACCCCAGGCACGTGGCCCAAGACTGTCAAAGTCGTCATGCCTCGATATTTAAAGAATTAACAAATCAAAGAATAAATGCATCCACTCATTTTAGTTTAGAATTGTCCAGAGGAAGAAGTTACAATGAACTCCCCCTACCTAGCTTGTGACTTTAGACTAAAAATAGGTGTAGGAACACCAGGCTCCTCTAACTCCCTAATATGAATTTTAATTTTTAATAACTTGAGAAATCAGTGAACTATACCTATGGGAAAATGATGAGGAATCAGCCACATAAGTTAATGAAAAGTATGCGTTCACATTATCTAACTATATTACGTGTGAATAATAATTAATTATAGATTCTACATGCGGTCTTGTCTTTGAGAATTCAATGTGAGAGAATTGAAAAAGTCATTCATCACCCCCCTGTGCTCCACCCCAGGCCATAACATAAAAAGCAGTGGCCAAAGAATTTTCCATAATTTATGAAAATCATCATCTTAGAGAAAAAGTAACTCTCGGTAGGAGCATAATAACTGGGAAGAAGAAGCTGCATCAGGTATGGCTGTTAACGCCGTTGTAATCACCTGACCACCCTTCCCTTTCTCCCCTGCATTTATTCATTCTCCCGTTCCCGCACACCACTCTGTGGTGTACAGAGAGGTGGTCTAGCCAGTGGATATGAACGTGAACTCTAGAGCCAGATTGTTTGAGTTCAAAGCCAAGCTCATCTACTTTGCAGCTGTGTGGTCTTAGGCAAGTTGCTTAACTTCTCTGTTCCCCACTTTCCTTACATATAAAATGAAGATAATAATAGCTCCTGTTGCATAGGGCTGGGGTGTGTGTGTGTGTGTGTGTGTGTGTGTGTGCAAGTGTAGTAAATAAGCCAGTATACATAAAGTGCTTGGCACAGAGCCTAAGCACCCAATAAACACTAAGTCTGGTTGTGAGCCTGACATTAATACTGGGTGCCGCTTGAGATGGACTGAGTTTCTGTCCTTGAAGAGTTTGCTGACGGGTGAGGGAAACAGACTGTAAATAAGCGAGATTACAGGTTGTGTGTGTTACATATGGAATGAGGAGGGTGCTATGATAGGAAGTGATAGGGTGCTATCGTAGGGCTTCTCACATAAGGGGGACAGGGCCAGTTCTCTGAGGAGGTGACATTCTGGTCAAGATCTGAAGGGTAAGAAGAAGCTGGGGTAGTGAAGTGTCAGGGCAGAAGGTTTCAGGTCTTGGCTTGTGTGCTATTATCTACTGGGGCTTCCCTTTTCCTGTTTCCGTTTTTTAAAGTGTGGACCTGCCGTATCAGCTATTAAGACAGACCACAGAGCCACAGTGATAAGAACACTGCTGTAGAGGATATAGAAAAGTTGGTAGGTAGTGGCACAGACTTGATCATAGTTTTTGCTAACGAGGTGCCACGAGACAATGGGGAAAGGACAGAGTTTGGAAAACTGGCCTCTGCTCTAGGGAGAGAAAGAAAGCTAATTCTGCCTTACCCCACACAAAAGCTGGACTCCAGATAGGTTAAAGACATAAGCTTAAACTCTAAAGGGAGTGGAAGAAGATTGGGATAGCAGGTTTCTGATCTAGGGGGTGGGGTCAGAAAAGACTTCCTAACCAAGACCAAAAAGGCACAATGAACCAAAACATTGTTAAATTTGACTGTATCATAACTGACCTGTGTTCAGCAGAGGAGAGCATGGACAAAACAGGCAAGCAGATGCCAAGCTGGGCTTACGTAACGCGTCTGTATTATGTCTAAAACAAAAAGTGATTGTTACCTGTAATGTACAAAAGACTCCTTCTGATCAGTAGGGGAAAACCCCCAGTAAATTCAATGCAAATAGCCAACAAGCTCATGAAGAGATGCACAAACCTGCCAAAATCCAAGATATGCAAATGAAAACAAGACACACGCAAGCCACCTTCTAAGCCTCAGAAGGGCGGCACGTAGAAAGGTAGGTGACACCAAGGACGCAGGGAGAAGGGGATGCAGTTGCGAGCCATTCTCAGGAACGCTGAGGACAACACAAGGGCAGGTGGCTGAGAGACCAAGGGCATCCCGAAGGCCAGTCACTGCACCAGGACAAGCCATGCCCATGGCCTAGGGCCGGCTGTGCCTGGAGGAAGGAGATCCCCTTCCAAATCGCGCGAGATACCTCCTGCCAGCCGGCAGGTTTGTGGGGCAGCCTCTACCTGGACGGGGTGCCCGCCTCTGGTCCACACAGAGCCGTCATTTGGGCTACAGGGCCCTGGCCTTTGGAAAGCCATTTGTCCACGTTTAAGGAAGTTACTTATCCAGCAAGACCACTCCTGGATGTCTGTCCCAGAGACATCACATAGGACAAAAGGGAACCTGCATAAAGTACCACGGGTGCAGAGTTTGGAGGGTCAGGGATTTGGGAGGTCACCCAGGTGTCCATCCCTGGGGAAGTGGATGAGAAAAACACAGTGGATTCTCACCATGGAATACTGTGCACAGTTAGAAGCAACTATTACATACCACTGAACACACTTCGGTGCTGAGTGAAAAAAAAAGAAAAAAAGAATCAGACTGAGAGCTTTAGCATAGAACTAGTCATGTTAATTAAAAGCGTATACAAACACAGAACAGCATGACATGTTCTGTAAGGATTCATACATATATATTTTTTAATTAATCTATTTAAAAAATTGTTTTGCTGTGTTGGGTCTTGGTTGCTGCATGTGGGCTTCTCTTGTTGCAGAGCATGGGCCCTAGGGCACGCGGCTTCAGTAGTTGCGGCGCACGGGCTTAGTTGCTCCACGTTATGTGGGATCTTCCCGGCCCACGGATCGAACCTGTGTCGCCTGCATTGGCAGGCGGATTCTTAACCACTGCACCACCAGGGAAGTCCCAAGGATTCCTACGTACTTAAGAATATATATCAGCCATATCAGTAAGGATGCCTATGGGGGAAGGGGCATGATAGTGGAGATCAGGGCTGAAGGAGGAAAAGAATTTTAAAAACAGAAACTTGAACCTGTGGACAGGGTCCTGGTCAGTTCAACGGTGAGAATGTGCTGGGGGTGAGGAGATGAGGGCCTTTGCTCCCCACACCTGAGTCTGATAAAAGCGTAAAGACAACAAAACTGATACAAAAGCATGATCCATCCTGTCTGTTGTGGCTGAGCCCACACTTTTCTCCTTCAAGGGCTGGGCATCATTTCTTTCCTCCTCCGAGAGCCCCGGACACGTGTTTCGCTCAGCTTGGGAAATTGTGAGCCTCTTGAAGATGGAAAATTATGTATTTGTCATCTATCTTTCTACCAACTGCAAACAGCAGGGCCTAATAAAAGCTTGCTGCGTTGCTTTCCTTGCACTTTAGAGCAGCACGGCATCTCCACACATTGATGAGTATGAAAGGGGAAAGTGGTGGACACCCTGACCACCTGCCTCCAGTCTAACTACTCGGCCCGTTGATTTGCTCGCCTTTCACAACGTTCATCTCAGTTGTAATTACTTGTTCATTCTAAGGCTCCCCCGCCCTGACCTGTCGGTGTCCTGATGGAAGGACCAAGCCTGCCTGACTTCTTGCTGGATCCTTGCACCCCACTGGCCCTGCCTCGTTGACTGTGCTCATAATTAGTTGTCAAACAGATACATCAGTAAATGAACGAATAATGAGCAAATGGATGAGTTTGCATCTTTGAAGAGCAGGTCGTATCCTGTGTCATTCTGGGGACACGCACGTATTTCTTGGAAGGCGTAATGTCTCTCAAAGGAACGAAAAGGTCATCCTTTGATGCATTAGGTCCCTGTGGGTGACGGCATTAGGTCTGTGGCTTTCCATAGCGAATCTGCAAAGCCTCAGCGCACTGTCCACTGTCCAGAGAGCTCTGATAACGGCACCAGCGAGGCCGCTGGATTCTGGTTCTCGATCTGAATGCCGAGACTTATTAAGATACAAAAATAAAGTGTGAGTTGCCGAACTGGAAGGTATGATTAGTGTTTACGATGCAGACAGACTGGGAGGGGAGCTCATATTGGCTGCAATGCACCCCTTTTCCTGTACATAAACTCATCACCACGGCAATTGTTTTCTCTGCAAGTTCCCTCCAAGCAGCCATTTGTGTTTCTTGATTTCCACACAAGGATGACCTTGTTAGGTCTTGTTAGATAGAAACAAGACAAACGCTCCAACAACACAGGCTTCCTCTGCCCAGTTTCCCTCCGGCTAATCACAGCACGCCTGAGATACCCCTTCAGGTGGATTAAAATGAGACGCTTGACGGTTAATTTAAATAACAAACAGTGTCAACCGCCGTCTGCATCTGCGGAGGGCCTCCAACCCCTCAGCTGTTCCCCATAAGCAAAAGGATCTGTCTTCTGGTCCAGCAAGATTATAAAAGCCCCGGCCAAGAGACCCCAGGACTCCCCCAAATACCAGTGCTGGTGCTGTAAGGACTGGGCCCTTATGGGAACCTGCAGTGTCTCAAAGTTGACAAGACCTGCAGTGCCACACTCTCTGCCCAGCACCCCCTTAGGCCTGGCAGATTACTGATTTCATCCTTTTTCACGCCTATTAAAGGAAACCTGGGCGCCTTGACCTATCATTGCTGTTGTTAATAATTGGCATAAATATTACCTTCCAATTACACAGAATTTTGAATTTTTTTCCCCAGAACCTTTGCTGGGTTATTTCACTGTCCTGTTTTTCCGAATAGTCTGTTTAAATTCATCTAAGATTTTAGTGGGGACACTCCCTGGGGTGGTAAGGGAGAGACATGCATGTTTCTTTCTTCCAGAGACTGGGTACTGCTCCAAACTGGACGGGGCTGGGCCCACCTGGACCCAGTACGGGTCCTAGGCTGCCTTTGCTGGAAGAGCCTCATTCGTGGCAGGGAGACTGAGGCCACCGCGTGCAGTGTGGTGCACACGGTGTGAGGAGAGCGCACCACACTGCGGTAGAGCCGGGTGTGGGCCACAGCCGCTACCCCAGCCACCTCCCAGGCAGGAAGAGATCGCCAGACCCCCTCCTGGCAGGATGGGAAACCGAGGCCAGCACCCTTCTCCATCCCTGACCTGCCAGTCTCACCGTCACCTCAACTGATCATCACAGCAGCTCCTGAACCCGTCTCCTGGTGGGGTGGCATCTGGCCCCCCAGCCTTCCGTCTTTGATTGTAGCAGCCCCTCAACAATTTTCTTTGAGGAACAGCCTCTTCCTTACTTGACGTGGTTTGGGTAGGGCATCCCTAGACGTTAGGATTTAACTGGTCTCGGGGCGGCTTGAGCACTGGGATTTTAAAGAATGCCCCAGGTGATTCTAGAAGGTAGCCAAGTTTGAAAACCACTGCCTCTTCCCCTGGCCCTGGGATGGGCCGATAAACCAGTGGGCCAATCAGAGTCCTTCCCTAGGATTTCACTGTGGATAGAAGGTCTTTCTTTCAAGGCTATTAGTGGGAACTAGGTCAACCTGTCTACACTCAGCCCCCGCTCACCCCCTGCAGCCGACCCTCTCCTCGTGCCCGCTTCCCAGCCCCTCCGTGGATCACCGGTAGCCCTCAGAATTGCTGGGCTACTCCCTGGGAATGCACCTCTGCAATATGGTATTTCTTTCTCACGAAGTCCTGATTAAGCTGGAAGAACCAGGTAGGCATGGTTTACCCATGCTGGCCCCCCCGTGGACCGGGTCTGGGCTGCTCCCCTGCGCTGCACCAGCCCTGGGGGCTCCACTGAGGACCTCACCGCTGGGTTGTCATCATCTGTCCACAGCTGTGTTCCTGCTAGACTGCGGGCTCTTCCAAGGCAGGGGTGCATCCTGTTCCAATTCACCCCCTACGTTTAGCTCACAGCTGGGCGCAGGGTGAGGCCTGATGAATCTTGGTTTGGTAAGTGAGCCATATTGAGCTCCCAGAAGCACGGGGGAGGCGCCGGCTGTGGGCCTGGGGCTCATCGTGTCTCTCCAAGTGCCTGAGAGGGAGGGGGAGGTGAGAATGGTAGAAAAAGAGGGTGTCACAAAACAGTGGCGAGAGGGAGGGGGAGGGAGAGAGAGGAGTTGGGGGAGGGCACAGTGCTCAACTCTTTTGTCCCTTCCTTCACTTGACACATGTTCTGAGCTCCTACTCTGAGCCATACACAGAAAGTTTCCCAGAGGTGAACTAAGGTACAGATGATTAAAAGAAAACCATCAGGGATTCCGGGCTTCCCTGGTGGCGCAGTGGTTGAGAGTCTGCCTGCCGATGCAGGGGACAGGGATTCGTGCCCCGGTCCGGGAAGATCCTACATGCCGTGGAGTGGCTGGGCCCGTGAGCCATGGCCTCTGAGCCTGCGCGTCCGGAACCTGTGCTCCGCAACGGGAGAGGCCACAACAGTGAGAGGCCCGCGTACCGCAAAAAAAAAAAAAGAAGAAGAAGAAGAAAACCATCAGTCACTTGGCCTTTTGGAAGAAACAGTGGGGCATTAGCAGAGTCCAACCCTTCTGGTGAGTGTCTTAATTTTCTACTCTGCTGGGCAGGGTGGGACACGGCTTCACAGAATGAGGCACTTAGACGTGAGAGATGGGGCACCTGGAGTGTCTCCTGATGCTTGGAAGACCTCCAAGATAATGCTGGTTACTTTTCTGGTTTCCTGGAATGCTGGTTTCAAAGTACAGCCATCCTGCAGCAAACATCATGACGTTGCCTTTTGGTTTTTTTCTCTCTGGCTCCAAACCAGTGGGGTCCCTTTGTTTATGGCCTACAGGGAAACCAGAGCAACCATGAAAAATTACATTTTATAAACCTGCTGTTTTATAAAACTACGTTTATAAAGCTACAAAACAAACAGACAAAAAGGAACCAGCAAGGATCGAACCAGCGCCCCCTGCATTGGAAGCACAAAGTCTTAACCATCAAATGAGATGCTTTTTTGTCAGAGAATGTTGACCACAGCATTAACTTTATGTCCCAGGCCCTGTGCTAGGGGCTTCTCGAACATTATTGCAATAATAAACATGGCATTTTGCTGACAAGGAAACTGAGGCCCATGGGGGTGAAACTGCTCGCCCAGGGTCACTTTCCAGTGATGGCAGAGACCTTAGCTTGTCGGAGCTGAAAGCCGAGTTCTTCCTACGGCCTCACACGGCCTGCCACGCTGCAAGGCGATCAGCTTGTGAGCCACTACTATTCTTGAAAATAGTCCATAAGCCAATCATTTAAGAACCTAGGCTGCCTTAACAACCTCAAGTGGGGGCTCCTGACCTCCATGAGAGCCTGGCATCCTCTTTCTGGAATTTTCCACTTAGCCCTTCCCTCATGCACTTGCTTCCTGAAAACATTGAAACCTTATAATAAAATAAACCTGGCTTCACCACAAACAGCAGCCCCTTCAACTCACTTCTTTCTTCTCTAAATATTTCTTTAGTACTATGTCTTTGATTTCAAGATATTTCAACAACCCCCCTAAAGGATCTCAACATTTTCCCTGAACTAGAAAAATAAAAAAATAAAACACTCTGCTGGGAAGAAAAGGAAAATTGTATGTTCTTTTGTTTACACGAGTGTACAAAAACTCATTACAGATCTCCATGTGGCCTTGGTGATTTTCCATTGTGATATGGAAAGAGAAATGGATAAACGGGAGTCTGCAACCAATCTCAGGGGATTTCTTTTCTATTTGGGTGACCCCTGAAAGGCTCCTGAGCATATAACTATTTTTGAAAGAAAAGAGGAAAGCTGAGGGGCGGCCACGATTAACAATAGTTCACCCAGATGCTAACTTATTCTGATGTTTGCTTGTTTTTATTTAATCTGACTTTTTTTTTTTTCCGATACGTGGGCCTCTCACCGTTGTGGCCTCTCCCATTGCGGAGCACAGGCTCCGGATGCACAAGCTCAGCGGCCATGGCTCACGGGCCCAGCCGCTCAGCGGCATGTGGGATCCTCCCGGACCGGGGCACGAACCCGTGTCCCCTGCATCTGCAGGCGGACTCTCAACCACTGCGCCACCAGGGAAGCCCTAATCTGACTTTTTGATGTAATTGTTGGCATTTTGGTTTTGACCTTAAACCAGTATAATTCATCTTGGGCGTGACAAGAGAGGCAATGGGCTATCAGTGATCAAGATGCGATCTATTTTCTTAAATTATGACCCGGCCATGTTCACTGAGATGATGTCGAGTAAGGTTCACTGGGGGCCAGGGGACGGGGACGTGGCACTGCTTTGCTCTTTACTTACTTTGATCACAATGTACCCTTCGGGCACCTGGAATGGGAGTTTATTTCTGCTCACCCAAGGCTCCCACCAAGAGGCCTTTACATTTGGGAAGAACTTGAGCCACGTCCTGACCCATGAATTCTGGATGCAAAATGTGCAGATTCAGAATGAAGAATTGCTTTCCTAAAATTCTGAGCTACGTAAATTCTAGGTATAGTGGACTGAGCATTGGACCAGGAGTCAGCTCATGTAATCCTCCGATAAGCCCTAAGAAGAAGGTTGTTATTGTGCCCATTTTATAGATGAGGGTATTGAGACGTGGAGAGTTGAACTAATTTGCCCAAACCAGCAAGCAGTGGAGCCTTGGATTCAAGTGCAGGCTCCTTTCTGCAGAGGCTGGGATCTCGAAGACCAAGCACAGATCGCTTTGTGACCTCGGGTCAATCTCCTCCCTTCTCTAGGCCCTAATTTCCTCTTCTCTAAAATAAGAGAGCTTGGATGGCTGGTTTCTAGGACCCTTTCTAGAATTGACTACAGATAAAATTTCATGATCTTCCTTAAAGCCCAGCAAGCATCCAGGCTTTAACAGGGGGTTGCCGTCAAGTTTCCTCTCCAGAGTCTGAAGACGAGAGAAGAATTGAGTAGGGATGGAGAGGAGAATTTAGTGTGGATGGAGAGAAGTAGCATTTAATAAGCGAATGCTCTGTGTTTTACACATGTACTTGATCGCCATGCAATCTTCACCATAACTTAATGAGATAAGTACTTTTATAACATCCTCATTTTACAGATGTAGAAACTGAGGTTCGGAGAGGGGATGCTTGTATCAAGGTCATGCAGCTGAGGAGTGGTGGAGCCGGGACTAGCCTCCAGGTTCCCACAGTAGCCTGTTCTTCTCCCATCAACGCATGCTTTGTATCGCCTGCTTATCTGTGTCCAGTCTAGACCATGAGTTTTGAGCGGCAAGGACTGTGTTTTAGTCTCTATGTCTGTCTACGGGCCTGCACAGGGTCTGGCCCAAAATAGTGATCAATAAACATTGTCAAATTGTTGTGTGAGTACCACACCCCCGAGCTCATTCTATCCACTGAGCTAACCGCGCGGGGGTCTCGGTTGGAAGGAAAAAAGCAGGTGTGAGGAGAAGTTCTCAGAAACAGTCTTTATTTACAGGGTGAGCAACGTGAACTGACTCGGCTCCCAAACCCAGATGCCCACCCTCTTTCACAAGCTTGGAATTGAGCTCAAATGGGCAAAACGTTCTGTCGAAAGGCTTCTATTTTCTCTAAATAAACTCCTGGTAAACCAGGAGGACTGTGACGTCATTCCCTTCTCCTGCTGGCTGTGATATAGTTAGAAAGCTTACTCTTGAGTTTTACTTTTTTCTTTGTGCTTTTCAATATTTCCAAAATTTTGTATAATGATGTTTTAAAAAGTGAATTAAATGCTTACTTGTTTTAAGGTAGGATCAGTAATGAGACTGGATCTTCATCCTTCAATGCTTTGGAAAACAGCAAAGTGGCGATTGGGGGTCATATATTCATAAGAACTGTGGCACTGAATTAAAGAGTACTTTTTTAAAAGAATAAGAAAAGAAAAAGAAAAGGAAACAAGACTCCACCTGATACAAGGCAGAACAAGTGGAAAACCTGCTGCTACCACTGATGCCCACAAGAGGGCGTACAGGGTCACCAGGAAGGCAAAACTCAAGCCCAATATCCACCCCAGCAGCTGCAAAGGACCGAAGACCTGGTTCTGGAACATCGACCATGACACCGCCTCTCCAGCACTTTACAGTTTACGTTAGGCTCTTTCTCCTCTCCTTGTCAGTTGAGCCCACAAGGGTTTCCACCCCTGGGGCATTTGTGGTTCTCTCTTTGCCTAGTGGGGGCACTGCTGGCATTTGTGTGTGTGTGTGTGTGTGTGTGTGTGTGTGTGTGTGTGTGTGTGTGTGTGTGTGTGTGTGTGTGTGTGTGTGTGTGTGTGTGTGTCCAGGGCAAGCAGAGGTGTAAACAGGCTCCACAAGCTGTAACAGCTGGCAGTACACCTGGGAATTCATTCATGAAGATATGGCCTTCCCACAAAGAGCACCCCCTTGTTAAAACTCTGGGTCTGCAACAACCATACCAAGGACATTTTTCACTAACCTTGTCAAAGTCAACCTGGCTTTTGAGAGTAGAGGAGAGAAACCAATGAACAGACAACAGCCTTGCACCATTTCTCCTGAAGAGGAGAGTCGCAGGAGGGCCCGAGCTGGGAAAGCAGAGAGGCTGCCTTTTCTCTAAGACACTGAGTCAACTTGGCTGAAACCCACTGTGGGCACTTTGCTCATGTCATCTCTTTTAGGGCCCGCAACAATTCTGGGAAGGTGGTATCACTATCCCTACTTTACAGATGGGAAAACTGAGGCTCAGAGAAGTTAAGTCATCTGCCCAACATCCTCCTTCCCCCCAGCACTTCAGACACATGGAAGCAAGATTTTAACCCCGAAAGAGCCCAGGCTTCACCACCCCCACCATTGCCTCTATTGAGGCAGATCCAGGCCTGGGAGTGACTTTCCAGAGAAGGGGTGAAAAAGCAGGGGTGGGTTAGGACTCAAGCTCCTGACTCAGGAGGCCAAATTACCCACTGCAGGTCCTAGCAGGCTGCAGGGAGGCCATCGCTGGTTCAAGTGTTCTGTGAGGTGGTGCATGAAATCCTTTATGTTTTTCCCCATTGATGCATTCTGTACTTACAGTTCTTGCTATAATTACTGTGCGGTAATTAACAAGGGAAAATAACACATCTGGGTCTATACTGCAACTTCAAACAGATGTACGAGACGCAGAGGGGCGTGGAGGCCCTTTCAGTATTTGACAAATAGGTCTTGAGCACCTACTATGGAGCGGCCTCTTGAGGCGCTGGGGGTCCTCAGTGAGCCACCTGGGCAAGGTCCCTGGCAGAAGGGTGAGGGATGGCTGATAGACCGTGGGTACACAAGCATGTCAAAGATGTCAGTTCATATGAAGACAATAAGGCTGGGTGACATGTGGCCAGGACGGCCTCTTCCTGGAGGTGGCATTTGAGCTGCGGCCTGCAGAGATCTGGGGAGAAGCAGGCCAGGCTGGGAGAAGGGCAAGGGCCAAGGCCTCGGAGTGGGAGTGTGGCTGACAGAGGCCGGAGACGTGGAAGTTTCCATACTCTCCTCTCTCCCTCCCCATCCTTGCAAAGGAGCCCACGGAAAGCCCCTGCCCTGGGGGGCCTGGTGCGAAAGACCCCTGCAAAATGGCCAGACCCTGACAAAGGCCTACTTTGCCCCCAGCTCTGAGGGGGCCCTAAGATTTCTTTTCTTTCATTTGCCATCATTCTGCGTGGGGAGGGGGGTGCATTCCAGGTAGAGGGCACAGCAGGTGCAATAGGTGGCTGGAAGAGGGTTGGCGGGGCTGGAGCTGGGGCGTGAGGGGAAGTGCGGGATAGCTGAGGGAGCAGGACCTAGATCTGGTGGGCTGCCTGGGGCAGCGGGGCGTTGCTCTGCATGGTGGTGTTATCATTAGTCCCCACCCAGAGGAAGGGACCGAGAGTCAGTCCCACTGGGAGTGACTTACCTTTGCGGTTGGAGGCTGGCAGCGCAGAGTCCCTGGTGGGGAGGGAAGCCCCAGGCCAGCCTTCCACCCTGGTCCAGGCGCCCACAGAGGCTTTCCGAGGTCACCCCTCTCTACCAAGGGATGGAGCCAGCATTTGAAAAGGGGAGTCCCTGCGGGTCTTGGGGAAACTGGGACCTTCCCAGAGGCGGGGACTGGGGCCCGCTATGAAGGCAGTGGCTGAGGAGGTGAGGGCAGGAGGGAGGGGACCGGGGAGCGGGGCTGGGGAAGGGCCAGAGGAGGGAGAAGGCATGGCGGGACTTGGCCTGCACCACGTTTTACAGTGAGGACTAACCCCCTGGCCAGGCCATGAGGACACTTGGGTCTTTCCTTCCGGGGGGCTCAATTTCTCCTTCTGGGCGGGTGGGCTTGGACCAGAAGTCCTCTTCCAGCCCTTTCTGTTGGTTTTTCTAAACCCTCCGTCCCCGGCTTCCTAGTCTGGGGGTTCTTGCTCTCTGTGTGTGGTGGGAGTGGGTGGTAGGCACAGTGAGAAATGCCTCCTATAGACAGAAGTCAGGGTCCTGGGGGATCCTCTGGCGGACCACCGTCTTCTGGCTTCTGGTAATTCTGTGCCCATCCTCCCTCCTCCCTTCACCCTTCTTCCTCATCCCCCAATCCTGCTTCCTTCTCTGGGCCCCAAGGGAGCCTCTACAATTAGCTCTCCCGCCCCAGGCTCCCTTCTAAACTCTCCCGGAGGGTCTCGCTCTCCTTCTGCCGGCGGCGGGTGCCACTGGGGACGTCCCCAGGCAGCGGCGCCTAGCTCTCTGCTCCAGGATACAGGCTCGCGCAGGGGCCGAGTCAGCGCTGCCCCCCGCGCTGGGCCCTGCGGGCTGGGTCGGGGGACACGGGGTTGGGCGAGGCTCAGAGGGGTTGGGGGAGGATGCCGGGCAACCTGCACCCACGCCCCCGCCATCGCTGGGACCCCTGGTTCCACCCGCGCCCTCCACCCTGGGCGAGCGCACTGACACTCTCTTTCCATCTGACTTGCTGTTGACCCTGGACCTTCTCGGATCTGTTTCCTCTTTAGTAAAATATGGAGATCATAATAGATGATCTCCGGAGAGTGACTGCATGCTGGCCAAAACCGCTTTGTAAGCAAGGGTTACGTACTATATATTGGGGGCGGGGCTCCCTTTCTAGACTTGCGCCAGAGTGGCTAAGATGACAGATTTGGAATCAAGCCGCCTGGGCTGAATGACCTTGGCGGGTCAGTCCGTTTTTTCAGGCCTCAGTGTGCTCCTATGTGAATTGGGGATGATGTTAGTAGCACTGCCTCAGTTCGAAAATTCTATGTGTTCATTCATGTGAAGCGCCTGGAAGAGTGACTGGTACAACAAGTGCCCATTAAGTGTTAGCTCTTGTCACTATCACCCTGTTTTGCAAGTGAGGGTAGCAAGGCGCCCGTTCCGGTGCCTTTCCTCAGGGTGCACAGTTGATGACCGATTCCTTCTGCAGCTCCTGCATGGGGTCAGGCTCACTCACTGGGATTCCCTGTTTTGCTCCCCTGTTGCTCTCTGCTTCCAGCCCACCCCTGTGTCATCTCCAGCCCCTGTGAGAAGCAGAGATGCCCAGCGGTGGGCTAGCTCTGAGCTCTTGAGGGAGTTTAAGGCAACCTGCCAGGTTCAGGCCCTTGACCTAGAGGGCGCCCCTTGTCTTGACTGTGGGGGGCAGTGGGGAGAACCCTGGGCTCTGAACTATCCCTGGTGGCTCCTGCTGGCTTTGTGGAGGGATGAAAAGATCCCAGGCTGTGGAGGCGGACACACCTGGGTTTGAATTCTGTCTCCACCACTTATGCTTGGTGTCCTTGGACAAATACTTCCCCTCTCAGAGCCCAGTTTTCTTAACTGTAAATGAAACAGTAACATCTACCTTGTGGGGGTAAAGGCAAAGCTTAGAGATTATTATGCAAAGCCCCTGCCATCCTGCCTGACACCCACGACGTGGTAACTGGCATTAGGGTTATTATCGTTGCTGGAGACTTGCTCTGTGAGCATGTGTGTGTATCCTACCTTCTCTGAGCTTCATTTTCCCCAGCCTGGTAATGAGATGGCTGATCAGATCTTAAATGCTGCAGAAGATCTAAACTGTGATTCTTATGGAGAGGGAAGATGCTGGCGGTGACCTGCCCATGTCCACCTGGCACTTGTCGGATCTGTACGCACCAAGGCTTCCAGAGTTTTCTCTGGTTGCTGCAGGAGCAAGCTTGGCCTGCAGGTGGGAATGGCCAGAAAAGTCAGGGAGTTAACGCCCCAGGAGCAGCCCTCAAGCACTGGTGGCTGAGAGCTGGTGGACAAGTACCCCAACTTCCTCAGTCCCGGGTGGGCAGCTCTGGGACCTTTCGATATTATGCCTCCCACTGTTGCCCAGCCGGAGGGAGCCCCAGTTGCCCGCAGAAGCGACCTGCTCTTCATGCCCCCTGAATTGGCTTCCTTCCCTATCCCGAGTCACGTCCCTGCCCCTTAGTGGTGCTTCCCTGGATCATCTACCAAAGAGACTGTGCGCTCAGCTCTGGAGCTTGGAGTGTCCCTCAGTGGTCCTGGCAGGGTGGTCATCATCCAGCCCTGGGTGGAACACAAATCTCCTCCCTTCCCTGAAGGTCAAGTCCAAAGGACAACTATTCCAGGAGCGCTGAGGGGACAGACACCTGGACTACCTGGATCTTCAAAGACTGTTGGAAATGTATCCTGAGTGAAATGAACAGAGCTAGGGATGCCGAGTGCCTGAATGAATGAATGAAAGAGCATTTACCCACGGATCTCCTTCCACATCGCTGCTGCGTCCAGGCTTATGACAAGGCCTGGCAACGCTGGGGAGGCAGGGTGGGGAGGATCAGGTTGCACGAACAAGGAAATCATGATTCACAAGCAAAGCATTAATAAGAGCCCAGACATCATGGGTCCATCTGTCCAGGTCATAATGTACCTTCACATCTAAGATCTCACTTGTTATCCCCAACGACCTGACCAGGAAGATTTTCTTCTAATTACTGTGATTATTATTTATATCATCATTACTATTTATCTCATCTTGGTGTAGGATGCGGCCACTCCCCACTCCTGGGTCCTGGCAGACATGAATAGTCAATCAAGGTGTTCTGGCCCACTGAGCCTCAGCGTCCTTCTCCATCTAGCACCGGAGGCAGTGGCTACCAATCAACTGACGTTGGCATGAAAGCTGAAACCCATTTTACTTCCCTGGCTTTCCTGACAACAATAAATTCTTATTAAATTAAATTGAAAGGCTCAAGGAAGAAGAGGCAAGCTAGGCTCGGGGCCTGGGTCTCCTGACGTCCACCCAGTCCAGCAGTCTGAGCGCAGACATCAGTTAGAAGCCCGCTTCGTTGAAAGGTCCCCTCATTTCTCTAACCTAATGAGACAGCCCCAGACACTGTGACACGTGTGCGCGCACGCAGACGCGCGCACACACACACACACACACGCGCACACGCACACACCCTTTCTCCATGGCAGACTTCCCTTAAAACTTAAAAAGAATCACTGAGCAGTGTTGGCAAGGAGATCAGGCAAAAGGGAGTTTGGGGATTGGCCAGCTGCTACAGCCAGGTACATGGGCTTCCTAAACCATGCAGGGGGCCGGATACCGCAGGGAGACTCTGCGCTGTAATGAATTAATCACTGATAACACAGACTCAAATTTACTCTTATCTCTAAACAGGGAAATGCTTTTTGACTAGCAAATTGGAAATTTTCATTTTCATCACTGCAAGAACATGAATTTTCTCTCTCTTTTTGTAAATTTATTTATTTATTTTTGGCTGTGTTGGGTCTTCGTTGCTGCACGCAGGCTTTCTCTAGTTGTGGCGAGCGGGGGCTACTCTCTGTTGCCGTGTGCGGGCTTCTCATTGCGGTGTCTCCTCTTGATGCAGAGCGCGGGCTCTAGGCGCGCGGGTTTCAGTAGTTGTGGCTCACGGGCTCAGTAGTTGTGACTCCCAGGCTCTAGAATGCAGGCTCCGTAGTTGTGGCGCACGGGCTCAGTTGCTCCGCGGCATGTGGGATCTTCCCAGACCAGGGATAGAACCCGTGTCCCCTGCGTTGGCAGGCGGATTCTTAACCACTATGCCACCAAGGAAGTACTGAATTTTCTCTTGATTTGTTATTTTCCAGACAGAAAGTGTTCCTTTTAGAATCTAGGACCAGTGGCTGGAAGTCCCTGCCTCATGGGTCCCTGCTGGCTGGAGTGGGGAGAGGCCTTGCTGAGCCCCTCCAGAGCAGGGACCCCTGCCCAAGCCATGTGACCTCCCTGAGCCTCGGTCTCTCCATCTGGAGAATCCAATGCCCGCCCCTGTCTGGCTGCCACTGTGCAGGGCGGTGGGGTCAGTTGCCAGCTGAGTAACTTTGGGTAAATTACTTTGCTTCCCTGGCCATAGTTTTCCTATTTAAAAAAGGAAATAACGACATCTTCTTTGACAAGATGTTGAGCAGATTACATGCAACGTGTATGCAAAAGCTATACCTGGGAAGCACAGGGCAGAACTGAATCTCTCAATCTTTTTAGTCCTCTCCCCCTCATCTTACTGAATTATTGTAAAATTCAAGATGATTCATGAGAAAATGCTATCTACACCAGTGCTGTCAGTTAGAACTTTCAGCAAAGATAGAAATATTTTCTATCTTCACTGTCCAAGACTCCTGAAATGTTGCTCGTGCTAAGGTGGACTTGACACATTGAAGCATACAGCAATGATCTCCTTTAAGAAGTAAATCTCTTCACCCTCTCCCCCAACACCCTCATCAAAGTCAACACTTTGGCACCAGGTAGTCACTGTTGCCCAACTATATATAAGTTCACGAAGCTGGCTTAGAGCCCAGGAACCTTAGAGACAAAGCCAAATCTGACATTTTTTATAGGAAAAATCGAGACCCAGAAAGGGTGACATAACTCACCCAATGACACATGAGCCGGGTCTCCTGATTCCTGGGGGAGAGCTGTCTCCACCAGCAGAGAGGATCCCCCCAGGGTAGGATAATTGAGTCTCCCTCTCCCTGGGGACAAGGTCAGAGGTGACCTGCAGGATGAACCCTGTCTGCAGTCGCAGACTGAGACCACTCTAATTACTGTTAAAACTCTGAAATGCTGATTCCTGGTGCAAGTGCCCCATTTGGCAGACTGATAATTAGATTTTTGTTCCTTCTTGTTGCCAGGAGAGTCCCACAAAGTAGCCACAGACCTCCCCACAAGGAAGAGTGTCAGAATAAGGGATTCTTCCTGTGACCTGGGAACCTGGGAGTCCAGTGGGTGAAACTTCAGGTGAGTGACAGCCCACATGGGCCCCCGACAGGCAAAGATCTGAGTTGCTCTGAATGTTATCTCCTCTTCTTACAACTGCACGGAGGCTGGGGGTGAACCTGGTCCAGTGAAGTCCCAACAAAAGCACATGGGGAGAGATAATGAAGATTAAGGGAGAAGTTTTAGCAGAGCACAACAGAGAAATGGATTAACTGAGATATTATCTTATCAAAACGGAAGGCAGAAATAGCCTGTCTAAAAGCAGAACCTTTCGCAGTGAGGGGATTGCCCATAATAATCATCATGTGATTATCTAATCTAAGAGGGTTCTAGTACTTCAAGCAAGACACTGCTCAGGTGCTATCAGAGCACTTTCTGCTCCTTTCTACCCATCATGCTAGCAAGAAACCCAAACCTTGCTGTGTAGAAAATGCACCGTGTTCCTCCAGCGACAGCCTGGCTGCCAATCCCAGGGGAGTGATGGACATGGGGCCAAGGAACCCTAGGAAATGAAAGCCTTGTCTGAGGGCTGCTACTGCCTGGCCGTGCAGTGCTGGACCGCTGACCTCACCTTCTTGGACCTCAGTCTGCCATTTGTAAACAAGGAAAGAGTTAGGAGGGCCCTTTAGCCAGCCCCTGTGACCCACCTCCCACTGAAGCCCTCAGCACCTGCTCAGTGCTCCAGGCTCATGGAACTACCTGGTTTCCTGAATATGTCATGTGGTTTCATTATCCAGGGCTCAACACCAGTTCAATTGATCCTGTTTGTTTTCTTGATTACTGTCTGTTTCCTCCACTGGGATGTCGGCTTTTCCAGAATGGTCGGCTGCCTGTTTTGCTCACTGATGTGTTGAGGTTTATCCAGCCCTAGATCAGTGACTGGCATATGGTAGCTGCCCAACAAATAATTGTTGAAGGCTCAGAATGAATCATAGATCTAGATGTAAGAGTTTAAACTAAAAAACTTTTAGTAGAAAACGTAGGGGTAAATTTTTGTGACCTTGGGTTTGGTACTGGTTTCTTAGATATGATACCATGGGCACAAGCAACAAAAGAAGAATAGATACACCTGGACTACATCAAAATAAAAAAATTCTTTTTCCTTCAAAGGACACCATCAGGAAAGTGAAAAGACAACCTATAGAATGGAAGAAAATATTTGCAAATCATATATCTGATAAAGGCCTAGTATTTATAAATATATTAAGAACTCAAATACCAAAAGACAAGTGATTGTAATAGACAAAGGATTTGAATAGACGTTACTCCAAAGAAGATACACAAATGACAATAAGTACTGAAAAGTTACTAATGGTAAGTTGCCATTAGTTATCAGAGAATGCAAATCAAAACCACAATGAGAGGGCTTCCCTGGTGGCGCGGTGGTTGAGAATCTGCCTGCCAATGCAGGGCACACGGGGTCGAGCCCTGGTCTGGGAAGATCCCACGTGCCGCAGAGCAACTGGGCCCATGAGCCACAATTACTGAGCCTGCGCGTCTGGAGCCTGTGCTCCGCAAGAAGAGAGGCCGCGATAGTGAGAGGCCCGCGCACCGCGATGAAGAATGGCCCCCGCTTGCCACAACTAGAGAAAGCCCTCGCACGGAAATGAAGACCTAACACAGCCATAAATAAATAAATAAAATAAAGCAAACTGTCAACAAGTAAAAATAAATAAACACTATTATAAAAAAAAAAACAAAACCACAATGAGATACTACTCCACACCCACTAGGATGGCTAGAATCAAAAAGTCAGACAATAACTAGTGATAATGAGGATATGTGAAGGAGTTGAATTCCTCAGAATTGCTGGTGGGAATTTAAGATGGGACAGCTCCTTCTCCACTTTGGAAAACAGTTTGGCAGCTCCTTAGAAAATTAAACATGGAGTTACCATATGAGCCGGCAATTCCACTCCTAGGTCCATACCCAAGAGAACTGAAAACACGCCCACACAAAAACTTGTACACCAATGTTCACAGCAGCATTCTTCATAATAGCCAAAAAAGAAGATGGAAACTACCCAAATGTTCATCAACCGATGAGTAGATAAATAAGATGTGGTATATTCACACCACATGCTAAATGTTATTTGTCAATAAAAAGGAATGCAGTATTGATACATGTTACAACATGGATGAATTTTGAAAACATGATGCTAAGTGAAAGAAGCTGGTCACAAAAAACAATACATTCCAGGATCCCACTTATGTGAAATGCCCCGAATAGGCAAATGCATAGAGACAGAAAGTAGATTAGCGGCTGGGGGGGGGGGAGAGCATGGAGAGTGACTGTTAATGGTTCTGGGGATTCTTTTGGGGGAGATGAAGACGTCCTAAAATTAAATTGTGGCAGTGATACTAAAGCCACTGAATTGTTCCTTTTCAATGGGTGAATTGTAGGGCACGTGAATATATCAATAGAGATTCTTTTTTAAAAAAAAGTTTAAAAAAACCCCAACTATGGAAAAATAAAGTTTTCCAGGAAATCATGATGTCTGGGCTGAGCCCTGAGGTGTGAGTAGAAGGGAGGGAGGTGAAGTTTGGGTTTGGTGTTGGGGTCACCGAGAAGCATGGAGAATGAGCGCGTGCTTTGTGAAGGAAGAGCACCTGGCAAAGGTCCCAAGCGGGGGGAGAATGGATCCTAGAGCTGAAGGAAGGGGAGCATGGCTGGGATGAAGCAGGAGGGCCGGGAACGAGGCGGGAGAGGAATCACGGGCAGGTAGGACAAGAGAAGGAAATCAGTTCCCACTCTACCGGCAGCAAACGGAACCCACTTTCAACCCCTCCACCTAAACTCTTCATGTCTTCAGGGGAATCAAACAGTGGACGCCCTGGGCAAGAGCCCAGGTTTTTAGGCTTGACTTAGGTACATATTAGCCACAGTAGCCCAGATTCCAAGGTTATGAGATGTGTGTTCTGCGCCTGCACACCCATCTGCCACTTGCATTGGTGGGGGCAGGGCAGACCAACGTGATGACAAACTCCCCTAAAATGCATGTGCACGTGTGAACGTACAAGTGCTCATAAACTTTCCCATGTGCTTGCGCACCTGCGCGTGCACAGTTGCACACACACGGACATGTGCACACACACACCCATGCAAACGTGCACACGCACAGACTGTATTAGCATAGATGCATACTCACATAGGCACACACACGCATACCGTGCACACACATAAACTCACACAGTCTCGCACGTGGCTCCCACATGTACGCACACGCAGACACATGTGAGTCCACACGTGCGTGCACACACTCACACACACATCCGGAATGGGGCATGGGATCCCTTCTGCTGCCTCTGGGGGCTCTGTAGGCATGCCTGGGAGCTCTAGCTTTCTGAACAGCAAGCCCATTCATCCGCGTGGCTTCCCCTTCTATCACTCTTCCCAGGTTCTGATTTATTCATGTCAGCAAAATGTATCTTTTCCTAAGAGTGTTGGCATTCTGCATTTTTTTCTAGGTGTTATTGCAGGCAACCAGGTGATACATGCACCAAGCAGGGCATTTCTTTCTAATGTGGTTTGTCTCGTTTCCTTTCTCCCAACTTGGTGTCTTGCCTATAAATTCAGAAGCTCACTAACTTCTGGGCACATTTCCTTCCCCTCCTTCACCTCAAGTCTGATCTGATGGCAGATCTTCTCTGCAGGGTTTCCTACTCTGATGAAATCACCTTCCTGACGCTTGACCACAGAGTTTTTGTAAATCTGGACATCTTAATCCAGAATATTCAAAGCCCTCCAGTTATAATCCCAGCTCTGCTACTGGGACAAATTTCTAACCTCTCATAGCCTGCATTTTCACCTCTGGATGATGGAGATGATACCCTCCATCCTGCCCAGTGATGGAGAGAGTTGAGCGGGACCCAGCACGGTGCCTGCCCCCCTCTGGCAGTGCCAGGGCTGGGAAGAGACCTGAATGCCTTGGGAATGCTAGCTGTGTGGCCATCCTTTCAAACAATGGTTTTAATATTTGTTTGACCATTTGTTCAGAGGAGGGAAAGGGCGGCCTGGGTGAGGGCCAGAGCAGACCCTCTGTTGGAAGCCTTGGACTACTGCACTGAGGAATTCAGCTCTGGTCCAAACTTGCATATCTAACTCTTCCAGCCCATTAACACCGTTGAACGTGGTGATTGACACTGCTCTTACGTGAGAACGTCCCTGGGAGCGCCATCCCCACCCAAGTGATTTCTCAGAGTATTCCTTCTAAGCTGCTCTTAGAGTTTGTGTCTTTAGGAAACCACCTGGCTGGGCTGTGGACTGAGCGTAGCAGGGGCAGGGGCAGCGTGTTCCAGGGACACTTGGGGGTGGGGTAGACCCACATCTTAAGGATTCTGTTGTTTCTTATCTTCAGTACAACTCTGCATCACTCCCTTCCTCAAACACCTCCAGGGGCTGCCTGCTGCCCCACAGAATGAAGTCCCAGTTCCTTAACCTGGCATTCAAGGCCCCCATGACCTGGGATCAGCAGGACGTTTCGTCTTGCACTGCTCTTCTTTAGCCCCTCTAGGTTAGAGCTGCTGCCCCCAAGCTCACCTGACTGTGTCTCTACTCACGCTGTACCTCTGCACTGGGCTCTGTTGCAGCCCGTCCATAGCTCCTTGCCGGGACCCCTGCAGTACATACATCCCAACGTCGAGAATCTGCACTGTTTCCCCGAAGCTTTCTAAGGCTGCCAGAGCCCACTTTGCCTGCCAGGATGAACAACAGGCTTCCCGAAAATCTATATGCTCCACATGACAGTAAGGTATAGGAGAGCAGGAGCCTTGCTACGGTGATTTTGCTGTATCCTTAGTACCTACTGCAGGGCCTGGCAAATAGCAGGTGTTTCAAAATATCTGGTAACGAATGAACGATTAAATGAATAGTCAGAGGGAACTGGAGCCTCCTCGCGTATGTGAGGGTCTGGGCTGGATCAATCTGTCTGTGGCCTGATTCATTCTCCTAGACTATGGCTCGGATTCAGTGGCCGGGTGCCCAGGTCACATGTAAATTAGTGGCAGAGGACACTTTCCAAATGAGAGCTTTACATCCAGAATTTGCTTTCTGGAAGGTGCTCAGATTTCAGCTTTGTCAATCCAGCGGCCAGACGCTTAGGTTTCCAGTTGAAAAACAACAGCTGCAAATATTAAATGAGACGCATGCACCAAGAGAGTCTTCGATCAGTAGAATGTGTATACATTTCAATAATAATGGGAATGCATACGTCAGACCTATCAATCATTACCCCCTGGGCCACGAAGACATTTCTCAATGTCAGACGCATGTCTGGCAGACATGTTTTCTGGAATCCAGCGGCATGGCCAAAGGCTCGTGGCCCTCACTGTGGGCAGTCCCCTTCCCCTCCCAGGCCTCAGTCTCCCTTTTTACCTGGGCGGGGGGCGGGATTTGCAGTAGAGAGACTTGCTCTGACTGTTTAAGGTTCAGAACTCTGAGTACCAAGATGGCACGTGATGAAACATCCGTTCTTTGCCCTCTGTTGATCTGCACAACTGCCCACGTGTCTAGTTATGTCTCTAACCCTAACCCTAACCCTAACCCTAAAAATGCCTGCTATGGGTCCCTTTGGCCTGGAGAATGAAACTCCCACCCATCACAGGGCTTGGAGACCTTGCTTGGTCTGGTCGCCAAATCCCTTCTCACTCACCTTGCTGTCCTTCCGGATGGGAACCGTGTCATATGTCTTTCTCACGTCTTCCACCTCTGCTCCTGCTTCCCCCCACCCCGGTCCTCATGCATGTCCACCCTTCACCTGTCCTCGTCGTGCTCATCCTGAGTGTCTGACAATGTGCCCGCGACACAGTAGATGCTCAAACACATGTGCTGCGTCTTCCTGCTCAGGAGGTTGAGGAAGGTTTCTGGGTCAAGTGATTTCATGGTGGTGAACGTGGAGAATTGGACAGGAAGACGGTGTGATGACAAGAAAGAAGGAGGGCCTTTCAGGTTGTGGACACAGCAGACCAGAGCGACCGGCATGTAAGAGGGTGGGGGGAGGGGGAGGTCAGGAGAGGCCTCTCGTGACTTCACATTTTAGGAATCCACCCTGTTAGCAGTCACAGGCTTCAAGGCCACCTCTGAGATTTCAGAGAAACACTTACTGGTCATCTATTCTGCGCCAAGCTCTTGGCCAGGCACTGGGGATGGAGCTTAAAAGACATATTTAAACAGTGAACTATAGTAAAAGACATAAGAACCGTGTGCTGAGAAGGATGGGAGCTATCATTTGTTGGGCACCTGCCTTACGCGGGCATTTGCATTCAGTCCCCTCGCGGTGGATTGTGTTTCCAAAGATACCACAGCGATACCCCGCCCCACATGCTCTTTTGCAATGTGACCATAGCACTTTCCCATCACAAATTGGTGTTTTTATTCTTCTCCTCTTGAATCTGGGTGGATCACGTAACTTCTGAGACTGGGCCTTACGACACCGGCAGCACGTCCACTTTCCTGTTTTACAGTCTTCTTGAGGGAGAGCCATCTACGTCTGACCACCAGAGACCATGCTGCGAAGAAGCTCACGCTAGTCATGGGGGAGAGGCCAAGCAGAGGGGCCCCAGGGAGACAGTCATGTGAGCGGAGCTGTCTCAGATCTTCTAGTCCAGCCCAGCCATTAGTGAGGAGAATGACCCCAGGGGACCCCTCATGGACCAGGACCGCCCAGACCTGAATTCCTGACCCACAGAATCTTGAGCAAATAAAACGTTTGCTTTATAAGCTTCTAAATGTTGGGATCATTTGCTAGTCTGCGACAGAGAACCCAACGCCTCTTTCATCCTCCTTCACATCTCCAAGAGGCAGCGGCTGTTATCTCCACTTTATTGATAGGAAACCAAGGGTCGGAGACCTGAAATGACTAATCCGAGGCCATATGGGAAGTCAATGACAGAAGCAGGATTCAAACGCAGGCCTCAGTGACCTAAAGACTGTGCCAGTTCCCTCAGTCACGGTGCCCTCAGAGAGCAGAGGACGAAGAACTTTCCTTCTGCCGAGGGGAGCTGCCAAGTGGGAGGAAGATTTTTCCCACTACCCTTGGGTACCTTTAAAATTTTGAATATACTACCTACTCCAAAGTGAACGAATAAAGGTTCACAAAAATGTTTTTATTTGAAAGAAAAATAATTGCGGTGTATGTGTACGTTAGGGTGGGAGCAGATGAAATTAGAGGCCGCTTCACAAAACAGAAGCCTTTGGGCTTGGCCTAGAATTGGGTGGTTCCCATCCCCAGCGCATTGGAGTCACCTATGAGCTTTAGAACTCCGGGTGCCTGGGCCCTGCTCCCGCAGCTGCCTGTTGAATTGGTTGGGGGCATGGCCTAGGCCTCAGGATTTTTTTTTTTTACATCTTTCTTGGAGTATAATTGCTTTACAGTGGTGTGTTAGTTTCTGCTTTATAACAAAGTGAATCAGTTATACATACACATATGTTCCCATATCTCTTCCCTCTTGCGTCTCCCTCCCTCCCACCCTCCTCCCTAGGTGGTTCAAATGTGCAACCCCGTTGAATGTCGCAGGATTAGATGAAGGACCAGGATTCTGCTGGGCGGTGAAAGGCTGGGGAGGGGAAGGGTGGGCTGTGCCGGCCCGAGGTGGGTGATCTGTGGAGAAAAAATGGAAAAGAATTGCTTTGGGGGTGTAGGTGCTTAAACCAAAGCAAACCAAACAGAACAGAACAGAACAAAGGGAGTGGCCCCGCTTTCTGGGCTCTGGTGTGTGTGATCACTGAGTCAGTTCACAGAAATGCTCAACCTTCATGACCAAACTGATCAATCTCAGGGAATTAATTTGAAGGGTGGTGATTAATAATTAGGTTTGGTCATAGGGAGAAGTGATAAGCAACAAAAAAATCCTTCACAGCATCAGGCACCTTTCCTGGACCCGGCTTTGCCAGGGACCTCTACCTGCAGCTAGCCACGGCCTTAGGCTGCTGCACTGTGTACTGATATGGAAAGATCTACAGTATGTTGGTAAAAAAGCAATCGCAAGACAAGATGGGTAATAAAAAGCTATTCCTACACATAATGTTTTGGGGCAGCAGTGGGCGCTGGGATTAGTCAATGATGGTTAACAGTTTCTACCGTGATCCACTTTCGGCAACACATCAATTTGAGTTTCCAGAATAACTGAGGTAACTTTTGGGTGACGGCCAGGAAGAGTCGTTTTTGAAGGGATCACACCATGAGACCCATGAGCCCCTAAAGCTTATGTCTTTAGGCTTTGAAATAATGATGATGATGATGATGAACAATACCATGGATACCGTGCTTCCTGTGTGCCCAGCACTGTTCTAAGTCTTTCCCATGCATCAGTCCAGGCAGGCTCAGGTTCAAATCCCAGCTTTGCCACTCCCTAGCTCTGTGCCCCAGTGTCTCTGTGGTCCTGTTGGTTAATAAGGACACTGCTTCAGCTGAGGTGACCTTGGTACTGCGTGCACACAGTGACTCTCCACTATTCACTGCCAATCTAAGGGTCACTTCCTTTCACTAACCCTCCAAATGGGAATTCAAAGTTTAAACTCAGCCTATTTACCAGCTTCCTTTTTTAAAGCTCTGCTACCAGCTTTCCTAAGATTTATTCATGGGTTGGTTTCAAATTTTCTATTCTCGACCTCTTAGGCAACTCTCTGGGTCTTGAAATCATTCAGCGTCAATTTTATGACTTCCTAGTATAAATTGCCCAGCCCTCCATGACCCACGGAGGCCTCTGGCTGCATGTGACATTTTAAATACTAACTTTGGGGTTCTTGTCTTGAAGAGAGGAGGAATTAAGTTCACACTGGCTCTTTAGAAATACATAAAACATGAGCTGGGCTTTTAATGGAAAAGTCACCTTCTCACAGCCTCTGCCAGTCATGGCTGGGACAGGCCATTGAATCCCCTCCCTTTTTCAAAATCAAGAGCAAATATTGGTTTACCCTTAACCAGGATGACCTCGGGCCCATTCCTGTTGCAGGAAAACTGCAGTGGGTGCTCAAATGCAAGATGGGGCCATGGCAGGATCCGTGAGTTGGGGTCTTTGTACTGTAGCTAGTCGGGCAAAGGAACACTCTGCAGGTAAAGTGGTCTTTTCTCAGGAAGAGTCCTTTAGCCAAAGGAAGGAAGCTGGAAGTGTGGAATTCCAGGAATCTGTGGAGTTCTTGAAGGCAGGGACCTCCTCACGTGTTTGTGTGTCCAGCGTGGTGCTGACTAAGTAAGGAAATGGGCTGGTGAAAGAATTTGGATTGTTCCAAAGTCACGATGGACCCAGTCCTGTTCAGAAGGTTGCCCCAGAGTGGATCCTCCTGAGGACACAGGTCACCCGGCTGTTCAGAAACAAACATGGAAATTCTGGTTGGACAAAAACACGTGAGACAACAGCTTGTTGTTAAAGCATAGACCCTGAGGCCAGGCTGCCTGGCTGTGCAATCTTGGGCAAGTTACTTAAACTCTCTGTGTTATCTGTAAGAATGGGAATAGAAATAACATTACCTCCCTTACAGAATTGTTGTGAGGATCAAATAAATTAATTTAAAAAAAAAAGATTAAAAGAAATCGGCACTATTTTAAAAAATTAAGCCAAAGACTAGCAAAATCTCATGCCAGGGACCCTCCCTTGAGGTGACTTATGGCTACTGAATCTCAGTGATCTTTCAACAGATTGGGCCACATGAAATCAAATTCCCCTACCTATAAGACTTTTGATTTTGATGAGAAATCTTAAGATGCCTGCCTTCCCCTCCAAGCACCATGGAGAACTTGATAGCCTTGATCATCACTGTGTAATTTGTGGGCAGAGAGAGAGTTCTCTGGCTCCAAAAATGCCCCCTCCACCTGCTCGTGGGTGCTGGAAGCCCCACTCAGTGCCTCTGCCTCTCCTTCCACCCTTGAAGCCTAGTTAAGTATTCCCACGCCAGGCAAGGACCACTTGCTGTGAACTCTCACACAGCCTTATTTTTCTGCTCTCTCACCCTCATCCCACTTGTATTTACTGCTTCAGTTTCTGCCTTCCCTGTTAGGCTGTGTATAGTAAATTTATGTGTCAACCTGAGTGGGCTACAGGATGCCTAGATATTTAGTCAAACGTTCCTCTGGGTGTGTCTGTGAAGGTGTTTCTGGGTGAGCGGAACCTCTGAACTGGTAGAAGGGGAAGAGCTGATTGCCCTCCCTAGTGTGGATGGGCCTTAGGCAATCTGTTGAAGGACTGAATAGAACAAAAAGTCTGACCCTCCTTGAGGAAGGGGGAGCTCCTCCTGCCTGAATGCCTGAGTTGGGACATTGGTTTTTTCTTCCTGCCCTTGGCTTTCAGAATGGAACGTATACCATTGTCTCCCCTGGGTCTCCAGCTTGTCTGTCTACAGGTCTTGGGACCTCTCAGTCTCCATAATCACTTGAGCCCATTTCTTAGAATAAATCTTTTTATATATACATCTTCCTCGATCTTCCCCATAAGCCCATCATAAGTTGAAAATATCATTAAGTCAAAAATGCATTTAATACACCTAACCTACCGAACATCATAGCTTAGCCTGGTCTACCTTAAATAGGCTTCAGAGCACTTACACTGGCCCATAGTTGGGCAAAATCATCTAACATGAAGCCTGTTTCATAATAAAGTGTCTCATGTAATTTATTGAATACTGCACTGAAAGTGAAAAACAGAGTGCTTGTCTGGGTACACACTGGTTGTCGTTTGCCCTCATGATCGCTGACTGGGAGCTGTGGCTGCCGCTGCCCAGCATCAGGAGAGAGGATCACATCGCACATCACTAGTCCAGCAAAAGATCAACATGCAGAATTCCAAGTAAGGTTTCTATTGAATGCGTATCGCTTTTGTACCACCATAAAGTCAAAACATGATAAGTTTAACCTTAAGTTGGGGACTGTTTGTATGTATAGATACCTCCGAATGGTTCTGTTTCTCTGGAGCACCCTGACTAATACAGGCTGTAAGTTCAGGGAGAACAGGGAAGTCTCTCTGTGCCTCAGTTTCCCCATCCTTAGAGCCTAGTGCAGGGCTGGCATTCAATCAATATTTGTGGAAGGAAGGAATGCCTGAGTGAGAAGGGACCCCTGTGGCAAAGCCATACCCCTGAGCCCTCAGCTCTTCCAAAGCCCTGAGGGCAGCGTTCACAGGCTCTGGAAATTGGAGACTTTGACTTTTGCTTTTCTTTCAGCATCCTTCTCTCTACCCTGGTGGATCCCTGCGTTCCCAGGTCTTAAATCTATTCTCCAGTCGGGGTCTACTCCACATGCTAACTATGAGAAGTGTGCCTTCAAGGGATGACGAGCTCATGGTGGACATAAAGCATTCCCCCTGGCGCTTGATGTGGTGGGAACTCAACTGTTACTTGTGATTTTTGAGTAGCACAGGAATCCTGAGAGAAGGGATTAGCCCCACTTTATAGAAGGTGCTGCTGAAGCTCAGAGGGGTAGAGAGGCTTGAGGGTAGAGCTGGGATTCCAGCCACCATCGGTGGGACTCTGAGTCCCATGTTTTTCCCAAAAAGCTCTCGCGGTGATTGGGTCATGGCTCCCAAATCTTTACTCCTTCCCTTAATAGAATTATACATCTTCATGTCTGCGTGGCTTTGTGGTGGTGGGCAGAGGGCACCGCCCCTTCCCTGGCTTTGGGTTTGGCCACGTGACTTGGTTTGGCCAATGGAATGTTAGCAGATGCGATTAGTGCAGAGGCCTTGAATGTGCTGACATGGCTTGGCCTCTTGTGCTCCTCTGATCTGCCCTGAGAAGAAGACACCCAGAACAGCTGCTGATCCAAAGAGAAGACTGAATCCAACCCACTGCCTGCAGCGAAGCCAGGCCAACCTGAAAGCCGGAGTACAGCCATCCCGGTCAGTCTGTGATCTGTGAACAAGAAAAGTGGACGCTATTGTTGTAAACTGCTGAGTTTTCGAGTGGTCGGTTATGCAGCATTGGTACAGCAAATTGCTGACTAATACACTTCCCTAAATGCATATCTTAAAAATGGTTCAAGCGCAGGAGAAATGGAGAGACCACAATATCTGGGTCCCTGGAAAAAGTGTCATGGTCAGTTATTAGTGTCTAGCGAAGTGACCTTTTTACCTTGGCATACAGGAAACTTCCCAGCTTTCCTGAGTTGTCAGGACCATGTAACTATTCCTGGCTTATGAAATATGAGTGGAAGTGCCAGGTGGCGCTTTCAGGCTATGCAGAGCGATTCTGGTACAGTTCATGGTTCTCTCTCCCTCTGTGGCAGGGATCATGGGGTGGGGGCTGGCTCAGACTGACCCGGGAACTATGAGATCAAAGCAGCCTGTATCACCGAGTCACTTCCCTGGGACCACAGAGGATTTTCATGAGCAAATAAACCGTGTAGTATTAAGGCACAGAGATTTGGGGATTATTGGTTACTGCTTAACCCACCATCCTGACTAATACAGAGAGAGCAAAAGACTATGGGGGGGCTGCAGCTGCAACCTGCTCAGAAACCCGGTTCCAGTTTTCCCCAGGGACTGAGCAAGGCGCTGCCACAAGCCTGCTCCAAGACCCAGAGCAACCCTCACTCCTCTTCCTCAGCTTCCTCAATGGCCACGTGGGGGTCCACTGGCCCCTCTAGGAGCACGAGATGGTGGGCCCCTGGCTTGCTGCCGACACTCAGGTGATGTGAATATATTCCACGGGGACTCACCCCGGCAGGGACCGCGCTGGAGCTGCAGGCAGGGGCTCTGGGTGCAGGGGGTGTGACTTCATTGGTTTTCATGAGGTCTCTTTATGCAGGGAGCTGGGGAATCTGTGGGCTCACTGCAACACTTGACGAACCTGTAAATATGTATTTGGAGTCACTCACTGCCCGGCCTTTGCATGAAATCTGCATTGCAAAGCCATGTCCAAAGAACGGGGCTTTTTAATCAGGCCAGTGTGGCCCGGGCCTGGCTGGCACCACCCCTCCTGCAGCCTCAGTTCCCTCGGCTGGGATGGGATAGTTATCCCAGCCCTGCTGACTCTTGGGCAATGTTATAGACTGAGAGAGAGGATGGACTTGAGGGTGCTCTGTAAACTGTAACATACCAGGGGCCGGGTTCTCAGAGATATACAAGAGATCCTGCCCTCTCACTGCTGGGGAGCCCGTCAAAGAAAGAGGTGACCCACCACCCAAGGCAGGAGAGTGAACTGTGGGATGCAGAGGGATAGAGAACTGTCTGCAGGGGTATCAGGGAGGACTTCCTGGAGGAGGGGAAGTTGTAGTGGATTCTGAGGGGCAGGAAGAATGTGGACAGGAAAACTGGGAACAGCGTGAGAGAATGTGTGTGTGCATTGATGTGCCTAGGGAACAGCATGGAAGCTGTTGTCTGGTCCTCTGCTGCTGGAATACTCCGCAGGAGTTAAGAGCAGAGGCCCTGGGTAGACCACCCTGGGCTTAAGTCTTGGTACCATCATCTCTTGCCCTGTGACTTTGGTAAGTCACTTCACTTCTCTCAAATCTGGTTTACTTACCTATAAAATTGGGCTAATAGTACCTACCTTAAAGGATAAAACCACGTGCAGGGGGAAAGGCCTTAACACTTTGTCGCGTGGTTCACACCCCAGGAAGGGTAGCTAACGGCAGTGGCCTGGTCCAGGAGGCTAGGCTGACCCAAGAGAGGAGGAGCTAGTCTCTGCGGTTGGCAGTAGCCTCTTTGGGTAGCTGGTAAACCCTGTGTTGATCCCCAGAGAGATCATGGCTTCTAGAATCAGAGGGTTCTGAGTTTGGGTCTCAGCTCTGCCACTTCCCACCTGTGCGACATTGTTCTGAAACCTCCCAGAGCCTGTGTTCTCTCATCTGTCAATGGGGTGTGTTAACATCTTGATTGCAAGGACTAGATACCCCCATGCCATCTTGAGAAAAGGAGGTTTATTGTAAGGATATGTATGGACTGGGAGGGCATCGGGATTTGAAGAAGCTCCAGGATGAACCCCTTGGGCTTGCCATATCACAGGTATCCAGCCTACGAGTGGGCCCTCCATAGCCACGTGCCTGCCTGGACTAGTCAGTGGAGGCCCCGTGCAAAGGAGCACCTGTGTCTGTTCCCAGCAGGCCGTGTGGAGGGGAAGCTTGGCTGTTGGGTGGGGCAGCCCCCATGCAGATGGTGGTACTTTCCCTCTTACAAAATGCTCTTGAGGAGCCAGTGACCAGTAGCTATAAAGTGATCAGCCCAGAGCCTGACCTGGGAGGAAAGGTTTGAGCAGTTCAGCCCCCAAGGACGTAGGGGGACCTGAACAGACTCAGTGTAACTGAGAGAAGCCAGATCAGCACTCCTGGCAGAAAGGACACAGGGGACTTGTTGGAAGCAGAGCCTGGGGGGCCAAAGGCAGATGTGAGGACAGATGGCTGGAAGCAGTGTTCACGGCGGGGGCCGGGGGAGGCCGCCAGACCCAGTGATGGGAGGTCTGGATTTTAATCCCAGCTGTGCCAGAGACTTGCTGTGAGGACTTGGCCTGGTCACTTAACCTCTCTGTACCTCCCAGTCCCTCCCAGTTGTAAAGTAGATATAACAATGCCTGTTTCCCCCCATGGCTATTACTCAGCAAGTGCATTTAGCTTTTATGCCACATTCCCCTGCCTGAAACCAGAAGGCTGGTAAGATCTTTCAGAAGAACAAGTTAGAAATATTTATCAAGAGACTTAAAAAGGCAGGTGTGTAGGGTGTAGATAAGAGCCCAGATTCTGCAGTCAGACACCTTGACACTCAAAGCTCTCCTCTGATACTTACCTGTGGCCTGATCTGGTCACATCAGCTCTCTGAACCCCAGTCATGTTTCTTCTGTAATATTTGTCCCCCAGTGGCTGCCTTGTAGAATTGTTGTGAAGTTTAAAAGACATAGTATAGAGTATGTGTCTGGCTTATCGTATGCATTGAATAACTGTGGGTGCTATTATTATTATTATTATTGGTAACATGACAACGTGAAGACTATTTTAGCATCTTGACAACCAGTGCCAAACCCCTCTTAGGGGAGGAACTGTCTTTGTTTGGGAAAATGCCCTGCGAGGGCCTCTCAGGGAGGAGGAAAGCCTGTGGGTGTGGACTAGGCAGGGGCCAAGGTGACAGAAGATGGGGCAGCTGCTCTGCTGGAGGCATGAGAAGGCATATGTGGTTTTGACTCCAGGGGAGGGACAAGGAGGGAGGGACAGGAGGGAGAGTGAGAGAAGGGAGGGGACACAGAAGGGGAGAGGTGCTAAGACAGTTAAGGGAAGCCTAGTGAAACCCACTGTCGGGGTGTCTGGACCAGTGGTCCTGATGGGGAGGCCTCCCACTCCACTTTTACATGCTCATCTGTCTTCCACATAAGTGCCTTCTCTGTCCCCTGCCCCCGCCACTTCCTGGACTTAGGAACATCTACTGTGATCATCAGAGCTGGGGGGCTGGAACTCTGAGCAGGGACAGACTTTCACAACCAGGGTAAGGAGTGAAGATCAGCAGGGGCAGCAGGGACGGCCCCAGAGCTCACTAGAATCTTGAGCTGGCCCTGGGCTTGCCCAGCTCGCTCCTTCTACCCGCTTTGGGGGATGAAGCCAACTGTACCCTGAGGGGTAAGGGGGATGCCGCTGACCTCGGGTTCCACTGGTGGGTATGTGTCAGTGGCAGTAATACGTACGTTATGGAATCCTTGAATGTGTCAGGTACCGAGTCAAGAACTCT
Source organism: Tursiops truncatus (assembly GCF_011762595.2). Taxonomy (NCBI): domain Eukaryota; kingdom Metazoa; phylum Chordata; class Mammalia; order Artiodactyla; family Delphinidae; genus Tursiops; species Tursiops truncatus. The sequence continues at coordinate 95,505,412 of NC_047039.1, forward strand.
ATATGTATCCTTCCTCTAAATCCTTACAACCACCCTCAGAGTTTCAGTGATTTGTCCAAGTCAGAGAGCCTGTCAGCGAGGGGAACAGGCTCAATTGTCAGCAGAATGATTCCAGAGCTGGCCCTTTCAGCCACTACAGTGACTGGAGCTGGCTCTGCGAATGGACACTCAAAGCTCCAAAAATAGAAAGCCAGAAACAGACACAAGGGTGTGACTTTGTACATGTCTGTACAGGCATAACTCGGAAATATTGCAGGTTTGGTTCCGGAACATCACAATACAGCGAATATGGCAATAAAGCGAATTAATTTTGGTTTCTCAGTGCAAATAAAAGTTATGTTTACTCTATAGTATTTCATATAATAAGTGTGCAATAGCATTATGTGAAAAGAAACAATGTACATACCTTAATTTAAAAATACTGCTGGTGGAAAAATGGCGCCAACAGACTTGCTTGACGCAGAGTTGCCACAAACTTTCAATTTGTAAAAAATGCAAAATCTGCAAAGCACGATAAAGCAAAGTGCAAAAAAACAAGGTATGCCAGTATACAATTCTTCCATGACAACTGTCATTTCCATGGGCAAAGGGTAGGGTATGACTGAGACCAACTGGCTACTGGGGAGAAATAAAATCAGTTTCTATCACACACTAAAATAAATCCAGATGCTTATAAGATTTAAATGTAAACAAATAAACAAGAAGAAATGCATAATCATTTGATCTTCATTGTGTAAGTAAGATCTTTCTAAGCATATGTGCAAAAACAAAAACAATGAAAGAGAAAAGATTGATATATTTAACTGAATAAAACTTTACAAATTCCGTAAGACAAGAACACTTAAGCAAATTTGAAAGTCTAACAATAAAATGGCCAAAGTATTTGTAATATGTATGACAAACAGCAAAAAGACCTTGTAAGTTAATAAGAATAAAGATGAAAGGGTAAGGGATGTGAAAAGGCGATCCAAAAACTATGTGGTAAACAAATGTACAAAAATATTCACCCCTTCTAAAAACAAAATACATTCAGATTAAAAGAACCTTTTCTTCTCCCACCAATAGTCCCAGATTAAACACACTCAGTATTGGTGAGGGTAGATGGAAACGGGAGCTTCCAGGCTGAGAGCAAATCACTGGTACACCTGTTCTGGGGAGAAATGAAAGGAGTACATCAAAAGTCTTAAAGCCATCCCAGCTCCTTTCAGCCAACAATTCTATTACTACAACTTTATCCTGAGGAAATAATCATGGAGGTATGCAAATATTCAGCAACAAGAATATACATTGCAGTGTGGTTGCTTTTTTTCTTTTTATGATGACAAGATAAATGAAAACAACCTAAATGTCTAATAATAGGTAATTGGTAGTGTAAATTATGGGATATCTGTACAACAGACTAAATCTTCAACAGCCATTAAAACTGACAGTGTAAATTTAGTCTTAATAACAAGGAAAGATGTTTTAATTTTATTATTTAGATAAATAAAACATATAACAAAATGGTGTTAAGTGTGACCCCATTTTGTAAAAACTTAAAAATCTATATGTATAAATTTGTAAAGGAGAAATCTAGAAAATGTATACTAAAATGTCAATACATCTTTCTGGGAAATGGGATTTCTGGTGATTTCGGGGGTTTTGTTTGTTTTGTTGCTTATGATTTATTTTTCCTCTAAAATATTTCATTTGTCTATAAAAACATATCTAAACCAATGAAAGTGATAAATAGATGCTTTTCCAGGATGTAGACATAGCAGAACTTACAGGGAAATTCACAACTTTAAACAATGTTATCTTTAAAAAAGAGAAAAGCAACCAACTTTATGTACTAGAAAAGGAATAAAAACAACCCAGAGGAACATGGTAAGAACAATAAAATAATAAAGATTAAAATTAAATAGAGAACAACAACAACAAAAACCCCAGTGGAATTAATAAATAAAACCATGAGCTAGCTCTTTAAAAAGACGAATAAAATGCAAACTTCTGGCAAATCTAATCAATGGAAAAAGGAGACACAATTAAAATGAGAAATAAGCGTAACCACCCGAATAAAGGAGATCAACACAGGTAAGGAAGAGCCATGCAGTTTCATAGTCTTATATTAAAAATAATACTAATGAAAATGCCTCGTTTTCTACAAATAGATAAACTACAATGGGCATCCAAAGACGTACTTCATTCGTAGGTCAAAAATCAGTCACCAAGGGAGCCCGGGCAGAATGAACCAGCTTTCCTGTCCAATTGTTCTGAGTCAGCTCTTGACAAAGTAAAAATTAATCAGATAAATAAATAGAAAGAGAAACTTCTGCCAGAAGCTCGATCAAGCATGTCAAGATCAGCCTCAAAATATTATTTAAGACGCGTCAGGATTGCAGGGTGAGATGACATCATTTGACAGAGGCTGCAATTTTCTTCCAAGGCACAGACGAGCTCCGCCATTGCTGGGGTGCAGGCTCCCCCAGGGCCTCTTGCGTTATGTGTGGTCTCTTTTGCTCGGTGAGGTTTAAGACCTTGGGGCATGCTTCTAGGCGAGGCTTGTGTGTCCAGGCACACTTAAGTTCTGGTTGAAGTTCCAGCCTTTAAAAGCGAGCCTTCTTCTCCTGGAAAGACCCTGTGTTGAACACCACTGATATTATGGGCTCCTTCATGCTTTAAGGACCATGAACTTGCCCCCTGAGAAGCGCTGTGCCCTGAGTCTCCCAACACGTTTGTGGATAAAAGTAAAACCCGAAGAGTGTGGGAGTTTCCGTGTACATTCTTTGCTCTGACATTATCTAACTTAGTCTGGGACTTCTGTAAACATTAACAGATGTTCATAATCATAACTGCAGAGTAAGTCTTAAAGTATGTCTTTTTTAACATCTATTTATAGGAAACTATTGTAGACACCAAAACCCAGTGATGGTGATCAGATGTTACCTAAGCGTGTAGACGACTGCCCACCACACTGGATTTGCTGGGAGGGAGATATTAATTTGTCATCAACCATTTTTATTTAACAAAGATTCATTTCAAAATACAGTACCAGAAGGGAAATCAAAGGGAGAACATGAGTTAGGGCCTCTGGATTTAACTTTTCCCCCAAAGCTCATCTAATTGCAGGGAACCTGAGTCAAGACTCTTGGGTCTTATTCTCTCCTCCCATTTCAGCCCAGCCAGGAGCACCGCATGGATGCACAGGGTGTGGAGCTGATAGAGGCTGCGAAGATGGGGGTCTCCGCTTACAGATGAGACACACAGACCCCCTCAACTCTTCACGGAATTAATATAAACAACCATCTGGGGAGGGCTTCCCTCAGGCACTTTGCAGGGTTCCTAAGTGTATGAGTGAGTCAGGGTTCTCCAATGAAAGAGAACCAATAGGGTGTGTGTGTGTGTGTGTGTGTGTGTGTGTGTGTGTGTGTGTGTGTGTGTGTGTGTGTGTGTGTGTGTGTGTGTGTGTGTGTGTGTGTGTGTGTGTGTGTGTGTGTTTTATAGATATAGACAGATTGGTTTTAAGGAATTGGCTCACGAGATTATGGAGGCTGGCATGCGCAAAATCTGCAGGCCAGGCTGGTAGGCTTATAACCTCTGAACTTTACCGGCTGCCTCTAATGAAGGATTACTCAGGGAAGGCTCCCTGGGGGAGGTGGCACTGAATCAAAGGGGAAGTGACAGCTAAGAAGGACTGAGCGTCCACCTCACTGAGGCTCTGAACGTGGAGGAGGATGTGGATGGACGGAGAGAATTGGAGAAGGCATCATGGATCGTGGTCCTGCAGAAGCAAAGGCGAGGAGGCTGGGCTTGAGCATGCTGTGCTCTGGGTTCAACGGGGACGGCGAGCCACCTGCACAGAGGCACACGTGAGGAACCGGGAACCCGGCCGGGTGGCTGAGCTGCCATCCACTGCCCCTGCATCACTGCTTGTTCCTTCGCCCTGGAAGCCAGGGTGTGTGGTTCCGCCTTGGGTCCTCTGGCTTTGGCGCCTGACCCACTGACCCACATCACGGGCAACTGCGCGCTCCTTTCCAGCCACCTTGTCAGGACCTGCTGGCTTCACGGCTGCTGTCACCAAGTCTTACGCTTGGGCAGGCAGGCAGGAACCCACCCCAGCCCGAGAGCTCCGTGCTCCCTGACCTACCGAGCCTGTCTGGCCCTCTCCACTGAGGTTTCCTCAGAGCCCGGAGCCCCCTCTGGAGGCCCTCCACCATCCCTGTGTCTAGGCCAGGGCAGAGGATATGATTGTTCTGGGCCCCGCAGGCTGCTTCCAGTGAAGGAGCCGCGTGTGTGTGTGTCAGCCCCATCCCGACCCCCAGGGCTCCTCATGGCTCCTGCCCTGGGGTCTGCAGACTGGCCGCAAAGATGGTGACTCCTGGAGGATGTGGCTTGGTGGGATGGGCAAGATTTAAAGAGGTAGAGGGAGGAAATAAGGAAGAGAGCAAAGTGAGCGAGGTGTGTGTGGGGACCAGCAGTCAGCTGCTCATTTATTCAATCCACAAACGCTCGTGAGTACCGAGGCCAGGCCATTCACAGGAAGGAAGGCGCATCAGCTTGGCTCTAACGGGTGGCGAAATAAGGCTGGAGCCGTCTTGTGGGACCTCTCACCCCTGGGAAGTTCCCCAGGTTCGTGTCCACTTGTGCGTGTCCAACACTGACCTCATCAGGTTTAGCTCGTGCTTTTGGATTCCCTGTTCCCATGAATGACACCACAGAAACCCAACCGCTCAAGCTGAAAATTTAGGCAACATCCCTGACTTCTCTGTCCCTCACTCCCGGCACCCAGCTCTGCGGCCTTTCCTGTGGAGCCACCCCTCTGGACAGCTCCACATCTGTCCACTGCTCTTGATTTCCCTGCCGCGCTCAGGGAAGGACCCATGGCCTCTGGCCTGGCCCTCTACAATAGCCTCCCGCTGGTGTCTATGCTTTCACTTTCGCTTCCTTCCTGTCCATTCTCTGCGCTGAAATTGGAGGCATTGGTCGGTCAAAAGGATCAAGCTGATCACGGCACTTCCAGACTTAAAATCCTTCATTGGCTGATCTCCCACTGCTCTCAGGACAAAGTGTCCAAAGCCCTGAACGATCTCCCCTGCCAGCCCCACACAGCTAATTTCTCTCCATTTTTGATGCCATCGCAGCTACTCCGCCTGGTGACCGCCCCCCCCCCCCCGAACCCGCACAGGAGATGCCATTAGTCTTCATGCCACCTCTCCTCCCTCACCTCCACTTGCAGCTGTAGCTGTGGTGGGCACTTCCCCAGCCCGTCGCCAGGTCCTACCACCAGCTTCCACCTCGAGGGCCTGCTGGGGCTCTCTGATTTTTCGGCTCCACCCTCCCATCCTTTGGAAGGACAGTTCTGAGGCATATTCTTTTCAGTTCTTCAGAGAATTCCCTAGAATGGATCCCTGGTTACCCTCAAATGTGCCCATTCCACACCCTCACTGGCTTTCCCTCTTTCCTCCTACACCCTCGGATCATCACCCAAACAAACTCTCTGCTCCCAGGTCCTTGCCTCAGGCTCTGTTTTCAGGGGACCCAAACCAAGAAACGTCTTCTCTAACCCAGACAGGAGTAGATGCCTCTGCATTCTTATGGTTCTGTGTTATAATTGTCTGTCTGTGTGTCCATCTCCCCTGTGTCAGTGTGAGCGAGGAAAGAGAAGGGACCATGACTGTCCCTTCCCAGCACACAGCACAGGGGTATGTCAGTAGGTGTTGTGAAATGCTGTGAAATGAATGAATAAGCAATAGGGTGGTCATGATAAAGATACACAGCAAACTGAGGATGCTGAAGGTCATTTGTGAAAACTCCACAACTAACATCATACTCGCTGGGGAAAGAGAAAGATATTTTCCCCCTAAGATCAGGAACAAGATAAGAATACCCACTCTGTTCATTTACATTCAACAGTGTACTGGAAGTTATAGCCAGGGCAATCAGGGCAATGTCTTAAATGAAATAAAAGGCATCCAGATTGGAAAGAAAGAAGTAAAACTATTTCTATTCACAGATGACATAATGTCATATATAGAAAAGCCTAAAGAATCAACCCAAAACTATTACAGCTAATAAATAAACTCAGCAAAGTTATAAAATAAAAAATCATCATGCAAGGATCAGTTATATTTCTATATACTAGCAATGAATAATCCAAAAGGAAATCAAGAGAACAAGTTCATTAAAAATACTATCAAAAATAATAAAATATTTAGAAAAAATTCAACTAAAGAGTTGTAAAGACTTATACACTGAAAACTGTAAAACATTGCTGAAAGAAATTAAAGATATAAATAAATGGAAAGACATCACTTTTTTTTTCAAATTGGGGTTGTTTTACAATGTTGTGTTACTTTCTACTGTACAGCAAAGTGGAGTTTCCTGTGCTATACAGCAGGTTCTCATTAGTTATCTATTTTATACATATTAGTGTATATATGTTAATCCCAATCTCCCAATTCATCCCACCCCTCCTTGCCCTCCTTGGTGTCCATATGTTTGTTCTCTACATCTGTGTCTCTATTTCTGCCTTGCAAATTGCTTCATCTGTACCATTTTTCTAGATTCCACAAATACACGTTAATATACAATATTTTTCTCTTTCTGACTTACTTCACTCTGTATGACAATCTCTAGGTCCATCCACATCTCTACAAATGACTCAATTTCATTCCTTTTTATGGCTTAGTAATAAGACATCCACTTATATGGATTCAAAGATTTAATATTGTTAAAATGTCAATACTCCTTGAAGTGACCTAATGATTCAATGCAATTCCTACCAAAATACCAATGGCCTTTTCTTTGAAGAAATGGAAAAGCTTATCCTCAAATCCATATGGAATTTCAAGGGACCCTGAAGAGCTAAAGCAGTTTTGAAAAAGAAGAACAAAGTTGGAGAACTCACACCTCAATTTCAAAACGTATTACAAAGCTACCATAATCAAAACAGTGTCTTACTGGCGAAAGGATAGAAATATAGATCAATGAGAATTGAGAGCCCAGAAATAAACCTACACATCTATGGTCAGTTGATTTTTGACAAGAGTGCCAAGACCACCTTTCTGAGAGAAAGAACAGTCTCTTCAACAAATGGTGCTGGGACAACTGGTCTCAAAATGTAAAAGAATGAAGTTAGACCCTTTTTTACACCATATGCAAAACTTAACTCAAAAACAGGTCAAAGACCTACATGTAAGTGCTAAAACTGTAACTTTTCGAAGAAAACAGAGGGTTAAATCTTCATGACCTTGGATTTGGTAATAAATCTTAGATATAACACCAAAAAAAAAAAAGAAGCAACAAAAGAAAAAATAGATAAGTTGGACTTAATCTAAATTTAAAACTTTCATATATCAAAGAACACTACCTAGAAAGTGAAAATACAACCTATAGACTGGGAGAGAATATTTACAAATAATATATCTGATAAGGAAATCATACCTAGAATATACAAATCCTAAAACTCAACAACAAGAAGACAAATAACCCAGTTTAAAAATAGGCAGGGGACTTGAATAGACAGTTCTCCAAAGAAGATATACAAATGGCCAAAAAGCACATGAAAAGATGCTCAACATCATTAGTTATTTAAAAATGCAAATCAGGGCTTCCCTGGTGGCACAGTGGTTGAGAATCTGCCTGCCAATGCAGGGGACATAGGTTTGAGCCCTGGTCCGGGAAGATCCCATATGCTGTGGAGCAACTAAGCCGGTGCGCCACAACTACTGAAGCCCATGCTCCAGAGCCCATGAGCCACAGCTACTGAAGCCTGTGCACCTAGAGCTCGTGCTCCACAACAAGAGAGGCCACCACAATAAGAAGCCCGTGCACCACAACGAAGGGTAGCCCCTGCTCACCTCAACTAGTGAAAGCCCGTGCTATGAAGGCCCAACGCAGCCAAAAATAAAATAAATAAATTTATTTAAAAAATGCAAATCAAAACCACAATGAGAGATTATTTTACGCTTGATAGAGTGGCAATAATAATAATAGTAATAATAATGGAAAATAGCAAGTGCTGGCAAGGATGTAGAGAAATTGGAACATTTGTACATTGCTGGTTGAAATGTGAAATGGTACAGCCTCTGTGGAAAATAGCTCAGCAGTTCATCAAAAAGTTAAACACAGAACTACTATATGACCCAGCAATTCCACTCCTAGGAATATGTCCAAAAGAACTGAAAATAGATATTTTTAAAATTTGTACATATGTCCATTGCAGTACCATTCACAAATGCCAAAAGGTAGAAACAATGCCAATGTCCATCAACTGATGAATGGATAAACAAAATGTGTCAGATCCATACAGTGGAATATTATTCAACCATAAAAAGGAGTGAAGTGCTGACACATGCTTCAACACGGATGGACCTTGAAAATATTATGCTAAGTGAACAAAGCCAGACACAAAGGGCCACATATTATATATTCCATAAATACGAAATATTGAGAACAGACAAGTCCATAGGGACAAAAAGCATATGGATGATTGCCAAGGACAGGAGAAAGGGGAGCATGGGGATGGGAAGTGATTGCTTAATGGGTACAGGGTTTCCCTTTTCGGTGATGAAAGTGTTTTGGAACTAGATAGAGGTGACGGTTGTACAATATTGTGGATGTACTAAATGCTACTAAACTATACACTTTAAAATGGTGACTGTCATGTGAATTTTACCTCAATCAAAACAAAAAGGAAGTAGTGTGGGTCCGCCTGCGGTGTCTGGTGATCTCAGTCTTCCCATCCTGCCTCCCAGCTGCACAAGTGAGTCCCACGCAGACAGGATCCTTCCAGCCCAGGTCTTTCACGTTTCCCACAGAGCAGCCACCCAGGCCTTCAGACTTGGAGCTGCGGTGATCTTTGCCCCTCTCCGCCCTTTCCTGTGTGTGAGTGGCTGGGCAGGCGTGGGGGGATTGTCTCACATTTTGAATCCTCCATTTCTCTGCGAGAGCCCATCAGAATTTGGCCAGAACCGTCGTCCTCGGTGACAATTACTTCCGCCAAAGGTGTGTGAATGTTTATGATTGCTCATATGCTTTCTGTTTACCATGTCAGCAGCACCGTTAGCATTCGTGCTGATAATGAAAACTCAATTTATAATAAAAACACGCATTGTGTTGTGGAACTGGGTTTTAAAGGTCCTGTAAAGGCTTGTGGAGATTTATTTGAGGCTAATAAATGTCTTGCCCCAGGGTGACACTTCAGAGCCTTCCAACAGTTCATTGTGAAGGATTTGGTTATTAGAAAACTTTTATAGTCTCTTTAAATTTAATGGGAGAAGAATAACAAACTGAATGGCTTCCAACAATAATGGATTCCTGTTATCTGGAATGTCTTCTTACCCTAAGTAGGCTACCCTAAACAGTGCGAGATCTCATTAGCTGGGAGTTGGGAGACCTGGATGTAGGCTACTCCAAGGCTAAATAGCTGTAGGTAAGTCCCTTCTCCTTTCCGGGCCTCAACCTTCTCTTCTGAACTGTCTGGGGGTTGAAATTTTATGTAATAAGAACTTTTGATCCCATAATCCCATTCTAAGGAAATTTTCCTGGGGGGAGAAACATTCAACCAAGGCAGAAAATTATATGCTAAAACTGTACAAAACAATACCATCTATACAGGCAAGAAAGCAGAAGTTAAAAAAAAAATGACCCATGAATTGGAAATAGCTGATAGAATTATGGAACAACTATGACAGAATAATAAACTGACAAAAATAGTCATTGCCATTTATAGGTCCCCCACGACCATCTCAACCCAACCCAATACCACCAAGACCATCATGACGCTCATTAAAACGAAACTGATTATTTCCAGGTGATGGGCTTATGGTTGGTTTTTGTTTTCTCCTTTATGCTTTTGTGTATTTTTCAAATTTTCTATAATGAACACATATTACTTTGATAATCAGAAAAAAACAAACATCACTGAGATAGCAATTAATTTTATAAAGAATATGTGACAAAAGAAAATGCTTTAGTTATAATGTGAAATGAGAAGGAAACAGCACATGAAATGAATATTCAGATTGCAACTAAGTTGAAATGGTAACAGATCAAATCTCTGAAAACCACTTTGCCTAATTATCAATTCATCTAATAACCAATTCTCTGAAAATTCACCCCTCTGCCTTTAGGTGTTTTTAATATCTATTCAATTATCATATTATTTTTCATTTTATCATCTTTTGACATATTAAGTATTTGTTATCCAATTGTCTACGGGTACTTCTCATAATTTTATATTTCTAAGAGTTATTTTAAACATCCCTTGATTATGGGATTGTTTTTATCCTTGTGTGTGTAATTTGTTCCTTTTTAATTTACTTTTGAACAATTTAAGGACTTATTAGGATGTTTGTTAGAAATCCTTTCTTCAAAATTTAATATTTCGAACGCACTTTCCAATGGTACCCAAGACACTAAGTGTAATAAATTATAAAGCCTCCTTTTGACTTGATCCTTCACTAGAATCCCATCACCAAGCTTATGGATCAAGCAAGATATGAATGTCTTAAAATATAAAAATATCATTTATGAAATGCTGACGATTTAATCAGTGTAAAGTGTCAAAAAGATGGCAAGAAAGAATAAGATACCCAGATGGATTTAACACAGCAGCAAAATGTAGGTGAGTTCATCTTAAGGGAATGGCTATAAATAAACTGACATAAAACCCAAGGGAAATTGAAATAATAATAACAGTAATAATAATAATGCTGTGTTAGGGTGGTGGAATTTTGGTGTTTTTATTGAAAATTCTCTTTAATTTTGATTATTTTTCCTCTATTCCTCTCTGAAAGCATCTGAGTATCTTATTTTAATTTTTCTTTCAGCAGTATGATTTCATTGTAAACACTGAAGATGAGAACTTATGACAAGTTTTGTGTTCACTTAAGCCATTTCTTGTGTGAAAAGACAGAGGTCAGCTGTTATTCATAGTCCTTGTTACTTTCTAATGAGGGGACATCCTGGTACTAGGAGCAGAGTTGGTTACTTTGTTGAGCGGGATGGTGGGTATAGCTAACGAGAATTTTGGAATGGCTGCGACAAAGCTAAATTGCCCTGCATAAGAAAGGGAAAGAGGTTAAGAGTATAGGAGTCAGGGAGCTAGAGTCAGATGCTGAGAAGATTGAGAGTGAAGGAAAAGATCCAGGGAAATGGCAACCCTTCCTAGTTGATCATGACACTGAAGAAGAACTTGGAGGGGGGGCGTCTATAGGGATTTGTTAAGCTGTTAGCTGTACAGTGCACAGCAAGCACTGCCACTCTTTCTCCTACCAAATCATCAGCAACGTCTGCTTGGCTCACAGATCCTTGGAATAAGTGGAATTTCTAATGATAAACCTTGAACTTTGGGGTCTTACCTCAAGATTGGCCCAGTGCAAAAATCAGGGCTTTCTATAAGAGCAGGCGACATATGGGTTATGTCCGAATATTTGAACATCTGTGTGTGAACATACCAAAAAGGAGAAAGAAGGGAAGAAATGAGGGAGAAAGAGAGAAAAGAAAGAAAGGAAACATTTTATAAGAAAAACTTTATACTGTCCATGCTGGTTTAAAATTGAAGTATGAAATGTAATTATACTTAAATTTAACAAAAGAGAAAGAAATGGGATGGAACGTCAGATAAACATTTTCTCAAAAAAAGCAATATTCATTGCTAAAGATTCCTCTAAAGAGATGAAAGGCATGAAAAATTTTAAGTTGTCAGAACCTTTGTTATTTTCTTTTAATTAAATCTGATAGTCTCTGCTGTTAATGTCAATTTAATTTGTTTATATTTATTTGATCCCTAGTTTTTGGACTTACATCTTTTTTTTTCCTTTTTATCCTTTTTCTTTCTTTCTTTCCTGCTTTTATTCTGTAAGGTCTTCTATATATTGTTCCCCCTTTTGCCCCTGTTGACTAGGAAGCATAGATTTTATTTATATTCCTTTAGTGGTTACCTTTAAAAACTTAATGTGTATATTTAATGACTAATTTCTCTAGTACAATCTAAAATTACTGATGCCTCTGATAGGCAGATGCTTTCCATACATATCTCATTTTCTTCCCACAATGCCGTTAGCGGACTTCTAGGGATTCAATAAAAAACACTTCCCTCTTTCACACTCAAAACGAGGACCAGTTGAGAAACAAGATCCAGGAGACAGGCCAAGGGAGACCAATGTTAGCTTCTTATTGATAAACTGGAGAATGTGTCTTCATACCTCCAGTCAAAGAGCTTGCTAAGAAACCTCCCTTCACTCCCCTTTTACAATTTAGACCTTGGAACAGCCCAGCCGCGGGTAAGTTTGGGCCCTAGAGTCACCTACTTACTCAGCACTTCTGCCTTTCACTGCTGTGGAGCAAGGGGACAAAAAAAGTGAATATCTTCAAACATGCAACTTTTGAATAAATTAGCTCCACCCTCTGACAACCCGGTCCAGAGGCTGTTGCTCCACATCCGGTGACGCATTCCTCCCGGGCCCTCCCCCGGAAGAGGAAGAGACGGGTCAAGAGTGTTACTCCCCTGGTGTTCCGTCCACACGGAAACGTGGTGGGAGGAACGAAGGTTCTGCCATAACAATTCCTAACCAGAGCAGTTGTTTTGCCCGCGTTACAGACCAGGAAGCCAGCACTGTGAGAAGTACCGTGACTCGCTAGGGTCACCCACGTATTAGATGGCAGAGTATTTTGGAACCAAGTCTGTCTAGTTCCAAACTCAGGCTTTTAGTCACTAGCTCTAGCAGCTTATAAGCTTTTTGAGGGAGACATTACAGTAAATATCTCCACATTTTCAGCAGCACCTAACAAAGTGTTTATTAAAAGACTCATGGCAGGGTTTAATGTAAAGGCCTGGGGGTTCTGGTCCAGTTTGTTGCTTCCTTGTTTCATGGTCAGCCAAGTTTCTTGACCAGGACAATTCCCCAGGAGCAGGAACCAGTGATGCTGCCTGGGGACCTTTTATTTTTTTGACTCTGGTTGTTCTTTTGTTGGGTTTATAGTTTGAAGTACTTTGTTGTACTTTTTCGAAATCCACTTTCTCGCTTAAGCCCCCTACTACCCGTGAGGAAGGAAGGACAGGGTGGGGAAGAGATTCAGCAAAGGGCAGAGAGGGATGAAGGGCCACCAGTGGTCCAGGCTGGTGGTTTGGTTAGTAACCCTCCAAACCAATGCCCTTAAAGATTTGCCTAACATCTGTTTCAAGAGGGAAAGAGAGATTTGCTTCATATTAATAGAAACTGTACAAAGAAATTTACTTGCTTATTTGTTTCCTCAGGCAGAAGTAGTGTCAACATTCTGAAAAATACCTGCTGAACATTCCAAATATTCCCCACTTTTGTGTGGTTCTTACACTCTCTTCAGTTTTCTTTTGCGATTTGCTAAACTGTACAACTTTTTGGTAGGTGTGTTAAAGGGTTTTATATTTAGATAACGAAATAAGCCGTTTGTTTCCAGAAAACAGCCCGACTTTACGGAAAGGACTTTTACAAAATTGTAGGCCACTGTGACCTGTCCACTGAAAACAGGACTGTGCTTCAGAGGAATGTTTTGTTTTTATTTTCCACTGGGGGGTGCTGTCTACTTTGGTGGAAGTGGAACCACGTTCCATTTCACCAATCTATTCCAGCGATCCTTTAGCTTCCCTCATGGATTTGTGCGCTGGGCAGTTGTCCAGCTGTCCACTCCTTAATCTGGCTTTTTCCGAAGTCCCACAGGGCAGCAGTGTCCGGGTTTAGATGAGATCCCAGTCGGTCTGAATCCTACTGGGGCCTCTGCGCTCAGACTTCTCATTACCCTGGTAAAAATGCCAGGGCTCACCCCATAGGTGTGTATCTACTGCATGTCCCCATACTATCTGTGATTTAATTTCCATGATTTTGCATCCTTTGCCTTTGAAACAACATAAACTAGGCATCTCTCACCTGCTTCCTAGGTCACAATTTCTAACTTCTGGCTCAGCACATGGTCCCCCAAGTTGTTGGCATGTGGCTTTAGAGTGTGGTTTCTCCAACTGTAATGTGCAAGGGAATCACCTGGGCATCTTGCAAAAATGCAGATTATAATTCTGTAGGTTTGGGGAGTTGAACCTGAGATTCTGCATTTTTAACAAGCCCTGAGCAATGTCACTGTTTGTTGACAGTCCACATTTCAAATGGCACGATGTTACCTACTTGTCCCATCCAGGAGTTTTCCCACTCAGTTTTGCCTATGGGGGTGTAGGCAGGGACACTCAAGGATGGAGGTTGATCAATATCTCTTTAGAGCTTTGTCTCTTACTTAGCTTTTATAAATTGTTTCTGCAGGGTCCCTTTCCCTGGCTTTGTTACATCTCATCTCTTTCTTTTTCCCTATTTGGACAACTATGAGGCAGTGTGTTGATGCCTGTGTCTGTCACATCTGTCCTCCGAGCTGTCTTTCACCGTCATATAAAGTAATTTCATTTTCTTTGATCTCCTTTCTCATTGAGAACCTCAATCAAAATACAGTGAGTGGGCTTCCCTGGTAGCGCAGTGGTTGAGAGTCCGCCTGCCGATGCAGGGGACACGGGTTCGTGCCCCGGTCCGGGAAGATCCCACATGCCGTGGAGCGGCTGGGCCCATGAGCCACGGCCGCTGAGCCTGCGCATCCGGAGCCTGTGCTCTGCAATGGGAGAGGCCACAACAGTGAGAGGCCTGCGTACCGCAAATAAATAAATAAATATATAAATACAATGAGTGATATGATAATAGTAATGGCAACCTCACTTGTGCATAAAGTGTTTTAATACCCGTAAGACAATATAGGTAGAGGCTATAGGCCAGGGCTCCAGAGTCTGCCTGCTTGCATTCAAATCCTGCCTCTGCTACTTTCTAGCTGGGTGGCCTTGGGTAAGTTACTTAATCTCTCTGTGCCTCAGTTTCCTCATTTGCAAAATGTGGCTAATGATGCTTCATAAGGTCCTTGTGAAGATGAAATGAGATGTGTGTCTTCTAGTGAGGCACTTAGAATAAGCCTGACACGTAGTAGGCCCTCAATAATCAGCAATGTTCTAATTGCTCAGTCCTGTGGGGAAGTTAAGGAACCAGAGATGCACAAGGAGAGATGACTTCATTCAAGATCCCACAACAAGACTGGTGGCACAGAAGGGACCAGATCTGACTCCAAGTCCGGTGCCCCGAGCACCCCCAACATACTTCCAAATGTGGAGTTTCACTGTGGAGCCAATGCACAGCCCTGAGTGTGACTGTTTTCCCAGCATCCTGTTGATCTTTTGTTCTCTCTTTACCTCTAAATGGAGCATTTTCAGCTGGTGTGATTCATGGATCTGGGACCGCTTGGCTCTCATTAACTTCGAGGAAAGTCGTAGGGCAAAACCCACATCAATCAAGCCTCCAAATTACTCATCCATCTTTACAGGTGACGCGTGGACTGAGATGAACAGGGAGCGAAGCGGGTATCATACAACAGCTATTTAGGTTTATGAAAATCACATAAGCGCTTACATCAAGTTCCAAAACTGAAGCTTGCTCTGTTTTCACAGCAAGGTTGAACTTCAGGGTTAAGAGACAGGGTGTCACAACAGAACAGCCTCGAAACTCAAAGTCTGAGGACCTGGGACTCCCAGCTTCACTACTTACTAGACTTGTGGTCATTTTTTTTTAAACATCTTTATTGGGGTATATTGGGGTATAATTGCTTTACAATGGTGTTAGACTTGTGATCTTGAGCAAACATTTTAACCCTTAGACTCTGT